>NC_089502.1:35216140-35961094 GCF_036850765.1 Saccopteryx bilineata
TACACCCTTTTCTTTTTATTTTCTTTTTTCTTTTTTTGCCGCTTTATTACTTCTCCCCAATTCAGGCCCTCCATTACAGGCATTGTTTGTTCTATTTAATACAATATAATTCACAGTTCACCACAAGATTTTCTCAAGAAAGAGGGGAGAGGAGAGGAGAGAAAAAAAAAGGAGGGGGGGAATAATTCCCTTTTTTTAATTTTAATTTTATTTTATTTTTCTTTATTTCATTATTAATTTTTTTAAAAAAACCTTTTTTCGATTTCTTTTAACTTTTTATTCTTTATTAAATCTCATTAATACTATCAACAAAACCACCCTCAGATGCCAATAAGGAAGAGAAAATTGAATATCATGGATACAAAAGAAAGAGAGGTAACAGAGCTAGATGAGGAAAAATCTATGGAGAAAAAATTTAATATATTGGAAACCTTGGAGCTAAATGACAAAGAATTTAAGATAGAAATCCTAAAAATCCTCTGAGATATACAAGAAAACACAGAAAGGCAATTTAGGGAGCTCAGAAAACAACTCGTCGAACACAAAGAATATATTTCCAAGGAAATTGAAACTATAAAAACAAATGAGAGATGAAAAACTCAATTCACGAGCTGAAAAACGAGGTAACAAGCTTAGCTAATAGAACAGGCCAGATAGAAGAGAAGATTAGTGAAATAGAAGACAAGCAACTTGAGGCACAGCAGAGAGAAGAAGAAAGAGACTCAAAAATTTTAAAAAATGAAATAGCTCTACAAGAATTATCTGACTCCATCAAAAAGAATAACATAAATATAATAGGTATATCAGAGGGAGAAGAGAGACAAAATGGAATGGAGAACATACTCAAACAAATAATAGATGAGAACTTCCCAAGCCTGTGGAAAGAACTAAAGCCTCAAGTTCCAGAAGCAAACAGAACTCCGAGTTTTCTTAACCCCAACAAACCTACTCCAAGGCATCTCATAATGAAATTGGCACAAACCAACGGCAAAGAAAAAATTCTCAAGGCAGCCAGGGAAAAGAAGAATACAACATATAAAGGCAGGCCCATTAGATTATCATCAGATTTCTCAGCAGAAACTCTACAAGCTAGAAGAGAGTGGATCCCAATATTTAAAGTCCTGAAAGAGAGGAACTTTCAGCCATGAATACTATACCCATGAAAGCTATCCTTCAAATATGAAGGAGAAATAAAAACATTCACAGATACAGAAAAGATGAGGGAATTTAATATCAGAAAACCCCCACTCCAGGAATTACTAAAAGGGGTTTTCCAATCAGATACAACAAACAAACAAACAAACAAACAAAAATCAAAGCCAAAAATAAAAGCTCCAAGGAGAACACAATAAAACCAAATTTAAACTGTGACAACAACAAAAAGAAAGGGGAGGGGAGAGGATGGAGATTAACAGTAGCACAGGACGATTGAGGGCAAAAGTACTCACAAAAGAGTGTGCTACAATGAACAGGGTAGGAACCCTTTTCATTACTTAAAGGTAACCACCATTGAAAAAGCCACCACAGAAGCACATGAGATAAAGATAGCAACAGAGGAAAGATGTATGGAATACAACCAAATAAAAACAAAAGATAGAAAAACGAAAGAGCAGGATAAAACAAGACACAAAACTAACAGAAAGAAATCTATAAAATGGCAATAAGGGAACTCACAAGTGTCAATAATTACACTAAATGTAAATGGATTAAACTCACCAATAAAAAGGCATAGGGTAGCAGAATGGATTAAAAAAGAATATCCAACTGTATGCTGCCTACAGGAAACTCATCTAAGTAACAAGGATAAAAACAAATTCAAAGTGAAAGGGTGGAAAACAATACTCCAAGCAAATAACATAAAAAAAAGCAGGAGTAGCAATACTCATATCTGATATTGCTGACTACAAGACAGCAAAAGTTCTCAGAGACAAAAATGGTCATTTCATATTGGCTAAGGGGACACTGAATCAAGAAGACATAACAATTCGTAATATATATGCATCAAACCAAGAAGCACCAAAATATATAAGACAGCTACTTATTGACCTTAAAATAAAAACTGACAAAAATACAATCATACTTGGAGACCTCAATACACCACTGACGGCTCTAGATCGATCATCCAAACACAAAATCAACAAAAATATAGTGGACTTAAACAAAACACTAGAGCACCTGGATATGATAGACATCTACAGGACATTTCATCCCAAAGTGACAGAGAATACATTTTTCTCCAGTGTACATGGATCATTCTCAAGAATTGACTGTATGTTGGGCCACAAAAGCAACATCAGCAAATTCAGAAAAATCAAAGTTTTACCAAGCATATTTTCTGATTATAAAGCCTTGAAACTAGAATTCAACTGCAAAAAAGAGGAAAAAAATCCCACAAAAATGGGGAAACTAAACAACATACTTTTAAAAAATGAATGGGTCAAAGAAGAAATAAGTGCAGAGATCAAAAGATATATACAGACAAATGAAAATGACAATACGACATATCAGAATCTATGGGATGCAGGAAAAATAGTGATAAGAGGGAAGTTCATATCACTTCAGGCATATATGAACAAACAAGAGAGAGCCCAAGTGAACCACTTAACTTCACACCTTAAGAAACTAGAAAAAGAAGAACAAAGAGAACTCAAAACCAGCCGAAGAAAGGAGATAATAAAAATCAGAGCAGAAATAAATGAAATAGAGAACAGAAAAACTATAGAAAAAATTAATAGAACAAGGAGCTGGTTCTTTAAAAAGATCAAAAAAATTGACAAACCCTTGGCAAGACTTACCAAGGAAAAAGGAGAAAGAACTCATATAAACAAAATCCAAAATGAAAGAGGAGAAATCACCACGGACACCATAGATATACAAAGAATTATTGTAGAATACTATAAAAAACTTTATGCCACTAAATTCAACAACCTAGAAGAAATGGATAAATTCCTAGAACAATACAACCTTCCTAGACTGAGTCAAGAAGAAGCAGAAAGCCTAAACAGGCCTATTAGTAGAGAAGAAATAGAAAAAACCATTAAAAACCTCCCCAAAAATAAATGTCCAGGCCCAGATGGCTATACCAGTGAATTTTATCAAACATTCAAAGAAGACTTGGTTCCTATTCTACTCAAAGTCTTCCAAAAAATTGAAGAAGAAGCAATACTTCCAAACACATTTTATGAGGCCAACATAACCCTCATACCAAAACCAGGCAAGGATGGCACAAAAAAAGAAAACTACAGACCAATATCTCTAATGAATACAGATGCTAAAATACTAAACAAAATACTAGCAAATCGAATACAACAACAGATTAAAATGATAATACATCATGATTAAGTGGGATTCATCCCAGAATCTCAAGCATGGTTTAACATATGTAAAACGGTTAATGTAATACACCATATCAACAAAACAAAGAACAAAAACCACATGATCTTATCAATAGACGTAGAAAAGGCTTTTGATAAAATACAACACAATTTTATGTTTAAGACTCTCAACAAAATGGGTATAGAAGGAAAATATCTCAACATGATAAAGGCCATATATGATAAACCATCAGCTAACATCATATTAAATGGCACTAAACTGAAGGCTTTCCCCCTTAAATCAGGAACATGATAGGGTTGTCCACTCTCTCCACTCTTATTTAATGAGGTACTAGAGGTTCTAGCCAGAGCAATCAGACAAGACAAAGAAATAAAAGGCATCCATATCGGAAAAGAAGAAGTAAAGGTATCACTTTTTGCAGATGATATGATCCTATACTTCAAAACCCCCAAAGAATCCATAATAAGACTACTAGAAACAATAAGCCAATACAGTAAGGTCGCAGGATACAAAATTAACATACAGAAGTCAATAGCCTTTCTATATGCCAACAATGAAACAATTGAGAATGAACTCAAAAGAATAATCCCCTTCACGATTGCAACAAAAAAATAAAATACTTAGGAATAAACATAACAAAGAATGTAAAGGACTTATATAATAAAAACTATAAACCATTGTTAAGGGAAATCAAAAAAGATATAATGAGATGGAAGATTATACCTTGTTCTTGGTTAGGAAGAATAAATATAATCAAGATGGTCATATTACCCAAATCAATATACAAATTTAATGCAATTCCCATAAAAATTCCAATGACATTTTATAAAGAAATTGAGCAAGAAATCATCAGATTTATATGGAATTATAAAAAACCCCGAATAGCCAAAGCAATCCTAAAGAAAAAGAATGAAGCTGGGGGCATTAGAATACCTGACTTCAAACTGTATTATAGGGCCACGGCAATCAAAACAGCATGGTATTGGCAGAAAAATGGACACTCAGACCAATGGAACAGAATAGAAAACCCAGGAATAAAACCACATATATATAGTCAAATAATTTTTGATAAAGTGGCCAAAAACACACAATGGAGAAAAGAAAGCCTCTTCAATAAATGGTGCTGGGAAAACTGGAAAGCCACATGCAAAAGAATGAAACTGGACTACAATCTATCCCCTTTTACTAAAATTAACTCAAAATGGATCAAAGATCTAAACATAAGACCTGAAACAATTAAGTACATAGAAGAAGACATAGGTACTTAACTCATGGACCTGGGTTTTAAAGAGCATTTTATGAATTTGACTCCACAGGCAAGAGAAGTGAAGGCAAAAGTTAATGAATGGGACTACATCAGACTAAGAAGTTTTTGCTCAGCAAGAGATACTGATAACAAAATAAACAGACAACCAACTAAACGGGAAATGATATTTTCAAACAACAGCTCAGATAAGGGCCTAATATCCAAAATATACAAAGAACTCATAAAACTCAACAACAAACAAACAATCCAATAAAAAAATGGGAAGAGGACATGAACAGACACTTCTCCCAGGAAGCAATACAAATGGCCAGCAGATATATGAAAAGATGCTCATCTTCATCAGTTATTAGAGAAATGCAAATCAAAAATGCAATGAGATACCACCTCACACCTGTTTGATTAGCTATTATTAACAAGACAGGCAATAGCAAATATTGGAGAGGCTGTGGAGAAAAAGGAACCCTCATCCACTGTTGATGGGAATGTAAAGTAGTACAACCATTATGGAAAAAAGTATGGTGCTTCCTCAAAAATTGAAAATAGAATTACCTTATGACCCAGCAATCCCTCTACTGGGTATATACCCCAAAAACTCAGAAACATTGATACGTAAAGACACATGCAGCCCCATGTTTATTGCAGCATTGTTTACAGTGGCCAGGAGATGGAAACAACCAAAAAGCCCGTCAATAGATGACTGGATAAAGAAGATGTGGCACATATACACTATGGAATACTACTCAGCCATAAGAAATGATGACATCGGATCATTTACAGCAAAATGGTGGGATCTTTATAACATTATACTAAGTGAAATAAGTAAATCAGAAAAAACCAGGAACTGCATTATTCCATACGTAGGTAGGACATAAAAGTGAAACTAAGAGACATTGATAAGAGTGTGGTGGTTACGGGGGGAGGGGGGAGGGGTAGAGGGAAAGGGGGAGGGGGAGGGGCACAAAGAAAACTAGATAGAAGATGACAGAGGACAATCTAACTTTGGATGATGGGTATGCAACATAAGTGAACGACAAGATAACCTGGAGTTGTTATCTTTGAATATATGTATCCTGATTTATTGATGTCACCCCCATTAAAAATACAATTATTAAAAAAAATTAAGAAAAAAAAGAGATATTCAATATACTATGTTCAGGGATCAGATTATTCAACCTTGGTAAGATGTCAATTCTCAAATTGATTCATAGACTTAAGGCAATCTTAACCAAAAAGTTGTCATGGAATTCTAGGGTTTATATAGAAATGCAAACGATCTAGAATATTCAAAAAACAGTTTTGAAAAGAGGAACAAAAGAGAATTCACACTATATAATTTCAATTCATACTACATTTACATTTCTAAGACACTGAAAATGCATATAGACAAAATGATTGCTTGAGCGGACTAGATAGTTTATAAACAGATCAAAATATATATGGTCAGATGATGCATAACAATTTAATGGGAAAAATATAAACTTTTCAATAAATTGTACTGGAAGGATTAGACAGCCATGAGCATAAAAATGAATATCATTTCTTCATATTACACTGCTCATAAAAATTAGAGGGTATTTCAAAAAGAATTTGAAGCAATAAAAAGGAAGCATTTAATTTTTTATTAAACAAGAACATCAGAAAAGCAAACAAGTCAAACATAGTTATTCAATTATGCAAATGAGATGCAAACTCAATTATCGTGATTGCATAGCAAGTGACATATAGGTGGGGGTGAGCAGAAGCATATCAAACTGGACAAAAGCATCAGACATTGACTGTTCAGTAGAGTGTATGGTCAGCTAATACTGCCAAAACACAGTGACAACGATGGGGCATGGACAGGATCAGATTGTCCAGTAGTTCTTGTGGGATCTTCCGCCACTCTTGCTCCAGGGCAACTTCTTGCTCAAGAAAGGTTGTGGGAGGCATTGGATGGTTTTCCAGACATCTTCCCAGTGCATTCCAAGCATGTTCAAAGAAATTCAGGTCTGGAAAATGTGAAGGCCAATCCATGCGTTCAATTACTGCCTCCGGAAGCATGTGGTTGACGAGATGCACGCAGTAGGGCCTTGCACTGTTTTCCAGGAAAAGAAAGTAGTTTCCAACTGCTTCAGCAGAACATACCACTTATAGGGTGCAGGACTTCATCTTCATATCTGACAGCAGTCAGCAATTCGTTTCTGATGATGTGGAGGTTGGTATGACCACCAATGCTGATGCCAATCCACACCATGGTTCTACCACCACCAAAGGAGTCCCTTTCTAGCATGAAACATGAATTCTTCCATGTTCCTCATTCACACCAGATCAGGACACAGTAGTTGAACAATGACTTATTAGAGAAGAGGATAGTTGATCATTCATCATGGGTCCAATGACTAGACTCATCAGTCCACCTTCTACAGGTTCTATGGTGTTCAGCAGATAATGGAATGCATACTGTTGGTTGTTGCGCATGCAGTCTGACACAGTGGAGCTGATCTCGTATGGTCTTGGTGTATATCTTTTGTCTAGTGGCAGCAAGAAACTGTCCCTGCAGCTGTGTTGCATTGCTGAGCCTGTTTCTTCTTGCGGATAAGGTCAAGTAGCAGTCATCTTTTGCAGTTGTGGCAAATGGGCGACCCTGTCCTCATCTTCGTAATATGCCAGTCTCTTGAAAGTGATTCCACAGTCTGATAATCACGATTTGGGATGTTCCAAGTGCTGTTGCCACTGTTGTCAGTATTTGACCAGCTTAAAGACATCCTCTGGCTCTCCAGGCTTTGCATTCTGGCAAATTGTGCTGCAGGTGCATTGCAAGGGCTGGGAAATTGCAGGATGTGCATTTTCAAGATCAGAAAACATGTAGATACTTCAGTACTTTCAGCCTTTTGTATAGTGCGTTTTCACCAATGAAATAAAAGTTGGTTTTGCATCTCATTTGCAAAATCTAACAACTTTTTTTAACTTGTCATTTGTTTTTCTGATGTTCTTGTTTCATAAAAAAAATCAAATGCTTCTTTTCTTATCACTTTATATTCATTTTGAAATATCCCCTAATTTTTGTGAGCAGTATATATACAATTTTAAACTTGAAGTAATAGTAAATGCAAAAATTCCAGCTAATTTACTATAACAAAATCAATGATATAGAAAAAAAAGAAAGACTCTCATTACCAAGTGGGACTTCTTCTAATAATGCAAGATTAATTGCAATTTAAAAATGTATATAGTTTTTGATGCTAAGAGGAGAATGGAATAATGAAATCCTATAATCATCCCAATAGATAAATAAAAATAATTTGAAAAATATACACCTGTTCATGAGAAAATTAAATATATAATAAAATATATAATATAATAAATTTTTCTTAATCTAGTTAAAGATGTTTCACAAAATCCAGCATGGACAAATATTATTCTTAGTAATGAAATATTAAATACTTTCCACTATTCTACTAGGAAAAGGAAAAGATATTCATTATCAACACCTTTGTTAAGCATTATTTTGCAAGTCCTATCAGGGCAATAAAGCAAGAAAAATAAATTAAAGAACAATTTAAATAAGAAAAGAAAAAATAAATTTGCCATTAAACATTACTGGCTATGTAGAGAATTCTAATAAATTGTTAATACATCTTATAAATGTTAAATGAATTTAGCCAAATATCTTGGTACAGAGTATATATACAACAATAAAATGTATATCTATATACTAACAACAAACTTTTGGGAACAAAAATTTAAAATACCAATACTTAAAATAACATTCTAGGAAATTAAACACCTAGGAATAAATCTAACAAAGATGTGTAAGATCTCTAAACTGGAAACTACAAAATATACCAGAGCAATTAAAGAAAACCTAAGTAATATTTACTTGTACATATACATATGTACATAGGTTGAAAGCCAGAATATTGTTAAAACATCAATTCTATTAACTGCTTTATAGATTTATCTTTATTTTTAAGATTTTATTATTTATTTATTTTTTAGGTGAGAAGAGGGGAGATAGTGAAACAGACTCCTACATGAACCCTCACCAGGCTTCACCAGGCAACCCCGTCTGGGGTTGATGCTTGAGTACTGAGCCATTTTTAGTGTCTGAGACTGATGCACTTCAATGGAGCTATCTTTAATGCCCAGGGCCAAACTCAGTCAAATTGAGCCACTGGCTGTGGAAGGGTAAGAGGAAGAGAAGAGGGAAAATGACCGGGGGGGGGAATCAGATGGTTGCTTCTCCTGTGTGCCCTGGCCAGTAATCAAACCCTGAACTTCTGTATGCTGGGCTGATGCTCTATCAACTGAACCACTGGCCAGAGCCTTCAGAGATTTAATATAATACTGATTTTTTTTAAAAAAAACAATATGTTTAATTTTGGAGATTGAAAAGGTCATTTATATCTTATATGAAAATAAAAATATCTTAAAATGCCCTTGACACCTTTGATGAAAAGCACAATTGAAGGAATTAAGACTTGATATGAACCCACAATAATAAAATTATTGTAATACTGGTACAAGAACAGAATATTAGACAAGTAGAATAAAATGCCCAATAGAAGTAATATATATAAGGTCAACTGATTTTTTATAGTGATTCTAACTCAGTGGGTAAGAATAGACTTTTCAATAAATGGTGCAGACTCAATTAGTTATCTATGTGGGAGAAAAAAAATCCAACCTCTAGCTCATATCAGATATAAAAATTGAGTTGAGATAGCCATTAGACCTAAACTAGTAGGGAAAACAAAAGCAAAATCTGAAATGGATAGGTTTATCCTCTTGAACTTTTTTTCTTTAATCCAATTTCTATTGGGAATTTTTAATTGAATTTATTTGGATGATATTGGTTAATAAAACTATACAGGTTTCAGGTGTACAATTCTATATCATCTGTATGATGTATTGTATATTTATCACCCCCACGCAAATATCCTTCTATAACCATTTCCTACTGAGTTTTGTAGAGAAAAATGTTTCTTGAAGTTGACACAAAAATTGCTGACTATTAAATACTGACAAAGGGAACATTAAGAAAATGTAAAGCTAGACATATTAGGAAAGATATTTCAATTATATGTACTTGGAAAAAGACTCATAAAATATAAAAAATACTCTAAAAATCAATATATATAGTTAAATTAAAATAGGCAAATGACTAGAAAAGATACATCACAAAAGATATAAAAAGGACATCCAAATGTATAAAACACATAAGAAAAAATGTTCACCATTATGAGTCAGTAGAGATATAAAAATAAATACTAAAATGAAACAACCTCTATACATTTAACTATTAAAACTAAGGTTTGTCAAACTGTGGCTTATGGTCCAAATCTGGTGTGCAGCCTATTTTTGTATGAACTAACACGTTAGTAAAAATATACACAACAGAGGTCATGTGTGGGCAAAAATATTTACTGCCTGGTCCCTATTTATATGTTTATATATTGGGCCTTAATTAAGACTGACAGTACTAATTTTTGACAAATATGTTATTTTTTCTTATTTTTTTACATCATATTTTTTTCATCTCATATTGTTGATGGTTTTTCAATATAAAAATTTGGAAAAATCTTCAACAGATGGTTTTTCAATGGATAAAAACAGTTTGGAAAAATCTTCAAATGAGAAGGAGGTACAGTTGCATAAATGATTAATGATAAGCTTAAACCAGGTGTCGGGAATCTTTTTGGCTGAGAGAGCCATGAACACCACTTATTTTAAAATGTAATTCCACGAGAGCCATACAATGACCCATGTATGTTACGCATTATCCAATAAAAATTTGGTGTTGTCTCATAGGACAGCTGTGATTGGCTCCAGCCATCCGCAACCACGAACACGAATGGTAGGAAATGCATGGATTGTTATACATGAGAATGTTTTATATTTTTAATGTTATTATTTTTTTTAATTAAAGATTTGTCTGCGAGCCAGGTGCAGCCATCAAAAGAGCCACATCTGGCTCGCGAGCCATGGGTTCCCGACCCCTGGCTTAAACAAAGAGAGCAACTGAAGGAGTGGAGAGACTAAAGAAATAAAAAGTGACTCTGAGGTTTCTCTTTTGGGGTATAAATACAACAGAAATAAATGTTTACGTGCATAAAATACATGGCTATTTAGGTTCTCTGCAATTTTATTTATAATAGCCAAACACTGGAACCAAACATGGAAATGTGACAAGGAAAAAGAACCAACTACGAATAAATGTAATAACATAGATAGATCATGCAAAAACAATATTGATTGAAAGAAGTCAGACTCAAAATAGTATATATTATGTGCTTCCATTTACATGGTGTTCCAAAACAAGGAAGACTGATCTGTGCTTAAAGAAATCAGACTAGTGGCTACACATAGGGGATTACTGACAGAAAGAGGGCAAAAAAGTAGTATTCTACATATTTGGTATGTTTTACATTTTTTCCTTTGTGTTCATTAAAATGGTGTATATATCTGTAAAAAGTTATCAAGCTATAAATTTAAGATTTGTGTACTTTATGGTGTGTGTTATGCTTAAAATTTTTTAAAGGTAAAGTTTATTGATAACCTGTATTCAAAGACATAGAATATTAGAATCACTGACCTAAGGTGAAAATGATGTATAAATGATGTTGAAAGATGAGATAGAGAAGATATTCTGACGACATGGGTTAGATTTGTGATCCATGACTACTAATGAATTCTGAAGGTGGAGAAAAGTCCTTAAGGCAGTACCTTATGGGTGTGCAAATAACTAAATTACTAATATAGTAGAGATTTTGAACAGCAACACAAAATTTCCCTGGCCGAAGGAGAAGGGTGAGCCAATATGCAAAAGCAGGATGATTAAGAAATCAAGCAAGGCAGAAAAGAAAGGAGGCACAGAGAAATGATAGAAAAGCAGCATTGGAAAAAAAATTCTCTGAACAATTAAACATGGAGATTTTGAAAAGCACTTCAGTTCTTGCTGTCTTGGGTGCACCCAGCTCACTTAAGTAAACATGTGCTTTGGATATGATGAGAACCATCTTTTCTACAGAGAAAAATGAGAAGGAGGTGCAGTTGCATAAATGATTAATAATAAGCTTAAACAAAGAGAGCAACTGAAGGAATGGAGAGACTAGAATGAGATATATTAAGGGCAGGTTGTATTGATTGGCTATAAAGGAGATAGAGAAGAAGTCTAAAATGATTTTCAGATTTTTTGGGGGGTAAATGGGATATGCTGTTGCTATCCATTTGAGAAACAAAAATGGTGGAGGAGGAAACTATGGAGATGGAGAAATGTAATGAAAGTAATCTAGATGAGATGGCATTTGAGATATATCCAACATCTCTATACCCACATACACCTTAAGCTAGTGACCTGAATGTAATGTGGATAAAAATAAATAGAAATATTTATTTAAGAGTTATTAGTAGATAGATTTTAGTGATCTCTGTGGATGAACTAAACCAGGAAAACAATATGAGCAATTGGAAGAACAGAATCTTAGGGAAGAGTGAGAATAAAACAGAAAATAAAAAAAATGGCAGTAGACAGAAAAATAAGAAAAACGAAAAACAAAGAAAAATGGTGTCCATAGTGTGCAAAGGAAGGAAGATCGAATTATGAGAAAAGCATCCTCAACTGTTCCAAATACTGCAGAGGGAGCAAAAGTTGGGAATGTAGTTCTTTAAGTTTGATCAATGGATACCTGGGTGTCTCTACAACTATTTCAATAGCTTCAGGAAATCAAAACTACTTTAATAATACTAATTATTATTTACTATTTTTACTGTGTTTGCATTTTTACTAATGGTGCAAAATAATAGTTGGGCCTGACCAGGTGGTGGTGCAGTGGCTAGAACATCTGAATGAGATGTGGAGGACCCAGGTTCAAGACCTCAAGGTCACCAGTTTGAGCGTCGGCTTATCTGGTTTGAGCAAGGCTCACCAGCTTGAGCACAAGGTCGCTGGCTCGAGCAAGGGATCACTCAGTCTGCTGTAGCCCCCGCCCCTGCCCTGGTCAAGGCACATATGAGAAAGCAAACAATGAACTAAGGAGCCGCAACAAAAGAATTGATGTTTCTCATCTCTTTTCCTTCCTGTCTGTCTGTCCCGATCTGTCCCTCTCTCTGACTCTCTCTGTCTTTGTCACAAAATAATAGTGTTTGGTAAAACTATTGACACCTTAGCATGAATCAGGCTAGTGATACCAACTTGTACAATAGTGTTTGGTAAAACTATTGACACCTTAGCATGAATCAGGCTAGTGATACTAACTTGTACAAGTAGTCATTGAATTGTTCACCACCACATTTTCAGGGGGGAAAATTGCCGGGGTCCAGCCCCAGGGGGGATCCAAGGGTCCCACAGGAGGAGACAGCGTCAGCGAAATCAAGTGAGAGAGCCGGATTCTTTTTGTTCTCTTTATTCTCTGGTTAGCATTTACTGCCAGGCATCTCTGCCAAATGCTAGTATAGCTCCCTTTTTATACACGCACACTGAGTTACAATCACATGGTGTTAATTATTGCTTTTGTTTCACTATGTTTGCATGTTTCCAGATAACAGTTAATTTACATCTATGAATCACAAACCAGGTAGCAAATCATTCAAAATACAAAATAACTTGAATAGCGATAACAACATCAGTAAAAGCTTTTAAAGTATTAGTACTAATAGTTAACTAACTTTACTGCTGTTGTGAGTTAAGGGGCAGAGAGAGATTTAGCAGACGACTAACAATGGACCACCGCTTGCTCAGGTAAATGGCCTTGAGTTTATGCAGTGTCCTACTTTTTCTCACAAGATTCTAAAAGGCTTGCCTCTAAAGAAATTAACATAACATTAAGAATAGCTTTCACCCAAAGATATGCAGAGTGCACTTGCAAGATAGCCCAGCAGCAACACAAGACATTAACTGTTATTACTTCCATGGATTTCCCTACATTTTTCTCATTATTACAGAATTTTGGAAAGTATGTAAATCTCATGAGAACATCTCATTGAGAAAGCCTAGCAATTGCCTTTAGTCAAAAGACAATTCTCTTAGTAAAACATTCTTTTCTTGCTGACTACGCTCTCATCCTAGGCCACACAATGGGCCATTCTACTATACCTTACCTAAGATACTATTGTCTAGTCAAATATTACTTATTTATTGTATTTAAACACTAGTTAAGTTCTAACTCTATTCTCAGAGTGTACCACTATCTGCAGATCAAATAAGAAGAAAGGAATGTTTCTCTACTCTATCACATGAAAAGGCTAGGGAGGAAAAATGTTGAATTAAGTGAAGGCCGAAGGGTGCTCTGTGCACAGCCACTGCCTCCTACCCATTTACAAGTCACAATCTATTCTTTCTAACATGATTAAGAAGGAATTCTCCTACAGACTTAACCCTTTGTGAGGGATATCATAGCCAGCCTCTTATGTCTATGAGCCCAGTTCAAGGGGCTTACAGGCTTTTCTGTGGAACTCACACCCTCTGTCTCATTTCCAAAGAAATCACTACAAATCTACAGGGAAAGCACGGTACTATTATCCCTGTGCCATAAATAATAGCACACACCCAGAAAAGGGGGGATATAAGGCCAGATTAATTCAAAAAGTCAAAGGGAGAAGTATCGTTGTGTCTCTCCTTTGGGTGACTTCGTCAACCCGCAGCCATTGGTCTTCTCTGCTGTGACTTTGTCAATCAGCAGTTTTTGATCTTCTTCTGCTGTGACCTTGTCAGCCAGCAGTTGTGGGTCTTCTCCTGCTGTGACCTTGTCAGCCAGCAGTTGTGGGTCTTCTCCTGCTGTGACCTTGTCAGCCAGCAGTTGTGGGTCTTCTCCTGCTGTGACCTTGTCAGCCAGCAGTTGTGGATCGGCTCCCGACAGAAAACCCATCCAGTTTTACTCAAGAATGTCTGTGATCATCCAATAAAAAATAATTTTATTATGTGGACCCTTTTAATAATCTATGTGATGAAATGAATATATACAAGGAGCACTTCTGTTGCATTCTGATATAAGATGTTTGCTTTGAGGAAAAGCACTTATGCAATTGTTGGAGTTGGCAGGAGAACCAGCCCCTTTTTCATGGAATAATACTTTTTCTTAAAAGAACGACTTCCAGACACCCTTGTGTTATTGATACTTGAATATTGGGCAGATGAGTTCCACCTGTTACAGATGATACTCACTGCTAATGATAAAATTTGAGCATTCAAGTGAATATTGGAACTTTGGAAAACTTATATTTACCCCTTAGAGTTTGACACCTTCCCAATACTTAGAGACTTTTCTGATAAAATTGGTAAGAATTATTAATGCATGTGATTTAAAAATAAATTTATTTAGAAAATTAAATTTAATGGGGTGATATTGATCAAGAACAGTACATAGGTTTTAAGTAAACATTTCTATAGCATTTGAACTGTGATTATGCTGTGTACCCATCACCCCAGTCAAATCATTTTCCATCACCATGTATTTGTTTCTTTACTCCCATCCTCACCACCGCACTGCGGGTGGTGTGGTGTGCAAGCCCCCTCCAACTGATAACCACTTCACTTTTATCTATGACCATGAATTTTTATACTCCAGGTATCTGTGAAATCATATAGTTCTTAGTTGGGTTTTTTTTTGTATTAAAATTTGGAAAATCTGCACAACTCAGAGAACCAATATTTTCCAAATGACCTACCTGTGCTTAATGTTACAAAATAAAGCATGAGTAAAGATCCATTCAGAGTGCAAGACAGACTAGTGGGTTTTAATGTAACAGCATATGAAAAATTCAGTGATATATGATATTCAATATTACATTCCAACTAAACTTAAGAAACTACCACTTGCTGAGTTTTCAGGCAACATCAATTAAAAATGTTCATTATTATCTAACACATTATTAAAATACTTTGATGTATGAGGATAGGTGTCTTCTTCACATAATTCAATCAAAGTAGCTCATTGCAACAGATTGGATGAAAAGCAATGATGAGAATCTAGCAGTCTTCTATTAAGTCAGATGATAAAAAGATTTTTCTATCTGTCCATTGTTGATTTAGAAATATTGAGAACATATTATTATATACATACAATTCATTATGCTATATCTTCCAGATGAATTAAACATTTCATTATGAATTCACCTTTTTTTTTTGCTTCTCTCTTTTCTTTTTTTTAAATAAATTTTTATTTTAATGGGGTGACATCAATAAATCAGGGTACATACATTCAAGGAAAACATTTCCAGGTTATCTTGTCATTTAGTTCTGTTGCATACCCATCACCCGAAGAGAGATCGTCCTCCGCCACCCTCCATCCAGTTCTCTCTGTACCCCTCCCCCTCCCCCTCTCCCTCCTTCCCTCCCCCCACCCCCCGTAACCACCACACTCCCATCCATGTCTCTTAGTCTCGCTTCTATGTTCCACCAATGTATGGAATCCTGCAGTTCCTGTTTTTTTCTGATTCGCCCATTTCACCCCACACAATGCTACCAAGACTCCACCATTCCGCTGCAAGTGATCCGATGTCATCATTTCTCCTAGCTGAATAGTATACCATGGTGTATATGTGCCCCATCTTCTTCATTCAGTCCTCTATTTTTTTTTTTTTACAGTGAGTAAAAGCCTTTAAGCAAACTCTTGGCCAATACAGCAAGAATCCCTAAAAGAGTAGTGTCCTTAACATGAATTCACCTTTTTAAAAATAATTTTTTGCTAAAAATTCTACTCTGACAGATTACTAATATAGTTATATTAGTTTTTTGTTGGTTAGTGTTTATGCAGAATACCATTTTGTTTCTTAATTTCCTTACTACTTTATATATACCTCATATAAATGCAGAGCTGGATTATTTTTAAAATCCTGCCTGTAGTATTAGAATATTTAGTCCCATTTTCAATGAATATAATTATAGAGATACAGGTGACCTTTGCACCACTCAAGTTTGAACTGTGTGGGTCCAATTATATGTGATTTTTTCTCAGTAAATATATTGGAAAACAGATGAACTGAGTATCCTAGAAGTGTCAAAAATTAAGTTAAGGATGTCATAAATGTATAAAATATATGTAGATCATTTACTATTGTAAAACATATTCAAATTTCCTATGAAAAATTAAAATTCTGGGGGAGGTAGATGAGGCATAGGGGGATCAATGGTGATAGACAAACACTTGACTTTGGGGGGGGATGAACATACAAGATGGTGTACAGACATGTGTTATAGAATTGGGTACCTGAAACCTGTATAATTTTGTTAACCAGTGCCACCACAATACATTCAATTTAAAATCAAATAAATTAAAACAAAAAATTTATGCACACAAACATCGACTGTTTATGGCATCATTCACAGTCAAAAGAAATGTAAACAAATTTAAAGATGCAGAATTAAATCATAATTGCATAAAATTAACTGTAGCACATACTGCACTACTATCATAATGGTGTAGCCACCTCTTGTTGCTATTGCAGTGAGCATAAGTGTTGCAAGTATCTGCTTAAAATGTCATGTGACTCAAATCATCCCTGAGTGAACAGTTAGCCTCCCTAGTAAACTGCATATCACAGTAAAAAGTGATCTCTTACAGTCCTCACACATTTTTAAATCATCATGTTTTATTCCACATCGTATACTCTGAATACACCACGGGACCCATATGAAGTGCCACTAGTGATGGTGGAAGCACTCCCAAGAAGCACAGAAAAGTCAAGACATGACAAGGAATTGTTGAATTGTTTTATATGCACCGAAGATTGAGAGTGGCATATGCAGTTTGCCTGTCCTTTCAAGATAAATGAATCCACCATAAGGACCAGTGTAAAAAGAGAAAAGGAAATTCCTGATGCCTTTGCTATAGCTATAAAACTTTTTGCAAAATACCTTTTAAACTCATATTGAAAATGAGGTTTTTATGTGGGTGTAGAATTGCTAAAAGAAGGCATCTATATAGATTCTAGTACAAATCAAGAAAAAGCAAAGTTATTATATGACAAATTAAAGCAAAAGGAAGATTAAGGATCTATAGCTGCATAACTTAATGCCAGCAAAAGATGGTTTGATAATTTTAGAAAGAAGTTTAGTTTCAAAAAATGTCAGGATAACATGATAAATAACTTCTTCAAACTAAGGCAGCAAATTCCCAAATGATGTTAAGAAAACTACTGAAGAGAAAGGATATCTGCCTGAACAGGTTTTTAATGTAGATAAAAGTGCCCTTTCTGGAAAAAAAATTCTAAAGGATATTTATTAGTAAGGAAGAGAAGCGAGTACCAGAATTTAAGGCAGGAAGGGATAGGCTAAACCAGGGGTCCTCAAACTTTTTACACAAGGGGCCAGTACACTGTCCCTCAGACCGTTGGGAGGGCTGGACTATAAAAACAACTATGAACAAATCCCTATGCACACTGCACATATCTTATGTTAAAGTAAAAAAACAAAATGGGAACAAATACAATATTTACAATAAAGAACAAGTAAATTTAAATCAACAAACTGACCAGTATTTCAATGGGAACTATGGGCCTACTTTTGCCTAATGAGATGGTCAATGTCCGGTTCCATATTTGTCACTGCTAGCCATAACAAGTGATATGATGTGCTTCCGGAGCCTTGATGCGTGCGTCCCGCGTCACTGGAAGTAGTACTGGAAGTGAGCGATGCCGCGCTTTGCGGCGCTGCCACATACAGTACTCCAGGAGCACAGGATGCATCCTGTGCTCCTCTCACTGACCACCAATGAAAGAGGTGCCCCTTCCGGAAGTGTGGCGGGGGCCGGATAAATGGCCTCAGGGGGCCGCATGTGGCCGGCGGGCAGTAGTAGTTTGGGGACCCCTGGGCTAAACATACTGTTTTGTGAACTTGGAAGTTATACTTTTCTACTAGTACCCTTGAATGCACAAAAAATTATGTAGTCTATCCAGCAAAGATTAATATCAAATATTATTTTTATCTTTCTCCTGGACAATGAAAATATTTACTTTTAACCTTCTTCACTTATATGCGAGTGTTTTGTGCATTTTAGTTCTATAAATATTCTGAGCTACAGAAGACATTGTTATTGTTTTATACAGTCAATATTTATTTATATTTAGCTATAAATTTACTATTTTGATTGCTCTTAATTGCTTCCTGTATCTCAAACCTTTCCATCTGTGGCCATTTCCTTTGTTTTATGAAGTCCCATTAGTGTTTCCTTAAGTGAGTCAGTTTTTGTCATGTTCTCTTAGTTTTTTCTTATCTGATAATGTCTTTATTTCACTTTGATCCTTAAGGTATGAATTTGCTAAATGTATAATTCTAATTTGACATGTACTTTATTAGCACATCAACACTATAATTTCAACCTCTTTTTAGCTTTCATTGTTGTTGAGAAGGCATTCATCCATTTTATTGTTGTTCTATTGAAATTGATCTCTTTATTCATTTTTTCTTAAAGGTTAATGTTAGTTTTTCTTTTTTCCTGTAATGTCATTGTGATGAATTGAAATATCGATTGCTTTGTATTCATTCTTTTTGAGACCTGTTGAGCTCTTTAAATGAAAATCAGTATCTTTCATCAGTTTTAAAAGCCATGATTTCTTCAAATATTGCTTTTTTGCCATTCTTTTCTCACCTTATGTAACTTCTCTCATTTTAGATGTTTATTATCTTCTTATTCTCTCTCTTTTCTATAATACCAATTTTTCTTTCTTCATCCATCAGAGTTCCTTCTAATCAACCTCCAATAATGCTTTCTTTAGTCATGTCTAATCTGCCTTTGAATTTTCATGTTATGCTTAACCCTCAGAATTTCTAGTTTTTTTTCTCACATCTTAAATGTCACTCTTTATAGTTTGCAGTTTCTTGCTGAAATATTTAAGTTCAGCTTGTAATTTCTGTGTGCACATTACAAATAATTATTTAAAGTTTATGTCAGGGAATTGAACTATCTTGGGTTCTTTTTATTATTTTTTATTGTGTTATAGCTGGTTCACGTTTTTTTGTCTCTTCATGTGTCTGTTTATCAATGTATTACAGTTACTGAAATAAAAAATTAAAATAAGTAATATGAAGCCTAAGATGATTTTTTCATCTATGTCAAAAAATCTAGAAACATGAAGAATATGAAATCATCTTAATTCAATTTCTAGACTGAGATTTTTCTTTGTTACATAAGTGAATTAAATCACACCTGAATACTATGACAAGGGTGATTTAATACTGGTTCATCCATATTTCTATTGTACAGATGTTTGGGATTCAAAAACTAAATTCAAGTTGGCTGACCCTTGTTAGGCTTTATATTCCTACTATGGGTTTTCTCTGTTCATGAGATTGTGAGATGAGGTTTTTAACCTGTCAGTCACAGCTTCAGGTTTGCAAATGAATCATTGGCAAAATGACCTAAAAGTCATGATAATATTTCCTGGATTTTTGTTTTTTTCTGGATTCTTTCACTGTCTTATTAGCTTCACAATATTCATAGTACTTTTTCTATATTTTAGTTGGTTTTAGCAGAAGAGTCAATATTAGAAACTTAAGACCCTAATATTCTAACTTATTTAGCTATGCGTTTTCTTTTCAAGCACCATAAAAGCTGGTATCTTTTTAGATGAAACTTTCAAGGTAAAGAAAGTAAAATCTTTGAACTCTAGAATATGTAGGTCGAATTGTATAAATAAATTCACATTTTGTGGTGTGTTTTATTGTTTTTTTGTCCAAAAGTATGTGTGTTTATTTATCTGCAATAAATAATCTTAAAAGTTAAATACATTTATTTTATTAATAAATCCAAAATCAAGATATTTAGATGATATAAGAGAAGATTGTATAGAGGTCTTGATCTTGTTAAAATTGTGGATCTGTTTCCTGGTTCACAGTTTGCTACCTACACTGTACTGTGAACTTTGGGGCAGGGGATGCACCGGCCCTGTTATCCCATGCCTAAAAAAGTCCTCAGCTTATAATAGACACTCAATTAATGTGTATTGCATTAAATAAATAATCAATTGGGAACAGAAAAAAATTATTAGAATTTTTTACAGAAACGTAATTTTGAAAAAGGATTATTTAATGAGACACTAACTATAAGTTCCAACTGAAAGAGGAAAAAAAGTAAAATAAAAGAATTGTACAAACCCTTTTATTCCAATTGGTTTGATCTTGTGTCTTGAATATTAGCATTGTTAAGCCATTTATGAATATCTCAAATACAAGCAACAAGATAATAATTTCTCTTCTTCACCCCCCCCACAAATCTTTAAACAAATCAAGAGATTTTTTTTCTCTTCTGTATCATCAAAATTCAAGAAGGTATTTGAAAATGGAGTGTAAATAGTATATTAGGTTTATCAACAGAATAAATTTAGGCATATTTACTTCATAAGATTCTTATTTCACTATTAATGTTCCATTGAAGAAGATATGAAAATGGAATAAAAATATTATGATTAATGTCATGGGATAGATTTATATTTTGGAACATTTAAATGTTATATTTTTTAAATTTAGATTTTGCCGCATTTTTGTCATCTTCAAATTGTTTTAAACGTCTCAAAAGTTTTTTATCTGTGTTGCAGAATTCATTGGCATATTGATGCATAAAATAATTCAGCAGAATAAATGATAAAAATCATTTAAATGTTCATATAGAATACATATCTTCTATTATTGTTAACCTAAATATCAGATAAATAGGTTAAGAATAATAATTAAGCAGAATAATCCCGACTATACGCAAATGTTACCAGTCGACGTCTGTCGTTGTTCACAGTACATAATCCGAAGGTATTGAGCATAGCCGTTGCAATTCTAATGGCCAGGAGAGTTATTTACCTATAGATATTGCCCAAACAATAGCAATCTTCATGATGGCCTTAGTCCGCGAATTGAAACGGCTATGCTCAATAGGATTACGTATTGCTACATACCGATCCAGCGAGATAGCGCAGAGGTGCATGATGGACGCTGTCGAAAATAATACATCTAAAGAGATCCAGACGGGGCACAAATATCTAGGTAGTGGCCAGACATAATCTGAAAGAGAACAGAAGGAGAAGAAAAAAACGTATTATATAAATTATATTGACTGCCCTTTTAAATTTTAGTCTACTTATTTTTTATTTCATAATCTAAACATTTTAAATTTATTTTTATTTTTTTATTTTTTCTGAAGCTGGAAACTAGGAGAGACAGTCAGACAGACTCCCGCATGTGCCCACCAGGGAGCGACGCTCTGCCCACCAGGGGGCGTCGCTCTGTTGTGACCAGAGTCACTCTAGCGCCTGGGGCAGAGGCCAAGGAGCCATCGCCAGCGCCCGGGGCCATCTTTGCTCCAATGGAGCCTCGGCTGCGGGAGGGGAAGAGAGAGACAGAGAGGAAGGAGAGGGGGAGGGGTGGAGAAGCAGATGGGCGCTTCTCCTGTGTGCCCTGGCTGGGAATCAAACCCGGGTCCCCCGCATGCCAGGTCAACGCTCTACTGCTGAGCCAACCGGCCAGGGCCCATAATCTAAACATTTTAAAGAAAGTGAATTTTGGGAAACATTCTCCATAGTAATGGTGGTGATGAAGATGATAATGGTAATGTCTTCAGTGTTACATATATTATTATTTTTATTGAGGCAAAATGTACATAAAATTCACAATTTTGTACAATCCAATGGTATTTAATACATTTACAATATTATGCAAACATCACCCCTTTTAGTCCCAAAACATTTTATCATCCACAAAGGAAACTACTACTTGTTAAGTTTCACTACCCATTCTCCCCCTCCCCATCCTCTGACAATTTCTAATCTGCTTTTTTGTCTCTACAGATTTAGCTAATTTGGATATTTCATATTAATTAAATTATAAAATAGGTAACATTTTGTGTCTGGCTTTTTTTACTTAACATACTCTTTTGAGGGTCATCCATTTTGTAGCATGTATTAGTACTTCTTTTCTTCTTATGGCTAATGCTCTTATTATTTGAGATATTTTTGATGGTCTTGTTCTAAGTACACTTTTTCTTAATTTACGTTATGGATTGTTCATTATTGGTGTATAGAACTAATTTTCATGTGTTAATCTTGTATTCTGCACCTTTGCTGAATTCATTTGTTAAATCTATATTTTTGTGCATGAGTTCTGTAGGATTTTTCCTATGTAAGCTCATATCATCTATGAACAGAGATGATTTTGTTTTTCTCCCTAATTTTTTTTGCCTGTTAGTTATTTTTTCTTGCTTAATTGTTCTAGATAGAATTTCCAGTACAATATTGAATGGAAGTAAGAAAAGCAGGCATCCTTTATTTTCCTTCATCTTAAAGGAAAATCTTTTAATTCTTTCATGATTGAATAGTATGTAAGTTGTGAGTTTTTCATTAATGTCCTTTGTTACAGTGAGGAAGTTTCGTTCTATTACTAGTTTGTTGAGCATTTCTATCATGAAAGAGTGCTTCTTTGTTGTTATATGTTTACAATTCTTTTTCAATTGAGATTATAGTCTTTTCTTAATCTTCATTCTATGACTCTGATGCATTGTATTGATTAATTTTTGTATGTTGAACCACCCATGTATTCCTGAGATAATTCTTATTTGTTTATGGTATATAATATGATGTTGGACTTACTTCACTAGTATTTTGTAAAAGAATTGTGCATCTACACCCATGAGTGATATCAGCCCATGTTTCTCTTTTCTTTTGTAGCACCATTATCTGGCTTTAGTTTCTGGATAGTGATGGTCACATAAAATGAAATGAGTGGCAAAGTGTTTCTTTATCTTCTATTTTGTAGGAGTCAGGAATAATCAGAGTTAATTCTTCTTTAAATGTTTGGTAAGATTTCTTTTTTTTTTTTTTGCATTTTTCTGAAGTTGGAAACGGGGAGGCAGTCAGACAGACTCCCGCATGCGCTCGACCGGATCCACCTGGCATGCCCACCAGGGGGCGATGCTCTGCCCATCTGGGCCATCACTCTGCCACAATCAGAGCTATTCTAGCGCCTGAGGCAGAGGCCACAGAGCCATCCTCAGCGCCCGGGTAAACTTTTGCTCCAATGGAGCCTCGGCTGCGGGAGGGGAAGAGAGAGACAGAGAGGAAGGAGAGGAGGAGGGGTGGAAAAGAAGATGGGCGCTTCTCCTGTGTGCCCTGGCCAGGAATCGAACCCAAGACTTCTGCATGCCAGGCCGATGCTCTGCCACTGAGCTAACCAGCCAGGGCCTGGTAAGATTTCTTATGATGCCGACAGGTCCTGGACTTTCTTTATTGGAAGGGTTTTTTTTTTCTTAATAATTCAATATTTTTATTGTTATCAGTCTCATCAGATTCTTTATATTTCTTTCTTTTCTTCTCATCTCTTTTTTCTTTCTTTCCTCCTTTTTTTTGAGGAAAAGAAAGACAGAAACACAAAGGAAGGAAGAGGAATAAGAAACATCAACTCATAGTTGCAGTACCTTAGTTGTTCATTGATTGCTTTCTCATAAGTGCCTTGACCAGGAGACTCCAGCTGAGCCAGTGATCCCTTGCTCAAGCCAGCGACCTTAGGCTCAAGATAGCCATCTTAGGCTTCAAGCCAGTGATCATGGGTCATGTCTGTGATTTCATACTCAAGCCAGCGATCTTATGCTCAAAGTGGTGAGCCTGTGCTCAAGCCTGATGAACCCGCACTTGAGATCATGACCTCAGGGTGTCAAACCTGAGTCCTCAGCTTCCAGGTTGATGCTCTGTCCACTGTGCCACAGCCTGCTCAAGCTCTATTTCTTCTTGAGTTACTTCTGGTAGTTTGTGTGTTTCTAGAAATTTGTCCATTTCATTCATGTAATCTGATTTATTGAACTATGATTCTTCATTGTACTCTTTTATAATACTTTTAATTTTTGCAAAGTTTGTAATAACGCCCCCCCCCACTTTCATTTATAAGGTAGTGATTTGTGTCTTCTCTTTTTTCTCCTAGTCACACTAGTTAAAGGTTTATTATGTTTGTGGACTTCTCATAGAACCTTTGGTCTTCTTAATTACTTGTGTTTTTTCTATTCTCTATTTTGTCTCTCCATTTTAATCTTTAGCATTTCATTTCTTTTGCTAGTTTAAATTTGCTAGGTTAAGTTTGTTCTTCTTTTCTAGTTTCATAAAATCTAAATTTAGATTATTTCTCTCTGAGCACTGCTTTTGCTACATCTCATAAATTTTGGTATATCATGTTTTTGTTGTACTCTTCTCAAAATGTTTTTTTATTGATTGCTTTTAGAGAGACAGGTGAAGAGAGAGAGAGAGAGAGAGAGAGAGAGAGAGAGAGAGAAAGGGAAGCATTCATTTTTGTTTCACTTAGTCGTGCATTGGTTGCTTTACATATGTGCCCTGAATCGGTATGGAACCTGCAAATTTGCCATTTTGGGAAGGTGCTCCAACTGAACTAACTGTCCAGGGACTCAAAATATTTTCTAATTACATTTGTAACTTCTCCTTTCATCCATTGATTGTTTAATAGTATGGTATTTAATTTTCACACAGTTATGAATTTGTCAGTCTTCTATTGTTGATTTCTATTTTAATTACATTGTGGAGAAGATATTTTTAATGATAATAATATTTTTAATGTTTTATGTTTGTTTTAACACCTGATATATGGTCTATTCCAGAGAATGTTCCATGTGCACTTGGGAAAAATGTACTTTTTGCTGTTGTTGAATGAAATGTTCTATATATGTCTCTTAGAATTAGTTCCTTTATAATTCAGTTCAACTACTCTATTTCATTATTGATTCTTTATTCTGTTGTTTTATCTGTTATTAAAAATAGGGTATTTCTCTAAGTATTACAGATCTTTCTTATTGTCCTTCCAGTTTTACTTCTTATATATTTTTAGTCTCTATTGTTAGGTGTATATATATTCATATTTATACCTTCTTGATTGTTTGAGCCTTTTATGAATAAATAATATCTTTATCTCTCTTAACAATTTTTGTCTTAAGTTCTGTTTTGTCTGAACCATAGCCATCAAGTCTTTGTGGTTATTGTCTGCATGAGATTTCTTTTCTATCTTCTTACTTTCACATATTTGTAACTTTGGTTCTAAAATAAGTCTCTTTTTGACAATAGAGGAAAAATTTTAAAAATCCATTGTGACATTATGTATTTTTAACCATTCTGTCAACCTCAACCTTTTTAGCTGAAAATTTTAATATGTTCACATTAAAAGTCATTACACTTAAGAAACAATTATTTCCTCCATTTGTTGTTTTCTACATGATGCAAATTACTTTCCTCATAAATTCCTGTTACTGACTTCATTAATGATTAATTGATTTTTTACAAGGTACCTTTTAATATTCTTTTTTTTTAATTCTGTACATTATTTTAGTTTTATTCTTTTAAGTTAACTTGAAAATTAAAATTATCACCTGATCATTATAACAACGATTTTTAATACCAACCTAGTTTTAATAGTATATCTTTCTCACTCTTTATTTATTATTGTCACAAATTATATCTATATATACTTTGTGCTTGTTAACATAGATTTATAAATATTATTTTATGTATATATGTTTTATATCACAGTAAAGCAAAAGAAGATTAACAAACCAATAATATAAATACACTGGATTTTATATTTAATGATGTAGCTACATTTTTTATTTCTTTATATGCCTTTGATTTACTATTTAATATTCTTTCATTTCCATCTGATGGACTCCCTTTAGTATTTCTTATAGGGCAGGTCTACTGATGATGGAATCCCTTAGTTTTTGTTTATGAAAAAATGCTTTTTGAAAAATTGAAATATATTTGATATATAATATTGTGTAAATTTGTGGTATACAGCATGTTAATTTGATATATTTATACATTATAATATGATTGCCATTGTAGGGATAATGACCACTTTTATCAAAATTAAGTTCTAGTTCATAAGTTTTATGATTATAATATAATGTTGTCTATATTAAGTATCCTGTCCATTAAATCTTAATTTTTTCTTTCTTTCTTTTTTAAAATTTTTATTTATTTATTTTATTTTTTTAATTTATTTATTCATTCATTAAATACTTAAATATGCCATCCTACTGCTTTCTGGTCTAAATGTTTTTAAAGAGAAATTAATTGTTAATCTTGTTAAACAGTTTTTGTAATTCTGAGCATAATCAATCTTGCTGTGTAACTCTTGGGATAATTTGTGCTTAGATTCATTGGGCTTCTTAGATGTGTAGATTCATTTTTTTCCTCAAGGTTGGAAAATTTATAGCCATTACTTAAAAAAAATATTTGTTCTTTCTATTTTTTGTTCTCTTTTTGGCCACTCTCATCATGTGTATGTCAGTAATATTCATAGTATCTCATGTATCTTTCAGGTGATACTGAATTTTCTTCATTGTTTTCTCTTTTGGTTCCTTTGATGAGCTAATCTCTATTGGCCTATATTTAAATTATCTTATTCTTTCTTCTGTCTACCCAGTTCTGTTGTTGAAGAAATCTAGTGAAATTTTCAATTAAATTATTAAACTTTTCAACCCTCAAATTTCCTTTTTATTTCATTTATAATTTCTATTCCTTTATCGATAGTCTCTATTTGTTGAGACATTGCCCTCCTGGTTTTCTCCAGTTTTTTGTCCATGTGGCATCTCTGGAAATCAGGTCTCTCTTCTTTTCTATGGTTATTTGTTACTACTTGTGAATTAATTTTGTTTGTTTGTTTGGTGACTTTTTAAACTACTTTTGTAAAGTCTGTTTTCTTTGTCTTCTGTGGCTGCTGAAATCAGTGTTCCATCAGCTTAATGTTTTATTAGTATATTGACAGATTTTTTTAAACACTTATAAACAAGACAAGAAAAATATACTAAGTTTCTGCAGATAGATTCTGTGTGACGGCATTCTTTCACTGATAATGAGGCTGTTTACAAATTTGTGTGAGCCTTTAATTTAGCCTTGCACAGAGCCTTAGAAGCTGAAGGTCAGCTCAAGAACATGTGAAAGAATAATGTGTTTCAAAGCTTTTTATAAGCATACATCTAGCATGTATGTGGCTTCCCTTATTCTCTGGTATGTATGAATGTCTTCAAAATAAAGTCTTATTTCTCAAAATATCTTCTTTTCCAACCTCTTCTCTCCCAGGTCATTTAACCTGTCTCTTCCTTGTCAGGTCTGTTGTTTCTTGTCCCAGTCTGCTGCAGATAATTTTTCCTAGCAAACTTCACCCAAAACATCACTGCAGATCTAGGAATATTTTAACTCAAGCAAAACAAAGGACAAATTCTTGTGCCTACACTTCAGGAATCCACCTTCTAAGTCTAAAAAGACAAGTACAGGTTTTTAGGAATAAGTTCTGTATTATTCCCTTTGGCACTATAACCTGTACGAGGAGTGCAGGATGTCATCTTACATTCAGCAACTCATTTGAAGGTTAGGATTTGGCAACCAGGTAACTAAAAATGCCATAGTGTTCTCTTACTACAAAGCAATTGCTTTCTTCACCAAACCTTTCCTTGTTTGTTTTATTTTTTACCTAGATTTCACTTTTCTGTAAACATTGTGACCATTTTACCAGGTCATTTGCTGCTCTTGTGGAAAGATAGAACACTGATGTTCCTTCTCACATGAAGTATTTATTCCTTAGTTTACCTTGCTTACTATTGTTAAACATTATTTTAAGTGCTAGAAAATAGGATTCATAAGTGGCAAAAACTCTTGTTCTTAATTTTCCAGATACTGCCTGAATTCCTGCTTTCATTTCAATGATGAACTTCGGTGTGGCATTATTTTGGACTCTCAGTTGGTGTCAAGATCGACACAATGCTCTAAATAAGTATTTTTTTAATTGGCGTTCTTAATGAAAGTGTTCAGATCCATGTGGTAGTACATAGTGATAAAGTTTTTACAGTAGAGAATCATTCCAGGTCTAAAGTTATTATAATGCCATTGGCTTCCAGGATTTAGCAACTGAATCAGGCAAAAACATCAACTTTTTTTATATATATAGATTTTTGCTGATTTGTTTTATAATGTGTTATATCCTGGTCTGTTGGAGTTTTTATTGATAACTACCTTCCATATTAGACTCTAATTCTATGCAATATTTGTAGGCATTGTTACTAGACAGAATAACAAATGCAGAGTATTATTTTCTTGGAGAAGTAAAATAAAAACGTACATATCTGGTTGTGGAAATATTTGGGATGACCAGCATCCTTCCTTCAGATATTTTTGGTTTCTGTAGGACAGGGAAAAAGGATATGTGAAGATATAAACTGATCAATTGGTATATCATAATCTAAAGGACTTTCTTTTTTTTTTTTTTTTTCCTCTTTGAATATTTATTTATTTATTTTTTTAAATTTTTTTTTTTATTAAATTTAATGCAGTGACATTGATAAATCAGGGTACATACGTTGAGAGAAAATATCTCTAGATTATTTTGACATTTGATTCTGCTGTATACCCCTCCTGCAAAGTTAAATTGTCTTCTGTCACCTTCTATCTAGTTTTCTTTGTGCCCCTCCCCTCCCCTAACCCCTCCCTCCTTCTTCACCTCCTCCCCCCTCCCCCAACCCCCCCCCCGCCCCTGTTGCCATCACATTCTTGTTCATGTCTCTGAGTCTCATTTTTATGTCCCTTCTATGTATGGATTCATCTCAGTTTTTTTTCTGATTTACTTATTTCACTCCGTATAATGTTATCAAGGTCCATCCATGTTATTGTAAATGATCCGATGTCATCATTTCTTATGGCTGAGTAGTATTCCATAGTATATATGTACCAAAGTTTTTTAATCCACTCGTCCTCTGACGGACACTTGGGCTGTTTCCAGATCTTCGCTATTGTGAACAATGCTGCCACAAACATGCGGGTGCATTTCTCCTTTTCAAGCCGTTCTATGGTGTCCTTGGGGTATATTCCTAAAAGTGGTATAGCTGGGTCAAAAGGCGGTTCGATTTTCAGTTTTTTGAGGAATCTCCATACTGTTTTCCACAGTGGCTGCACCAGTCTGCATTCCCACCAGCAGTGCAGGAGGGTCTCCTTTTCTCCACATCCTCGCCAGCACTTATTCTGTGTTGTTTTGTTGATAAGCGCCATTCTGACTGGTGTAAGGTGATCTCTCATTGTGGTTTTAATTTGCATTTCTCTAATGATTAGTGATGTTGAGCATTTTTTCATATGCCTATTGGCCATCTGTATGTCCTCTTTGGAGAAGTGTCTATTCATCTCTTTTGCCCATTTTTGGATTGGGTTGTTTGTCTTCCTGGTGTTGAGTTTTACAAGTTCTTTATAAATTTTGGTTATTAACCCCTTATCAGACGTATTGTCAAATATGTTCTCCCATTGTGTAGTTTGTCTTTTTATTCTGTTCTTGTTGTCTTTAGCTGTGCAAAAGCTTTTTAGTTTGATATAGTCCCATTTGTTTATCCTGTCTTTTATTTCACTTCTCTGTGGAGATAAATCAGCAAATATATTGCTCCGAGAGATGTCGGAGAGCTTACTGCCTATGTTTTCTTCTAAGATGCTTATGGTTTCACGGCCTACATTCAAGTCTTTTATCCATTTTGAGTTTATTTTTGTGAGTGGTGTAAGCTGGTGATCTAGTTTCATTTTTTTGCAGGTAGCTGTCCAATTTTCCCAACACCATTTGTTAAAGAGGCTGTCTTTACTCCATTGTATTTCCTTACCTCCTTTGTCAAATATCAGTTGTCCATAGAACTGTGGGTTTATTTCTGGGTTCTCTGTTCTATTCCATTGATCTATATGCCTGTTCTTATGCCAGTACCAGGCTGTTTTGAGTACAATGGCCTTGTAGTATAACTTGATGTCAGGAAGTGTGATACCTCCCACTTTATTCTTCTTTTTTAAGATTGCTGAGGCTATTCGTGTCCTTTTTTGGTTCCATATAAATTTTTGGAATATGTGTTCTATATCTTTGAAGTATGTCATTGGTATTTTAATTGGTATTGCATTGAATTTATAAATTGCTTTGGGTAATATAGACATTTTAATGATGTTTATTCTTCCTAACCATGAGCACGGTATATGCTTCCACTTGTTAGTATCTTCCTTGATTTCTTTTATCAATGTTTTGTAATTTTCCGAGTACAAGTCTTTAGTCTCCTTGGTTAAGTTTACTCCTAGGTACTTTATTTTTTTGGTTGTAATTGTGAAGGGGATTGTTTCCTTAATTTCTCTTTCTGACTGTTCATTGTTGGTGTATAAAAATGCTTCTGATTTCTGAGTATTGATTTTATATCCTGCCACTTTGCTGAATTTATTTATCAGGTCCAGTAGTTTTTTGACTGAGACTTTAGGGTTTTCTATATACAATATCATATCATCTGCAAATAATGATAGTTTTACTTCTTCTTTTCCCACTTGAATGCCTTTTATTTCTTCTTCTTGTCTGATTGCTATGGCTAGGACTTCCAGGACTATGTTAAATAAGAGTGGTGAAAGGGGGCACCCCTGCCTTGTTCCTGATCTTAAGGGTATTGCTTTTAATTTTTGCCCATTGACTATGATGTTGGCTGTGGGTTTCTCATAGATGGCTTTTATCATGTTGAGGTATGTTCCCTGTATTCCCACTTTGCTGAGAGTTTTGATCATGAATGGGTGCTGGATTTTATCAAATGCTTTTTCTGCATCTATTGAAATTATCATATGGTTTTTCTCCTTCTTTTTGTTTATGTGATGAATCACATTGATTGATTTACGAATATTGTACCAGCCTTGCCTCCCCAGAATAAATCCCACTTGATCATGGTGTATGATTTTTTCCATATATTGTTGGATCCGGTTTGCTAATATTTTGTTGAGGATTTTAGCATCTATATTCATCAGAGATATTGGCCTATAATTTTCTTTCTTTGTGTGGTCTTTGCCTGGTTTTGGAATCAGAATTATGCTCGCCTCATAAAAGGAGTTTGGAAGTCTTCCTTCCTCTTGAATTTTTTGAAATAGTTTGAGAAGGATAAAAGTTAGTTCTTCTTTGAATATCTGGTAGAATTCCGTTGTGAAGCCATCGGGCCCCGGACTTTTCTTTGTTGGGAGTTTTTTGATAACTGTTTCGATCTCCTTTGGTGTAATTGGTCTGTTTAAGTTTTCTGATTCTTCCAGATTGATTTTTGGAAGATTGTACGTTTCAAGGAATTTGTCCATTTCATCTAGGTTGTCTAGTTTTTTGGCATAGAGTTCTTCATAGTATTTTCTTACAATATTTTGTATTTCTGTTGTGTCAGTTGTTATTTCTCCTCTCTCATTTCTAATTTTATTTATTTGAGTCCTCTCTCTCTTTTTCTTGGTGAGTCTACTTAAAGGTGCATCAATCTTGTTTACCTTTTCAAAGAACCAGCTCCTAGTTTCATTGATCCTCTGTATTGTTTCTTTAGCCTCTATGTCATTTATTTCTGCTCTGATCTTTATTATTTCCTTCCTTCTACTACATTTGGGCTTTACTTGCTGTTCTTTTAAAAGTTCTTTTATATGCAGTGTTAAGTTGTTTATTTGAGCTTTTTCTAGCTTCTGAAAGTGTGCCTGTAGTGCTATAAACTTCCCTCTCAGCACTGCTTTCGCTGTGTCCCATAAATTTTGAGTTGTTGTATGCTCATTGTCATTCGTTTCTAGGAATTTCTTTATTTCTTCTTTGATCTCATTCTTAATCCATTCATTATTTAACACCCTGCTATTTAGTTTCCATGTGTTTGAGAATTTTTGAGCTTTTCTGCTGTGATTCATTTCTAGTTTCATGCCGTTGTGATCAGAGAAAGTGCTTGATATGATTTCAGTCTTCTTAAATTTGTTGAGAGCACTTTTGTGCCCTAACATGTGGTCTATCCTAGAGAATGTACCATGAGCACTTGAAAAGAATGTATATTCTGCTGCTTTAGGGTGAAAGGTTCTGAAGATATCTATTAAATCGAGTTGATCTAGTGTTTCCAATAAGTCTGCTGTTTCTTTGTTAATTTTCTTTCTTGAGGATCTATCTAGTGATGTTAGTGGGGTATTGAAATCCCCTACTATTATAGTATTGCTGTTGATCTCGCCCTTTAAATCCATCAAAGTCTGTTTTATATATTTGGGTGCTCCTATATTAGGTGCATAGATATTTATAATAGTTATATCTTCCTGTTGGATTACTCCCTTTATCATTATGTAGTGGCCTTCTTTATTTCTTACTATATCCTTTGTTTTAAAGTCCAATTTGTCTGATATAAGTATTGCTACCCCAGCTTTTTTTTCATTTCCATTTGCATGAAACATTTTTTTCCATCCTTTTACCTTCAATCTGTGTGTGTCTTTTGTTCTAAGGTGTGTCTCTTGTAGACAACATATGTATGGGTCCTGTTTTCTTATCCACGCAGCTACCCTATGTCTTTTGATTGGATCATTTAATCCATTTACATTTAAGGTTATTATTGATATGTAGTTGTTTATTGCCATTTTCTTCTTTAAAGGTATATTCTTTTTTCTTTTTTTTTTTCTGTATTCTTTTCCCACTTTATCTGTTTACACCAGGCCCCTTAATATTTCCTGCAGCATTGGTTTGATTGTAATGAATTCCTTGAGTTGTTTTTTTTCTGGGAAGCTTTTTATTTCTCCTTCAATTTTAAACGATAGCCTTGCTGGATAAAGTAGTCTTGGTTGTAAGTTCTTGTTCTGCATTACTTTGAATATTTCTTGCCATTCCCTTCTGGCCTCAAGTGTTTCTGTTGAGAAGTCAGATGTCATCCTTATGGGGGCTCCTTTGTAGGTGATAACTTTTTTTTCTCTTGCAGCTTTTAATATTTTCTCTTTATCGCTTAGCTTTGGTATTTTAATTATGATGTGTCTTGGTGTAGGTTTCTTTGGGTTTCTCTTTAATGGAGTCCTCTGTGCTTCTTGGATTTGTGAGAGTTTCTCTTGCATTAATTTAGGGAAGTTTTCAGCTATGATATGATTGAACAAAGTCTCTATCCCTTGTTCTTTTTCTTCTTCTTCTTCAGGAACCCCTATGATGCGGATGTTATTTCTCTTCATGTTGTCACAGAGCTCTCTAAGAGTTTCCTCTGACTTTTTGAGTCTTTTTTCTCTTTTCTTCTCTGCTTTCATGCCTTCATTCCAGTTGTCTTCTAACTCGCTGATTCGATCCTCTGCTCTATCTATCCTGTTTTTAATTCCTTCCATTGTGGTCTTTATTTCTGATATTGTATTTGTCGTCTCCAACTGATTCTTTTTTATACTTGCTATTTCTTTATTTAGGTTTTCAAACTCCCCCTCCATTGTTGTTCTAAGATCCCTAAGCATCCTTACAATCATTATTTTGAACTCCGCATCTGGAAGTTTGATTATTTCCATATCACTCAGTTCATCTCTAGAAAGTGTCTCTTGTGGTTTCATTTGGATTGCACTCCTTTGTTTTCTCATCTTCTTCTTCTTTTTTTTTATTTGTAGAGTTGATTGAGTCTAGGCTTGGTGTTGTCTGCCTCCAGTTTTCAGTTGTGTTATTTTTAGGTCTTCGTGGGTTGGTATCAGCTATTATTTGTAATCCACTTTTGGATTTGGGCAGCTTTGAAGTCTTGATTTGTTTGTTTTCTTAACAGGTGATAGTCTTGTTAACTGATCTCAGCAGGGGTCTTCCTTGAAACTGTATCCAGGAATGCTGTGGGTGTAACCTGAGACGCTGAAGGTCTCTTCCTCCAACTAATCTCACTGGGGGCAGGGTTTTTTTTCTCAGCTTCAGTAGGGGGAGGTGTATCTCAGATCTCCATGGAGACCTGAGTTACTGCCCCTCCTCCCCACTTCTTGTTTTCAGCTGTGTCTTGTTGTGCTGATTGGAGCTGGATAGATGTCCGGAGATCTCTGATCCGGAAGCACTTCAGCTCTGTTTTGTGAAAGGTTCAGTCCCTCCCCCAGCTATGGCCGCCTCCAGCACGAATGAGTCAGCTTTTTTATTTTGTTTCTTGCATACCTTAGCCCCTCACAGTCTGTCCCTCTCCCTGTCTTTTCCACTTGGGAGATAAGCTGGTCTTTTCAACCCACCTTGCTCCCTGGTCGCCAGGTAAGTGGCTGTGAGCAGTAGTTTCTGCTCTTTTTCCCCTGTGAAATCCTCTGGGCTCTCAGCCTCACCCCCCTCCTTCCCTTCCTGTAAGCAGAGGAGATTCAGGCACTCCTTACCAGGATTATTGTGGCTTCCTCTTTGCTCCTTGGTTTTTGAGAGCTGTTTTTGCAGTTCAGTGTTTGTTTTTCATGCTGATTTTTTCTAAATTGATTTGTATTCCAGTTTGGTGTTGAGAGCTGGGTGTCTGTGCATCCGCCTACTCCGCTGCCATCTTCCCTCCTAAAGGACTTTCTTGATAATAAGGCAATACTGATCAAACCACTACACTTTTAAAGTGAACATTATTATCAATCATTAAGAAATCTTGTATGTCTATTTTTTATTTTGAGGTCCCATCATTTCATTAATACTGTTGGTTTATTTTGCTGGATCTCCAACTTTTACTGGGATATCATGTGTCTTTAGATGTCTATCTTAGAATAAAAATTAATTTTTTAAATTTTTTATACCTGGGACTGCTTCAGTCTACATGACTTATTTATGCATGCTTGAATATGGACTCTTAGATAAATCATTAGAATTTATAGTTAGGCTGCTTGTTATTTATTAAACTTTATGAATACATAAAGTATGGCTTTCACCAAATTTGAGGAATTTTCATTCCATTTTTTCCCAAAGTTTCTGTCTTCATTCTTCTTCTTTTCCCCATATGAGTCTCAAATTAGATGTATAGTAGAAGGTTTAATATTGTCTCATGAATTCCTGAGAGTGCATTTTTTCCTTTTTAGCATATTTTTTTTTCTCATCATGATTTTGAATAATTTTTATTGATCTATCTTCAAAGGCAGTGGTTATTTTCTTTATTTCCATTTTATTCTTTAGCTTATCCAGGGGATGAACTAAAATTTAAACATTTCACATATAGTTTTTTTCAGTTTTAAAATCCCCATTTAGCCTGACCAGGCAGTGGCGCTGTGGATGGAGCATCGGACTGGGATGTGGAGGACCCAGGTTCGAGACCCCGAGGTCACCAGCTTGAGCACGGCCTCATCTGATTTGAGCAAAGCTCACCAGCTTGGACCCAAGGTCTCTGGCTCAAGCAAGGAGTTAGTCTGCTGAAGGCCCACGGTCAAGGCACATCTGAGAAAGCAATGAATGAACAAATAAGGTGCTGCAATCTACAACGAAAAACTGATGATTGTTGCTTCTCATCTCTCTCTGTTCCTGTATGTCTGTCCCTGTCTATCTCTGTCTCTGTAAAAAAAAATACCATTTAATTATTTTGGTTGTTTTTATTTTCTTCTGAGTTTTCTCACTTTCAATCATTATAAGGATGCTTTCCTTTAATGTCATTGAATAGAAATATAATACTAGCACTAAAATGTAAATTTCTACATCTGGGTGTTTACAAGATAGGTCTTTGTTGAAAAGTTAGTGCATGTGTGTGTGCATGTTTGTGTATGCATGTGTGTAAATGTAAATTTCTCCTTTTTATTGTAGTAAGAAATTTTAGATTATAACTTAAACATTGTGAATGTTATATTGTTAAAATGCATTCCATTATATTTCTCTGACTAGTGTTAAAGTTTTTGTTTTTCTGGCCATTAATTTGGCTGTACTAAAACTTTAGTCTTTGTCTCTTAGACCAGTGGTCCCCAAACCCCAGGCCAGGGATCGGTACCAGTCCGTGGACCATTTGGTACCAGTCTGCAGAGAAAGAATAAATAACTTACATTATTTCCGTTTTATTTATATTTAAATCTGAATGATGTTTAATTTTTTAAAAATGACCAGATTCTCTCTGTTACATCCGTCTAAGACTCACTCTTGATGCTTGTCTCGGTCATGTGATACATTTATCTGTCACACCCTAAAGGCCGGTCCGTGAAAATATTTTCTGACATTAAACCGGTCCGTGGCCCAAAAAAGGTTGTGGACCACTGTCTTAGACTATACCTCAAAAGTCAGTTCAGCTCACTTATCTTTTCTTTGGCTGTTTAAAGCAGATTATATTAATCTTGGAAATTGATGGTGTTGAGTGTTTCAGTATTCTTGGCTTGTTGCACTTGTAAAATTTACTTTCCTAATTGTGCTTCCAGTGTGCAAGTACCACCTGATGGCCATTATGTGAAAGTATCATAGCTACTAGAATATAAAATCTATTCATTTAAAAATTGTTTTCTGTTATATTTTTATACCATTTTAACCAAAATCATAGCACAAAGTAGGTATGCAATCAATACTTGTTAATGTGTAAAAGAATATCTCCAACTGACAGATAATAATTTCACACTAAGCCATCTTTACCATGTACCAGCATATACAGTATTCTTATTTAGGTACAAATTAATTCAGAAATCAATATGCTGTCTGATCATTTCTTAGTAGTTACATGTTTAATAATGGCAAAATGTCGATTGCTATTCTGCAGTGGCTGTAGTGTATTTTTTATTCTATTGCACACAATTAAAAATTCTACAATGTAGGTTCTATATCTTACCGTGTGATGAAAATGTCTCTACGAAAGTCTTAGGCCTGACCAGGCAGTGGTGCAATGGATAGAGCATTGGACTGGGACATTGAGGACCCAGGTTGAAAACCCCTAGGTCACTAGTTTGAACGCAGGCTCAGCTGGTTTGAGCAATGCTCACCAGCTTGAGCCCAAGGTCACTGGCTTAAGCAAGATGTCACTCACTCTTCTATAGACCATGGTCAAGGCACCTATGAGAAAGCAAGCAATGAACAACTAAAGTGCTGCAAGGAAGAATTGATGCTTCTCATCTCTCTCCCTTCCTGTCTGTCTGTTCTTAGCTATCCTTCTCTCTGGCTCTCTCTCTGTCAAAGAAAAAAAAAGAAAAAGAAAGTCTTAGACTTGTTCAAGTCCACAATGTGAGTAAAGAATCTTGGTGCAAACTTGATATATTTTTCTCAACATGAAGCTACCTATTATCACCATAAATTATTTCTTATTAAATATGGAATACAATTTCTTCTGTGATAAAAGACAATATTCTTTTTAAATAGGTTTATCGAACAAGTATATTTCCAAACATAAGAAATAGCAATATTCAAAGAAAAAATCAATGAACAAGCACCTAGAGCAAAAACAAGCCCAAAGATATCCATATCAAAATGAATTAAATAATTAATTTCTAGATTAGCTTCATAATTAAAAATAATTGTAAAACTACTTTCCCCAAATTTTTATAACCCATTAGCCAAATGTGACTAACCATAAGTATCAACTGAGGTTTTATTCAAAAATTCTTTCCTGAGCTTTACTACAGATATATTAATTTAAAATATTTAGTATTTCATGAAAATTTAGTGTTTTCACATTTTTTAAAATAAAAATTTCAAGTAATTTTAATGCAATTAAAGTGTGTTTTCTTAATTGAAACAGACTCACAGATACAGAAATCAGACTGATTGTTGTCATAGAAGAAGGACATTGAGGGACTGGGTGTAAAAGGTGAAGGGATTAGTAAGTACAACTTAATAGTCATGACATAATCATGGGGGTGTAAAGTACTGAAAAAGAAATGTAGTCAATAATATTGTAATAACTATATGTTACTGGGTAGATACTTGAAATATGAGAGGATACCACTTTGTAAAGTATACAATTGTCTAGGCACTATACCATATACCTAAAATTAATACAAAATAATATTGCATATACAATGTAATTCAAAATTAAAATAAAGTATATACTCTTTAGATAAATTTATGTAATTCAAGCACATTCTAGACAAAGAATATGTGAAAAGTTTGGTAGAAGTCACATAGCAAAAAGTCTGGTTAGCATAATTTTCATGAAAGATCAATTCATAGTTGAGGAAAATTAAATTTTATTTTCACTAACAAAAATTATGTATAGTGCTTCATAACACATTTCTATATATTTATTCATAGGTTATACAACCTTAGTATCTCCAAAATTTACGGACATCCCCACCAATATTGAAAATAATGGCAAAGATTTAATAAAAGACACTAAATTTTAAGTTCATTTGTGGAAATAAAAAATAAAAAGATTTTCTTTTTATGAAATAATGGAGCCAATCGTTTGCTGGCACAAAGTAAAAAAGAAATTCAATAAATATTTGTTAAATCTACAAACAAATATATCCACCCTGCAGATCATAATTTTACTGTACAGAAAAGAATAATTATAATAATTATTCATTAATCTGATAACATAATGAAGAGATGTGTAAATCTGGGGATAGCTGTAAAGTAATCCTAAAGCTAGAATGGAAATAAAAGGTTATAATTGAACTTTTTGTTTTGTATTTTTTCGAAGTTAAAAGTGGGGAGGCAGTCAGACAGACTCCTGCATTACCCCAACCAGGATCTACCTGGTATGCCCACCATGGGGGCGATGCTCTGCCCCTCTGGGGCATTGCTATGTTAAGGCCACAGTCATTCTAGCACCTGAGGTGGAGGCCATGGAGCCATCCTCAGCACCCGATGCCAACTTTGCTACAATGGAGCCTTGGCTGAGGAAGAGGAAGAAAGAAATAGAGAGGAAGAAGAGGGGGAAGGGTGGAGAAACATATGGGCACTTCTCCTGTATAGTCTGACTGGGAATCAAACCCAAGACTTCCACACGCCAGTCTGACGATGTACTGCTGAGCCAAATGGCCAGAACCTATAACTGAATTCTTGAAAAAAATGAACAACCATAAAAGAGTTTAAAATTTCCTCCAATTCATTAAATAAAAAAATTAGTTTCAATATTAAAACCTAAAAATTACTAAAAATAAGATAAACAGCACTAATTTATATAAAATTATAAACAAAATATCAACAAATAGAATTCAACAAGATATCAAAGGAATAATAGATCATAAAAAGACAAAAATTATTCCAAGAATGCAAATGTAATTCAATACCATAAATTTTCCAATATAATCTTGTATTTTATATTAACATTTGTAAGGAAATTTTATAATTTTAAGTAGATATTAATAAATAATTTGATAACATACAAAAGCCATTCCCAATTAAAAATTTTCGTATATAAAGATAAAAGGAATTGCTTTAAATTTGATAATTTATTTATTTTTATATATATATTTTTTTATTTTTTATTTATTCATTTTAGAGAGGAGAGGGAGAGAGAGAGAGAGAGAGAGAGAGGGGGAGAGGGAGAGAGAGAGAAGGGGGGAGGAGCTGGAAGCATCAACTCCCATATGTGCCTTGACCAGGCAAGCCCAGGATTTTGAACCGGCGACCTCAGCATTTCCAGGTCGACGCTTTATCCACTGCGCCACCACAGGTCAGGCAAATTTGATAATTTAAAATCCAAAATCCAACAACAAATATTATAGACAGTAATGCAGTAAATATATTTCAATTACACTAAATTCAGAAATTAGACAAAACAAAGTCTTCAAAGCAGCTACCATAATTATGCTTAGTGTAGGAAGAGAGAATGTCTTTGAAATAAACAGAAAGAGAAGTTCTTAAATAAGAAAAATGGCTTATAAAATGAACCAAATAAAGAATTTGGGCTAAAAAAATACAGTATCTGAAAAAAAATCACTGAATAAACTCAATAGAGAAAGGGTGATGACAGATATTAAAACTGAATGTAGAGCAATAAAAACGAAACTGAACAAGATTGAGAATAAAATTTAAATGAATAAAAAGAGTAGGAACTTAGAGGACAATATGTATATGTCTAATATTTGTGCCATTTGAATCTGAGAAAAAGAGTTGAGAATTGGTACAGAAAAAAATATTTGAAGAAATAATGGTCTAAAACATCACATACATGATTAAAAGTAACTTATAGGTTTAAATTCTGAAAAATCTAAATGTTTAATGTCAAAGAAAATCATGTCAAGATACATTATAATCCAGCAAAAACACAAGAGAAAAATAATCTTGAAGCAGATGAGAAAAATTACTCTATGTGCAGGGAAGCAATGATCTGAAAAACTTTAGATTTTCCATCAGAAATCATGGAAGCCAGAAGACAGTGTAGTCACAACCCAGAATCTTATATTTCACAAAAATATCTTCAAAAAATGAATTGAAAACAGAAGTTTTCCACAAAGGCAAATGAAGAAACTGACTGCAAAAACATTTATTCTAAAAATGTTAAAAAGATGTTTTTCAGAAACAACAACAACAAAACAATAATATTAAAAGAAAACTTCAGGTATACATGAAGAAAAACAGAGATAGTAAACAATATGGGACAATATAGCAAATTATTTTTCTAAAGTCTTTAAAATGAATGTGATGGTGAAAACCAAAAATTATAGTTTGAGAGGATTTTTAATGTATATAGGTGTACTACATATTACAATTAAGAAAAGTGAGAAGGGTAAAGTGTCCTTCGTTGTTGTGAGATCTTTACATTCATTGCTTTCTCATATGTGCCCTGACCTGGGGGTCTCCAGTTGAGCCATGACCCCTTGAACAAGCCTGAGATCTTGGGCTTCAAGCCAGTGACCTTTTGGATCAAGCCAGCAACCATTGTGTCATGTCTATGATCCCACACTCAAGCCGGCAACCCCACGCTCAAGCCAGGTGAACCCACGCTCAAGCCGCTGACCTTGGGGTTTCAAATCTGGGTTCTCAGCATTCTAGGCAGACCCTCTTTTCATTGCACCACCACCTGGTCATGCATGAAGTGTTAAATATTAACTATAAGAATATTGTGAACAATTAGGTATGCTTATTTTAATCTGGAAAGCAATAACTAAAAATATGTGCAAAGAAATATAATCAAAATATCAATAGATCAATGAAAATGATATACTAAAATAAAATTCACAAACTTTGAAAAAATCAGAAATAAGAAAGGAAATGAATGAAAAAAAAAGTTAAATAGAAAACAGTAAAATAGTAGAATAATTTCAAATCAATTCATAACTGCTTTAAATGTAAATGGTATAAAATGCAAATAATATTAATTTAAAAGTTACCAATGTTGAATTTAAAAGACCAAAAATACACAGGATCCAATTACATGCTATCTATAAGAAACAAGTTTAAATATAATGATATACATAGGTGCACCATAAAAAGATAAAAATATATATACCATAGAACACTAATCAAAGGAATGCTGAAATTTTTATATTAATGTCAGACCAAGTTAATTTTGAATAAAAGTATATTACTAGGGATAACAAATTATTTTATAATGATAAAGATATTAATTCATCAAAGGAATACAACAATTCTAAACATTCATGCACCAATAAATATAACTTTAAATTTCATGAAGCAAAAAGACAATAGAAAAGAAAGAAGAAATAAAAGATATAGACATAATTATATATTGAGATTTCTTAATCCTTTCCTCAGTAATTAATAGAAAAAGTATACAAAAATTTACCAATGATACAAAAGAACTGAAAAGCACCAATAATGAACTTGACAAAAGTAACATTTACAAAACACTCTACTCAATACCAGTAGAATAGATATTCTTTTTCAAGAGCTCATAAAAAATTGATTAAAATATCACACACTGAGCTTTAAAAAATTTTAGGAAATTAAAATGTTGGTATGATACAATGTATGTTCTCTGACCATAATAGAACTAACTTAAAAAATCAATAAATGTGATTCATCACATAAACAAAAGGAAGGATAAAAATCACGATTATATCAATGGATGGAGAAAATGCATTTTATTCAATATAAAATCCAGCACCCATTCATGAACAAAACTCTTCAGCAAATTGGGAATACAGGGAACATACCTCAACATGATAAAGGCTATCTATGACAAACATGAAGCCAACATCATACTCAAAGGGAAAAAATGAAAAAAAAATCCTCTTAAGATCAAGAACAAGGCAGGAGTACCCCCTTTCACCACTCTTATTCAACATAGTTCTGGAAGTCCTAACCATAGCAATCAGACAAGAAAAAGAAATAAAAGGCATCCAAATTGGAAAAGAAATAAAGCTATCATTACTTGCTGATGACACAATACAGTACATAGAAAACCCAAAAGTCTCATTCAGAAAACTACTAGACCTGATAAGTGAATTCAGCAAGGTTGCAGGATATGAAATCAATATTCAAAATTTAGTGACATTTTTATATACCAACAATAAATTATCTGAAAGAGAAATTAAGGAAAAAATTCCTTTTACTATTGCAACAAGAAAAATAAAGTACCCAGAAGTAAATTTAACCAAGGAGGTAAAAGACTTGTACTCAGAATATTATAAAACATTGATAAAAAAAAATCAAGGAAGATACAAACAAGTAGAAGCATATACTATGTTCATGGTTAGGAAGAATAATCATCATTAAAATGTGTATGGTACCCAAAGCAATTAACACAATTTCTATTAAAATACCAATGACATACTTCAAAGATATAGAGCAAACATTCCAAAATTTTATATGGAAACAAAGAAGAACACAAATAGCCTCAGCAATCTTGAATATGAAGAATAAAGTGGGAGGTATCACACTTCCTGATATCAAGTTATATTACGAAGCCATTGTACTCTAAACAGCTTGGTACTGATATAAGAACAAGCATACAGAAAAATGGAACAGAACAAAGAACCCAGAAATAAACCCACACCTTTATGGACAATTAATATTTGACGAAGGAGGTAAGAGCATACAATGAAGTAAAAACAGTCTCTTTAATAAATGGTGTTGGGAAAATTGGACAGATACATGCAAAAAAAAAATGAAACTAGACTATCAATTTATACCACGCACCAAAATAAACTCAAAATGTATAAAAGACTTAAATGTAAGTCATGAGACCATAAACATATTGGAAGAAAACATAGGCTGTAAACTCTCTAATACCTCTCGTAGCAGTATTTTTGTTGACTTATCTCCATGGGCAAGTGAAATAAAGGACAGGATGAACAAATGGGACTATATGAAACTAAAAAACTTTTGCTCAGCAAAAGACTCCATTAATAAAATAAAATAAAAACATCACCCACATAATGGGAGAATATATTTTCCAATACATCTGATGAGTTAATAACCAAAATTTATAAAGAACTTCTAAAACTCAACTCCAGGAAAGTAAACTATCCAATTAAGAAATGGGCAAAAGAACAAACACTTCTCCAAAGAGGACATACAAATGGCCAATAGGCAGATGAAAAAATGTTCAATGTCTCTAATCATCAGAGAAATGCAAATTAAAACCACAATAAGATACCACCTCACACCTGTCAGAATGGTGCTCATTAACAAATCAACGTACAATAAGTGCTGGCGAGGGTGTGGAGAAAAGGGAACCCTCCTGCACTGCTGGTGGGGATGCAGACTGGTGCAGCCACTATGGAAAAACAGTATGGGGTTTCCTCAAAAAATTAAAAATGGAATTGCCTTTTGACTCAGCTATCCCACTATTAAGAATATATCCTAAGAATACCAAATCACTGATTCAAAAGAAGATATGCACCCTCATGATTATTGCAGTATTGTTTACAGTGGCCAATATCTGGCATCAGCCCAAGTGTCCATCAGTGGATGAATGGATTAAAAGTTGTGATACATAGTGTACCATGGAATACTATGTGGTCATGAAAAAGAAGAAAATCTTACTTTTTCTGATGGTATGGATGGGCCTGGAGACTATTATGCTAAGTGAAATAAGCCAGGCAGAGAAAGACAAATATCATATGATCTCACTTATATGTGGAATCTAAGGAACAAAATGAACTGAGGAATGAAATAAAGAGAGAGGCAAGGTCACAGGGACCAGAGAGAGAGTTGTCAGAGGGAAGGGGGATGAGAGAGGAGTTGTCAGGAGAGGAAGGGATCAGAGAAGGTGAAGGTATTAGTGAAATTATATACACATAACAGAGAAATACAGATAGCAAGACAGCAAGAGCTAGCAAGGGTCCCCAAACTTTTTACACAGGGGCCCAGTTCACTGTTCCTCAGACCATTGGAGGGCCTCTTCTCACTAACCACCAATGAAAGAGGTGCCCCTTCTGGAAGTGTGGTGGGGGGCCAGATAAATGGCCTCAGGGGGCCACATGCGGCCCGTGGGCCGTAGTTTGGGGATGCCTGAAGAGGGAAGGGGTGTGGACGTTCTGGGGAGGGGGACAAAGGGGATACAGGTAGGGACATGGGGGAGGGGGAATTTTGTATTCAGTGAGACACTTAAATCCATGTTAGCACAACAAATTAAAATAAAAAAACAAAAAACTGACAAAAAGGTATCTTGAAAAAGTACAAATATTTGAAAATTAGAGATAACATACTCTTAGATAATCTGTTTTTCAAAAAGGAAGACAAATTAAATTAGAAAGTAACTTGAACTAAATTAAAATTAAAGTAAAAGTTTTTAATTTTATGGTGACACTAAAGTATCACTTCAAGGAAAATTTCTACCATTAAACATTCATTTTAGTAAAGAAGAAAATATTAAATCTACAACCTAAGCTTCCACATTCAAGTTCTATATATGCATGACTAGGTGGTGATGCAGTGGGGCAGTGGATAGACCCTCGGACTGAGATGCAGAAGACCCAGGTTTCAAATCCCGACCTCGCCAGCTTGAGCGTAGGCTCACCAACTTGAGTGAAGGCTCGCTGGCTTGAGGTGGAATCATAGACATGACCCCATGATCACTGGCTTGAGCACAAGGTTGATGGCTTAAGCAAGTGTTCACTCGCTCTGCTGTAGCCCCCTAGTCAAGGCACATATGAGAAAGCCATCAATGAATAACTAAGGAGACAAAGGAGCCACAATGAAGAATTGATGATTTTCATCTCTCTCCCTTCCTGTCTTTCTGTCCCTATTTGTTCCTTTTTGTCTTTCTCTCTATCTGTGTCACACACACACACACACACACACACACACACACACAGTTTTATATAAAGAAGGGAAAATTACTTCCAAAGTATCAGAAGAATGTAGTAATTATAAAAGCATAAATCAATAAATTTGAAAAAATACAATAATAGAGAAAATTGAGAAATGAAATGGTTTGTCTTTTTTGGAAAGGTTAATGAAACAATAAACTTCTAGACAGATCAAGCTGAAAATACAAGGAGAAGACACAAACTGCCAATATCAATTTTGAATTGGTATCCCTCTACAAATTACACAGACAATTATAAGGGAATATTATACAAAACAGTTTGGCCATAGACTTGCATAGAATTTTTGAATCCCTAGACATAAGAACCACAAATTTTATAAACCAGACACTGAGTGCACAATTCCAGTGGGGAATCCATACTGCTGAGCAAAAGGAAAAAAAAAAGAAAAGAAAAAGATACATATGTTCTGAATCCCCAATACTGAGTCAGCCTTTTTCTTAGCCTAAGATTGGCTTACTTGTCACTCACTGAAGAGTGCTAAAGTCAGGATAATTGACTGTATACTTAACACAGATGTGAATAAACAGTTTTTAGAATTCCAAAATTTTTTGAGATGGTTTAATTAACATAGTCCTTAACTCAAAGTTTGTGAGGATTCAACAGCATCTCAGGCTGTCACTCAAATTGGTGCTACTGACAGAGCTGATTGTCTGCTAGCAGCATCCCCTATTGATCATGAATTTCCATATACAGGTCCATAGCAAAAAAATCAGCAGCCTGTGGTAAAATTTGGGAAAATAAGTATAACAGTAGATTTTTATAAAGCTATATTTATTTCATTTGAATGATTTATTTTATCCTGAGATTATTATATCTTCTTATAGAATCCAGAAATAGGAGAAAGATTGGCTGAATTTTTCATTACTATTTTATTTCTGAGCCCTTGTTTTTGAGAGCTCAGCCCTCCTCTTGTTATTTTCTATCGCTTGCCTTTGACAGAATTCCTAGATATAATTGGGTACTGCATCTGACATCAATGATATATTCTGAGTGACTTCAGGAGTATACCACTAACTTTCTGCCTTGTGACCTGATTCTTTACTACTGATTTTAGACTGTGTCTCCTTCCTCCAACTTGAACTTGATTTAGAATTACTGGATCTTCCTTGGGCTACTGCTCCCAGATATCTTGCTTTTGATATTGATACATTTTAAAATTTTTACCATTTTACCTTGACCTTCAGACCTAAAATTCTGTGCTGCTTTACAGGACATATAGCCTTATCTTCTTACAAAGTAGGAATTGGATTCTTTCTCTCGAGTTACTTTGTTTCTGGCCACTTTCAATAAATTTGCCAAACCACTAATTTTACATGCCTTGGTATAATGCTGAGAGTAGGTGGTGTAATTCTGTAGGCTTTACCTATGTGGTTAGTGGAGTTGCTGGCAATTCTGCAAGTCCTTTAGCTGGCCACTATGGTTCAATAATTACCTACTGGCCTTGAGCTTGCAGATCTTACTTATCTGACTGCCTCTTATGAGCCAAGGTCATAGCATTCAGTGCTTTATCATCTACTAAATACATTTGTGAGTGTTTTTCTAGTGATGTAGCATAATCTGTATTTCCTTGACACGCAGATTTTATGTTTCTTCCATGAGACAGAGTTGTGTTTCTGGTCCCGACGAAGTGGGTAGGGAAATGGGACATCCTACATATGCAACCAGCCAGTGCCCTTTTTAGTACACAACAGGGATTTCCTGGCAGCACTATGCAGGATGTTCAACCTCCCTACCCATATCAAGGTTAACTGCTGCATCATGAAGTTCCAGTTTCTGCCAAAGGGCTTGCTGTCGATTGGTGCTTCTCTGTGTGAACAATTTCATGAAGGCCTCTCCCAACTTGGTTTCCCAACTAGCTGTGATTAGTAATAGCCCAAATGATGTAGAAGATTGGTTGAATAATAACTCACCATATCTCTAACAATATATTTTTTCCATCAGCTTAAGCAAAGAAAATTTTCCTGAAACAGATGCCAAGTTATAGCATGGGTTACAAACATTCTTCAATTCCACTACCAATTTAGTCAATCTTTGCTAAATAACATAAACCTCTAAATAATGAAAACCTTTCTAAATGAGAAGCAGACTTCTTATACTATAGCACATACAATTCAGTTGTTGGAAGATCCTAGATGGGTTGTATATACCTTTTTTGCCCAAGCTATCCCAGTTAAAATTAACCTTCTCATATGTATCACAGTACTTGGGAAAAACACAAATCTAGGGACGTCATCTGACACTCGATGGTCTGTAGTTATGCAATTTGATCACCACATTCTGAAATAAGGAAACTTATCTAGGAACAGATTCTGTCAGCCTCATTTTTTCAGTTGAGCAAATTCTGTATCGCTCATCTCAAGCCTCTCATCTCTATTGCCTTTCAATCTTTAAAATTTTGTAAACCTGCTGTTCTACCAGGAACTTACTGACTCCTGAAAAGTTCAGTATGATGTATAACGTCTTTTGAAAAACACCCTTGATTAACTACCTTTTGATAGTTCCTCAGTCCATATGATTTATGATTGAACTAGTTCCTTTCAAGAAGACCTCAAGTCTTTCTCTATAGGCATATGGTGCATACTTCTATTTTTCTGTTGATATTTTAATTAGAATCCAATAGAAAATTCAATAATTTTGTGGAGGTAGGGTGCTGGGGAAAGGAAAAGGACAAAGAAGAAATCATAAGTGTTTTCCTGGCGCTCTGCCTAATGAAGTGTACATTAATGGGGACTTCTGCTACTTGTACTATGTGGCTCTAAGCTCTTAGTAGTGGAAGGGAAAGAAACGATATAGGCAAAGAAATAAGATATAATTGTGGTTTTAACTATGCATTTATATTTTCTGGTATTGGTTTTGTCTTCAATTTATTACATTAAATTCACCCTTTATCTGGTATTTTATATATTTTTTAAAAGCCTATTTGACTATAAAATTGATGTAAAGTAATTTCTAAGTTAATAGGAAAACTATACTTTTAAGAAGAGTATCTAGTACTCATAATTTATCTAGTCGTGATGAAACTAGCAAGACTGAAATTAGCTAAGTCTTCTAGGTACTTTAATCATAAGTAACAGGACCATTCCATCATTCTACTTTTATTATTGATCAGATAAACTGTAAAATGTTCTTTTGAATAATGTTTTTACAATAACTTTTTAAATGTCTGATAGCATATTAATAAATACTAAAATGTACATTTTGTTAAATATTTGTATTCTAAATAACGAATAACAATTCTGACCAAGTAATTTCTCATTGGAAGTTTTTAGATCAATTTTTTCTAACTTTTTTTGGTTTCTATTGATTAATTTGGCATGAAATTTTTGGGGATGCCTTATTTTCTACAGTGCATTTCAAATTAAAGATATAAGATATATTGTATAAAATAAATATACTTTTTACCTTTAATTTATGTATTCATATTTACCAAACAATCTATTCAAGTCTAAAGGAGTATATACTGATATTAGTATCAACAACATGGTGTCAAGCACCAGGCAGATTTCTTAAAGCATCAAGGAACAATCATGATGTTAAGTCACTCATGACTAGTAGTAGCACTAGGTCAAAGAGGCACTATCTATAGCCTTAGATCACTTTAGTAACCTCTGTTTGTGAACTTGTAACCAGTTCTCCCATCTGCTTTATCTAATTAGTGAACCTCTTGATTACTTGAAGTAATTACCCAAGACTGAAAATATATCTTTAAGTGAATTTCAGATATTTGACCATGAATACCTTTATGATCATTCTTCTTTTACATCATAAGTTGAAACCAATATTTATTCACTACTTTTTAGGTGCCTAGTTTTCATACATCTCCACATCCTAAATTTTACTAATGCCATATGCTTTTTGTATTTTCAATTCAAACAGCTTGCTTTGCAGAATTATGAAAATAGATTTAAAATGACTGAAATTTTAATTAACAAAAACCAGAAAATATTTCTAAAGCTTTCAAAGGGGACTGGAAAAAATGGTGATATACAACTTCATAAACAAAAGCAAATTATATTATACATTACATATATGACTTGTAAAGTTGTGGCCTACAATTAAATTATCAGCATTTAAACATATTTTCTTAAAATTTTCACAAATATTCTTTAAAAAATAGTGACAATGTGTTTTAAGAGAAAGTATTAATGTAACTATTATACAATATAACAGAAATATATTTTTCAGAATAATACATTACTCAAATTATTAGTATTATTAGAAAAAGTATTAAAGTGGGTTTTAGGAAAACTGAAATACTACTTTATGAGCTTATTCTCTTTGTTCCAAAGTAAGTCTATGGCATTTACCCACCTGGAATTAATTTATGTGTTTAATAAATATTCAGTTTTTAATACACACTAGTCAGAGGGGGATAATGATTCAGAAGGCAAATGTTACATTTGTTCTCATGACTTTATAGTATAGTGAGAAGTATTAAATGCTAGAAAGCTAATTAAATAAATAAATTGGACAAGGAATAAAGCAAACATAGTAGGAGGCCATTGTTTTCATACCCAGCAATTAACAGAGAAAGAAGAAAGCCAAAAGAAAAGCCAGACAATCAAAGGAGCAGAAAACAAGCAAAACAACAGCAGCAACAACAAAAAAACTTGGGATTTCTGGATTGCATATTAGACCAAAGAATCATAAATATTTTCTGTAAAGGACCAAATAGCATCTATTTTAGTCTTTGCTTTGGATAATCTTTAAAATAATGGATATGTCTGCATGGCAATAAAATTTTATTTATCAAAACAAGTAGCCAACAGAATTGGTACCTGAAGCTTGGTCAGCTTCCTGCTGGCTAACCTTAAGGGCTAGAAAAGGTGAAGTTGAGATGTGAATGAAGGATTGATGGAGATGATTCAGTATTATATTACATGCTGCTGCTTGGAGTTATCAGGGATAAAATTTATTCTGTATGTATTAGGGTGAAGTTAGGATTAGAAAAAAAAATCCGAGGACTCAAAAATATTTCACTTTAATTGCATAAAATAAACAATATTAGTAGGCATTAGATTTATTGAAGGACATTACTATTCAAAAGAGAAAGAAATTTAAATAGCATTTCACTCAACCCACTAAGTGTCATGGTAGCCCTGACCAGCTGATTCAGTGATAAATCATTGGCCTGGTGTGTGGAAGTCCTGGGTTCGATTTCCAGTCAGGGCACACAGGAAAAGAGCCCATCTGCTTCTCCATCCTTCCCCCCTCTCTTTCCTCTCTATCTCTTTCTTCCCCTCCTACAGCCATGGCTCCACTGGAGCAAAGTTGACCCAGGTGCTGAGGATGGCTCCATGGCCATCGCCTCGGGTGTTAGAATGGCTCCAGTTGCAACAGATCAATGCCACAGATAGACAGAGCATTGCCCCCTAGTGCGCTTTCTGGGTGGATTCCAGTCGGGTGTTTGCAAGAGTCTGTCTCTGCCCCACCCCACTTCTCACTTCAAATATCTACAAAAATATGGAAATAGTGATTATGAATGGAAGTATGAATGAGAATAGTGAAATATTATGTTTATATTCATTTCCCAGTATCTAGGTGGTACATTACACAATTTAAAATTTTTTAATTGATTGGTTTTAGATGCAGAGAAGGGAAAGAAAGAGAGGGAAACATTCATTTGTTGTTCCATTCAGTTGTGCATTCATTGGTTGTTTTTTTGTATGCTTCTTGACTGGGAATCAAACCTACAACTTTTTTTTTTGGGGGGGATGACTCTTTAACTGACTGAGCTAACTGACCAGGGCTATAGTTTTTCTAAATAAACCTATAAGAGGTGGTGGAAGGTAAAGGAGGGGTAAATTGTGATGGAAGAAAGCTCGACCTGGGCTAGTTAGCACATAATACAGTATACAGATGATGTATTATAGAATTGTACAGCTGAACCTATATAATTTTATTAATGCAACCCCAATAAATTAAATTAAAAAGAATAAAAAATAAAGTATATTAAAAGTTTTTGAAAGAATATTTAACACCAATATTTGCTTTAAATATTTTATGCTAGTCATATCACTATCTTGTAAATTTTGGGGTTTTTTTGCTGCAATTATATTATCAAATCTATTTTACATTTTTCTTGACAGAGACAAAGAGAGAGACGGAGAGAGGGACAGACAGGAAGGGAGAGATAAGAAATATCAATTCTTTGTTGTGGCATCTTAGTTGTTCATTGATTGCTCTCTCTTATGTGCCTTGACGGGAGGAGAAGGCTACAACAGACCAAGTGACCCCTTGCTCAAGGCAGCTACCTTGGGTTCAAGCCAGCGACCTTGGGCTTCAAGCCAGTGACCTTTTGGGCTCAAATTAACAATCATGGGTTTATGTCTATGATCCCATGCTCAAGGCAATGACCCCATGCTCAAGCTGGAAAGCCCATGCTCAAGCTGGTGACCTTGGAGTTTTGAAATATGTCCTCTGTGTCCCAGTCAGATGCTCTATCCACTACACCACCACCTGGTCAGGCTATTATATATTTTAAAAAAGATATTGTCATAGTCAGAAGTTTCATGCAGCCAAATCTGTAGTTCTTTTCATTTGTGTAATCATTTAAGTTTTCTTCATTTTAGATATTAGCTAAATATCAAATAGTTGGGTAAATGTCTCACTAACATCCGTTTTTTTTACTAGATTTTATATAGCTAACTATTTAATCATCCAATAACTTATTTTCTGTGTGTGTGTGTGTGAAATGAGGTGAGAATCTGCATTTATCTAACACCTTTTCTTTTATTATTGATTTTGATGCCTCATTTGTCATAAATCACACAACCTACTGCTATGCTATTTTCTTTTATGTTTTTATCCATTTCTAATCCTACACCCATATTTTATTATTATAATTATAACTTATATCCCCTTATCTGTTAGAGATATGTTCCAAGACCTCCTAGTAGATGCCTAAAACTGTGAATAGCACTGAACCATACATAAACTATGTTTTTATTATGTATAAACACCTATAATATAGTTTAATTTATAAATTAAACACAGTAAGAGAATAACAATAATAAAATAGAGGAATTGTAAAAATATACTGTGATAAAAGTTATGTGAATGTAGTCATTTTCTCTGTCTCAAATATCTTATTGTACTCTACTCACCCATTTTTATGTGATGCTGTGAGATGAAACAATGTCTATGTGGTTAGATAAAGTGACGTGAATGATGTTGGCATTGTGATGTAGTATTAGGTTACTACAAGGGTTACTTGAACACACGTCGATCTGATAACCAAAATGGTTATTGACTAACAGGAGGAGAGTGTATATGTGGCTAAACTGGACAAAGGGACGTTTTATCCTGGGCAGGAAGGATTAAGACACTGAGGTTTCATCATGCTTCTCAGAATGATGTAAAATTTTAAAATTATGAATTGTTTAATTATGACATTTTTCATTTAATATTTTTGGATTGTTGTTGACTGTGGGCAGCTGAAACTGTGGAAAACAAAACCATGAGTAAGGGAGAACTACTGTACTGGCTGCTGGATTGGAATATATTAAAACTAGCTTTTCTATTCACATCTCTGAAAAGTGTTTATTATGACTATGCAGTAAAGTTTGTTAAATGATTTTGAGCCTCTACCAAGATGAACTATAGTTTATTGTGTTTAACCTACTGCAATACTATATCTTTTTTTAAAGATTTTATTTATTCATTATAGAGAGGAGAGAGAGAGAGAGAGAGAGAGAGAGAGAGAGAGAGAGAGAGAGAAGGGGAGAGGAGCAGAAAGCATTAACTCCCATATGTGCCTTGACCAGGCAAGCCCAGGGTTTTGAACCAGCAACCTCAGCATTTCCAGGTTGACACTTTATTCACTGCGCCACCACAGGTCAGGCTATAACTATTTTTATATTAATAAGTTGTCTTTTATTTGAGCTTTAATATTAAAACAGTTTAAAATTGTTCATTTTGCTTTATTATACTTTTGAAACTGCTTAAATTGCACTTAGTGATATTCTTTCCTTTATATCATAAAGAATCTGATGAAGACAGTGGATACCCTATAAACCACTCACTTGACACCACAGCTTTCTCTTCACAATAATATATATCTAGCTTTGAGATGCAATGAAGATTGACTCTCTTGTGACATTTCGCTATGAAACATTAAGGCGGATGGCATTAAGGACATTCATTCTTCTGCCAATCTCTCAGAGCTTCAGAAATGTCCAATAATATAGAAAATATTGTCTGAAGACTTAAACCTAATGTAATAATGTATATATGTTGTTTTTCTGTCTAGGATACTGTCTATCTATTTTATAATATGTTGAAAAATCCTTAAATTTATTAGATTAAAAATACTAATATAAATTAAGTATATTTTTCTAGGACATTTTACAGAGACTATATCATATATATCTGACAATAATCTTATAAAGTAATTACAGATTGAAACCAAAACCCCCAGAGATTTGGGGATATTGATGTTAAAATGATGGAATTGAGAATTTTGATTGGAATACATATTGAAACTGTGATTTCACCCGGTTTACTCTATTCATACTGTACTTACTTCATTTAGAATTTTTTTTAATATTGGTAACTAAGATTTCACTGTATAATAGAGAGACAAACCTGCAAAAAAGTTTTACTACAGTTAAGTGTTATGACAGAGGTAGTACACATTATCTTCTGTAAGTTCTGGATATGATATACTTAACTGTCTCCCAGTTTGTGAAATAAAGCTTCTCAGAGATGGTTGAAGGGGGAAGAAGGTGAAATTTGAATAAAGCAAGATATTTGGAGACTACGTCAAGAAGATCAGCAATGATGTCATAGAACACAGTATTTGTCAATGAAGGAGTTAAAGAGCTGGAAGAAAGAACTTTATATTGAGAAGGAGGAAGTTAATAATAAAAGTAGAGAAGTCATAATTGTTGACATATTATAAGAGTAGCCATTAAAATCATGTGGCTCTGTGAATTTCCAGGAAGGCTGTGCTTTAAAACAATGCTTATTGTTACATTATTTCACAAGTACTCCAACTATATAATATCTTATACTTCCTCTATTGTCAAGTTTTTAGTTGAACTCAGTTTTTCTCATTTTTCACTTCCTTTGTCCTATCAATAATTTAGAAACCATAGCTGGGTGTGAGTGTATATATATATATTTTTCCACTTCCCCATCTTAACTGGAGAGATAGAACTTATGTTGAATTTTAGTATTATTCTAACTCTAGTCATCACATTATAATTGTTACAAACATTTAAAATTCTACCATGCATTCAATGCTCCTTATTAATTACTGGTAAGGTTTTAGATTTCTTTTTGTTTGATTTTACAGTTTTTATATGAAATGTTAAGAGCAGCTCCAGCACCTATATGTATTCTGTTACTTTTAAAAGTAAATCAAATTATGCTCTTTTACTTCTAGCATGGGGTGGAGGTGGGGGTAGTATCAAGGGGAAAGGCATGCTTAATTGCCCAAAGCAACACTATCTTTTTCAGGTCATCATAAGTAAATCTCTTTAACCTTTCTAAACATAACATATTGATTTTGAAAGGAAATAAAAGGAAAATTTATGGTCAATTAGACCAAAATAAGACAGTTTTGTCAAATAGAAGCAGACAGACATGAAGCACTGATAGAAAAAGCACTCTACTAGCAAAAAGTCATGTAAAACCAACCAAAGATAAGAAAAACATTATTTTAGTGTGGGAAATGGTTATAAAACAAAACACTATTATATAATTTTCTTTGTAGAACTTGGTAGATGAACACAGGGTTTCTTTTAGCCAATAATTTGTACAATGCATAGCCCCAGTTTGTATGAAGATAATTTTTTTTGTTATTATTTTGTGATTTTTATAACTGTATAACATTATAAATGCTAATTACCTAATGCTATTCTATACTATTAGTAGTGCTCAAGTCACATTATAACTTCCTACTTATTAATCACATAAAATGGTCTGTTGTCTACAAATTTTTTTTTAGTGGGAGAGAGAGATAAAGAACAGGCATATAGATCAATGGAACAGAACAGAGAACCCAGAAATAAACCCACAGTTCTATGGACACCTGATATTTGACAAAGGAGGTAAGGAAATAAAATGGAGTAAAGACAACCTCTTCAACAAATGGTGTTGGGAAAATTGGACTAGATCACTAGCTTACACCACTCACAAAAGTAAACTCAAAATGGATAAAATACTTCAATGTAAGCCTTAAAACTATAGGCATATTAGAAGAAAACATAGGCAGTAAGCTCTCTGACATCTCTCAGAGCAATATATTTGCTGATTTATCTCCACGGGGAAGTGAAATAAAAGACAGGATAAACAAATGGGACTATATCAAACTAAAAAGCTTTTGCACAGCAAAAGACAACAAGAACAGAATAAAAAGACAAACTACACAATGGGAGAACATATTTGACAATACGTCTGATAAGGGGTTAATAACCAAAATTTATAAAGAACTTGTAAAACTTAATACCAGGAAGACAAAGAATCCAATCCAAAAATGGGCAAAATAAATGAATAGACACTTCTCCAAAGAGGACATACAGATGGCCAATAGGCATATGAAAAAATGCTCAATATCACTAATCATTAGAGAAATGCAAATTAAAACCACAATGAGATATCACCTCACACCAGTCAGACTGGCACTCATCAACAAAACAACACAGAATAATTGCTGGCGAGGATGTGGAGAAAAGGGAACCCTCCTGCACTGCTGGTGGGAATGCCGACTGTAAAAAACAGTATGGAGATTCCTCAAGACAATACAGAAATACAAAAGATTGTTTGAAAATACTGTGAAAATCTATATGTCAAAAAATTAAACAACCTAGGCAGAATGGATAAATTTCTAGAAACATACAATCCTCCAAAACTTAATCTGGAAGAGCCAGAAAAGCTAAGCAGTCTGATTACAACAAATGAAATTGAAAGAGTTAACAAAAAACTCCAAGCAAACAAAAGTCCTGGGACAGGACGGCTTCACAGGCGAATTTTACCAATTCAAAAAAGAACTAACACTTATCCTTCTCAAGCTATTTTTAAAAATTCAAGAGGACAGAAGACTTTCAAATGCTTTTTCTGAGACAAGCATTATCCTCCTTCCGAAACCAAGTAAAGACACTACAAAGAAAGAAAACTATAGGTCAATATCCATGATGAAAATGGATGCTAAAATTCTCAACAAAATATTAGGAAACTGGATCCAGCAACACATCAGAAAGATAATACATCATGATCAAGTGACATCCATTCTAAGGAGGCAAAGCTGGTACCACATTTACAAATCAATAAATGTGATTTATCACATATACAAAAGGAGGGATAAAAATCATGATTATATCAATGGATGCAGAAAAAGCAATTGATAAAATGCAGCACCCATTTATGATCAAAACTCTTAGGTCAGGGAAGATAGTAAATCTGTAGTGCCAATTCCTGTGTTTTCAGAATCCAAGGTGAAGGGAGGAGGGGTCTGGGAAGCTATAGAGCCCTGCCACCTCATACTCTTTGTTCCTCCATACTAAAAGAAATCCCAGCCATAAGCATATTCCTCCCCCCCTCCTGACTGAGCTTTTCTGTGAGCTCCTGGCTGCAGGGCTAAGTTTACAGCTCGTCTACTCTCTTTTTCCTTTTTGCCTCCTCCTTTTCTTCCCACTTGCCTACCTTTAGAGAGTTTAATGCACAAATCTCTCAAGCTTGCTTGTGCATTGAGCATGAAATTCTATTTTGAGTTATAGCTGTTTAAAAGGTTGAAAATTTAAAGGGAGACATCAAGGGGATCTCTCATGCTGCCATTTCTCTGATGTGGCAATGTTAATATTCTTAATTTACAAGAACATTAACACTTAAATTTGCTTGAAATAACATGAAAGAAGCAAATAATTTTATCAAAATCTAGGTAAACAGTACAACTATTTGATTTCCTAACACCCTTATTTTAGCGCATACATATAACATCCGTTATAGGTGGCAACTACAAAATTAATTTTGTTTTCTTCCAGCTGGGCATTGCTTGTCTCATTTCCCTAATTGATTTGGCCAGACCTTATTCCGGTCTGACTGCAGGTATTTCAGTCACACACTGTCTGCCTTGGCAACATTTTTGTCAGCTTGATCAATACTTATTGCCAAATTCCCAAGTGAGAACATTTATGGAACAATGTAATCTTTTAAAAACTTTAGCCCTATTTACTCCTGATAGTACAGTTAATTTATTCTTTAATTAATTTAAAGGCAAAAAGTAAAACATGTGGACACTTTTGTACCCATGGATGTTTAATTTATATATATATATATATATATATATATACACACATATATACATATATATCATATCATATCTTAAGTTAGAAACTCAAAAAATGTTTTGCTTAATCAGTGAAATTAAACTCTTAATAATCATAAAACTTATATTAGTCTTCACCATAATTTACCTTAGACCAACTACAAATGGATTGTAGTTAATAGTATCACAATTAAAAAAAATGAATAGTGTAATGGAAAGAGAACAAGGTTAAGGATGACATGATTTTTTGTTCCAGTGTAAACAATGACAATTTTTACTATCAGAAGCATATCACCCTCTCTGTCCATAGAATAAAAAAAAAGAAAGCCCTGGCCGGTTGGCTCAGCAGTAGAGCGTTGGCCTGGCATGCGGGTGGCCTGGGTTCGATTCCCGGCCAGGGCACATAGGAGAAGCATCCATTTGCTTCTCCACCCTGCCCCACTCCTTCCTCTCTGTCTCTCTCTTCCCCTCCCGCAGCCGAGGCTCCATTGGAGCAAAGATGGCCTGGGCGCTGGGGATGGCTCCTTGGCCTCTGCCCCAGGCGCTGGTGTGGCTCTGGTCGCGGCAGAGCAACGCCCCGAGGGGCAGAGCATCGCCCCCTGGTGGGCAGAGCTTCGCCCCTGGTGGGCGTGCCGGGTGGATTCCGGTCGGGTGCATGCGGGAGTCTGTCTGACTGTCTCTCCCCGTTTCCAGCTTCAGAAAAATACAAAAAAAACAAAACAAAAAACAAACAAAGAAACAAAAAAACACTAGGTTACAGATGTTGCACTCAATTTTCCACCATACCGTGACATGTGCCAGTAATGAGACTATTCCCACTACCTACCTCTTTGTGTCATTGTGCATATTAAGTGCTGTAAAAAGCTCAATTTTGGAGTCAGACAGCACTGGACACTAACCTAAACTCTACCACTTTTGACTTAGGATAATTTTTTAATCTCTCTGCTCCTAAGTTTTTTCTTTTGAAAAATGGAAGTAATCATACTCTACTTTCACTGTTGCAATATTCAATCATCGGTACAAATAATAATTATGAAATCACATGTCACTTGTGAAAGTATTTTCAAAATTTAAAAAGTATTTAACATCTAAGAGTGTAAAATCCGTATATTACAGAAATTTTAATTTCTTATTTATGATATTATTATTGTCTTTAAAATTTGCAAGCCTTGATTTGTTTATTTTTATTATTTTTTGTAATATTTAGCTCACATCTCCTTCTACTGAATCATTTAATATAGAATGAGGAACACATAGAAGTAAAGGAAGACTATGTGTATTTGGGTTTGGGGAAGAGCTAAATAGACCAAGAAGGCCTTCACAATTCTTGGCTATAAGTGAAATAATACTATTCCATTTCTATAAAATTATGTAAGTAATCTTTAAAGGCACCAAATTACAAGATATCAAAAGACAAAAATATTACTGTATAGCTATTAAGGGATAACATATTGATATCAAAAATAGCTTTTTAAATAAGTTGTTTAACAGAAGTTTTATGAATTCTAGCAAGCCATACCCAGAAATAAAATAATCATAAAAGCTAGCTAAATGAAGTCAACAGACTTTGGCTTTCCCATCAATAAGAGACTTTTCTTGCAAGATAAAATATTTCATCACAATTCTTTTTTGGCTGCAAATTTGCAAAAATTGAGATATTAGACCAGATTCAATTAAACTTACCTTTAAAGGTAAATTATTTTAGAGGCATCTCACATTTATCTGAGGGGTATTTTCAACTACAATAAACATTCCCTTAAACAATTTTTTGTGCTCTATTATCACATGAAACCCAAATTTTATTGGAATATTTATGTGAGTAACTAGGTAAAATTAAATAAAGACATTATGCTCAGTGTGGTAAGGGGAGCATTCCACCCTTATTTACAGTAGCTTTTGTCTTTGTATATCATGATAAGGTGGCAAAATCTGAGAACACAAGGTAACAAGCCAAAAAAATCAAGTGAAGAGTAGAACGTAAGATTGTCTGGATGTGACTTCTTTAACATCATTAAAGAACTACAAAAAAACAAAACAAAACACAATTTCATTTGTATTGATGAGTTTGTAAGATGTTACTGTATGTTGAACATGTAGCACTTTATCTTAATAACTAAAAGCAATTTGTGTCTTCTGCACACAAAGTGAGGTTCAGAGAAGTTTAAAACTTGTTGAAAGTAATATAGCTCATAAGCATCAGAATTTAGGATTTGAATCTAGGCATTTCTTTCTCCAAGGGGTGATATACAAGTCTTTGCAGTTGCATCTAACTGTTTTTGTTTGTTTGTTTAAGCAATGATAAACAATTATTATCTCACAATATAGGAGGTCCAAATACAGAGCAGCTCCAGATTGGTTGATTCATTGCTCAACAAAAAGAGGAATTTTAAAAATATATATTTTAAATTTATTGCATTGACATGATTTCAAGTGTCCCATTCCATATAACACCCTCTACACACTGCATCATGCCCCTCCCATACCCTATGCAAAGTCTCTTTCCCCACCCCCTTTTCTTCATTTTCTCCCTTCACCCTACCTCTATCCCTGCTTTTCCTCTCGCTATTGTTACCCTGTTTTTAATATCTATGTGTTGTGTTTATATAATTTGGCTAATTTTTTCACCTTCCTTGATCCCATCACCTTTTCTCCCTGAAAACTATCCATCTGTTCCCTGTGATCCTGCATCTCTTTCTATCTTATTCCTCAGTTTAATTTGTTCACTAGATTCCACATGTTGGTGAAATATGTTTGTAAGTGTGATCTTCATGTTTGCTTGCTTGTAGTCTGCATTGGGAGCTGGGCAGTGTCAGGTATACTGATCTGTGAAATTGCAAATTACCTTCCTGCTTGGGAAGGGCCAGTGTTTTGCTAATGTTTGTTGGAGGAGAGGTTTTCACACCAGGAAGTTTTGAAAAAGAGAGAGAAGAAGGAGAAGAGGAGGGAAGCCATGTTTTGCATAGTGAGAGCAGAGAGGATGCAGAGTGCTGAAGGAGAAGCCAGTTTGTGCAGAGAGAGAGAAAGTGTACAGATGGGGAACCAGAGGTGAGGAACTTTTGTGAGCTCTGCTGAAACTGATGGGGCCTTTGATTCTAGAAAAAACTGAAGAAGATTCTCCTGGTTGTGGAACTGGCGAATGTGTCAGTGGCTTTGGGAGCCCTGTGTGTTTGATCATTGGCAGATGCGAGACTTGAATAAAGGAGTGGCCTACCAGTTTTTGGCTCCACTGTTTCTTTATCATCTATCTGAATTCAATGGGAACCTGCATGTGAATGGTCATGACAGTGGCAACTACTGGCATTACAGCACATATAAGTGAGATCATATTCTCTGCCTGGCTGATTTCACTTAATATAATACTCTACAGGTCAATTTAAGCTGTTGCAAAAGGTAAGATTTTCTTCTTTTCTATAGTTATGTGGTATTTTATTTTGTGAATGTACTGCAGCTTTTTTTTATCCACTTGTCTAGTAATGGACATTTGGGTTATTTCCAGATCATGGCTATTATAAACGATGTTACAATAAGCTTGGGGATTCATAAGTTCAAATTAGTGCTTTGGAGTTCTTAGGATTCTTAGGATACTCCTAGAAGTGGGATGGGTTAGCTGGGTCATAAGGCAGTTCTATTTTTAACTTTTTGAGGAAACACCAACTTCTTTTCCACAGTAGCTGCATTATTCTGTATTCCCACAAGCAGTGCAGGAGGGTTCCCTTTCCTCCACACCCTCTCTGGCACTTGTTGTTTATTGATTTGTTCATGAAAGCCATTCTGGTAGGAGTGAAACGATACCTCATTGTGGTTTTAATTTGCATTTCTCTGATGATTACTGATATTGAGCATTTTTCATATGCTTATTTGCCATCTGTCTGTCCTCTTTAGAGAAGTGTCAATTCAAGTCTTTTGCCCATTTTAAATTGAATTGTCTTCTTGTTGTTGAGTTTTATAAATTATTCATGAAATTTGGTTATCAATAACCTTTTATCAGACATATTGGCAAATATGTCCTCCCAGACAGTGGATTGTCTTTTTACTTTGTTAATGGTGTCTTTGTTGTGGAAAACTTTTTAGTTTGATATAGTCCCATTTTCAGTTTGATATAGTCCCATTATATTTATTTTGTCCTTTGTTTCACTTGTTCAAAGAGGTACATTGGCGAAAATATTTCTACCAGAGACATCTGCGAGTCTACTGCCTTTGTTTTCTAGGATTTTATGGTTTTGTGACCTACATTTAAATCTTGTAACCTTTTTCAGTTTAATTTTTTTAATGATGCAAATTATTGGTTTAGTTTCATTTTTTTCTGCATGTACCTGTCCAATTTCCTCAGCACCATTTATTTAAAAGACTATCTTGACTCCATTGTATACACTTGTTCCTTTGTCAAATATTAATTGACTGTAAAGGCATGAGTTTTTTTTCTGGGTCCTCTGTTCTGTTCCATTGATCTGTATATCTGTTCTTATGTCAGTACCAGGCTCTTTTGATTACAATGGCCTTGTAGTATAACCTGATATCAAGAGGTGTGGTACCTCCCACTTTATTCTTCATTTGCAAGATTGTTGAGTCTTTTTGGGTTCTATTTTGGTTTCATATGCATCTAACAGTCTTAACTGTCCAACAATAAATTTACATTGTCAGATATGTTGTATAGAAAAAATACATGTAGAATATCAAGTCCTAAGCTTCTATGTATTTAATTTTAGTTTTTATTTGTTTTGAGTTGTTTGAATCAGACTTTACAGGCATATTTCTTCCTCAAATGTAATATTTTTTTATATTTACATCTGTCAGAGAGAAGAGGGATGAGGAGATGGGATCAGAGAAGGTGAAGGGATTAGTGAAATTATATATACATAACACATACACACATTGAGAGAGAGAGAGAGAGAGAGAGAGAGAGAGTCAGAGAGAGGAACAACTAAGGACAGACAGGAAGGGAGAGAGATGGGAAGCATCAGTTCTTCATTGTGGCACCTTAGTTCAGTGATTGCTTTTCTCATATGTGCATTGACCAAGGAGGCTACAGCAGAGCGAATGATCCTTTGTTTAGGCCAGTGACCTTGGGTTCAAGACAGCAACCTTGGACTTCAAGCCAGTGACTTTTGGGCTCAAGCCAGCAACCATAGAATCATAGCAATGATCCCAAGCTCAAGTTAGTGAACCCACGCTTATGCCAGATAAGCCGGCGCTCAAATCAGCAACTTTGGAGTTTCGAACCTGGGTCCTCTGGATCCCAGTTCCATGTTCTATCCACTGCACCACCACCTGGTCAGGCTGGAGCAGGGGTTGTTAATTATTGATTAGTTGTTCTCTTTGATGTGAGGCCAGAATAGCCTCTCAGATTTCAGAGATATTTGGCTAAACTGGACAATAAATTGGAGAGGCACAAAATTAAAATATTACCTGATTAGATCCTGCTGATTAAAAGAGACAGCTAGAAATTAGAACTATAAATAAACAACAGATGTTTATTACAGGGTGGAGCAAAAATAGATTAACAGCTATAAATGCACAAAATACAGTTTATTCTTGTATTATTATTTATTAATTATTGTATTATTTGTCATATGAACAACTGTAAACTTATCTTTGCCCCACCTTGTATGTGTCTTTATTATGGTTTGCCTCCCACACAAGCAACAAAGCACAAATCTAGGAATAAGATGCAGGCATTTATTTATATGACTTTGGTGTTTGGTACACATTAGTGCGTCTCCCTTAAGCTTTTGTTATTCTTATGTTGTTTTCTAATTTAGGGAGGGGGAAGCAAAACATAGACCACAGTTGTCATAAACACAAACCAAATACTAAAATCATTAGTCACCATCAAGGAATCTTGCACAAACATCATTACCGAAGTGCTGTACCTGTGAATACATACACACTCACACACCCACACATTCTTTATTTCCCTTTGCCATTTTATTTCATTTTATATCACTTATTATCATCTAACTTATCCTATATTTATTAATTTATTTTATTTATTTTCTATCTTTTCTCATCAAACAAAACTTTATATTTGTTATTTTTACTGCTCCACTCACTGTGATTAAGAGAGTGCTTGATACAAAGTTGATGTTTAATATATATTGGTTGAATGAATGAATAAATGGATAGGTAAATAAATACATGAAAAATGTAGTCTAAGGAGTTGTTCACTAATTTACCTATAATCATTCATCATTCACTAGTACAGATTTACTATACTGTACTCTTTATTACAACATTCTTATAGATGACCAATGGAAGATAAAGATATTTATAAAAATTCATAGCAATTTCCCTCTAGAGGATGGTGAGAATGAGATAATAAAGGTAGTGCATGTAAAAAAAGATAATATTTTAAAGCTTATTTGAACATTTTTGTTTTATATAGTGTCTTTCTTTTCTTGTTAAAAGTTAATTGTCCTAAGTCTAAAAGATAGTGAGAAGCCAGTGATGTGTAACTTCAATATTTGGAAATATAGAGATTAATCCAGTTTGTCTATGGCCATACTACCCTGAACACGCCCGATCTTGTCTGATCTCGGAAGCTAAGCAGGGTCAGGCCTGGTTAGTACCTGGATGGGAGATTAAACCAGTTAAGTATCAATGTATTCTTAAATGCCTCACTGTTAAAATAACACATTTTTTTTTTTAATTGTGCATATTCTCATTCCCTCTCTGTACTAGCTGAGATGAATGTATTACTGAGTGGGACTTTGGTCAAGATGTTAAGGGAGAATGCTCCTTAAAAATTTACATGTGTCTGAAAAATTATAAGTGAACCTGGAGATTTAGGTGTAGAAACTGTCTTTCTAAAAGAAAGAACATAATATAGAAAAGGGAATCTTGAATTTTAAGGTCCATGATAATCACCCAAGGAGCTTGTTCAATTATTTATTTTTAATTTTATTTTTAATGGGGCGACATCAATAAATCAGGATACATATATTCAAAGATAACAACTCCAGGTTATCTTTTTTTTTTTTCTTTTCATTTTTCTGAAGCTGGAAACAGGGAGAGACAGTCAGACAGACTCCCGCATGCGCCCAACCGGGATCCACCCGGCACGCCCACCAGGGGCGAAGCTCTGCCCACCAGGGGGCGGTGCTCTGCCCATCTTGGGCATCGCCATGTTGCGACCAGAGCCACTCTAGCGCCTGGGGCAGAGGCCACAGAGCCATCCCCAGCGCCCGGGCCATCTTTGCTCCAATGGAGCCTTGGCTGCGAGAGGGGAAGAGAGAGACAGAGAGGGAAAGCGTGGCGGAGGGGTGGAGAAGCAAATGGGCGCTTCTCCTGTGTGCTCTGGCCGGGAATCGAACCTGGGTCCCCCGCACGCTAGGCCGATGCTCTACCGCTGAGCCAACCAGCCAGGGCAACTCCAGGTTATCTTGTCGTTCACTTATGTTGCATACCCATCACCCAAAGTCAGATTGTCCTCTGTCACCTTCTATCTAGTTTTCTTTGTGCCCCTCCCCCTCCCCCTTTCCCTCTCCCTTTCCCCCTTCCCCCCTCCCCCCATATCCACCACACTCTTATCAATGTCTCTTAGTTTCACTTTAATGTCCCACCTACGTATAGAATAATGCAGTTCCTGGTTTTTTCTGATTTACTTATTTCACTTCATATAATGTTATCAAGATCCCACCATTTTGCTGTAAATGATTCAATTTCATCATTTCTTATGGCTGAATAGTATTGATTCAAACATCAGGTAGTTCTGAAGCAGATAGTTATATTCCAAGAATTTTAGATACAGTGAAGAAGAATGGCCAACAAAAACTCGCAAGCCAAGTTTAGGTATATGAAATATGAACTGGTAAATTCAAATCCACAAAATACCTTAACTGATTCATAATTATTTGTTCAAACTTACCACCTATATGTACTTGTTTGCTTGTGTATCTATTGTCTGAGGTTCTATACAAAATTATGTTTCTATTGCCTGAGGTTCTAAGCAAGATCATAAGCTCCTTAAAAGGGCAGCCTGAAACTTATGTACTCTTATTGATCAAACTCACCCCTTTAAATGTACTTTTTAAATCAAATATCAATAAAAAGAGCTTCTGGCTCCATTCATAATTGAAAACATTTCCAAGTGTGTAATTTTCATGAGAATTCTATGTTTTATATTCTTAAGTTACTTTAACTATGTAAAGAATATCAAAAAGCATAGTTGTCTTTTTCTGGAGGGAAAACCCAATAAACTCTTTTTTTATGGTTTCAAAAAAGAAAAAAAGGACAATCTTAGTTTTATTTGTCACTGTGAATGCAGCACCTAGTATACATACTCAGTAAATATTTGAATGAATGAATGAATGAATGAATGAATGAATTTACTACTTACCTCTAATTGACAAATACAGGAGAGAATGTGGCTCAAGTTATTCCATTTTCCTATTTATTATTTGGTTAGAAAATTGTTATAAACTTAAGAGTGGGAAGGAAATATTCTAATGTTTTTTTAGAAGAAATACTATTTGTTTCTTGTACTATATAGTATTCCTTTCTTAATTTCAGTGAATTAGCTCTTCTTAATGTAATTGTACTTTGACTTTGTGTGGATTAGAAAAGGGATTGAGAAAATGTAGACTTCCAATTCTTTTTTAAAATTCTTCTTTTACAATTAAAGTTGACATTTAATATTATTTTATATTAGTTTCAGGTGCACCACATAAGATTTAAACAACTATTTACAAAGTGGTCCCTCCAAATTCAAGTACCCAATATACATAGTTAATACAATATTATTGACTACATTCCATATGCTTTAGTTTATATCCTCAGGACTATTTTCTTACTACCAATCTGTGCTTCTTTCTATTTTTCAATTACAGTTTACTTTCAATATTATTTTGAATTGGTTTCAGATGCACAGCATAGTGGTTAGACAATCATGTACTTTAAAGAGTGTTCTCCCTGGCAATTCTCATACTTACCTAGCACCAAACATAATTATTACAATATTGACTACATTCCTTACACTGTATTTTGTATCCCTATGACTACTTTGTAACTACTAATTGTAATTTTTAATCCCTTCATTATTTTTACACTGCCTCTCAACCCTCCTCTCACATGGCAACCATCAGTGTGTTCTCTGTATCCATTAGGGTGTTTCTGTTTTGATTGTTCATTTATATTGATCTTTGGATTCCACATGTAAGTGAAATCATATAGTATTTATCATTATCTGTCTGACTCACTTTACTTAACATAATACTTTCTATGTCCATCCAAGTTGTCATAAATAACAAAATTTTATTATATATATCATATATATATATATATATATGATATATATATATACATACATACATACATACCACTTTCTCTTTATCCAGTTGTCTATTTATGGATACTTGTTTTGGTTCCATTACTTGGTTATTGTAAATAATGTTATAATGAACATAAAGTGCACATATCTTTTTAAATTACTGTTCTAGATTGTGTCCAATATATACATACCCAAAAGTGAAATTACTGGATTTTATGGTAGTTCTGTTTTTATTTTTTTGAGAATTTCTATACTGTTTTCTTTTCTTTTTTTAAATAATTTTATTTTTTTTAATGGGGCGACATCAATAAATCAGGATACATATATTCAAAGATAACATGTCCAGGTTATCTTGTCGTTCAATTATGTTGCATACCCATCATCCAAAGTCAGATTGTCCTCTGTCACCTTCTATCTAGTTTTCTTTGTGCCCCTCCCCCTCCCCCTTTCCCTCTCCCTCTCCCCCCTCCCCCCATAACCACCACACTCTTATCAATGTCTCTTAGTCTCACTTTTAAGTTCCACTTATGTATGGAATAATGCAGTTCCTGGTTTTTTCTGATTTACTTATTTCACTTCATATAATGTTATCAAGATCCCACCATTTTGCTGTAAATGATCCGATGTCATCATTTCTTATGGCTGAGTAGTATTCCATAGTGTATATGTGCCACATCTTCTTTTTGGTTGTTTCCATGTCCTGGCCACTGTGAACAATGCTGCAATAAACATGGGGCTTCATGTGTCTTTACAAATCAATATTTCTGAGTTTGGGAGTATATACCCAGTAGAGGGATTGCTGGGTCATAAGCTAGTTCTATTTTCAGTTTTTTGAGGAACCACCATACTTTCTTCCATAATGGTTGTACTACTTTACATTCCCACCAACAGTGGATGAGGGTTCCTTTTTCTCCACAGCCTCTCCAACATTTGCTATTACCTGTCTTGTTAATAATAGCTAATCTAGCAGGTGTGAGGTGGTATCTCATTGCAGTTTTGATTTGCATTTCTCTAATAACTAAAGAAGATGAGCATCTTTTCAAATATCTGTTGGCCATTTGTATTTCTTCCTGGGAGAAGTGTCTGTTCATGTCCTCTTCCAATTTTTTTTATTGGATTGTTTGTTTGTTGTTGAGTTTTATGAGTTCTTTGTATATTTTGGATATTAGGCCCTTATCTGAGCTGTTGTTTGAAAATATCATTTCCCATTTAGTTGGTTGTCTGTTTATTTTGTTAACAGTTTCTCTTGCTGAGAAAATCTTAGTCTGATGTAGTTCCATTCATTAATTTTTGCCTTCACTTCTCTTGCCATTGGAGTCAAATTCATAAAATGCTCTTTAAAACTCAGGTCCATGAGTTTAGTACCTATGTCTTCTTCTATGTACTTAATTGTTTCAGGTCTTATGTTTAGATCTTTGATCCATTTTGAGTTAATTTTTGTACAGGGGGATAGGCTGTAGTCCAGTTTCATTCTTTTGCATGTGGCTTTCCAGTTTTCCCAGCACCATTTATTGAAGAGGCTTTCTTTTCTCCATTGTGTGTTGTTGGCCCGTTTATCAAAAATTATTTGACTATATATATGTGGTTTTATTTCTGGGTTTTCTATTCTGTTCCATTGGCCTGAGTGTCTATTTTTCTGCCAATACCATGCTGTATTGATTGTCGTGGCCCTATAATATAGTTTAAAGTCAGGTATTGTAGTGCCCCCAGCTTCATTCTTGTTCTTTAGGATTGCTTTGGCTATTTGGGGTTTTTTATAGTTCCATATAAATCTGATGATTTTTTGTTCCATTTCTTTAAAAAGTGTCGTTGGAATTTTAATGGGAATGGCATTAAATCTGTATATTGCTTTTGGTAATATGGCCATCTTGATTATATTTATTCTTCCTAACCAAGAACAAGGAATATTCTTCCATCTAATTATATCTTTTTCTATTTCCCTTAACAATGGTTTATAGTTTTCATTATATAAGTCCTTTACATTCTTTGTTATGTTTATTCCTAGGTATTTTTTTGTTGTTGTTGCAATCGTGAAGGGGATTATTCTTTTGAGTTCATTCTCAAATGTTTCATTGTTGGCATATAGAAAGGCTATTGACTTCTGTATGTTAATTTTGTATCCTGCGACCTTACTGTATTGGCTTATTGTTTCTAGTAGTCTTTTTGTGAATTATTTGGGGTTTTCGATGTATAAGATCATATCATCTGCAAAAAGTGATACCTTTACTTCTTCTTTTCCAATATGGATGCCTTTTATTTCTTTGTCTTGTCTGATTGCTCTGGCTAGAACCTCTAGTACCACATTAAATAAGAGTGGATAGAGTGGACAACCCTGTCTTGTTCCTGATTTAAGGGAGAAAGCCTTCAGTTTTGTGCCATTTAATATGATGTTAGCTGATGGTTTATCATATATGGCCTTTACCATGTTGAGATATTTTCCTTCTATACCCATTTTGTTGAGAGTCTTAAACATAAATTTGTGTTGTATTTTATCAAAAGCCTTTTCTGAGTCTATTGATAAGATCATGTGGTTTTTGTTCTTTGTTTTGTTGATATGGTGTATTACGTTAACCGTTTTACGTATGTTGAACCATCCTTGAGATTCTGGGATGAATCCCACTTGATTGTGATGTATTATTTTTTTTAATCTGTTGGTGTATTCGATTTGCTAGTATTTTGTTTAGTATTTTAGCATCTGTATTCATTAGAGATATTGGTCTGTAGTTTTCTTTTTTGTGCCATCTTGCCTGTTTTTGGTATGAGGGTTATGTTGGCCTCATAAAATGTGTTTGGAAGTATTGCTTCTTCAATTTTTTGGAAGACTTTCAGTAGAATAGGAACCAAGTCTTCTTTGAATGTTTGATAAAATTCGCTGTCTATACTGTTTTCAATAATGTCTTCACCAATTTATAATCTCACCATATACTATGTCAATTCATAATGTATTCATGTGCATGTTTGTGTAAGTATACATTTCCATAGTCATGGGTATACCCATGTATATTCATAAACATGTTCAAATCAATGTACTAGGACATGGTAAATGTGTTTGGCCACTTAATTTTTCTGCCAATCATATGATGACATGTGTAATGTAATTACATTATTTTTATGTGCAGCCCCATTTATGGACTCACATTTATGGAGTTGGTTGATGTGGTTGTGGAGATGCTCATTTTCACCATCAAAAAAGCCACCTCTGTTCAGTTTTCTATTTAAAAGTGTTCAGAATTTAAGTGTCTTGATAATTCCTTTACTGCTACTACTAAAAATGATATTAATCATTTAATTTGATCACTCTAAAATTTCCAAATGTTCTATTGATAAATTAAATCATCGTGAATAACAGTATTTAGATTATGTTGTTTCCATACCAAAACTTGTGACTGTTGACTTTGGCTGGTTGGTTCAGTGGTAGAGCATCAACCCAGTGTGTGGAAGTCCTGGGTTTGATTCCTAGTTAAAGCACACAAGAGAGGCAACCATTTGCTTCTCCTCCCTCTTCCTCCCCTTTCTCTGTCTCTCTCTTCCCCTCATGCAGCCATGGATTGATTGATTAGAGCATGTCAGCCCTGGATGCTGAGGATGGCTCAGTGGAACCTCCACCTCAGGTGCTAAAAATAGCTCAGTTGTGAACATGGCCCCAGATGGGCAGAGAATTGTCCCTGGATGGGGGTTTCTGGGGGGATCCCAGTTGGGGCACATGTGGGAGTCTGTGAATCTCCACTACTCTCATTAAAAATAAAATAAAATAAAATAACTTGTGACTGAGAAGAATGTTCAAAATACCTTTTTTGTAATTAAAACTTCATTATAATTCATTTAAATGAAGATAAACCAAGAGTGATATTATATTTAATGTATTTATGATAAGATAAAGTGACGTATTCTAAATGGAGGAAAGAAGAAGGTTTATCTTTTTCTGCTCTGTATCTCATACATATGTATAGTGGCTGAAAGCCTTCTGTAAAATAAAAACTTAACTTATGAATGAATGTTTATAAGTACTGGGAAGTTTCTTTCTATTATATATTATTACAATTAATTTCTATAAAATAGAAAATACTTTCTTTTTTGTTATGAACTGGGTCAACTCAAATATTGCTTAACCTAAGTGGTTCATTAGATGGGTTTTGGAAACCTTTTTGTTTTTGTGAGACATTTTAATGTAATGATAGTTTTGGACTTTATTTCTTTCAAATATTTAATTTAATACTTATGGAAATCCATACCATTAAACATATTCATATAATAGCAAAGCAATTTCATTTCAAACTGATTATTAAAACAATAAACAAATAGAAATGATACCTCTTTGAGAGGACATAAAAGTAAATATTCACATTTATAACTGTTATAGAAAGTTTTGAATATTATGAGCTTTTTGATTGTTCTGAAAAGAACCATGGGATATTTGCTCCTAGATATCTTGAATAATGAGAAAGACATATAACTACTGGGTAGGAAAAAAGTAAGTTTACAGGTTTCTGTATGGAAACAACACAATAAATAACAAATAACAATACAAGAATAAATGCTGGTGACGTCACGGAAATGGCGCCATGAGAAGCGCGTCCGACAGCTCTCCCCTAAATCACAACAAATTTATCAACTAGAAACAGAAAAATTTATCCTCGGAGCATTCCGGAGTTCCACACAAACTGAAAGCAAAAGGACTGTTATCACTTGAATCTGGGAGACGAGGGTGTGGAGGAAGCTACCGCAGCGAGGCTCATTCAAGCCGCGAGGGAGTGTGCCTGCGGTGAGTCAGCCCATATACTTGGGAACCGCGAGCGCGAGCCGCCACCTCGAGCCGCCGCTCGCGCGCCCGGTCCGGTTGAGCACCGCTGACGTTCCCAGCGGCCCGCACACTGCGAGTGGGGTTCGCCGGCCACCGGTGCCCGGAGCGCCCCATTCGCGCGCGTGCCTTGGGCATTCCATGCGCCCAGGGCGCCCTGCTGGCCCGCACACCCAGGGGGCTCCATTATCCTGTGCCTGGTGCGGTCCAGCCGCCAGCTGCGGGGCGAGCGGGAGAGGCTTGGGAGATTCTTTCCGTGGGCGGGGCACCTCACCCAGCCATTCAAGCTAACAATCAAGCGTTGGGGGAGGGGCGCGCGCAGGCAGCCTAAAATACCTTCGGAAGCACAGCTGCGACCCAATCACTGAAATTAGCTTAACCCATAAAATCTGCACACTCTCGGTTCTAATTGATAAGATCTCTCTCAGTTCAGCGATCCAAGACAAGAGGCGTGATATTTTTTAGTGCCTCTCGCTAAAGGGGCGGGGGCAACTTCTGATTGATAGAGCCTCCATATTCAGGGATAAATGCTAACAAGAAGGACTTGGCAGATAATAAGGTCTATACTACACTAGTCGTAAGCAGAGACTAGTGCCTCTTCTTCCCTGCAAAAACAGGCTACAAAGTGTGGAAAGCCTGGGTTGAGAGGTCCAACTAAATGATAGGCGCTGAACAGTCACCTTGACAACAATTGACTCCCACCCCCCCCTGATTACACTGGAGGCCCTGACTGTCAGAGCCTTTCCCAAAGCCTTGCACTGAGTGGGGATAGAGTGGGGATTTCCCAGCTCTTTGAGCCTCTTACTCCCCAGGCAGAAGCAGTTGCAGCCTTATAGCTGGATCACCAGGCTGCTAATTCAGAAAGGGGGGACTAGGAGAAAGAATCCAGGAAAGCAAACTCTCTCATCGTTGGACCCTGCAAACGCCAACAAGCCTTTACTTCCAGCAAGACTAAAGCCAATTATATGACATTGCCATAGAATCCCATCAACTGCAAATCCCTACCTAAGAGTGACACAGGGGCAGAGCCTGGGGTACAGAGTCACCAACTAGGAAGATGGAGAGAAAAGAAAAAGGAAGAAGTTAACCTCACAAAATCAAGAAAAACCCACAGACTTTACAACTTGATCCACTAATTTTTTTTTTGTTGTTGTTGTTTGTTTCTTCTATCTTTTTGCCTTTATTTCCTCCACCTCAGTCCTTCTATTCTCTGCCCATCTTATGCTTCCCCTTTCTTGAACTACACTACCCATGAGTGTTGCATTTTATTTTTCTTCTTCATCCTCACCCTCCTTTAAGGTTATACTCCAAAACACTTAACTCTCACTCTCTCCTCTTTTTTTTTTTTTTTTGTTTTTTTTTTGTCTTGCTTTATTTTGTTTTTTTCTCCTCCTATTTTATTTCTTCCTTCGTTTTTCTCTTTTTCTTATTTTTTCCTTTCTATTCGTTTTCTCTTTTCTCATTTTACTTTCCTCCCATATAATCCTCAATCACGAACAAATTAGTTAATTTGGGACTCAAGGCTTTTTTTTGGCTTTATTTCTCTTTTTGACTTTTGTTTTTATTTTTTTTCTCTTGTTTGTTTATTTTTGTGGCATTTTGGGTCCTCCCAACCCAAGGTCTCTATTGTATTTAGTCTTCGCTCCACTTAATACAACAGATTTTTACTTATTATTTTTATTTTTTCTTCTTTATTATTCTTTTTTGGTCCTTTTTTCTGATTCCCTCTTATCCCTCTCATTATATCTCTTAGTTGACCATCACTTACAAGCAAATCATCTTATGCTTGTCTAAGATTTTCTTCCTTTTTTTTTTTTTGCATTTAGTAGGTCCCTACTCCCTTTTTTTTGGCCCTTGAACTCTTCACCCCAAATCAGGCCCTCCATTATAGGCACGATATTTCCCTGAGGAGGGGAGAGGAGGGAAAGAGAAGAGAGAAAAAAAGGGGGAAATAATAAATTATTACTGTTATTTTTGTGGGGTGTTTTACCCTTTTTTTTTTCTTTTTACTCTTTATTAATTCTAATTAGTGCTATCAATAAGACCACCCTCAGATGCCGATAAGAAAGAGGAAATCAAATATTATGGATACAAAAGAAAGAGAGGTAACACAAATAGATGTGGAAAAATCTATGGAGAAAAGACTTAACATATTGGAAGCCTTGGAGCTAAATGACAGAGAATTTAAAATAGAAATCTTAAAAATACTCAGAGATATACAAGAAAACACAGAAAGGCAATATAGGGAGATCAGAAAACAACTCAATGAACACAAATATATTACCAAGGAAATTGAAACTATAAAAACAAATCAAACAGAAATGAAAAACTCAATTCACGAGCTGAAAAACGAGGTAACAAGCTTAGCTAACAGAACAGCCCAGATTGAAGATAGGATTAGTGAAATAGAAGACAAACAACTTGAGGCACAACAGAGAGAAGAAGAAAGAGACTCAAAAATAATAAAAAACGAGAAAGCCCTACAGGAATTGTCTGACTCCATCAGAAAGAATAACATAAGAATAATAGGTATATCAGAGGGAGAAGAGAAAGAAAATGGAATGGAGAATATACTCAAACAAATAATAGACGAGAACTTCCCAAGCCTGTGGAAGGAACTAAAGCCTCAAATTCAAGAAGCAAACAGAACACCAAGTTTTCTTAACCCCAACAAACCCACTCCAAGACACATCATAATAAAGATGACACAAAACAATGACAAAAAAAAAATTCTCAAGGCAGCCAGGGAAAAGAAGAGTACAACATATAAAGGAAGGCCTATTAGATTATCATCAGATTTCTCAGCAAAAACTCTACAAGCTAGAAGAGAGTGGACCCCAATATTTAAAGCCCTGAAAGAGAGGAACTTTCAGCCAAGAATACTATACCCATCAAAGCTATCCTTCAAGTATGAAGGAGATATAAAAACATTCACAAATACAGAAAAGATGAGAGAATTTATCAACAGAAAGCCCCCACTCCAGGAAATACTAAGGGGGGTTTTCCAACCAGATTCAAAGAACAAAAGAAAACAACACCACAAGTAAGAGCTCCACCAAGAACACAATAAAACCAAACTTAAACTGTGACAACAAAGGAAAAAAAGGGGGGAGAGGATGGAGATTAACAGTAGCAAAGGATGATGAAGTGCAGAAATACTTATAAGATAGGGTACTACAATGAATATGGTAGGTACCCTTTTCATTACTTAATGGTAACCACCCTTAAAAAAACCACCACAAAAACACTTGACTTAAAAAAGGTAGCAACAGAGGAAAGAAGTATGGAACACAAACAAACAAAAACAAATGATAGAAAAACAAAAGAGAAGAATCAAACTAGATACAAAACTAACAGAAAGCAATTTATAAAATGGCAGTAGGGAACCCACAAGTGTCAATAATTACACTAAATGTAAATGGATTAAACTTACCAATAAAAAGACACAGAGTAGCAGAATGGATTAAAAAAGAAAATCCAACTATATGCTGCCTACAAGAAACACATCTAAGCAACAAGGATAAAAACAAATTCAAAGTGAAAGGCTGGAAAACAATACTCCAAGCAAACAACACCCAAAAAAAAGCAGGCGTAGCAATACTCATATCTAATAATGCTGACTATAAGACAGAAAAAGTACTCAGAGACAAAAATGGTCATTTCATAATGATTAAGGGGAAGTTGAATCAAGAAGACATAACAATCCTTAATATATATGCACCAAACCAAGGAGCACCAAAATATATAAGACAGCTACTTATTGACCTTAAAACAAAAACTAACAAAAATACAATCATACTTGGAGACCTCAATACACCGCTGACGGCTCTAGATCGGTCATCCAAACAGAGAATCAATAAAGATATAGTGGCCTTAAACGAAATACTAGAACACCTGGATATGATAGACATCTACAGGACACTTCATCCAAAAGTGACAGAGTATACATTTTTCTCTAGTGTACATGGAACATTCTCAAGAATTGACCATATGTTGGGCCACAAAGACAATATCAGCAAATTTAGAAAAATTGAAATTGTACCAAGCATATTTTCTGATCATAAAGCCTTGAAACTAGAATTCAACTGCAAAAAAGGGGGAAAAACCCACAAAAATGTGGAAACTAAACAACATACTTCTAAAAAATGAATAGGTCAAAGAAGAAATAAGCGCAGAAATCAAAAGATATATACAGACAAATGAAAAAGAAAATACGACATATCAGAATCTCTGTGATGCAGCAAAAGCAGTAATAAGAGGAAAGTTCATATCACTTCAGGCCTATATGAACAAACAAGAGAGAGCCGAAGTAAACCACTTAACTTCACACCTTAAGGAACTAGAAAAAGAAGAACAAAGACAACCCAAAACCAGCCGAAGAAAGGAGATAATAAAAATCAGAGCAGAAATAAATGAAATAGAGAACAGAAAAACTATAGAAAAAATCAATAAAACAAGGAGCTGGTTCTTTGAAAAGATCAACAAAATTGACAAACCCTTGGCAAGACTCACCAAGGAAAAAAGACACAGGACTCAAATAAATAAAATCCAAAATGAAAGAGGAGAGATCACCACAGACATCATAGAAATACAAAGAATTATTGTAGAATACTATGAAAAATTATATGCCACCAAATACAACAATCTAGAAGAAATGGATAAATTCCTAGAACAATACAACCTTCCTAGACTGAGTCATGAAGAAGCAGAAAGCCTAAACAGACCAATCAGCAGGGAGGAAATAGAAAAAACTATTAAAAATCTCCCCAAAAATAAAAGTCCAGGCCCAGACGGTTATACTAGTGAATTCTATCAAACATTCAAAGAAGACTTGGTTCCTATTCTACTCAAAGTCTTCCAAAAAATTGAAGAAGAAGCAATACTTCCAAACACATTTTATGAGGCCAACATAACCCTCATACCAAAACCTGGCAAGGATGGCACAAAGAAAGAAAACTACAGACCAATATCTCTAATGAATACAGATGCTAAAATACTAAACAAAATACTGGCAAACCGAATACAACAACATATTAAAAAAATAATACATCATGATCAAGTGGGATTCATCCCAGAATCTCAAGGATGGTTCAACATACGCAAAATGGTTAACGTAATACACCATATCAACAAAACAAAGAACAAAAACCACATGATCTTATCAATAGATGCAGAAAAGGCTTTTGATAAAATACAACACAATTTTATGTTTAAGACTCTCAACAAAATGGGTATAGAAGGAAAATATCTCAACATGATAAAGGCCATATATGATAAACCATCAGCCAACATCCTATTAAACGGCATAAAACTGAGGACTTTCTACCTTAAATCAGGAACAAGACAGGGTTGTCCACTCTCTCCACTCTTATTCAACGTGGTGCTAGAAGTTCTGGCCAGAGCAATCAGACAAGACAAAGAAATAAAAGGCATCCATATCGGAAAAGAAGAAGTAAAGCTATCACTTTTTGCTGATGATATGATCCTATACATCAAAAACTCGAAGGACTCCACAAAAAGATTATTAGAAACAATAAACCAATACAGTAAGGTCGCGGGATACAAAATTAACATACAAAAGTCCATAGCCTTTCTATATGCCAACAATGAAATATTAGAAAACGAACTCAAAAAAATAATCCCCTTCACGATTGCAACAAAAAAAATAAAATACCTAGGAATAAACATAACAAAGAATGTAAAGGACCTATATAATGAAAATTACAAAGCATTGTTAAGGGAAATCGAAAAAGATACAATGAGATGGAAAAATATTCCTTGTTCTTGGATAGGAAGAATAAATATAATCAAAATGGTCATATTACCCAAAGCAATATACAAATTTAATGCAATTCCCATCAAAATCCCTATGAGATTTCTTAAAGAAATGGAACAAAAAATCATCAGATTTATATGGAACTATAAAAAACCCTGAATAGCCAAAACAATCCTAAGGAAAAAGAATGAAGCTGGGGGCATTACAATACCTGACTTTAAACTATATTATAGGGCCACGATAATCAAAACAGCATGGTATTGGCAAAAAAATAGACACTCAGACCAATGGAACAGAATAGAAAGCCCAAAAATAAAACCACATATATATGGTCAAATAATCTTTGATAAAGGGGTCAACAACACACAATGGAGAAAAGAAAGCCTCTTCAACAAATGGTGTTGGGAAAACTAGAAAGCCACATGCAAAAGAATGAAACTCGACTACAGCCTGTCCCCGTGTACTAAAATTAATTCAAAATGGATCAAAGACCTAAATATAAGACATGAAACAATAAAGTACATAGAAGAAGACATAGGTACTAAAATCATGGACCTGTGTTTTAAAGAACATTTTATGAACTTGACTCCAATGGCAAGAGAAGTGAAGGCAAAGATAAATGAATGGGACTACATCAGAATTAAAAGGTTTTGCTCAGCAAGAGAAACTGATATCAAAATAAACAGACAGCCAACTATATGGCAACTGATATTTTCAAACGACAGCTCAGATAGGGGCCTAATATCCAAAATTTACAAAGAACTCAAAAAATTCAACAACAAACAAACAAACAATCCAATAAAAAAATGGGAAGAGGACATGAACAGACACTTCTCCCAGGAAGAGATACAAATGGCCAACAGATATATGAAAAGATGCTCAGCTTCATTAGTTATTAGAGAAATGCAAATCAAAACTACAATGAGATACCACCTCACTCCTGTTAGATTAGCTATTATCAACAAGACGGGTAATAGCAAATGTTGGAGAGGCTGTGGAGAAAAAGGAACCCTCATTCACTGTTAGTGGGACTGTAAAGTAGTACAACCATTATGGAGAAAAGTATGGTGGTTCCTCAAAAAACTGCAAATAGAACTACCTTATGACCCAGCAATCCCTCTACTGGGTATATACCCCAAAACCTCAGAAACATTGATACGTGAAGACACATGTAGCCCCATGTTCATTGCAGCACTGTTCACAGTGGCCAAGACATGGAAACAACCAAAAAGCCCTTCAATAGAAGACTGGATAAAGAAGATGTGGCACATATACACTATGGAATACTATTCAGCCATAAGAAATGATGACATCAGATCATTTACAGCAAAATGGTGGGATCTTGATAACATTATAAGGAGTGAAATAAGTAAATCAGAAAAAAACAAGAACTACATGATTCCATACATTGGTGGAACATAAAAATGAGACTAAGAGACATGGACAAGAGTGTGGTGGTTACCAAGGGTGGGGGGGAGGGAGGACATGGGAGGGAGGGAGGGAGAGATTTAGGGGGAGGGGGAGGGGCACAGAGAACTAGATAGAGGGTGATGAGGACAATCTGACTTTGGGCGAGGGGTTTGCAACATAATTTGATGACAAAATAACCTAGACATGTTTTCTTTGAATATATGTACCCTGATTTATTAATGTCATCCCATTACCATTAATAAAAATTTATTAAAAAAAAAAGAATAAATGCTGTGTTTTGTGCACTCACAACTGTAAACCTACTTTTATTGACCCCTATACATGTGTTATATAGATATTTTCATGTTTAACATGATGAACAAAAAGAAAATGCAGTAATATCTCTCATACACCAATCACTCACCAATAATTTATTAAGAATAAAAACACAATTTATTTTTATGTAAAGTGCAGTCAAAATATAAGTACTTAGATGTACAAACATAAGTCAGCATTGTTCAAAAGACATTTTAAAAGCTTTCAGATAAGTAAAAAGCTTCATAGGAAAATAAAGTACTAAATGTTATTTTACAATGGTTGTAAGTAATATTTACATGTTGCTTACTATGTCTCAAGAATTATTCTAGGTGCTTTTTTAATTAATTAGTCCTCAGATTATGTGAAGTGTATAATATTATTATTATCAATTTATAGATGAAACATCTGAAGTATATCTCAGTCATTTTTCCATCTTTCAAACTATTATCTAAACACAAAGAAAGAGGTTCTTATACTCTACCTTCTTATCAATAATATTGTAGTTGTGTCAGCAGTTTATTTTATTTGTGGCCTCCAGGTTCTATAATTGCTAAGCTCAAATTTATTCTTTGAAGGAGTCCAAGATGGCAGTGTATGAAGACCTTAAACTCACTCCCTCTCATGAATACACTAAATATAACACCTACATATAGAACAATGTCTCTCTAGAGACAGCTAAAGGCTTGTTGGGTACCTTCTGCACAGCAAATGAGTTAGATGAGTTAGAGACCACATAGAGAAAGTTAGGGAATGGTGGAAGTTCTTCAAGATTAGCAGGAACTCTTTGGGAAAAGAGGTGCCAGTGCGTGCTATTGTATACATTTCCTTTTCCACCTACTTAGCATGGTTAGGAGCTCTGTCCAAGTACTCTGGCAAAACTCCAAAATTGCCAGAGCTTATACCAGACCATCTTTCCCTGTGCTCACTCAAGCCCTGGACAGTCAGAACACCATGGTGTTACACAGAACCCTACACCCCAGGCCAGTTCAGCCAGTGCCTGATACAACCCTGGTGAGCTAGAACCCCAAGGCACTACAGGAAAGCACTCCAACTCCAGCTAGTCTGACAAAACCACAGAGTCTACACAAAGGTTGCTTCTAAACAAATCCACTTTTTCAAAATAAGAAGAGATAAGTGTTTGTTCTAACTCATAGAAACAAACACAGAAAGTCAAACAAAATGAGATAAGAGAGGAATATGCTTAAAATTAAGCAACAGCAATAAAAACAGAAAAGTACTAATAAAACAGAGATAAGTAATTTGCTTGATAAAGAATTAAAAGTAATGGTCATAAGTATGCTCATCAAACTTGAGAGTAGAATAAAGGAATTTAGTGAGAACTTCTACAAAATATTAGAAAATACAGTAAACATAAATGATAACTGAAGAATACAACTGGAATACACACACACACAGACACAAACAGTAGAAGATAATAGATAATATTATCTTCTAATTAGATAATACAGAAGAATGAATTAGCAATCCAGAAAACAAAAAAGTGAAATTCATTCAAACAGAATAGCAAAAAATATCAAAGATAATTAAACAAAATAAAGATGGTTTAAAGTAAATCTGGGACAAGATCAAGCTGGTTCGTCAAAAAGACCAATAAAATCAACAAACCACTGGCTAGACACAGGAAAAAAAAGGAAGGACTCATATAAACAAAATCCAAAATAAAAAAAAGGAGAAATTACCACAGACATTATAGATATACAAAAGGTCATAGAATATTATGAAAAATTGTATGCCACCAAATTCAACAACCCAAGGGAAATGGATAGATTCTCAGAACTATACAATCTTCCTAGCCTGAGCCATGAAGATGTGAAAAACTTAAATAGACCTATAAACAGGGAGGGAATAGAAACAACTATCAAAAACCTCCCCAAAAACAAAAGTCCAGGATCAGATGTTACATTGTTGAATTCTACCAAACATTCAAAGAAGATTTTGTACCTATCCTTCTCAAAGTCTTGCAAAAAATAGAAGAAGCAATACTCCCCAGCAAATTTTATGAGGCCAACATAACTAACTGTCTTACCAAAATCTGGCAAAAACAACACAAAAATAGAAAACTACAGACCAAAATCTCTAATGAATGCAGATGCAAAAATCCTAAACAAAATACTAGCTAATTAAATAAAACAACACATTAAAAAATAACACATCAAGATCAATTGGGATTCATTCCAGGGATCTTAGATTGTTTTTCACCATAGTATCAATTTACATTCTCACTACAATTATATAAGTTCCTATTGTTCCACAAGCTTGCCAACACATGTATAGTTGCACTTTAATTTTTGCCAATGTGATGACTATTTACTGGTCTTTAATTGTTGTTTTAATTTTCTCAATCACTAATAAATTTGAACATATAAAGATGTACATTAAGGTACATTTTTTGGTCATTTTAATTTTTGTGAACTATCTTTTTAATTTAATTTTTTTGGTTGATTGTCTTTTGTTGTTTCCTCATTGGTGCATAGGGACACTATAATTTAAGAATATTATCAACTAAATTTAGAACTTGATTTTTTTTACCACTAACATCATTTTGAGTTCTGACTTGTGGTAAAAATTTTATGGAACAGGTTCCCTCCACTCCTCAAAACCAAAGCACTTCTCCCTGCAGACCCTAGGGATGAGAGTTTCACTCGCATACCCTTATATTAGGGTTTAGTTATTTAGGTTGCCAGCTTAAAACGAGGATGATCTGTGTGAGTTTTTGTCTTCATACTTTCAAATTCTCTTGTTTAGCAAATTTCCACAGGGCACAAGGTGCTTCAGTCCTTAGCCTATATCTATATTCCATCCTTGACTATAATACTGCCTGGTAATTCTTTACTAATTGTCAGCCTAAACAGACAGAACACAGAATTCACGTAGGTAAACAAATTTATAAATCTTGTCCTATACCAGTGGTCAGAAAACTCATTAGTCAACAGAGCCAAATATCAACAGTACACCGATTGAAATTTCTTTTGAAAGCCAGATTTTTAAAACTTAAACTATATAGGTAGGTACATTGTTATTAACTTAATTAGGACCGACCGACACCCCCATGGCTGCATGTGGTATTTTGTGGAAAAGTCACACTCAAGGGGCCAAAGAGACGCATGTGGCTCGCGAGCTGTGGTTTGCCAACCACTGTCCTATACTTAATGCCACCAATCTCCTTACCCATAAGTTGACTTTTAACTAAAGGAAAACAAGCTCTGAACTGGAGAGATTTTCATCAGACTCTAGGGTTATTAAAAATAACTGCTAGTTTTTTTTTGTTATGGATTAATTGATTTTTAAATAGAAAAGAAGGGAGACACACACACATACACACACACACACAGGTGCGTGCGCACGCGTGGATTTATCAATTTGTTCTACTTATTCATACCGTCATTGGTTGATTCTTGTATGTGCCCTGACTGGGTACAGAATCTACAATCTTGGGTTATGGGGAAGACATTCTAACCAACTGAGATCCCAGCCAGGTCCATACTACTAGATTTTAACTATAATCATACCCCAAGTGGCCTTCCAGCATAGTGGCAATGTGAGTATGAATGAGTTCAGGGCCTCATTATCTGTGTAAAATAGTAATCCTGCTTGAGTTGAAAGGATTTTTACTTAGAATAAAAACTGTATTAGAGATTTTATGTGAAAACTATCAATCTTGTTAACAGGTGCTTAAGTTTGCTTTTAATCTGCTTGGCACAGGAGAAAATATATTATATAGTTTTAATCAGTATAGGAAAGAGAGCAAGAAAACTTGTTCTTGTACACTCCACCGCATGCTATCTGTATGTGTGTATCCAATTTGGGATTTTGTTTTCCCTTCTGAAAGCTCAAAAAATGACCAGTTTTATCTATTTTAAAAGGTTGTTTGAGGATAAATTAAAATACTTTGTATACATGAGTTAAATATTTGAAATCTACTATGATCTTCTAACCAAGATAATACATTTCGGCTGCTTCTACTTCCACTATCCTTATATGATCCACTGAACTTAACCATATTTAGATCTAGGTACCCTTTTTTTACCTCAAAAGACTATATAGACAACTGGAAAATAATGCTGAAACAAGAGTCAATTTGATCTTTTACCAAATATCTTCTGAAATGGAATGTCAAGGAGGTTGGTTAGTCTATGATTAAGGGCATGACTTTATACACAAAAATTTAGATTTCCTCTTATATTATTTTTTTTAATATTTTTTTCTTTATTTTAAATATGTGGAGCCCAAGAAGATAGTAAAGAGAAGCAGTATGGGAATTGGATAACTAGATAGGAAGTTGACATTTTTCATGTATGATCTGGATAGTAAAGATTACTTACTATAGAGTACAACCCTCCATCTAGGTCAGTGATTTTCAACTAGTATGCCACAAGAGATTTTAAAACATGCAATACCTGACCATTTAGTCAGGGCACTGATGTATTTTCCCTTTAATCATCAAAAAAAATTTTTTTTAAATAATGACAACTGCCAGCACAACAATAGCTATCCAGTATGAATGAATCAAAATTATACCTATTTTTTTGTCAGATCAGCAAAATATATATACTGCTCACAAAAATTAGGGGATATTTTATAGCTTCATATTCATTTTGAAATATCCTCTAATTTTTGTGGGTGATTTTATATAAATATACATATATATATTTTTTGGTGTGCCACAGACTTTTAGCAATTATTTTATAGGGGCCATGAGATAAAAAAGGTTTAAAATCACTGATCTAGGTTACAAAGTATTAGTCATTGCCTTTTGCATAGGAAGCTTCAACTAGGTAGCTCTCTTTTCATAATTACAGATGAAATTTATTTTTACATGGGAATGGCAACATAGGTATATGAATGGGAAAATGAAGCATGCCTGATTTTGTTTTCCATCATGTTATATATGTTGTACAAAAAACACTAATATTCACAAGACTGGAGGGCACATTTATCTGTAAGGTGACTTACGCAATATAAATTATTTTTTTTCTGGTTCTTTAATTTCGCTCTTCTATCATTAATCTGGAACAGATTCTCAGAAGTTTCTGACATTGAACTCAAATATAATTTGCATGATCAGGACTTCCAAAATAAGATCAACTCCTAAAATTAATTTCTTATAGTAATTAAAATATCATACACCAGCCCTGGCCAGTTGGCTCAGCGGTAGAGCGTCGGCCTAGCGTGTGGAGGACCCGGGTTCGATTCCCGGCCAGGGCACACAGGAGAAGCGCCCATTTGCTTCTCCACCCCTCCGCCGCGCTTTCCTCTCTGTCTCTCTCTTCCCCTCCCGCAGCCAAGGCTCCATTGGAACAAAGATGGCCCGGGCGCTGGGGATGGCTCTGTGGCCTCTGCCTCAGGTGCTAGAGTGGCTCTGGTCGCAACATGGCGACGCCCAGGATGGGCAGAGCATCGCCCCCTGGTGGGCAGAGCATCGCCCCTGGTGGGCGTGCCGGGTGGATCCCGGTCGGGCGCATGCGGGAGTCTGTCTGACTGTCTCTCCCTGTTTTCAAGCTTCAGAAAAATGAAAAAAGAAAAAAATAATAAAACAAAAAAATAAAAAAAATAAAAAAAAATATCATACACCTACTAAGTATCAGATATATATATCTGACTTCTAATACTCAATGCCATGCCAGTTATTTCCTTGTTTTGAATAAGATGGAGAAATTCTTATTTAGAAATAAGTGCTGAAGTGCTCAAGATGAGATAATTATGTAAGAATAATAAAACCCATTTTATCTGACATTACAACACCTCAAAAATACTACTGAAAGGTAATGGTATTTACTGCTTGTTGACAGATTCATTGACAGATGATCTGACATGGCACCTTCAATACATTGTACTTGTATTATTAAAAAATCTCTTTGGAGAAAGAATGATACTAATTTTCACATTGACAGTACTACAAACATATGATGCAGTATTTTATTTCCTGCCAAAAATCGTTTGTCACATAGTCATAGGCATTACACATTTCTAGAAGAATTCATTTTGTCTCAAAAAATATTACAAAAATCACTGTTTGCCTTGAGAATTTTAATTAGAACTTGACATTTCAACTCTCTATTTGTTGCCTTTAGAGCCACTGAATTTAGTCATTGTTGATTTTGAAAATTTTTCAGAAATTATTCAAGGCTGATGTTGAAAATTAGATGTTTTACCCAGTGAAACTAAATTAGACAGTGTTAGATTATTTAATTTATATTATTTGAATATTTTTCTGAAAATGAGTAAGTTTCTGGGAGGCTAGGGCTTTGTTTATTGATCTCTATATACTAATGCCAAGCAAAAGGCCAAATAGAGACTGAACATTCAATAAATATTTGGTGACGTGAAATGTTGACACATGATCCCAGAACGTATCTTCACAAGGTTGTTGTTTTCTCTTAGACCATATGAACTTCTCAGAGCAAGGCATGTCTTAAAACGTAAACATAAAGCCAATTCTAACAGAAGCAGATGAAGAAATATGAATGCAGAAGACAATCACAAAAATTTCAGAAAAAGTATAGAAACAGGCTAACTTTATAGTACTTAATTGGAATATTTAAAAATTATAATTATTAAAAATTAGAACAAGACCTTGTAAGACCAGTTGTATATTTATTGGTAATTTTATTTATGATCATTTTACTTATGTTTTGGTGCTATCTTTTAATGTAAGAGATGGTAATTGAGGTAAGATTTTTATCAATATATTATTTTAAAATTTTATTACATTTATTGGGTGACATTGTTTAATAAAATTAAGTTTCAAGTGTACAATTTATAAAACATCATCTGTATATATATATATATATATATATATATATATATATTTTTTTTTTTTTTTTTTTTTTTTTTTTTGCATTTTTCTGAAGCTGGAAATAGGGAGACAGTCAGACAGACTCCCACATGTGCCCGACCAGGATCCACCTGGCATGCCCACCAGGGGGCTATGCTCTGCCTTTCTGGGGCATCGCTCTGTTGCAACCAGAGCCACTCTAATGCCTGAGGCAGAAGCCACAGAGCCATTCTTAGTGCCGGGGCCAACCTTGCTCCAATGGAGCCTTGCCTGCGAGAGGGGAAGAGAGAGACAGAGAGGAAGGAGAGGGGGAGGGGTGGAGAAGCAGATGGGTGCTTCTCCTGTGTGCCCTGGAAGGGAATCGAACTCAGGACTCCTGCACGCCAGGCCGATGCTCTACCACTGAGCCAACTGGCCAGGGCCATCATCTGTATATTGTGTTGTGTTCACCATCCTAAGTCAAGTCCCCTTCTGTCACTATCTCCTCCCCCTTTCTACCAGTTTGTATTCTATTGTGTAAATGTACCACAGTATTTTTATTTACTTATCTGATGACTGGCACTTGAGCTTCTTCCAAATGTTGGCTATTGTAAATAACACTGCAATGAATGTAAGGGTGTACATATTCTTTTGAATTAGTGTTTTGGGTTTCTCCAGATATATTCCCAGAAATAGAATCACTAGGGCATAAGGAGTTTCATTTTTTTCTTTTTGTTTATTGTGACATAGATGGAGAGGCAGAGAGAGGGACAGATAAGGACAGACAGGAAGGGATAGAGATGAGAAGCATCAATTTTTGTTGCGGCACTTTAGTTGTTCATTGATTGCTTTCTCATATGTGCCTTGAACGGGGGGTTACAGCAGAGTGAGTGACCCCTTGCTCAAGCCAGGGACCTTGGGCTCAATCTGATGAACCTTGTTCAAACCAGATAAGCCTGCGCTCAGGCTGGTGACCTCGGGATTTCTAACCTAGGTCCTCCGCATTCCAGTTCAACACTCTATCCATTGCACCATCGCCTGGTCAGGCAAGACAGTTTAATTTTAATTTCTTTTTAAGGAATCCCATACTGTTTTTCCATAGTGGCTACACCAATCTGCATTTCTACTAACAGTGCATAAGGGTTCCCTTTTCATTACATCCTCACCAAATCTTTTTGTTGATTTATTGATGATAGACATGTTGACAGATGTGAGGTGATATCTCATTATGGTTTTAATTTACATTTCTCTGATTATTAGTGACATTGAGTATATTGTCACATGTCTATTGGCCACCTGCATGTCCTCTTTGGAAAAGTGTCTATTCAGGTACTTTGCCCATTTTGTAATTAAATTATTTTTTTCTTTTTTTGATGTTGAGTTGTATAAGTTCTTTATAAATTTTGATTATTAAGTCTTTTTCAGATGTATCATTGGCAAATATGTTCTCTTATTCAGTGGGTTTTATTTTCATTTTGTTGACAGTTTCCTTTGCTGTGCAAAACTTTTATAGTTTCAGGTAGTTCCATTGGTTTATTTTTCTTTGGTTTGCCTTGTTCAAGGAATGTATCAGAAAAAAATATTTTTACGAGATATGTTGCCTGATGGGTGGCATCACAATGGATAGAATGTTGACCAAGTATGATGAGGTCCCAGGTTCAAAACCCCAAGGTATCCAGTTTGAGCTCAGTCTTGCCAGCTTGAGCACGTTATCATTGACAGGATCCCATGGTCTTTGGCTTTAGCTAAAAGGTCACTGGCTTGAAGCCCAAGGTCTCTGGTTTGAGCCAAACGTCACTCACTGGCTTGAGCAAGGGGTCACTGGTCTGCTTGAGCCACCTGGTCAAGGAACTAATGAGAAACAATCAATGCACATCTAAAGTGACTCAGTTACAAGTTTTTCTTGTCTCTCTTCCTGTCTCTCTCTCTTACTCTCTCTTTTCCACGTGCATACACACACTAAAAAGATTTTACTATCTATGTGTTCTACCAGGATTTTTATGATTTTGAGTCTTACATTTATGTTCTTAATACATTTTTGTTTTTATTCTTGTATTTGATGTAAGAAGGTGTTCTAGTTTCATTATTTTTGCACATATCTGTCCAGTTTTCCCAATACCATTTATTGAACAGAGTGTCCATACCCCATTGCAGGTTCTTGCTTTCTTAGCCCAGTATTAATTGACTATTAAAGGCATGGGCTTATCACTGGGCTCTCTATTCTGTTCCATTGATCTATGTGTCCGTTTTTATGCTGGTGCTATACTATTTTGATTATTATAGCCTTGTAGTATAGTCTGATATCAGGTAGTAAGATTCCTTGAACTTTCTTTCTTTTTTTCAATTGCTGTGGCTATTCAGGGTGTTTTGTGGTTCCATATAAAATTTTGAATTGTTGGTCCCAGTTCTGTGAAATATGTAATTTGTATTTTGATAACAATTGCATTGAAATTATAGATTGTTTTGGGAAGTGTGGACATATTAAGGATGTTAATGCTTTCCATCTATAAACACAGTATGTGCATTCACTTATTTGTATCTTTTTCAATTTCTTTCTTCAGTGTCATAATTTTCTGAGTACATGTCTTTTATCTTTTTTTTTCATTTTTCTGAAGCTGGAAACAGGGAGAGACAGTCAGACAGACTCCCGCATGCGCCCGAACGGGATCCACCTGGCACGCCCACCAGGGGGCGATGCTCTGCCCATCCTGGGCGTTGCCATGTTGCGACCAGAGCCACTCTAGCGCCTGGGGCAGCGGCCAAGGAGCCATCCCCAGCACCCGGGCCATCTTTGCTCCAATGGAGCCTTGGCTGCGGGAGGGGAAGAGAGAGACAGAGAGGAAAGCGCGGCGGAGGGGTGGAGAAGCAAATGGGTGCTTCTCCTGTGTGCCCTGGCCAGGAATTGAACCCGGGTCCTCCGCACGCTAGGCCGACGCTCTACCGCTGAGCCAACCGGCCAGGGCTACATGTCTTTTATATCCTTGGTTTGACTTATTCCTCAGTATTTTATTTTTAATTAATTTATTAGGAAGTTTTTCTTACAATGTTTTTGCTGTCATGTTTCTGTTACATGGCACTCAGCAAAACAATTTAAACTACATATATTTTTCCCTTACACGAATTAGATGGTGGTATGTTAAGAATATATCTCTGAAAGTTACAGAAACATAACCACTTGCAATTTTAATAAACTTTTAGTAGAAAAAAATGCAATCCTGAAAGTATAATTAGAATTGCATTGAGTTTCTCTATTTTCCCTCCAAGTTAGGTTGATTTTCTGAATATATTTATTTATGAAAAGGACCATTTATGCCAGGCATGGCCAACATACAGCCCGTGGGCCGTCTCCGGCCCACATAATGAGTTTATGTGGCCTGCGATTAAAATTTTAGTATTCTCTGCTACAATCTCAGCTACTCAGAAGTGGAAGCGTATTTGATTATTGGAAATCAAGATATTTAAGAAGATAGTGATACGCGGAAAAGAATTCTGTGTGTGACTAATCTAGGGTTAACTTTCAATAATCGGTCAAATGGATTAGCGATACTTCTTTATTTTAAAAAAAAATCCATTATAAAGACTTACAACTTTTGTACTCGTCTTTACTCAGTATGAACTGTTCGACGTTTAGTGGAAATGTGAAACTCACATTCTTCTAGGCGCAGTTTGCCAGTGTGCACCCAAGGTCAATTTGTTATTTTTGTGGTCAAGTGTGCTGAATCAAGTGGCATTGTAGCATAGACAATAGCTGCAGTTGATAACTGAAAATGTGTCTAGGCTGTTTGTAAAACGAAATAATTGTTTTATTTGTGATATAACCGCTTCAAGCTCATTTTATTAATTAAATATTGTTTTAATTGATTGTGATAGTTTGGATATTTATATGGTATGTGATTATATTTTTATTAAAATATATTTTTATTAAAATAATATTGTATATTAATTTTTTCACTCACATTTATTCATAAACAAATTACATAATAAAATTTTGTTTACTTAAACAGATTGTTTTTGTATTTAACATTTTTTAATTTTAATATTTCATCCAACCCGTGAAAAAAGTTTTCTTTCTAATCTGGCCCAGGGGCAAAAACTGTTGGCCACGCCTGATTTATGCAGTAATTGGGAGCTGGGAAAATCTTCCATGTATATTATTATAGTCATTGAAATGTTGTCATTGTGAGTTTTTTTCTTACCAGTTGACATGGAGACACGCCTCTCCTCTGAACTTCAGAACTACTTATTATGCGTTCAATACCTTGCATTAGCACGTAACCCCTTATTGTTTATTATCTCTTAATATAACTATCTGCCTACTATCTAAGCATACAAAAACACATGTGCATACACATAATTATATTATAAACTCTCTTGTAGGCAGGTATTAGAACTAACACATTTCTATATTCCACTGTGTTTTCTTCAGTTGTTGAAAAAGAGCAGATATTCAGTTTGTGTTTTTATATTGAGTGTGGTTTTAGCGCATGAATTATAATAGTTTAATTATGACATTTGTATTCTTGTATCATTGCTAAACTCTCTCCATCCTTGAGGCTTACTGGTTGTTTCTGGGTATATAAGAACTCCTTAAATAGTAGAGTTTAAAGTGGGATGGGTAAGTCTCACAGGAAAATAAAGTTTTTAATTTAATTTAGATATACATTTTGGAAGAGATATAAAAACCAAATCTGATGGCTATAGGATTAGTTGTACAATGTGAAAAGCAATTATCTGATTATTTAATCAGTTTGTAAAAGAAAATGTTTAATTCTAGTCCCTATATGAATTCTGTAGTTTTAGTTATCTAATTTGGTTGACTAAAAATGTAAGTGAATAGGTTACTGCAATTCTTGGAATGGACCTATCATACTGTCCGCAAAAATGAGATCTGAAATATTTGATCACTTGACCTGTGGTGGCGCAGTGGATAAAGTGTCGACCTGGAAATGCTGAGGTCTCTGGTTCGAAACCCTGGGTTTGCCTGGTCAAGGCACATATGGGAGTTGATGCTTCCTGCTCCTCCCCCCTTCTCTCTCTGTCTCTTCCCTCTCTCTCTCTCTCTCTCCCTCTCTCTCTCCTTTCTAAAATGAATAAATAAAATAAAAATAAATTTTAAAAAAAGAAATATTTGATCAATGTCCCAAAAGTACATTGACAAGCATAACCCTTATTGTGAATGAATATGACCCTATAAAATCTGCAAAATTGCCTCCATTTTGAGATGATTAAAAGCTGATGTTACAATTTGATAAAGATTGTTTCAGGACTTAACTTTTGAAAATTTGATATATTTATTCTCAACCACAACACTATTTTTCTTTAATGCCCTCAGAGCTATTTGTTTGAGGTAGTTTCATTTATAAAACAGACTCTCACTATAAAAACTAATTATAACCAGTAACAGTAATATTTTTATTGTGAAGTTTAAGTGAGAAAAATGGTTAAGAATTTTTTTACTAATATAGTCTATATCAGATTTTAATTCTGATTTACATTCTTTTCATAAAACAAGTTATGATGAAAGAAAGAGCAAATTTTTGAATACCTGATTTTTCTAAAACTTGGATAGTTCTTAATTACATTATCACAATATTTCACATCAGAAATAAACAGTCTTAGATTCCCTCACTACATCTCTCTTCTTTCATTCAGTCATTTATATAACTAATTTAAATAGATTTTACTAACTATGTGTAAAATAACATTGTGATTAAAAATAAAACTTTTAGAAGAATAAGACACAGTAAAAGTTAATTGAGTAATTTGTCATAGTATATGTTAAAATGTTTATGAAATGTCTTCAAAAATTGTCTTTATATTTTGAAATAAAGTTTTAGAAAAGTCCTTAATTTTTATACTTGAACTCCAAGAAGTTTACCTTATTTTATTATATTTAAACTGAAAATATATATTATATTATAACCAAGAAAATATTTCCAGAACATTTATTTTGGTAGATATGGAAATAATGTAGTTTATACTTTCATATACATGTTATCTTTTTTAGTTGTAGTAGAGGCATGTTTCAATGTAATACTAAAAGTATTATCTTAAAATTATATAGAGATTTACGGTTTACTAAATATTTTCCCTATCAGTCATTAATATTCACATACCAATAAAGTAGATGCTGAGAGGTTAAAATATTTAGCATGATAGTTACAAAAATAGCTAACTATTCATAAAGGAGAGTTTAAATTTTAGAGATTGATTTGACTCAAATCTCAAGGTTAATATGGAATTATTTAAGAATCATTTGATCAAAAAGACCTAGTTAAAATAATATATCTAAGCCAGAATTGGAATTAAGGACATGAAATTATTAAAATTTTAACATGTATATAATTAACTTACATATCTTTAACTCTTACATATGTTTTTCTGTTAAACAATGTTATTTTTATTAGTAACTAAGCAGCCTATATTACAATGTTTAATGGAAATAGCTTGGTCTTTTGTTTTGTTTTGTTTTGTTACTTTTTCACTTTTAGAGAACACAGGGGTTGAACACCGTGGTTTTTATGTGCCATGTCTTTGTGAAATTTCTGTATATACAGGGATTATAATCTTAGATTTTGATGAATTGAAAATTAGACTTCAATCTCTTTAATCAAAAATATTTGTAAGAGCATATGGAATTTACTTTTCATTATTCATTTAGACTATGTTTTGAATGTATTTTCCATTTGAAATTAAATGCATGAGTTAGGTTCAATAATTAGTTCAATAAGACATCTTAGCTTCCTCCTCTGTACTTGTTCCTAAAACAGAAAAACTAAAAGTTCTTTCTCTCTAAAAATATAAAGGAGATATGAAACTGAGAATTTATGAGATGGGGTTGAAAATAGAAAAATAAATAAATGCTTAATAAAAATTCTTCTTCTTTGAGTTCCACTTTAAATTTTTTTACATAATTCTGAGGAGAAAATATATTTTTTAAAGCAAATGTAATTCTTCTGGGTTTCAAAAATGATTTTGATCTAGAATAAGGAAGGCTTTTCTTCTACAGAAGATGGCCTGACCTAGTTATTTTTATGTGTATTCCAAGTACTAATTAAGTGTACTTTCTTTTCTCCCTCATTCTACTTAGTGTTAAAGTCCACAGATGCTGTATTCTACAATGATATGGAAAATAGCAATAAAGAAACCACAATGACTTGCACTAATTTGAAATTGTACACATTTCCATAACAACCCTTAAAATGTAATTATTGAACAAAAATATAAATATGCTGGTAATTTAAATATTGTCTCTACATATTTTATTACATATTTTTCAGTGAGAAAATTACACACTGAAAAAATTTTTTTCAACCTGGATTGCATGTTGACTTTTTAAAAAGAAACAGTAGCATTAAGTCATGGAAAAACAATTCATAAAGTACATTTTTGGGACTTAATATTATATGCAAAAAGAGTGCACAGCTTACTTTTGCTATGTTTTGAATGCAGAAAAAATTGGAGTGTAAAGACTTTAGATTTTTGATCTTTTATTTGGAACATAAATTTTATTATTTGGAATATAAAAATTTTACTAAAGAGGAAAAAAAATCTTTTAACACTTAGTCCAAGGATTCAGATATAGTTCAAACACTGTGTTGGGAGTATGCAGAGATAAATGAGGACAGTTTAGTAAGAGATTCTTCTTAGCATATGAAAGACAGCTGTCAAAGTTGGATTGCTGCACTTTGGGATAAAGTTTAAGTAAGCTATTCTTATTAATTTTATAACGTTTAAGAGTGATGGTGGCCCTGGCCGGTTGGCTCAGTGGTAGAGCGTCGGCCTGGCTTGCAGAAGTCCCGGGTTCGATTCCCGGCCAGGGCACACAGGAGAAGCACCCATCTGCTTCTCCACCCCTTCCCCTCTCCTTCCTCTCTGTCTCTCTCTTCCCCTCCTGCAACTGAGGCTCCATTGGAGCAAAGATGGCCCGGGCGCTGGGGATGGCTCCTTGACCTCTGCCCCAGGCACTAGAGTGGCTCTAGTCGCAACAGAGCTAAGCCCCGAAGGGGCAGAGCATCGCCCCCTGGTGGGCAGAGCATCGCCCCCTGGTGGGCGTGCCGGGTGGATCCCAGTCGGCTGCATGCAGGAGTCTGTCTGACTGTCTCTCCCCGTTTCCAGCTTCAGAAAAATACAAAAAAAAAAAGAAAGAGTGATGGTTATGTATATATAGTTCATTCATTTTATATAATTTTTCTTTTTTGTTTACTAAGATAGCAGCAGAGAGGAAAAGTCTTCTGGGTTATTAAAATAATATATACAGTGGTACCTTGAGATACAAACAGACCAACATATGAATTTTTTTTTAAGATATGAGCTGCAATTCGGTCCGTATTTTTGTTTGAGATCCGAGCAAAATTCCAAGATACGAGTCATGATTCAGGAAGCTGTCTCTAGTTGGCATGTTGGCACACAGGTCCCATATCAGTAGTTTGATATACGAGTTGACTGACTTACAAACTCAGTTTCAAAATGAATTAAATTCGTATATTAAGGCACCACTGTAATTAATGACTAGGTTTTTAATCTAAGATCTCTTATTGGGATTAATCAAATTGATTATAAAGATTTTAGGCACACAAAAACAAACGTGAAATATGACCCTGTTGTGTAAAATAATTTTTCTTTTCATCTCCCCATCATTAACAAGGGTACTATCCCCTCTTATCTGCAGAGAATATGTTCCAAGATCTCAGTGTATGCCTGAAACTGCGGATAGTAGTAAACTCTATATGTACTACATTTTTCCCCTATATATACATATCTTTTTACTTAAAGTAAGCACTTTACAACTTCTTTTTGTAATATATGAATTGCCAGCATCACAACTGTTGTGCTTTGGGTTCATATTAAGTAAAATAATGTTTCCTTGAACACAAACAGTGCAATACCTTTGTCTTTAGAGAAGACTTTCTCACTCCTCAGTTCTTGTCATGCTTACAAGAAAGAATTAAGGCTAGAGACAGGGTGCAACACTTAAGCAAAGCAAACATTTTATAAAACAAAGCTATACACTTAGCACAAGGCAAAAATGAGCAAACTCAGCTAGTCTGAGCACCCCATCTGTTGGCATCTTAGAAGTTATATAGTCTTAGCTTGAAGACTTTGTTTTCCTGTTATCTGGACTAATAAACAAGGTTTCAAGGTTCCCTTTTGTATTTTTTCTTGTAAATGTTAGGACACCTGGTTATCTTGTTTTGTCCAGTCTCAAGATTGTTGACTCCCTTAGTTAGTGAGTGAGATAAAACCCTCTTATTCCCCTTCTCCTTGTCCTGTCCTGATAACTGTCTATCCTGCCTAAGACCTTGACAGTTGACTTGATAACTGAGACAGTCACTAAGTGACTAACATGTGGGAAGTTTATAGGATGTGCATATGCTAGACAAAGCATATTCACATCCTGGACTTAACAAAGTGGGAAAGCATGAGATTTTATTACACTGCTCAGAATGGCACACAATTAAAAAACTATTAATTATTTATTTCTGGAAATTCCCATTTAATATTTTTGGACCACAGTTGACTGCAGGGAACTGAAACTGTATAATGTGAAACTGGATAAAGGGGACAATATTGCTTCTACCTCCACAATGATAATTTTAGACTTTGAGTAACTTTTTCAAAGTAGCTTCAGTAGGAAATTTAATTATAATATCTTAAGACAGAAGGAATCCTTAAAAATATGTAGTTCCACCTCCTAGTCAAAGCAGATTTTTTTTTGTATAACTTTCAGCAAGTGGGTGGTTTCTCTCTTTGAAAGAAAGTTTTTAATCAATAAAGGACACTTTTATTGAAGCCCAATCTGCCTCTTTACATACCTTTTATTATTTATTTTGCTTCCATTTTTTGGAACCATATGAACATAAAAATACTTCAACTGTTTGAACATGTATTATGCCCCTCTACCACTTCTTCTTAGTTCCATTTTCTAATCACATGGTGACAAAGGCACTGAAACCTGCACCTGTAAACTCAGTGTCTTGAGAGGGTGTTAATAGAGTCTGAAATACACAGAAATAAAATTACTTTGAACCAAGCCATGGTTTTAAGACTGTCTATCAACTAGGAGAGTGTGTAACACTAGTAAGTATGCAATAACTGTTAATGATTATTATCATTGTAGGATTTGAGAAATTACTGGTGTATATACAAAACTTTATTTTCTTAGTTGTGCTACTTTGTGTCTCTAGAGTTATATCAAGACTGGAAGCAAGAATTAGCATTTGATTTAAGTGTTCCAGAACATAGTTTGTTCCAAATTTTCATGGAACCGTGCTAGACATACCAGTCTAACTACTGTAGGTGGGAAAATGAGGCCCTTAATATCAGTGATCTAAGTGAAAATGGATATTAGCCTTTTATGGCCCTAAATCTAGTAAAATTGTGTGTTTCGGTTTTCTTCATTCCTAAAGTTTGTTTTTAAAAGGAAGCTCTTCCTGCATGTTGGTTGTGAAGATTAGATGAGGTAACAGACACAGAGTAAGTGCTGATGGGGACCAGAGTATGCCACCTCAAAATATACCATTATGGCAGAAGAGTTATTTTTAGATAAGCCAAATGAGAAACAACAGATATTAGAAAAGTTCTCTTTTTTCCCCCTTTCCATTTAAAGTCAGGGTACATATTTCCCTTTGTGAAGGTGTCTCTCCCTCAATACCAGGGAGAGAAAGATCACCCGTAATCTCTGGAGATACACATCACTCTTGAGACTACACAAGACTGAGCCTACATAACCAATCTTTATTTTCTATTAGTTTCCCTCATATATTTACCTCCCCTTAATTTACCACCCTTTGAAGCCCAAACCCCTTTTGCTTTTTCTTGTCACTCAACTATTTATTGCTTTTTGTGAAAAAATGGTATATAACCCCTTGGGCCTAAGTTTAGTTCCTTTGGGTCTTCACTTCTTTTTTATGAAGATCATGGTATATATAAGTAATAAACTTCCTTGTATTTTTCAAATTTAATTTGCAGTGTCCCAGCATTGAATTTAAGGGGGTAGAGGAAAGTTTTTGCTCACATACCTTGTTCAATTAAGATTAGCTATTATAATTATTGTTATTATCACCTTCCTTACTATCAGAGCTTGGCACTAAACAAGCATTTAATTAGCTGTGAGTTGTTATTATTTAACTGAGACAGTGCTGCCTATTATAGTGAAATGATCTTTGCAGGTAGAACTGGAGTGTTAACTAATATTACATTATAAATTTATTTTGTGAATTTATTAGAGAATTAAAGCAGTAATTAATTTGCATAAGTTGTACATCTCTAGGGAAAAAAGAGGTGAAATACAAAGAATGACCAGAGATATCAGACTCCCTGGACTATATTCTTAATATATGTCACTATAATTTTCTGTAAATATAGTGAGCTTCATTACTCATTTTTATACTTGGAATTAAAAATTACCTCAAAAAATTTTATCTGTGTAAAGAGTTTCAGTAAAATGATTATGTACATAGGAAGAGGTAAAGAAAACATTGGAAGACATTTGAACCAAAAAGTAAAGATTTACAGGTCTAAATGTAGAGGGTTAGGAAATCTCATGTATCTTATCATATAAATGGATTTACAAGGGGAAAAGAGGCCTTTATTTACTCATTTTAAAAATGCCAGAGACAGGGGTAAATGTTTGTTATACAAAAGTACACAAGACTGAGAAAGTCACTGCTTAGCTTTCCAGGGGGAGATTTTTTTGCATAGAGGGCTGAGGACAAGAATTAAGGCATTAGTAAAGAGACTCTAAATCAGCTCTATAGGATGTGCAAGCTTTGAGGAGACAATGATAAGTAAAAAAGGAAAAGAAAATAGAAAGCTGTTTTACAGAGGAATTTTGTGAAGGAGGCAAGGGAAAACATTGCTTTTCAAGGTTTAGCTAATAAAACAAGCCATCGTCATGGAGGTGAATGTTTCTAATTTTTGCAAGGAACATAAATACTATAAAGACTGGAGAGCCTGACCAGGTTGGTGGCACAGTGGATAGAGCATCAGCCTGAGATGCTCATCTGGCTTGAGTTTGGCCTCACCAGCTTGAGAATGGGGTCACTGGCTTGAGCAAGGGATAGTAGATATGACCCCATGGCCGCTGGCTTGAGCCTAAAGGTCACTGGTTTGAAGCCCAAGGTAACTGGTTTGAGCAAGGAGTCACTGGTTCTGCTGGAACCTCCCCCCCCCCCCCCCAGTAAAGGCACATATGAGAAAGTAACCAATGAACAACTAAGGTGCTGCAACACAGAATTGATGCTTTTCATCTCTCTCCTTTCCTGTCTGTCTGTCCCTGTCTGTCCGTCTCTCTCTCTCTCTCTCAAAAAAGAAATAAAAGGACTGGAGAAAATACAGCACCTTGCGATATCCTGAGAGATTACAGCTTTGGCAGTACCAGATGACAATACCCCAAATAGGTAAACAGCACTCTCATGGAAGGCACTCATGGTGTAATGGCAGAACATCAGCAGAGACCACAGTGCCTGGTGGAAGATTGTGGATGCCCAACAGACATGGCGGTACTCAACAGATGCCCAGCAAATGATGGTGGAAGATGATAAATGCACAATGGAAGATGATGATGACCAGTGGGAGAAGCTGGGTAACCAGCAGATACAGTGAATCATGGCAATTAATGGTGGATTCATACATGCTTGATGAAAGCCCAGAACAGTTGCAGTAGTGCATGTTGCAAATGGATTTATTTGGGATTGCATGAGAGACAACTCCTGTGGACTTCTAAAAAGTAGTTGGAAGGAAGGAATATATTATTTTATGGACTGAGGGGTTATTTTGTAAGATAACAACCTATTGACTTTAACATGTCAGTATCAATGTTGTCTCTTTTGTGCGCACAGCTGTGAGGCCTATCACAAATTTCAGTCCTTTTAAGGACAAGTAGGTAATATCAGTGAGTAAAACTTGTAAGTTGTAAAAAAACGGGAAGTGGTAGAAAAATAGCAAAGATGGAACTTGCACACTATTAAAAGGTTTCAATTTACAAAGTTTCAAAATCATTGGTTAGGTTGAACAAAATTCATCTGCAAACAGAAATCAAATAAATTGTTGCCAATTCTTGACCTCTGGTTTAGGGGAGAGCTAAGTATCAGTGTCACAGGGCTTAATAAATCATTTACATGGAAATGTACTATCACATTTATACAAATAAAAAATTGTTTAATTTTGAGAATGAACTTTAGGCACACAAATTTTGGAAATATTTCATATATATATGAGAAATTTGTTTTTGCTATTTGTTAAACAATTCAAAGAGATCAGAGAGATTTTATTTATCACATGTTTATCTTGGAAAACTAAAGTTTTCCAGAATATTTATGACAATCTGGAGTCCACTGAATGACTTTTGGTTTAATCCCTGAAAACTCCCAGGTTGACATTAAAAATGTGAAGGTGGATATATATTTAATAGATATATTCCGAAACCCTCTATATCAAATGTATTTCTGGAGCTTAGGTTGAACAATATTTATTCACTAAAAGAATAAAAGTAAATCTCCAGTAAAAGGAAGTTAGTTTAAAGAATTCTTCAAAAGAAATGAAGATAAAATCATAAAATGGAGAATGACTTAGCTTATAAACATATATTCCATTTTAATGGAATAATTAAATTACAAAGAACATTCACCATATATATAAAATGAAATAATCTTGTAAAACTCATAGGCAGCTAATTTAGCAGTTCTATGTTTTTAGTACAGTTATTTTTCTAAAAACTATTGCAAGTTACATGCACTATGAAACAGTGATTAAAAATGAGGTGACAGTGAGAGTTATGGGGTAAGAATATAAAGGCACTACAAGAAACTTTTTTTTCCCACAGAGACAGAGAGAGAGCCAGAGAGAGTGACAAATAGTGACAGACAGGAACAGAGAGAGACAAGAAGCATCAATCACCAGCGTTTTGTTGGGACACCCCAGCTGCCCATAGATTGCCTTCCCTTATGTACCTTGACCAGGGGGCTACAGCAGACCAAGTGACCCCTTGCTCAAACCAGCGGTCTTGGGTCCAAGCTGGCGAGCTGTGCATCAAACCAGATGAGCCAGCGCTCAAGCTGGCGACCTTGGGGTCTCAAACCTGGGTCCTGCGCATCCCAGTCCGACGCTCCATCCACTGCACCAACGCCCAGTCAGGCAAGAAACTTTTAAAGGTGAAGATATGTTGATTATCTCAATCGTGGTGATGGTTTCATTGGTGTTTACATATATCAATTTGTAATTTTGAATGTGTGTGATTTGTTGTATGTCAATTATACAATAAAAAGAAGCAAAGGGAAAAAAAGCATGAGGGCTTTGGTATTATTTTTTGGCCTGTGTTTAAAAATTGTTACCACTGATAAGTTCTGAAGCCTTAGGCATATATTACTTAAGTTCTTTATTTTTTTTATTTTTTTGTATTTTTCTGAAGCTGGAAATGGGGAGAGACAGTCAGACAGACTCCCGCGCGGCTGACCGGGATTCACCTGGCACGCCCACCAGGGGCGATGCTCTGCCCACCAGGGGGGATGCTCTGCCCCTCCGGGAGTCGCTCTGTTGCGACCAGAGCCACTCCAGTGCCTGGGGCAGAGGCCAAGGAGCCATTCCCAGCGCCCCCCGCCATCTTTGCTCCAATGGAGCCTTGGCTACGGGAGGGGAAAAGAGAGACAGAGAGGAAGGAGAGGGGGAGGGGTGGAGAAGCAGATGGGCGCTTATCCTGTGTGCTCTGGCCGGGAATCGAACCCGGGTCTTCTGCACGCCAGGCCAACGTTCTACCACTGAGCCAACCGGCCATGGCCTACTTAAGTTCTTTAAACATTAGTTTCTTCCTCTCAAAATATGAAAAAAATATATGTATTATAATATGAGGATTAAATGAGTTAATACATGCAAAATTATTCAGAGAATATTTGAAAAAATTATATTCTCAATAATATATATATATTATGAATGTGATGATGAAATGCAGTGACTATAGTCTAGTGTCTTATGAAGATACTTGTCAATAAGTTTTGTTCTCTCTGCTTTCAGTCCTCAATTTTTTTCCAAATTCCCATTAACATACTTAAATTGTTGGTTAATATCTTTTATACATAGTCTATCCTATGATATATTTTGGTAACAACTAATTCTGTTATAATTTTCACAGAAGTTTTAGCTACCAGACTTATTTTGGCTTACTAGATTTCTTGACCAAGGGAACAGAGGAAAAAGCTCATACACTTACCTTCTCAAAGCATCCACATTGAGCATTTAAGTAATTATTAAAATTAATTCTACTTTAGAAAGATAAGCAATATATTATAAAGAATTTAAAATATCGTAAAAAGAATTATTTGATATTTACTTGCTTTCATCTATTAATATAATTGTATATAATTTGCATGGGTTTTGATTTCTGAAATTATTTCCTTAAATAAAGATAAAAGTCACTAAATTAGATAATGTATTTCCTTAAAAAATAATCTAGAATGCACTTTTATGCACAGGTGATTGACATGTATAGATTGCATGCCAGTTGTGAAGGGAGGAATTTTTCTTCTCCACCTTCCCCAAAGTCCTCTAGATTCCTAGTTTGGTTCATGACTTGAAAATTAATTATATATGTATTGTTTTCTGGAAAGAAATCATGGCTATCAAAAAGAAGACTTGAATTGGTTGAATTTTATTGTGGTAAATTAAATGATGTATGTGAAAGCATCATGAGGGCTCAGTGGGAGGTAATGTGTGAGAATGACTGTATAGAGAATGAAAACTTTAAGAATGGATTTCCTGTACTTACATAAATCAATCCAATGTCATTGAAAGACAAATCAATCTCAGTAGGTATCCCCAAATATTGGAAGGAAAATATTAACAAAACAAAACAAAAACTATAAAAACTAGTCTGGAAGATTCTTGAGAAACACTAATTACAAACTGATACAGAAAGTTTTAATAATAATAATATTTTGTAATTTAAATATACAAAGCTATGTAGATTGGCAAGCATATGGTTTAATTGTTTTTTGATTATTGTCCTTTGTTTATGATGGGGAAAAGCATTTTCTTTCACTCATTGACTTGTCCTTCTTACTCCAAATGTTTCTGTGCTTCATGAATAACAGTTTCCAAAAATGAGGAAACTATCTGCTACTGTTTTGCCTCTACCTTGCCAATTAGATTGTAAATTCAATAAAGCAGTGAGTGATCAAAACTAATGAATGAGGCCTGACCTGTGGTGGCGCAGTGGATAAAGCGTCGACCTGGAAATGCTGAGGTTGCCGGTTCGAAACCCTGGGCTTGCCTGGTCAAGGCACATATGGGAGTTGATGCTTCCAGCTCCTCCCCCCTTCTCTCTCTCTGTCTCTCCTCTCTCTCTCTCTCTGGCTCTCCCTCTCCTCTCTAAAATGAATAAATTAAAAAAATTTTAAAAACTGATGAATGAATGATGTCAAATTCATTCCCACTGAATATGAGTAACTAGTAAAAAGGTAGACTGAGGAGATCTATTAGTGAGGAATTAAAGTGGTGATTTCCAATGCTCAGTAAAGTGTGCTGAGAAGTTGTTACTCCATGCAATGAGAGAGGGAGAGAGGGATTTGATGCTAGAACAAGCAAGGTGTCAGACAGCATTGCTCTATTTAATTAGCAATGAATTTGTATAAAAAACTAAAAAACAGAAATAACTCAAGGAGTTGAGAGTGATAAATTGATGATTATTAGTCTGAGAAGCCCTGTGTCAAGTTAAATATGACTTACACATTGGTTAGTGAAGCAAACCAAGGGCAAGGATTAAAGGACAAGGATTTAAACCCTTAAGATCTATATTTAGATTAAATTGGGAAACCAAATTTTCTTCATTTAATATTTTAAATGATGCACTTTATATGGCAAAGCAGTTAAACTTACCATTTTTATATATATGCATACATATTTTAATTTTAAATATATATGGAGTTTAAATATTATAATGTATTACTATCAGGGAAACCACCAAATTAGAAGAAAAAATGTATCCTGACCTTGACTCTGATCACAATAATATGCAAATATATTAACAGACTTATCAAATAGAAGCTGCTAAAAAATGAATTTCTGAAATAGAAAAATATTCATTTTTCAAGAGGATAAAAAGATAGGAGTCAAGACAACTAATCTAAAAGGTGTGACATACTACTGCTTAAACATTAACATTATAAAACAAAGAAAAATTTAACTTGAAATGTAGGTACCAAGAAGTTGGGAATTGATTTCTTCAAATTTGGAGATGGCAAATATCAATAAACCTGAGGATGAGTACAGACAGTCCCCAGGTTACAAAGGAAGTAGGTTCTCTAGGTTTGTTCATAAGTTGAATCTGTATGTAAGTTGGAACAGGTACACTTACCTATTGAATGCAACTTAAATAGATGTTTGTCTTGACATAATATTTATTTTTACCTTTCTGTGCTCATAAATCTTAAACATTTTAAAATAAAACTTTAAACAATCTTGGATGATTCAGAAGATGATGAACTTGTTGGAGAGGATGGGACTGGTATTAGAGAGTCAAGGTTTGATTCTGTTACTCTGGTCAGGTTCTTGAAGTAGGCATCAAAAGAGGTTAGTACAGAGCTTTTTTTTTTTTTTTTTTTTTTTTTTTTTTTTTTTTTTTTTTTGTCATCATGAATAGCCCTGTAACATCTCAGGCTTTCGGTGACTGGTGAACCTCTCTTTATCCAGATCTTGCTCCTCTAACTTTGCCATTCTTGCTTCAGTGAGACAAAAAAGCATCAGCTAACTTTCAAAGAAAATATTTTTGGTTCTGGAGTTTCTAGGTCCCTGTTTTCTTCCCTAGATGCTATCATCTTCTGCGTTAGTTTCATAAGGTCTTCATTGGTTAGTTCTTTGCCATGGGAATAGAGTAACTCTGTGACATAATTTTCACTGATGTCTAACTGCAGTTGATAACTAATAGCCCTTATGGTGTTCCGTCAGTAAATATGAGTTCTACATAAATCGGATGTTTGTAACTCGGAGATTTACTGTATTTTTAATTCTTACCATTGAAAAATAAAGACTATAGTTTTTTAAAAAAGCAATTCTTTTTGTTTGTACAAGAACATAGGAGAAAATTTGGAAGATTATATGAATGTAAAAAATTATTCATCTTATTGACCAGGCGGTGGTGCAGTGGATAGAGCATCGGACTGGGATGCCGAGGACCCAGGTTCGAGACCCCAAGGTCACCAGCCTGAGTGCAGGCTCATCTGGTTTGAGCAAAAAGCTCACCAGCTTGGAACCAAGGTCGCTTGAACAAGGGGTTACTCAGTCTGCTGAAGGCCCGTGATCAAGGCACATATGAGAAAGCAATCAATGAACAACTAAGGTGTCGCAATGCACAACAAAAAACTAATGATTGATGCTTCTCATCTCTCTGTTCCTGTCTGTCCCTGTCTATCCCTCTCTCTGACTCTCTCTCTGTCTCTGTAAAAAAAAATATTCATCTTGGCTTGCTATTATGGTTCTATATATCTAGGATCAAAGTGTCCATGTCAGGCAAAAGAGTAGAGATAGTTTAAATAGAAGAGTAAATAAATATTTGTCCACTTTTGTAGAATTTTTATATGAGTCAGTAAATTGAAACATCTGTGTTTGAATGTAATATTCACCTGTGTCAGTATTGATCTTGATTTGAATCTTTTCTTTTTTATATTTTTAATTTAATTTTTAACTGAGCATTAATTTGTTCTAATAATTCATTGTTTCTTCTGTTTCAGTCTGGCTGTGTACAATGAAGAAAAGTTTATATATTTGAAAATGGCAGAAAACTATTTTGAGAGACCTAGTAAGGACTTAAGGCAATTTAATACCAAAACACATTTAAGTGTAACATTCATGATCATTGTTAACTTTTGTTTTTTCTGCAGTTATTGAATGGTGATTTTTAATTACTCAAATACACTGGGATATCATAATATCTTGATCCCTGAACTGAATAATAATCAATTTTGCACACTGATTTGAATAAATTGTTATAATTTCATTATGTATGAGTTTATTCACTATTATTAAAACCTTGTGTAGCAAATATATTTGCAAGAAAAAGAGGAGTGGGATCACATAATACTTGGCTAGACAAATGTTTATTATTTTTGTGTGTGCTTTTCTGTGTATTTGTATGTGTTTTCTAAGGTTTTAGTTCTCTTGACTTTACAGTGTTGGCAACATTCATCTGCTAATTTGCAGGAATCTTGTCAGGCTGGCAGGAAATAGGGAGAATAAAGACAAATGGTTTCTTAATACATGTTAATGGAAATATTGAGGCTGTATATTATTTACTGGTAAATAATAAAATTATGACTATTAATTGAAATTATAGACTATAAAATCATTCTGTGGGAAAAAATTTAACTAGACAAATTTTAACTATTTGACATCAATACATTGATGATTTTAAGCAGATGGGAAAAACAAATTTCTGTTAGTGAATATAAATATTGAGAATTTTCTCTTTTATAGGTGTTTTTTTTTTTTGAGTGTCATCACCATTGACTGTCAAGTGAGTTTGTAGGCAGACAGTGTCTTATGCACCTGAACAGAGAATTTACAAATGAAAGACTAGACCTTAGCGTTTGAGGATTCTCTAGTTTTGCTTTGTTTGTTATATTTTTGAAGATTATGAGTTATAGTTAAAATGGTCTCTAAAATTAAAATTGTAATAAAAATATCTAAGATATGATTGAAATATAAACTTGAAGTTAGTGGCACTGAAGCAATCTAACAACTTTTGCAATATTATTTAGAGAAAATATAATTTTTAGTTCATGATCTAATTGAAACTTGTGTTAATTTATAATAGAATGATTTCAAGAACAATTCAGTCCAATTAATTTTAGTTTTCTATGACCTTAGGGGTTAACATGGTCCTCACTGAAGTATGTTATTTCTAAAGTAGTAAGAAGTATGACATACTAAGTTCTACAGATATTATAAATCAATGGTTTCTCACATACTGCTGATGGGTTGTAACTTGGCATAATTACTATGGAAAAAATTTAGCATTATCTTAGTTGGACTTTTGTACACTTAATAAATGAGCAATTTCACTCTAGCTATTTACCCAAAAAGAAATTAAGTAAATGTGTATCAGAAAACACTTAGCAGCACTTTTATTGATAGTAAAAACCTGGAAACAATACAGATGCCCCTTAATAAGAGTTTAAATAAACTGCCACATAATCAAAGAAAATTGAATATCAATGAAAATGAATGAACTAAGCTACATGTAACACATAGATGAATCCTATTATGATAATAATAGGTGAAAGAAGCAGTATCAGAAGTTACAGGACTTCTTCCTGGGAGAAGTGTCTGTTCATGTCCTCTTCCCATTTTTTTATTGGATTGTTTGTTTGTTTGTTGTTGAGTTTTATGAGTTCTTTGTATATTTTGGATATTAGGCCCTTATCTGAGCTGTTGTTTGAAAATATCATTTCCCATTTAGTTGACTTTCTGTTTATTTTGTTATCAGTTTCTCTTGCTGAGCAACAGATATATGAAAAGATGCTTATCTTCTTTAGTTATTAGAGAAATGCAAATCAAAACTGCAATGAGATACCACCTCACACCTGTTAGATTAGCTATTATTAATAAGACAGGAAATAGCAAATGTTGGAGAGGCTGTGGAGAAAAAGGAACCCTCATACACTGTTGGTGGGAATGTAAAGCAGTACAACCATTATGGAAGAAAGTATGGTGGTTCCTCAAAAAACTGAAAATAGAACTAGCTTATGACCCAGCAATCCCTCTACTGGGTATATACCCCCAAAACTCAGAGACATTGATACGTAAAGACACATGCAGCCCCATGTTCATTGCAGCATTGTTCACAGTGGCCAGGACATGGAAACAACCAAAAAGCACGTCAATAGATGACTGGATAAAGAAGATGTGGCACATATACACTATGGAATACTACTCAGCCATAAGAAATGATGACATCGGATCATTTACAGCAAAATGGTGGGATCTTGATAACATTATATGAAGTGAAATAAGTAAATCAGAAAAAAACAGGAACTGCATTATTCCATACATAGGTGGAACTTAAAAGTGAGACTAAGAGACATTGATAAGAGTGTGGTGGTTATGGGGGGAGGGGGGAGAGGGAGAGGGAAAGGGGGAGGGGGAGGGGCACAGAGAAAACTAGATAGAAGATGACAGAGGACAATCTGACTTTGGGTGATGGGTATGCAACATAATTGAAAGACAAGATAACCTGGAGTTGTTATCTTTGAATATATGTATCCTGATTTATTGATGTCGCCCCATTAAAAAAATAAAATTATATAAAAAAAGAAGTTACAGGATACAATTTTATAAAATTAAAAAAGAAGCAAGACTAACCAAAATATTTTTTCAGACAATATACACATGAAATGGTTTCTCTTTAAGGCAGTGAAAGAATAAATATAAAATCCAAAATAATGGCTAATCTAAAGGAGACAAAACAACAGAATAGGGAAGGGCACATTAAAGTTTTCCCATCAGCCCTGCGTTGGTGTAATGGATAAAGCATCAACCTGGAATGCTGAGGTCATTGGTTGGAAACCCCAGGCTTGCTCAGTCAAGGCACATAGGAGAAGCAAAAAATATGAGTTGATGCTTCCTGTTCCTCCCCCCTTTCTCTTTCTCTCTCTCCTCTCTCTATTATTTCAGATTATATAAATAAAATCTTTTAAGTGGAGCAAGTTTGAGTTGACACTTCTCACTCTCCCCCTGTGAAATCAATAAACAAAATATTTTTAAAATCTTGCCCATTAAATAAATGTAAAATTTAAAAAAAAATAGTAACAATTTTGTATATAGATATCCACTTCCTGTTTCATATCTTAACTACTATACATATGTTATTATATACATTTATAGAAGGGTCACAATTTTGAGAGATGAGGAGTTCCAGGTTTAAGTGTGGATAAGTCTAGAATGCTTCACAACCTATATATGACTATTTATACATTTTTAAATTAAACTTTATTTTGATATAACTTTACTGTACTTCCACATGCTTTTACTTGTAAGAAATAATGCATGGAGATGATGAATGCCCTTTACCCAGTTTTCTCCAATGGTAACATCTTGCAAAACTATATTGATATTGGTGTAATTAAGATGTAGACCATTTTCACCACTGTATAAATTCCTCTTCTTCTGCTTTTATAACCACATCCACTTCCCTCATCTGGAACCCTGATATTAAACCTTGAAAATCATTCATTTGTTAATTACTTCTATAATGTTTTTCAGGTTAAGAATGCTATATAAATGAAAGAATACAGCATATGATTTTTTGGGATTGGCATTTTTTACTCAGAATAATTCTCTGGAGAATCATCTAAGGTGTTCTGTGAATCAACAGTCATTCCTTTCCGTAGCTGAGTAGTACTCCATGGTAGGGGTGTACCACAATTTGTTTAGTCATTTACCCACTGAATGTGGTTTCTTTCAGGGGGCTATTATAAAAGAAACTGTTATAAACACCAGTGTACAGGTTTTTTTGTGAGGACACACCTAGAAGGCAGCCATCTGCAAACCAAGAAGATAGCTATGACACCAAAAGCCTAGGCAAAAAAAGTGAACTATATCAAAGTAACCAAAAAGATTTTATGCAGCTCAGGAATCCATCAACAAAGCAAAAATGCTAAGGGAGAAAATATTTGCAAACTATATATCTTGATAAAGGATTAGTCCCCAAAATACATAAGGGATTCCTGCAACTCAATTTTTTAAAAACTGATCTCTTCATTTAACAATGGGCAATGCACTTGAATTAATATTTCTCCAAAGATAGTATACAAATAACCGATAAACATACAGAAAGGTGTTTGGCATCACTACTGAGCATAGAAATGTACATCAAAACTACAATGAGATATCACTTTACACCTTACCTTTCAAGGTGGATATCATCAATAAATCAACAAAGTGTAGTGGCATGGATATGGAAAAAAGGGCACCTTTGTATTCTATGGGTGGAAAAAGGTTGGTGAAGCTGGTATAGAAAACAGTATCAGTCATTTTAAAAAATTAAAAATAGAACTATCTTATAATCCAACAATCTCACTTCCGGATATTTATTCAAGAGAACTGAAATACAAATCTTGAGATATAAGCATTCCTATGTTCCTTGCAGCACTATTCACAATATCCAAAATGTAGAAACTACCTAAATATCCATTGACACATGAATAGAGGAAGAAAATATAATACACAGTATATATAAATATATACTGTATATTATATATTATATATAGTCATGAAATAAATAATTTCATTTAATAGGGTATAATACAGTATAAACACATATACTGAGTATTAAAAATCTCCTAGTAGACCCTGGCCGGTTGGCTCAGTGGTAGAGCGTCGGCCTGGTGTGCAGGGGTCCCAGGTTCGATTCCCGGCCAGGGCACACAGTAGGGGCGCCCATCTGCTTCTCCCCCTCTCCTTCCTCTCTGTCTCTCTCTTCCCCTCCCGCAGCGAGGCTCCATTGGAGCAAAGATGGCCCGGGCGCTGGGGATGGCTCCTTGGCCTCTGCCCCAGGCGCTAGAGTGGCTCTGGTCACGACAGAGCGATGCCCCAGAGGGGCAGAGCATCGCCCCCTGGTGGGCAGAGTGTCACCTCTGGTGGGCGTGCCGGGTGGATCCCTGTCGGGAGTCTGTCTGACTGTCTCTCCCGGTTTCCAGCTTCGGAAAAATAAAAAATAAAATAAATAAATAAATAAAATAAAAAAAAAAATCTCCTAGTAGTAGGATGTATCTACATAAATGTATCCTCTCATGTTCTTTAGTTTTGCTTTATAGGGGTATTATTGAGTTTTTGGGGATATAGATATTGTTTGCTATATTTTTGTTGTTAATTTTGATTTTTATTACAAGCATATTTTTATTGTTATAAAATATCATCCTTCTTTTTCTTTCTTAATGTTTTTTTCTCCTGAAATTTACTATGTCACACATCAAGATCACAATTACTCTTTTCTTATTGTTTCTATTTTCTTGATGTATCTTTGTTTATTCCTTTATTTTTAGCCATTATGAATCACTGAGTTTTAAGTGTTATTTTCATATAAAGAATATAGTTAGATCTTTTTTTGTAAGCCAAATTCAAAATATTTTATTTTTCTACCTCTGTTTATATTTTGCTTATCAGTTTATTGTGTTCATAAGACTCTACATATGAGTGAGATCATGTGATATTTGTCTTTCTCTGCCTGGCTTATTTTACTTAGCATAAAAGTGAGTTAGGTTCACTCAAGTTAATTGCTATTACTGATATTGCTATTACTGTTTTCAACTCTGTCATATTACATCATGGTATAATGTTGAGAACATTGTTTTTTAGTGTGTATTTCTTCCTCTATTTAATTTTTTCCCCCTCTGCTGTAATTAAATATCTGTTGATTTTAGGAAGGCTTAAAATTTTACACTCCTGGTAACTTTATATCATATTTTATTAATATAATTTGTAATACTTTTAGACCTTTGTTTTCTTATTAAATTAATTATATTTGATTTTTCAAGTTTTTTGTAACATTTAAATCCACCTTTTAATTATAAAAATCAATAAAATTATTCTACTTTCTGCTTATTTTTTTCTCTTATCTCAATTTTTAATTGCATTATTTCTAATGTGATAGAGTATATAACAAAGTATATATATCATATAACAGTAGTCTTCTGTCTTTATGCCACTTTCATTTTTGTCTTAGCTTTAAAATTAAATACATGCAAATGCTTGTTTAAGGAAATTTAATTTGGTTTCAGGTATTTTGTTATATTTTTTTTCTTGACTATATTTTTATTGATGGAAATATTTCAAATGCCTTTTTAAATTCTCATGTTCTGCTTTATTTTTTTATTTTGATGACTTTTTATTTACTCATTCAGTAAAAAGTCAGCACTGACTACTGTCATTTTTTATTTTTAAAATAAGTTTATTATTGTAGTTTGTTATAGATTAAGATTGGTTTCATCCTTGAATTTGTATGAACATGGCTGCAGTTTGTGGGTGGTTCTAAGCTCAATCGTACCATCTTCCCATATGACAAGTATGGATTTTCTACTGGAGGGCTTTTGGGGTACAGTGGGAACTGTAGTGGGAAGGGTTGATGAATACTTACATGTTGACATTTCTTTGGTCTTGTAAAGTGATAACTTTTCCCTCTTGCTTCTCTTTTTCCCTTTGTTGTGCATTTTTAAAAATATTAAACTCTCTATTTTTTTTTTACCCTTTTATATCTCCAAGGAGTTATTTTTCCACGACTGCCTTCTTGAGTCCTATGTACATTTTTATGTCACTTCCCTCATGGCTGTGCTTGCAGAAAAACTTGAAAATTTTCATACTTGAGGTTGAAGGAAATCAAAGTTTTGCACCCTCAAAACTGCTTTTTGGTTGTTAAGAAACAAATGACTCAGAAAAAAACTTTGCCCCTCCACCCTTTTCTGCCTAAAAGAAGTAAAGTCTTGTTTCAGGATGGAAATCTTAGAATGATCCCTTAGCCGAATTTGAATTGAGTATGGTGGATGAGAGGGTTCAAAGAAGAACCTGGTAGCTAGATCACCCCTCGTGTCCCCCTGAAACAACACTTTGATTGCCATGTATGTTCTTCCTCAACTACTGGTAAACTGCCCATTCTCACTTTTGAAATATAAGATCCCATTGCTTTCTTTTTCTCCTTTGTATGAAAGACATATATATCCAATTTTGCCTCATTATTTTGAAATTTTCATGCATATGTGAATTCCCGGTGCACATATATTAAAGATTTTATTTTCTCTTGTTTATCACTCTGTTTATTTGATTAGCCCAACTAGAAAAACTTAGATAGTAGAAAGGAAATTATTTTGTTTTAGCCCTCACAGTGTAAATTTTCTCTTTTGCAGTGATTTTGTATCAATCTTAATCTTTATACTATCTTCCCTCTTCTTTCATGCAGTGTTTCCTGGGCTGCCCTTCATCTACACAGCAGCATATGCTGGGAGCCTAATAGATAGATAGTTCATTGTGATCTCCTGCTTATTTTTCTGCTTACAGATATTTTGTAATTTGATTATTTCCCAAATTTGGTGATGGTATTGTGTACTTTTATCTCTTCTTGCTCTTTCTTATGGGATAAAGAGATGGATGTGTTACAAGATTTGGCTATAAGTTAATGCCATGCTTTTTGATCACCTATATATATTTTTAAGGCACAAACTGGTAAAATGAAGCAGACAATAAAAGACAAAGTATACCTTCTAAAGCACATCGGTTTTAGTAAGCTTTTCTTCAGTAGTTTTGGAGTCATAGAGTGGTACAATGCTCACTGAGCTGGTAAAATATTTACGCTTTGAGGTTAATGCATCACTGAAGATAAGAAAAGCAGATTTTTTTTTAGAATACCATTTATAAAATGTTTATTTACATAATCCATTATCCCTCTGTATTTAGAACAGAATAAATATTTTTTTAAGTTTCATGAGAAATTATTTTTAGGATTTGAGAACTAGGTCCACTTTCAGTATCATTCCTTCCAGTTCAATTCCATTAGACACTCTGGAGAACAGGGAGTGAGATAAGCATATCAGCAATTCAATCCAAACTGAGTTCTCCAATTGCTTAGTAAAAATTTTTTTTTGTAGTTTGTAGAAGACGTTTTACTTGGTCATTATAAATATTAAATAGAAACAAAATCTAAGTTAAAACAAATAGGACATAGAGATGGCACAAAATTAAAAAAAAATAAAACCGCTGTAAAAATCAATATATCAAAACTTTCATTGTCTGATTTTTTATTGCAATAATGTGATCTTGAATTTATATATTACTAATTAATTTGTTATCACCTGTCTCCTTGTAAAAACATAGACTGTAGATTTTACAAAGAATAGTTGTTATTGAGAGCTTATTATGTGCCAGTCACTTTGTTTGGCAACACTTAAAAGGTTACTTAAAATATATTTATTAAAAATGATGAACCTCTTTTACCTTCTTGTATAAGAGATAGTACTAGGTATATATACTTCCCAGAGCATAGGGATAAGGGCATATTTCCACCATTCTTCCATTGCGAGGCAACGGTTATTGTTCACAGATGACACTGAGAAATAATAGACTAGTTATGTATAATCATACTATATTATAAAATGTCTGTTTTGCATTTTGAAGACTGCTACTGATTTATTTAATAAATATCACACACACATTTATTTCCTTCTGCCACACAATTTGCTTTCTTCTTCATTTTCCAAATGATACAAGCAAAATAATTACCTTTATGAGTGTTTACTGTGATACTTGACACAAATTCAGAACATAGTCTGAGACTGAAAAAATAATAAAATTGTACTTACCATAAAGGATTGCAAGCAGAGACAGTGGCATGACAAGTAGTCCCACTAGCATGTCAGCAATGGCTAGGGACATTAAGAAGTAATTGGTGGCATTGTGCAGTTTCTTTTCCATGCTTACTGCCATGATAACGAGAATGTTGCCACCTATTGTCAAGATTATTATTACGACGATTGAAATTGCTGGCCAGTTTTGTACCCCGTCTGGGAATTTGAAGCGTCCACCATCGGAGGTATTGAAAATGTCAGTTACTATGGCTCTAACTGGGCTTATAGAAATATCGCATTGCCAAACCAAGAGGCCAATTAGGTGCACACTGAAAATAAAGAAAAAAAATAATGAGGTTCATATTATATAGGGTGGGTTTAAATTAGGTTTACAGTTGTGAGTATGGAAAACACAGAGTTTATTCTTGTATAATTATTTATTATTGTATTGTTTTCCATACGAACAACACAATGCATCACTCACACAAAACAATTTATTTTCTTTCAGAAATCATCATCACTACCATTATCATCATTTTTACTCTTTTAATTAAACCTCACTATAATTTTATATACACAAAATACTCTTTATTGTGTGCTTATTATGAGTTAGGCACATAGCTTACTGAAATATATATCCATAATCTCATTTGACTGTATACAATAACCTCATGAGGTCAATACTAATTTAGATCCATTTTGTAAATGAAGACCCTGAGGTTCAGAGAGGTTATGTAACTTTCTCAAGGCAGTACAATCAGTAAGTGGCAGGGGAGGGATACATATTCAGGTCTCACTGATTTCAAAGCCTGTATTTTAAACTTTTACTTTATGCAAGTAATTTTAAACCACATTGCTGCTTTATTTGTTGTAATGGTTTATTCTTTATATTTTTAAAATATTCAGTTTTTCTAGACATCCTTATAGACAACTGAAAACAGAATGAAAAGAAGATTTTCTTCTAAGTATCTAATATACCATGATAATATACTATACCATGACAATATAATATACTATACTTGTCTAGTACCATGACAAGAGTATTGGAAATTGTTTCTTTCTTAAAATCAAAAACTGTGAAAGAATAAGTCGCCATCAGACCAACTTCAGGCAAGATTTTGAAAGAGACACAATGGTAGATATTCATTATTTCTTTTTAGAACTCTTCTTACTTTCTCACAGTCCAGAGTTACTTCATGTTGTCTCATAGTTTTTTAATGTCTGTGTTTTAAATTTATCTGACACTCTTCACATATCTTTCTTATGTTTTCTGGGGCTAGTTGTAGTCTAGGAAATGGTATATATTGATAATTAATTCCTGTGAGTTTGCTGCTTTCTTATGCTGGAAACATCTCTTAAATCACTTAAAGGATGCATTTCTCATTATAGTACTTCAGTAGATTCTACTAGTAGGAACTTCAGGCTAAATTGTAAACTAATGCAAAAGAGATGAATGTGATTATGTTTTATGTGTTCCAAATTAATTCCTCCCAATAGTGATATGAAATTTATTCAAGTTAAATACATTGTATCTTCTCAAAGTGTAAGTACTTAATGTGTCTAATAAAACTAACATTTATTTTAATAAGACAGAGCATATTCAAAATTTCCTGCTTAAAATTAAAGATTATTATCTCTTTGTGATTGTCTTATGTGTATCTATGTTCTATAATAGTTATTTAATAAAAGTTAAGCAACAACTAGACTATGTAATGGTTGTTAATATTTATAAGGGAAAAATTTCTTGTACTGGTACAATATGTGGTGAATAATGTTGTATGTAAAAAATTGAAGTCATATTTTTCCTGGAATTGGGGAGATGAAACACATAACATTACAATATTCAAACTATGACTTTTCAGCACTGGCCAGGTAGCTCAGTTGAATAAAGTCTTGTTCTGATATGCCAGGGTTGCAAGATCAACCCCGGTTCAGGGCACTTGGAAAAATCAACCAGCGAATACATAAATAATGGATGCAGAAATAAGTGGAACAACAAATTGATGTGTCTCTATTCATTCTCCTCTCTCTAAAATCAATCAATCAATCATTAAGAAAATGAAGAAGAGAGTCTATGAGGTCTGTATAAATGCTTTTATCATCTCATTCACTTGGTCTTTGAATGTAAAATATCTCTACACAGGAAAAAAATATGTGTGATTTGATTGACTCATTGCTTGTTACCAATCAGAAAACTAGATGATTGTGATTATAATAATCATCTTATGTCTGTACTATTATATACACGAACATGTCCACACACCATACTTTCTAAACCCAAACTGTAACACTTAGACTGAAATATAATTCGCATTATTTAAACTTAACTAAAAAATATAATAATTTTATAATGTATTTAAAATTATTTCTCATATCTTATTAATATACTATGTATTTTAAGATAATAAAGAAATAAAAATATTTTAATTTTATATCCTGTTTTTTAGAGACAGTGAGAGAGAGTCAGAGAGAGAGACAAATAGGGACACACAGGTAAGAAGGGAGAGAGATGAGAAGCATCAATTCTTCATTGCAGCACCTTAGTTGTTCATTGATTGCTTTCTCATATGTGCCTTCACAGCAGGGAGGGTGGCTACAGCAGAGCAAGTGACCTCTTGCTCAAACCAGCAATCTTGGGCTTCAAGCCAGTGACCATAGGGTCATGTCTATGATCCCACGCTCAAGCCAGCCACCCCGCACTCAAATTGGTGACCTCAGGGTTTTGAACCTGGGTCCTCTATGTCCCAGTCCAATGCTCTATTCACTGTACCACAACCTGGTCAGGCGAAATATTTTAAGTTTATATTCTATAAAATATATAAAACTAATACTTCAGTCATCTACTTTCTCATTAGTCACAGCTAACATATTCTAAGAAACATGGAGGGGAGAGACATACATAATAATTTTCATCAAACAATGAGAAGTAATCAATAAGTTCTTTCAAATGTAGGCCATATTATTTTTCTGGAATATAAAAAAAGCTAAAATAATACATTATTTAAGTCCTCTATGATAATTAATTTGTTTAATATGAATAGAAATTATTGAAACAAAAGACCAACTGAATAGAAGCAAGATATTTGCTCTCAGCTTTGATTATTTTGTCACTGTATTTTTTGCATTTGCCATGTGGCCAATGTTATGGCTACATGATCTCAATAATTTTTATGACCAGTCACTTAACCTCTCACAACATTAATTTTCTCATCTGTCTAATGGGGATAGTCTATATCGCCTAATTGTTGTAAAAATTAAATTATGTGTGTATTCCTGAAGTAGTAATTTTTTCATAAGAAGCCCTTAGTCAATGTTGGAACTTACCTTCTTTCTTCCTTCAAAGTTAAACAAAAGTATTTTTATAGTAACCATACCTCAATTCATGTATTTTAAAATCTCTTAAGAATTTAAGTCCTGGTTTTACTTTAAGACAATACCTATTTATGCAGAGCTAGGTTCATATAATAAATTTAAACCTATGGTCTTTGCTGGCTTACAGAATTAAACAAACAAATAAAAACAAACAAAAAACCAAAGCAAAAAGATTATTCTCCTGGCATTAAAATTTTTTTTCTAGTTTAAATTACATTGTGATCATCTCAAATAGTCCTACAAGACTTTATTCTCACAATAAGATATTGCATCTTCAGTTGTCAGATGCAGAATCTCAAATAATATATCTATCCTTACGTTCAGAGAATAAAGTCTTAATAAAATATGCAATCTGACCTCACACTTTAAAAGTAAATTGTAAAAACATCTAAATCTTTTCATATTTCTCTAAAAATAATAGGAGAATGCATAATAAAATTTCACATAAACTCCATTAAGGTTCTGGCCAGTTGGCTCAGCGGTAGAACTTCGCCCAGTGTGTGGAAGTCCCAGGTTTGATTCCAAGCAGGGCACTCAGGAGAAGTGACTATCTGCTTTTCTACCCCTCCCCCTCTCATATCTCTCTCTCTCTCTCTCTCTCTCTCTCTCTCTCTCTCTCTCTCTCTCCTCCTCCTCCCCTCCTGCAGCCAGGAACCCACTGGAGCAAGTTGGTCCCAGGTGCTAAGGATGGCTCCACAGCCTCCGACTCAGGCACTAAAAAAATGGCTCCACTTGCAAGTGGAGCAAGGCCCCAGATAGGCAGAGCATCATCTCTTAGTGGGCTTGTTGAGTGTATCCTTGTAAGGGCTCATGCGAAAGTCTGTCTCTGCCTGCCTCCCTTCCTCTCACTTAAAAAAAACAACGAAACATTAAAAACTGTCTAATTGTAAATTTTATAATTTGAGTGTCTTAGAACTTTGGGGTAGACAACCACTTCAAGTATACCTCTATTGATCAGGTATACTTAAATTATATTAAAGAGCCCATCAGACAAACAGTGAATTACTGAGGAAGTTTATAGAATCTAAATCCATTTATTGCAAATTATAAAGTAAAGTAGTAGTGCTGGGTAAGATCCTTATGAGTATTTACATCAGTTCCCTGGTTTTACTTCAATTCATTTTAATAAATTGTTATTGAGTTCTACTTATGGGCAAAGTATTACGAGTTTTATTGTAGTTCAATCTCGCTTTTATAGGTTTGTAATAAAAATTGGCTATCTTGTAATTAAGCTTAATTTCTAACCTTTACATGCTCAATGAAACATATAGTTATTTTACAAAGGAGGAGTAATTTAGATCTTGCTCTTAAAGTTTATATCAATGGTTATTAAGCCCACAGAAGCTTATAAATTGTATATACACCCAAATTACAAGTTCTTTTGAAAACAGTATAAATAATATATTCATTGTTACTAAATTTTTTTGAAAATATAATTTTATATTCTTAATAGATAAACAAAATAATAATTTGATTTAAAAGTCTGAGTACATTTTAATTATTTTTATTTATTTTACTCCAAAAGCAACTGATGAGGTTTTTGCTTTATTTTTGAAAAAATTATGTTTTTATACACAACAGATACAACAGTTATCTTTAACAAGTACACAAATCAGCTGTTATTATGGCATAAACTTTTAGTTCAACTTAGGTTTTTGCAAAAAAAAGTTATTTTGTAAAAAACTAAAAACTAGAAATAAGATTATTTGGCTACACTTAAAGCTTAATAATTTACAAAAGAGGCAATCAGCTTTAAGTCAAGCTAAGAGACTTTGGACAGATATCATTCACATTTACAATCTTGGTCAAACCATGGCCTCTGGACCAACAATCTGCTTATGACAAAATGTTCTAAGGATTAGCCTCTTTCATGCCTGACATCCTTCTTTAATGAAAAATTTCAAAGAGTGAACAGTGGCAGCTCAGTAGTTATTCAAAGCTACAGATTCTACAGTGCAGTTTAAGGTCATACAACTGGGAATTTGTTCCACTAGACTCGGGTAATACAGGTATGCTCAGTTCAGCATCAAACCAGAGTCTGCAAAGAAAACAGGAAGGGAGGACAGCAATGACTGGATCAGACACTTCAAGCTTGCTTATTTTTCAAGTGTCACATGAGTTAATTATTTAAACTATTTAGTGTATTTCAAATACATTGAAGTTTTTCTTATTAATGCTCCAATTATCTTATCTTTGACCAGTGCAAGTCTTTTCTAAATATTTTTTTTAAATTAGTGTTAATGTACAATGTTATATATTAGTTACAGGTGTACAACCCAGTACTTAGACATTATGTAACTTATTAAGTGATTATCCTCATAAGTCTCACACCCACCTGGCACCATACATAGTTATTAGAATATTACTGACTATATTCCCTATGTTGTACTTTACATCCTCATGACTATTGTGTAACAACCAATTTGTACTCCTTAATCCTTTCACCTTTTTCATCCATTCCCCCAACACCCCTCCCACCTGACATCCAACAGAATGTTTTCTGTATCTATAAGTTTGTTTCTGCTCTGCTTTTTAAAAAAATATATTTATTGATTTTAGAGAGAGAGAAAGAAAGAGAAACATCAATTTATTGTTCTACTTATGCATTTCTTGGTTGATTCTTCTATGTGTCCTGATATAGACTGAACTTCCAACCTTGGTGTATTGAGATGATACTTTAACTACTGAGCAACACAGCCAAGGATGCCCTGCTTATTTTTAAATCTACTGAGTTTTCCATAGCATATGACAAAAAAAGTCACCCCGATAAATTTCAATTAAAAACTTGTAAAAGGAAGAGATGAATGATCCTTGTTTAATAGAATGAAAGAAAAAGTAGATATTTAATTTCATACCAGAATAATTTGGTATCCTTTAAAGTAATCCTGCATTTTGGTATATAGATCAACGGCCAAATACTGAGTTGGCACAGTTGCATGGAACATTTTTCTATTCATTTTCTTATACCTGACTATTCTTTTCTTTTCTTTATTTTGTGACAGAGACAGAGACACACACACACAGAGACAGAGGGAGAGGCAGACAGGGACAGATAGACAAGAAGAGAGAGAGATGAGAAGTCTCAATTCTTCGTTGTGGCTCCAAAGTTGTTCATTGACTGCTTTCTCATACTACATACCTTGATGGGGGGAGGGGCTACAGCAGAGTGAGGGATCCCCTGCTCAAGCCAGTGACCTTTAACTTCATGCCAGTGACCATGGGGTCATGTCTATGATCCCACGCTCAAGCCAGCGACCCCATGCTCAAGCTGGTGAGCCCGCACTCAAGCTGACAACTTCAAGGTTTTGAACCTGGGTTCTCTGTGACTCAGTCCAATGCTCTATCCACTGCTCCACCACCTGATCAAGCTTGACTCTTCTTTATCATGGTCTGCTTTGTTCTTTTCATGTCGGTTCTAGTTCTATTGAAATCACACATTCTTGAGATTATCATGACTACTATGGATAATGACATCCAAGATGGGCTACAGGGTGCATACTGTAGAAGTTATAATGTTGATATATTTTGTACCTACACTACTCAGTAAGTGTTTTCCTGAGTGAACTCTTTTACATGAATTATAGAGGAGACTACATAGAAAGAAGAAGGGCAATTTCAGGGCTTTTGCACAGTATCGGTCAGAGTTTATAAAGCCTTGGATCAGTTCTTTAATGCCCCAGTCCTCAGAGATTAGGTTTAGAAGAAACCAATCTTACATTTTTCTAAGTAAAAAAAAAAAAAAAAGGTACGCCTGGATTAGATCATGCTTAGAATTGCTCAGTACTTAAATACTTAAATCCTATTCTTTACTTATCCTTTTTTTTTTTTTTTTTTTTTTTTTTTTTTTTTTTGCAGAGAAGGAGAGAGAGAGAGAGACAGATAGGAAAAGACAGACAGGAAGGGGACAGAGATGAGAAACATCAGTTTTTCGTTGTGGCACCTTACTTGTTCATTGATTGCTTTCTCATATGTGCCTTGACCAGGGGACTACAGCAGACCGAGTGACCCCTTGCTCGAGCCAGCGACCTTGGGCTCAAGCTGGTGAGCCTTGCTCAAACCAGATGAGCCTGCGCTCAAGCCGGCAACCTTGGGGTTTTGATCCTTGGTCCTCTGCTTCCTATTCCACTGATCTATCCACTGCATCACCATCTGGTCAGTCCAGTTATCCTTTTTATGTTGCATTGCAGTAATTTTAACTATTGGTCATTCTATCACAATATCCAAAAATGGTTTTGTTGTCTTCTGTCCAGCTACACCCTCCTACCCCTACTCCCTCATTTCTGATTTATTCTTTTGCAACCTCAAATATTCTTTATAAAAATAGACTTATAAAGACATTTTAATCTCTTGGCTGTTCAGTTTACACAGGAAGAGAAAAAGAATCTTCCAATTTCTAGGTTTTAACTATGGAGGTAACAATCATGGGCATTAAGATTATTTTTAAATTGAAGGTATCATTTTCATATTACTTGTTTGAATACACGGGTATTTGTGTTTAACTGGATTTGAAATTATTTTTTTCCATTTATTGGTTTTAAATAGGAAACAACCATAATATTAGTCTATTGCAACAAAAGTTATTTATGAAGATTGAGGCAAATACATGTGAATGATCATATAAAAACCTTTCAAACATTTTTGAGCAAAAGCTATAATAAAAACATTATCTTTTAAAACATAATAAATAATAACATCCTTACAGAAACGAGTGCACCACTTTCTTCAGGTTCACCATGATTGCTTCAGTTATAAGCAACCAAAGTTTAAAATTGAGAAGAGGATGTTTGTATTGGATTTATAATGCCATCCTTTCTGGGGAGAGAAAAGAAAAAGAAAAAGAAAATTAGTTAAAGGTCCAAACAACTTACATAACAACCAATTTAAAACACTTTAATATACTTATTAAATGATAAGAGACAATGCATAATAAATTTAGCAAACAGGTAAATGTGTTATATCATATAAGTGATACAGGTGGCAAAGAGAATAGAAGTTTTATTATTTACCAATGCATAACTATCATAGCTTTTCTAAAATTTCTTGTATAAACTTTACTTATGTGGGGTTTCTATTACATCTTCCCCTGTTGGAAGACAGAAAGCTTCAAAAAGGTTTGAGAAAGAAATTAATAATATATTTTTCTTTTATTTTAAAACTATTAGGGCAAATTTTGTGACCTAATAATTAAGCAGCATCTAGAAAAGTATAAAGTTTTCATCTTATAAGAACATGGAAAACTAAAACAAGTTTTAAGCATTTTTATAAAGTAAAAATACACTGCACATTTTTAACTTTCCTTCGAAGTGAAGCCATCTGCATTTACACAGATAGATTTATTTATACTTTTGTTCTCCAGAGGGTAAAAACCAACAATATTCTCCAGAGGGTAAAAACAAGATTATACCAAAATAAATTTATTGATTTAATATAGCAACCCCTGTCATATATCAACTAATTAATATTCAACAGATAGTGTGTTACAGCCAGGACACATGGAACAATGTTGTAAATTGCAAACAAAACCTCAGTTGCACTAGATGACTAAAATATATTTTTAGATTCTTTTTTAAAGTGGCAACAGTGTATCTTCAAAAGCACTAGGAAGGAAACATAACTCTTCAAACAACTTATTAAATAATTTCAGAGTGAATACCATTGATTTCTGTAGGCTATTTTTAAGGAATTATTCATTTCATTGCCAAACCCCACCAAATACTTACTTAGCAGATTATTTACCACTTAGCATGCATTATATTGAGTATGTTAAAATGCTGGTCAAGAGTAGACTGGATGAAACTTGCTGAGAATCTCTGCTGCACTCCTTGTGGAAGTAAAATCTTACAGAGTAGAATATGTCATTCTCAAACTTTACATTGATGTTGAAGAAATAATCAGTGTAAATTCTAGTGATTAATTCAGAGACCCTTTGGTTTTCTGTTCAGTGATTCTTAACTGGAAATAAAATGGGTAAACCTCTCTGTTCTCCATCTAGTTTTTTGTTGTTGTTGTTGTTTTCTATATCTTCTTTTTCTGGGGTTTTGATTATATTCTCTTCCCTTACCAAATATCCAACTATATTCATTTCTGCGATGGCAAGCTATGTCAAGGGTCAGGATTGTGATATCGTTAAGCATGTCTGCAGTGGGTTATCAATGAAACAAATTTAAGTTTATGTGTGTGAGAGAGAGAAAAAAATTGAATAGCATGGAATATGTATTAATACAAAATATTCACTTTGTCCAATTTATATTTTCAAGAAATATAAAAATTGTTCATAATCTTTTAAAATGTTTTCTAGTTTTAAAAAAAAATTGGAAATAAAAATTTACTAGAACAATATGCTCCTCTTTATATTTCCCATTTCATTTAATGCTAGTATTATACTAGTCAACTCAAGCTACAAATTTAATTTATTCTCTCAAGTTCCCCTTATAAATTCTATCAGTGCTGCCTACCAAAACTTTATCTCACACTGTTAAATTTAATTTTCTAAATAAAATAAAAATAAAATTTATTTTTCAATTGAAAAATCTTTATCTCAAAATATTAACTATAGTAATGTATAAAATATGGTTTCTAGTATCCAGAAACCCTAAATATTTTATGTAAGGGATAGAGTGAGATTAGCCAGACCATCATTAGCCAGACCATTTCTATCCCATAAAATTCTGCCAGTTGACACATAAATCCTATTTTCTAGGAGGCCTGAATATAAGTGACAGAAAAAATGGTAAAGGAAGACAAAATGGTCTTATTTTGCTTCTTAGCCCTCAGCCAATATCAAAATTCTTTTATTTTTAATAAAATATAAAATTGTTTTTAATTTTTATTTTTTAAGTATCTAGAGTAATATAATTTAAAAATTTCAAAGTAAAATGTTTCAATTTCATATAGTGTAACAACTCAACTGAAATTACTTTTGCCATAGTTCAATATGATAATCTCATAAACAGTGTATTTTCTATATCTCAGCTATAATAAAATCCCATGGTTGTTATGTAAAATATTAGCTATATTTCATTAAAAATTAAGCAACTGTATCATCATTTTTACCTGTAGACTTTCCTGAAAAATATAAACAGAAAAATTAAACAACAAATATTTATTTTCAAAGTTTCAATTTCACTAATTGAGAAAAACCAAATAATAATGATAAAAGTACTAAATTACATATATATATCTCCAATTTATTAAGCAAAATAATATCTTTCTGTGCTGTTAAAATTTGCATCCTTTTAAAGCTAACTAAATCAGATAAAATATACTCTTGGATTACTGGTAAATTTAGGCATATGTTATGCTAGACTGGCATAAATTGTATAAATTATGTAAGCAGTGTTGCATTACATGTTTCACTAAAAGGCCAGTTCACTGTGATGATATTTTGCAATGAGAAATGTTCTGTAAGGGGAGGGAATTCAAACCCTTTTAAAATCTTGGGTAAGTTAAATTAATAAGAGAAACAAAGCAATAAGACAACTCTAATTAAATGCTCTAATTCGCATATCTCTGTGACTCTACCAATATTTCATAATGGAATTCTCGTGGTTGTATGAACATAAAAAGAATACCTATGAATTTATGTACTCAAATTTAGGGAAAATTGTGTTTTATAAAATGAAGAAAAAAATCACTTGTGGGATAATGGACAGAGTAATTAGTTTTTAATGAGAATTTATATGATTCTTATAAAAACTATGATCATGTAACAATATAAGAATGTTATAAGAATATGCACATATATATACATGCATATACATATATATATATAGACATGTATAAATATATATAATTTTTTTCTGTGTAAAGAGATTCATTAACCTGAAATTAATGAGCTGTCTCAAGCATGAAGATAAAATCACAAAGTAAAGCAACACCAAAATAAATTAATAATCAGTACATATTTACACCAATCTTTTAATTCCTTCTGCAACATAAATTACAAACCTTCTCATCATCTCTCTAAAGCACTGTAAGATCTTCAGGCATCAATAAGAGTAACTACATTTGCTAAGGCAAAAAGGGGGATAAATATTAGTTTTCATATAGTTCTCAATACTACAGTTTCACACAAAACATTGCAAAGTAATCTCAATTAATATAAAATCTTAAGTGGTAAATTAGTGGTAAATTTAAGAAAAACTCACACCCTGAGCATTAAATTAATGTCTATGAATCTATGTTTATATATAAACATATTTCATGTGTAATAAAATATATATCATCAAAAATAGCGTGAACATTTTTTAAAAATTGAACCAAAATAGGTTCTCCACTATATATTCAGATATACATTTCAAATTATCGGAATCAGTATCACTCACAGACATACTTAAAAGTCATTATCAATAACCATCTTGGGTTTGAAAACAATGAAATAAAGCAAAAACACCTCTGTGAGGAAAAGCTGGCATAAATTAAAAAAAATAATAAAGCTACTTTCGACTCTTTAAACATCCCTCCAGTTAGGTTTGGAGAGTTCTTCATTTTACAGCTAATTGGAGCTATTCTTATTTAGCTTTAAATTTGAAAATGACTGTGATAGGATCTAAGATTTCTTTAGTACACAGTTTCTTTTTTGACTTGTAATGTCTTTTCAAGGGTTTGGCAGTGTCATGAGTTTAAGCATGCTGCACATTTTGGACAATAATGTCATAACTCACTTGTAAGACCAGTACTATGTACTCTCTAAAAGATACCTAGTTTTCCATGTCAGTTTGCCAACCAAGTTGTGAGAGATATGTGACCATCCTTGTGGCCTATAGAATACTGTATATTGAATTCATTTATGGAAACTCAAGGATGAGAAAGGGAAATCAGTTTTGCACATTATATCGGTTTTGCACATGTTTAATTTAACTTATAAAAGGACATCTGTGGCCCTGGCTGGTTGGCTCAGTGGTAGAGCATCGGCCTGGCATGCAGGAGTCCCGGGTTCGATTCCCGGCCAGGGCACACAGAAGAAGCGCCCATCTGCTTCTCCATCCCTCTCCCTCTCCTTCCTCTCTCTCTCTCTTCCCTTCCCGCAGCCAAGGCTCCACTGGAGCAAAATTTGCCTGGGCGCTGAAGATGGCTCTGTGGCCTCTGCCTCAGGTGCTAGAATGGCTCTGATTGCGGCAGAGAGATGCCCCAAGATGGACAGAGCATCGCCCCCTAGTGGGCATGCTGGGTGGATCCCGGTCGGGCGCATGCAGGAGTCTGTCTGACTGCCTCCCCGTTTCCAGCTTCGGAAAAATACAAAAACAAAAAAAAAAGACATCTGTATTTTATCTATTAAGAGATAAAGGCAATAACAAGCAAGGTATAAACACAATTTGGACTCTAGTAAAGTCATATTTGGAGATTAGGTTTACCAATCGTCAAACAAGTTGAGAGTAAATATTAAATTATAGAAAGAAAATATAAGGAGGGTAGCAAATGAAATGGAGAGAATAGGTAAAAGGAAAAATGTCAAGGGAGAGTGTTTTGAGAAAGAACAGAGTTCATATTGTATGATTTGACTGAAAAGAGATGGCTGATGATCTTAGCACCATTTCAATAAAGTAATGTAGAACGAGTAATAGAGTTGCATAAAGGCAGAGAGAAAAGTCTTGACATATGAGGGGAGAGGTGGTTAATGAGGAAATAGAAAACATTCAAATGGTTCTGTCCAATGCATAGGTGTAATAAATGTCTACTAAAGAAAAATATTTGAGGGGAGACAGAAATGTACTTCCACGTAATTCCTACATTCCTTAGCCAAGTGTTGAATACAAAATGGTTGACTGAAGGGAAAGAAAAGAAGAGACTTTAAGAGATTTAAGGTGTAAAGACAAAAGATCCTATTTATGAATGAAGATCTGTGGTTTTGACCAAATTTTTTTTGGAGATGATAGAGTTCTACAACTTTATTAAAAATCTGAATATTTCCTTGTGTCTTTTAAAACTAACCATTTATAATTCATTTTTTTACTATTACCTTTTCCACTTTTGGACACTGAAGGGAAGATTGGTCATGTTTTCAATCACATTTTCTGTCCTCTAACAGTTTCTTATCCTTTCTTTCCCAGACCTGGTCAAACATGATATTGATGAGACTAAGAAGAAAATGCCAGCATTTCTACTTGATATTTTAATTTTTAAATTTATATTGAATTTACTTGGTTACATTGGTTAATAAAATATAGGTTTCAGTGGTACAATTCTATACTACATCATCTGTATATTGTACTGTGTGTTCACCACCTAAAGTCAAGTCACCTTCCATCACCATTTAACCCCCCTTTTGCCTTCTTCTACCTCCTTCACCTCCCTTTTCCTCTGGTAGTTAGCATACTGTTGTCTATGTCTACGGGGTTTTATTTTTCTTTGCTTAATCCTTTCACCTTTTTACAAAATTTGGAGGATGTAGATTAACCCAAAAAAGGACATAGATTACATTACATTTCTGGAAATTTTATGAGTTCATCATGGTGTTGCTGTTGATTATTTTTTTTCTCATACTGAAGAGAATAAATCTGACATTGAATGATTTAAAAAGTTATAGAATAGTCAACTGAGGTCATTCTTGTCTGACTCTTTATAATAAAGCATTTAAAAATTAAATAAAAATATACGTAGCAGTCTAATTTTTGTCAGTATTTACTATTCTAAAATTATGGATTCATATGTCAAAAATATCACTCTGGTTACTATAGTCACTGTGTCGGGCAAATGAGTTTGTAAAATTTGTATTATTTGAGTTTGCTCACTTTTATTGTTAAAAATGGTGCTGGGCAGCGCCAGGTATAGTCATCTGTGAAATTGCAAATAACCCTCCTGCTAGGGAAGGGCCATTGTTTTGCTAATGTTTGCCGGAGGAGAGGTTTTCCCTCCAGCGAACAGTGAAGGAGAAGAAGAAGGGGGAAAAAGAGAGAGAAGCCATGTGTTTGCAGAGTGAGAGCAGAGAGAATGCAGAGTGCTGAGGAAGAAGCCTTGTTCACAGAGAGGAGAAGGTGTGCAGATGGGGAACTAGAGTTTAGGGGCTTTTGTGAGCTCCACTGAGATTGGTGAAGCCTTTAATTCTAGGAGAAACTGGAGGAGATTCTTCTGGTTTAGGAACTGGATAACATGTCAGTGGCTTTGGGAGCCCTGAGTGAGAGAGAAGTGTTTTCCCTCTGTGTGTTGCTTGTCAGCTGGTGCGAGACTTTAATAAATGAATAGACCACCATTTTTTGGTTCCACTGTTTCTTTACTGTCTGTCCAAATCTAATGGGAACCTGCATGTGAATGGCCAGGCCAGCAGCGACTACTGGCTATAGACACTATATTTTCAAGAAATGGCTCAAACAAAAGTGAATTAGTCTCAAATGTTCAGATTAGTCATGGAAAGATTATGTTAATGTGGCACAGATTCATAATATTTTAGAGGTAATTGTTAATTCAAAAATTATTTTGGGGACTAATGAATATTGTAGAAAATTTCTTTTTAACTTTAAATATATTATAATAAATTTCAAATTAAAAAAGTAATTGTCATTTCAAAAATGTGCTTTTTCCAAATATGATCAAATCAATAATAATTATGATTTTAATAAAATGTTACTGAATTATCCATTTGTAATTTAAAATTGTTCTTGTAGTAGTCAACACAAGATATGTTAGCATTTAAAGCTTATTTAGAAATTTATTCTGTGAATTTAAATAAATTCAAACCTTCTATCTTTAAGTGCCATGTTTTAATTTATTCTACAATTATAAATGCACAGAACTCCTAGTGCTGAAATATTACAAGTGATCAAATAATCTAGTACTTTGCCTTCAGACAGATCTATATTTAACCTACTTCAACAAATTTGATAATTGATGTTCTTTAGAACAAACTCTATGAGAGGCAATTTCATAACCTTCCACTGTTTAGCAATCTGTTCTGCCAGAAAATATTAATCTATATTAGGCAAAAAGCCTCAAGCTAAGAGACTTTAATGGGAATAATTAATCCCACTAAATCAAGTATATAATACAGAATAAAGTAATACTAGCAGCATGCTTGCTTATTGCATTTTTCTTTGGCTTGTTTGAGAATGCAGAGCTTCATACATAGAACTGAATGCTTCCTCATAGCATGCCATGAAATAATCTAACAGTTCTGAATATGCAATTATATATGTTAGGTGATTTTATAATTTCTTCTTCAAGTTGAGACACTTTTTTAAAGTGAAAGGCAAGGGCCATTAATTGCAGGAGACTTGGGGTGTTTCCTGGGCATTTCATTACATATGATGATAAGGTGGTTACTCTTTTTGAATGCAAATCTTACTGCTATTACTGTCATTTTCTTCCCCCATGCCCTCAAGATAAGGTAAGTAGTTCTTTATAAAAAACTGAACTGTTACTTTTGTACTTAGAATTAAAAGAAAACAAAGTATTTTCTCCTTATTTATATATACTAAATGTGTAAGACCAATGGATAACGGAGAAAGGTCACATGGAGAACCCTGGAACTTTGGCTAGGACCGTCCACAACCAAGCATGCCAACAGAAACTTCCCAGGAGTCCTTGGGAAAAAAGCAACTGAGTGTCATCCAGTGAGATTTCACTACGTCATATTAGCCTGACTTCCCTAGACGACCCCTTTAAATTTGACCACGTGGTTTCTCCATGGGTGATTTTCCTGACCTCTATTTCTGGGCCAGTGAATCTCATCGAGAAATGCTCTGTACTAAATAAAGCCGTTACTATTCTACACTTGGTGGCTACACCCCTTCCTTCCTTCTCGGTGGGGAAAAATACCTTACAAAATGTTTGGATCATATTTAACATAGTTCATGAGTGATCACTGTTAAATTTAGTGAGATTTAAACAAGATTGTTAACTCCTAAAATCTACAGTATATAGGAGCCTACGTTTGTCGCAGTAAGACCCTACTCCATTTTCCTAAAATGGTACTTCCAAAACCAAAACAACCTCAAACTTAATAGAGGTAAAAGAGCTACCCAAATCATTTTGTAATATAACAGACATTGAGAGAATCTGTTTTAGTGGACACGGTGGCCTGAAATTTGAAGCCACTTTCTCTATATGTAGTAGCAGAACTGCCCTTGAATTATCTCAGCATAAGCATCCACATAGCAGAGTAAACTGTTAAACAACAGAGCTCATGGAGCAAACCATATATATGTTCTATCTCTGTGTTGGAAACCAACTGCATCTGAATCACAGGAGTGAAAACATTGAACAGTATAATAACATTTTCATGTACTCAAAAATTTACTGCTTGCTTATTGTGTGCTAGGTACCAGCTGGATGTTGGGCATGTAGACAAGGCCTCTGCTCTCACAGAGCTTACATTCTAGCAGGAGGTACAGATTATACATTTAAACAACTAAGTAGGATAATAGCAAATAAACAGTGAGTAGGAGAAATATTTCAGACGGGCTTATGAATGTAGTCATAGCTTGAGGTTACATAATTTAAAAAAAATTATAATGTACTAATAATATTAGCCAACATTTACCAGTTATTCTCTCAATCATAATGAAAGAAATACAGCTCTTTTACACTGGTGAGTTAAGTGCATAAAAGGTGTCACTAATAAGAATAGTTCAAAATTTTCTGTAAATCTGATGTACATTTTGCAACCTAGGGGAAAAACTCACTTCATCTACTTCATCTTTCTGTTAAGATACTTTTTTTTTCAGAGACAGAGAGAGTCAGAGAGAAGGATAGACAGGGACAGACAGACAGGAACAGAGAGAGATGAAAAGCATCAATCATCAGTTTTTTGTTGAGACACCTTAGTTATTCATTGATTGATTTCTCATATATGCCTTGACCAGGAGGTTACAGCAGACCGAGTAACCCCTTGCTCAAGCCAGCGACCTTGGGTCCAAGCTGGTGAGCTTTGCTCAAACCAGATGAGCCTGTGCTCAAACTTGCGTCCTCTGCATCTCAGTCCGATGCTCTATCCACTGTGCCACCACCTGGTCAGGCTCTTCAGATACTTTAAATTCAATTTAGTAACAAACTAAAATATGTTTTCACAATTACATGGTGAATCTTCCCCCATTAACAACTTCCACTTCTCATATCATCAGGTTAAGAAATCACAAACTTTTAAGTATATAGCAGCAGTCTGTGCAGTGTTCCAGCCGAGTCATGAAAAGCGAAAAGTTCAATCGGTTGCCCAGGTGTAGTTATTGCCAAATAATTGTAGTTGATACACCTGGACATCCGAATGAACTCCTAACTCCTCATTTTTCCAACAGCTCTTCGTTTCACAGTTTCAGAATCACCTGTATATAGGGACAAGAAACAAGCAAACAGCAATCCACTTTAGAGTAGAAGGATCAGCCTATTCCTGGTTCTTGAGTCCCATCTAAAAGAAAAAGCAACTGCTACTTTTGTTTTATAACTTATTACTAAACAATGCATATAAATCACTAAAATTCAGCAATAAATATAAATAACATTAATAATGTGAAATCAAAATATATCACAAATAAAAAATGACTCAGATAAAATTAATTTTATAATTAATCTTTTACATAATGTATAGTTCTTTTCTAGTGCCACTTAGTACTCTAGAGATGTTAAATATGTATGGTATACCAGATAGGACATTAGGCTGGGTGGCAGGAGACATGGGTTCTAGTTCTGATTCTATCACTCAGTTTGTGTGACTTAGGATAAGTCACTAAACCAATTTGGGCCTCCTTGTTTTTTCATCTCTGACATGAAGGGGTGATGATAGAAGATTTCTGTCCTTTCTAGCTCTAAAATGTTCTGATTCAGGTAGTTTCATAAATGTTAAATTTATTCTATGTTATTTTACAAATAATATGCTTCTAAAAAGTTAAGTTTGATTATAATTATTTTTTATTTTACTTTTTATTTTTTTATAAATTTTTATTAATTTTAATGGGGTGACAGCAATAAATCAGGGTACATATGTTCAAAGAAAACATGTCCAGGTTGTCTTGTCATTCAATTATGTTGCATACCCATCACCCAAAGTCAGATTGTCCTCCGTCACCTTCAATCTGGTTTTTTTTGTGCCCCTCCCCATCCCTTCTCCCCTCTCTCTCTCCCTCTCCTCCCCACCCCCTGCCCCAGTAACCACCACGCTCTTGTCCATGTCTCTTAGTCTTGTTTTTATGTCTCACCTATGTATGGAATCATGCAGTTCTTAGTTTTTTCTGAGTTACATAGATTTTACTTCTTGTTTTGGTCAATTAAATATAAGAGAAGTCATCATCTGAGAAAGCCTCTTGATTTTAAAAGAGTGTGAAAGTGATAATTATTTACATGTAATTTTCTGATTTAAAATTACTTATGCCACAATGAGATTCCACTTCACACCTGTCAGAATGGCATTCATTAATAAAACAAGACATAATAAGTGCTAGTGAGATTGTGGAGAAAATGGAACCCTCCTACACTGCTGGTGGGAATGCAGACTTGTGCAGCCACTGTGGAAAACAGTATGGAGATTCCTCAAAAAATTAAAAATGGAAATGCCTTTTGACCCAGCTATCTCACTTTTAAGAATATATTCTAAGAATACCAAATCACTGATACAAAAGAAGAAATGCACCTCATGTTTATTGCAGCATTGTTTACAATAGTCAAGATCTTAGAAACAGCCCAAGTGTCATTGGATTAGCGAATTAAAAAGCTGTGGTACATATACACAATGGAATACTATGCAACCTTGAAAAAGAAGGAAATCTTCCTTTTTGTGACAACATGGATGGACCTGGAGACTATTATGCTAAATGAAATAAGCCAGGCAGAGAAAGAAAAATATCATATGACCTCACTGATATTAGGAATTTAATGGACAATGTGAACTAAGGAGCGAAATAGAGGTAGAGGCCAGATCAAAGGGACCAGAGGGAAAGCGGTCAGAAGGAAAGGGGAGAATAAAATGAGATCAGAGAAGAGAAAGAGATTAGTGAGATTATATATATATATATATATATATATATATATATATATATACACAAACACACACACACACACACACACACAACACAGTGTTATACAGGGCAGGACAGCAAATCCTGAAGGGAAGAGGGAGGGCGTTGGGGGAGGCGGCAAAGGGGGTATCACGGGAAACATGGAGGTGGAGGTAGGGAGATATATTCGGTGGGACACTTGAATCTATGTAAGTACAATAAATTAAAATCAATAAAAAAAACCGACAACAAAAACTTATGCCTAAGATACTTGATTGAAAAAGTGAAGTAAAAAAAGTACTGGCCAGTTTTACAACTATCTAAACAGAAGCTTGACTTCTGTTTTAGTGGTTCAATGCTCCAACTTGTTCACTGCTTTGTAAACCTTTTTACCTTTTTATTTATGGAGAAAAAGAGTACTTCAGTTTAAGAACTTCAAAAATACTGTTTCTTCACCAGTTTTGTGAACTTTGCATAAGGTGGTGCCAATATTTAGAAAAACGTATTTGACCTTTACAGGTGGTGGTGCAGTGGACAGAGTGTTGAACTGGGATACAGAGGACCCAGGTTTGAAACCCCAAGGTCACCAGCTTGAGCACCGGTTCAAGGCTTACTAGCATGAGCTCAAGGTCGCTAGCTTGAGCAAGGAGTTACTCAGACTGCTGTAGACCCCTGGTCAAGGCACATATGGGAAAGCAATCAAAGGACAACTAAGGAGTCGCAACGAAGAACTGATGTTTCTCATGTCCCTCCCTTCCTGTCTGTCTGCCTCTATCTGTCTCTCTTTGTCTCTGTCACACACACAGAAAAGGACTGAATTTTAAAATATTATTTTAAGTAAGTAAAATATTTTGGTCCAAATTAAAACCATCTATATAGAGAAGCAACTAAAACAAAAAAGAAAGTCATTTAAAAATAAAGCCAAAGAGGCCCTTGCCGGTTGGCTCAGCGGTAGAGCGTCGGCCTGGCGCACGGAGGACCCGGGTTTGATTCCCGGCCAGGGCACATAGGAGAAGTGCCCATTTGCTTCTCCACCCCCCATCCTTCCTCTCTGTCTCTCTCTTCCCCTCTCGCAGCCAAGGCTCCATTGGAGCAAAGATGGCCCGGGCGCTGGGGATGGCTCCTTGGCCTCTGCCCCAGGCGCTAGAGTGGCTCTGGTCACGGCAGAGCGACGCCCCGGAGGGGCAGAGCATCACCCCCTGGTGGGCAGAGCGTCGCCCCTGGTGGGCGTGCCGGGTGGATCCCAGGCGGGCGCATGCGGGAGTCTGACTGTCTCTCCCGTTTCCAGCTTCAGAAAAATACAAAAAAAAAATAATAAAATAAAAAATAAAGCCAAAGATAGAAGAGTTGGCAATATTGTGTCTTCATAGCTGATTGTATTAAACCACACACACACACACACACACACACACACACACAAACATGTTTAAAAATATACACAAATAAGCCTAACCTGTGGTGGTGCAGTGGATAAAGCGTCGACCTGGAAATGCTGAGGTTGCCAGTTCGAAACCCTGGGCTTGCCTGGTCAAGGCACATACAGGAGTTGATGCTTCCAGCTCCTCCCCCTTCTCTCTCTGTCTCTCTCTCCTCTCTCTACCTCTCTCTCTTTCTCCCTCTCTCTCTCCTCTCTAAAAATGAATAAATAAAAAATAAAATAATTAAAAAAATATACACAAATAAGCAGATTTCACAAAACTCCTGCTACTCAGGGAAAGCCAAAAATTACTTTAGATGGTCATTATACTTAACTTGGCAGAAAATGAGAAGTTACATTCATAAAACAAGTACCCAGATCATGTCAATATTTGTGGAAACTTATTCATCAGCTTCCCACATATCTTCTGGTTTAATACTTTGCATCTGGCTGTAGAGAAGTTATTAATATAAGACTTTATGTAAACTTAATGACATTGAATCTGTCACTGTGGTATGCTTTGGGAAATTTATTATGTAAGTCATTATCTGTCAACCTAAAATAAGTTGAGAGAAGAAAAAAGAATATTCTTTATTAAGTAATTCCTGTAGAAATTTTTCAACATGAAAAGAATATAAAAAAGGGATGCATAATGATTGCTTCTATTACTAACTTATTATATGACAAACACTGGGAAATTCTTTACTTTTTCTCACAATATTTACCATAACAACAATACAGTACCAGATTAAAAAATAAATTGAATTTTTAAAATACTACATACAGGTAGTAAGTGATAGAGCAAGATTCAATTTCAGAATTGTTTACTCCAATGTGTATATTCTTCTTCTTTGTACTAGTAACTCTTATAGTGGTTGTTTGATCCCTGTTAAAAAAAATATGAAGTCTTCAAACAGAGCATTGTACCTGTCAATTTTTTATGTCTTATAAGTATACTCTCAAAGAAGGTGTTGAAAGGAGGCACTTGAAGACCATCCAGCTTCCTATTTTGATATTTGAGGAAATGGATTCAGAAGACATAAATGACTTATCCAATGCACTTATATACTTTTTTGTTAATACCGAGATTAAAATCAAGTCTCCTATTCTTTTTCCAGTTCTTTGATGCTGAACTTTACCAAGAGAAAATGGTCTCTAAGAGTCGTATATGATTAAAGTCTCAAAAATTTATTCATACATTTTAATATAGTTGTCTCATACCTTCCATTTAAGTGAAATAAATGAAGGAAATGTCATAGACTACAAAATCAAATGCAGTAGGAAGCTACTTTGGAATGCACTCTTAATTACTTGGCTCATTCAGATATTAAAATAAGAAAGTTATGCAAAAGGGCAAGAAGAGAAACGGAACAATGGAAAAAGAGTAAGAAGAAAAGAAAAGAAGGGTGGGAGGCAGGGAAAGAGGGAGCAGAAGGAAGGAAAGAAAAAAAGAAAGTTTTGTTTTGTTTTGTTTTGTTTTGTTTTGAAATCTGTATAAATCCCTAGATGCCTGGAAGCACCACATGGTTGTATTATGCATATTGTTCTTGGGACTAGCTCTGTGAGGAAGAGCTGGCAAGACTCTTCTAAAACATAAGTTGTTTAGGCAGAACTTTGTTGAATCTCACAGTTGCTCTCTTGATCATTTAATTTACTCACAACAATAACAGAACAAAGAGATTTTTAGATATAATTAACACTTTCACGACTAGAGCAGAAATATTAGAAAACAATTTTATTCTGTTGGAAAACACACTAGTTTAAGTATTCAAACAAATCGTATGGAGAAAATCTTACCAACGGAAGTCCTTAATTATTATTTTGATACACTTTATGAATTTAGCATAATTGACATGATTTTAGACAAAGTAAAACTCCAATAGATAGGTGTTAAATAACAATGGAGGATAGTTCTTAGCATTTCCTCACTAAAATTAAACCAAATGATTCACCAAATGTCATTGTCCTTGGTCTTTTGAAAACTGTTTAATTGTGCCAGTTTTTTAAAAAAATTTCAAACTCTTAAATTAAGTTTTAATTTGTTATATGGGGGTCTGACCAGGCGGTGGCACAGTGGATTAAACGTCAAACTGGGACGCAGAAGACCCAGGTTCGAAACCCCGAGGTCGGCAGATTGAGCGTGGGCTCATCTGGTTTGGGCAAGGCTCACCAGCTTGAGCCCAAGGTCGCTGGCTCAAGCAAGGGGTTACTCGGTCTGCTGTAGCCCCTGGTCAAGGCACATATGAGAAAGCAATCAGTGAACAACCAAGATGCTGCAACAAAGAATTGATGCTTCTCATCTCTCTCCCTTCCTGTCTCTCTGTCCCTCTCTGTCCTTTTCTTTGTCTTTGTCACAAAAAAATTGTTATATGGGGCCTGGGAACACTTTGTAAAGTATATGATTGTGCCAGTTGTTTTGAAAGCAGGGATTTCTTTGAAACAAGAAAGTATTCAACTGTAGGTTAAGAGTTGCCAAATAATTCCTTCTCCCTCTGAGTCACATATTTAGTATGTATAGAAAATATTTTGTCTGTTACCACATGAATCTGAATATTAGTAAAAATTTTGAGTTAGGTAACAAACTTTTTGAGGGTATTATATGTCAAAACTTTTAAAATAAGGTGCATATAGACTGAGATAGCTAACTTTAGTCGTAATTATAAAAAGACCTAAGTATGGTGCATTTAATAAGTATATTTTTAAGGTTCAAAGATGAAAAGTTGAGTTCAAGTTCTACTTCTTAAATTTATAACTTTAGGCAATTCATTTAAATCTTGTGCTTTTATTCAATGTAATATGTGGGCAAATGCTGATCAATATAAAATTCCTCTGAAAAAACTAAATGGTTGGCAGATATTAAAATAATAAGATATTTGTATTTGCCTTAGCTGGATAACTTGGTTGGTTAAAGCATCGTCCCAATGTGCAAAGGTCAAGGATTTGATCCTCAGTCGAGGCACAGACAGGAACAAATTAATTTTTCTGTCTCTTTTTCTTCCCCCTTTTCTTCTCTCTCTAAAATCAATCAATAAATTTAAAAAATATTATAGATTTAAAAATAGTAAGGTATTTTCATTTAATGAGTAAATGTATTTAAAAAATTAGTGAAAATATCTGATTATTTTTAAATCATATTCAGAGTAACATAATTATTTACAAACAATTTTAGTTAACATTAATTACTTTTCTAATATGCAACTTTGATAAAATATAATCTTAATAAAACAAATCTAAGTTATAAATTATTTTATATAGATTTTCTTAAGTTTGTTTTCAAATATTGTGAAGCAATCCACTTAGAAATTGTTGGAATACATTTATCTAAATAGTTTTACCTTAAAAAGGTCAAAGTTAAAATCAGAAATACTAAAATGACTAACTTGCACCAGACTAGAATTGAAATTAGCAAGGTTTCCATGATATTCAAATGAGGAGGATATTCAAATACTCAGAAGTTACACATGTAGAGAATGAAACAAAATCATTTGCTTAAGTCTTGAACTGCAGTGAGAACAAAAAAGAAATTATTTCTTACAGTGAGGAAATAGCTCTTAAAGAGCAGCTTCAGCATAAATGCACTTCTAGTCAGCTTTGTTCTCTTTATAATAGGCTACATTTTTTAACTATCCTGAGCTAAATGAAATCAATAGGTGCTGGCAATCTAGTCAAGAGAAAAGTGGTAATCAGATAATCATGATGGGTTACTGTACAAGCACATGCTTTCAATTGATGGGCGTTTTCTGTAGGTTTTTAAAGTGATGTTTAGTTCTTTAGGTTTTATAGTCCCATTGAAACAATGCACTACTTTTCCCTTTGTTTATATTTTATTTAGAAATTAAATTTAATAAGGTGACACTGATCAATAAGAATACATAGGTTTCAGGTAAACATCTCTATAATATTTGAAATGTTGATTACATTGTGTCCACACCCAAAGTCAAATTATTTTCTGTCACTGTGTATTTGTCCCTCTTTACTCCCCTTCCCTCTACCCCCTTACTTCTGGTAACCACTTCACTTTTATTTACAACCATGAGTCTCAGTTTTTATTCCACGTACGTATGAAATCATAGAGTTTTAAACTTTTTCTGATTTACTTATTTCACTTAGTATGATGTTCTCAAGGTCCATCCATGTTGTCGTAAATGCATGATTAATACATCTATATAACTATATTTTAATACAAATGTCTTTAATTATATTTTGAGTGAATATTCTTTTAAGAAGATCTTATCACTACATTGTTTTCATATTTTTAATATCATTTATTTATTTATTTGAAAGAGAGACAGACAAAAAGAGGGAAAGAGAGGGAGGAAAAAGATAAGCATAACCACATTTTTGGTTCACTTTAATTGATTCATTGATTGTTTCTCATAAATGCTTCGACTGAGGGGCTCAAGCTGAGCCAGTGACCCCTTGCACAAACTAGTGGCCTTGGGGATTATGTCCATGATCCCACGCACAAGCCAACAAAGTGAGGCTCTAGCCACCGACCTCAGTGCTTCCAGTCAGGGGTCTCAGCATCTCGGGTAGTCACATTACTGCACCAATTCTGGTCAGCCACCCCATCATTTTTAAAGCAGAAACAGTAGGCACTCAAAAACAGAGGCAAATTAAGATTGGTTGAGGACTCGGGCGCAAAAAGGAATATTGGGCCCCTTAAAAAAAGAGAGAGAGACAGGAAAAATAAAAATACATGTTAACCATATTTTTAAATAAATGAAAAATAGTATGTACTATTAATGTTAAAATTGCACGTATGAAACCAAACTTGTTGTCATTAGACAAAAGTGTGAAGTTGGGGTTTTGCGGGACTCTTCAGTAGTTGGAGCTTAGGGTGCGCTCGCTGTAAAATCCACCTCTACTCAAGAGTATTTTTTTTTTATTATACGAGTTAGTTTTGAGGATGAAGCGTTCTTAGAGATTTTATTTTACAGAGTTAAATTGGTTGTTTGGCTGTCATTAACAATTTGTGTTTGCTTAACATACAAGTATAGCAAATAATTTTTGTCTTGTTTAGTTGTGTTTGATAAAACAACTAAACTGTAGAAAAACAGTTTGGACAAATAATAAAATCTTAACTTTTTTTTTTTTTTTTGAGATAGAGACAGGGATGGAGTCAGAGACAGGAACATCGAACTTGTCCTGTATGTGCCCTGACCAGGGAATCAAACCAGCAACCTCTGCACTTCAGGAAGACGCACCAACCAACCAAGCTATCCAGCCAGGGATTAATTTCTATTGATTTTTTAGAAAGACAGAGAGAGGAAAAGAGAGAGGAAAAGAGAGAGGGTGAGAGGAAAAGGTAACATTTATTTGTTGCTCCACTCAGTCGCGCATTTGTCAGTTGCTTCCCTTTTGTGCCTTAAATGGGGATGGAGCTGGCAAGCTTGTTGTTCAGGATGATGCTCTTAACTGACTGAGCTAACAAGCCAGGGCCCCAAAATCTTAATTTTTAAAATACTACTTGATTATATTTTAATTACCATAAGATATTTTGATTTATATAATTTTATGTTAATTATAATTTATTGCTTGATTACTATTTTTGTTTTGACTAAATAGCCAAAAGCTAGAGATTCAGTTTAAAATGGTCCTAAAATTCAGCTTCTTATAAAGAGGATAAAGCCATCTAGCCAATGTATTTATGCAATTATAGGTCATAATTTATTTTTTTTGTTTTTAAGTCTTGAGATGAGAATAAAAACATCAACTACTTGTATTATTTTTGTTTTTAACTTCAAAACAATTAGGACAAGCAGATGTGCGGGGAAAAAAGCATGTTCAATCCATTTGAGTCTTCATTTTGATTTAAAGCCTCTTCAGCAAAATAATCTTGAGGCTTTTATTTCAGCATAGCATTTATTATTCAAATAAAAAAAACAATAATGAAATGAAGAGTTGGCAAATTAGGAAAGGTGTATTGTGCTCATCAAATTTAGAACATGACAGAATGCTTTTTTTATAGATGAAGATAGGTAGAATCACATGCCTTTCCATCTATCCATAATGATTTCAAGTAGCAGTTCCGTTCCATTTATACTTACACAAAATTCTTATTCCACTTAAAGGAACAATTCAATGCTTCATTATATTAGTTATATTATTGTAAACAAAAAATATATGAATGAGTACAAAATCATCTGCCAGTATAAATTGTTAAAGTGAATGAAGAGACACATCTATTTTGCTCATATTACATATTCTTTCAAATCTGTAAACTCATACTTTCCTTGTCAAGAAATTTATAATTCAATCATAAGAAATGCAATAGATCAGTATCTGTGGCAGCAACCTTTGATGTTAATGAGGGAACTGGCAGTCATATAAAATCAGAAGGATCAGAGCATATTCAGTTGCAAGAAAAAACACATTGACTTGGCATTTTTTCTCTTCCTCTCTGAAAAATATAGTACACCTATGTTGACTTTTCAATATTAATATTTTCATTAAAAATTTGTAGAGGCAAAAATGAAAACTATACGTAAAAGTAGTTGCTTCCTTCTTGTAATGGCAGTTAAGGTGCTTCATTTTAGCCTTGGTATTTCCTGAGAAAAAGCTTACAGGTTCTTAAGTGGTAACAAGGTCCCTAACAAAAGAACAAACAACAAAAAACCCCACTTGATCATAAGCCTTAATAAAGGGCTTTATGGGTCAGGCACTGTGCTACGTGTTGGTGACGTGATAGACAAATGTCCTTTTTTTGTATGGAAAAGAAAGTTTATTGCATGTAACAAACCTTACAATTCCAATTCTATATGTTTGGAGGTTGTAGTCAATCTTAAGAGGAAAAAATAATGTGCTATGAAAGAGTTTAATTAAATTGATTGGTCAATATGGCATCTTTAAGAATAACAATTAACTTGGATCTGAAAGATTCATGCTATGCCAAGTTTTCATCAGGCTACAAGATTATTAGAAAAAAAATTGTATTTCAGTTGAAGGTCTTACAGATCCAAAGCCATTTATAGTGCAGTAGCTGTCTTACGAGTATATTAAAATGTCATAGCTTAAAGTAATAAATATATATTTATTATAAATTTTTCTAAAAGAAAATTGGAAGACATAAAATTATACCACATTAATGCTTGCTTTGTTCTTGAACAGTCTTAAGATTCTGTAGAACATCTGGGACAGAATTCTAACATTTAATAAGACTTTTATGAACACCTTTCATTTTGGGCAACACACATTTTAGAGCTGCCGTCTAGTGACTGCCATAATGATTACTAAATAAAATCATTTTTATTGGTGGGCACTGTGGTGGTTTTTACAGAGAATATAACGCTCTTATCTAGATGCATAAGTCTACATGATTACGTGTTGAATTCCTTAGCCTTTATCTTACAAAGTAATTTTAAATGCAAATGGCTGAGTCAACAATGTAAAAGAGAGAATAGAATAAGTTAGTATAAAAACTGACAGATAATACATTTTAAATAATATTTTATCTCAATTACTAAAGATTAATTTTTCAGATTTCCAAATGAGTTTCCATAAAGGGAAACAAAAGTGAGGTCTTTACCAATCAGACATAAATAAATAAATAAATAAATAAATAAATAAATAAATAAATAGGTTTTGCCTTAAATTTCATAGGTTAAAGAAACCTTTTATTTTTATAAAATAGAAGAGAATAGAAAATAGCATCATTTATTGCACACAGTAAAAATAAATATTCTTTTGCTAAACATTTAGTGTTTGTGTATAGGCCAATATGTGTTTGTGTTTGTTCTAATTTGCACGCTATCATGTATTTCAATGTTGTAGATATAAGTAAAAAATTTTTGAAAGGCACTGGAAAGCTTTCCATAATAATGTGTTATTATAGCAGGAATATTCTAAGAATAACTCTCATCCTTGCATAATCCTTCCCCCTTTAAGTGGTGTGGCTGAAACATGTAAATAGGAAATATCACTCCTATGAGTTTGTCGCTTTATATAGCAAAGGAGATTATAGAGGTGGATGTAGTCTCATCCCATTAGGGCTGTAAAAGCAGATAATTTTTCCTAGCTTGTAAGTGGATGAAGTGTTAGAGAGATTGAAGCGTGAAAATACTCTTTATACAGGGGTTGGCTTTGAAGATGGATGGGGCTACATGCAAAGGAATGTGGGCTGTCCCTAGAAGCAGGGAATAATCCTCAGATGATAGCCAGCAAGAAAGTAGGAAGCTCAGTCGTACAACCTTAAGTATCTGAATGCCAACAATTTAAATGTGAGAGCAGATTATTCTCTAGAGCCTCCAGAGAACAGTTTGGCCCCATTAGATATTTTGCCATTTGTTACAAAACAATAGAAATCTAATACAATTAGTCAACACAATTAATATATGAAGTATAATAAAATGCTAAATTACGATAGTGGCAGAGACATAAGCAAATAAGGATCAAAGTGTGAGAAAGATTTATTGTGAGATATCAGAAAATTCAAAAGAGGAAGGGTGATGTCATGAGCAAAACATAGTCTCTTAAAACATACAATTTTATTGTTTTCATTTTTTATTGATTGATTTTATTGATTCAAGTGTACAACTCAATGAAGCATCATCTGCACACTCAATTGTGTGCATATTGCTCCCAGCAAAGTCTCTTTCATCCTTCACCATCTGCCCACCTTCTCCTACCCCCATCCCTCTTTCCCTCTGGCTATCAGCACACTGTTGTCTGTGTCTATGTGTTATAAATATAAATATATATATATATATATATATATATATATATATATATATATATATATAATCTCTTCACCTTCTATCACCTAATTTCCCAACCCCCTCTCCTCTGACAGCTATCAGTTTGTTCCATGTATCCATGTCTCTGATTCTATTGTGTTCATCAGTTTAATTTTTTCAATAGATTCTAGATATAAGTGAGATCATATGGTATTTGTCTTTCTCTGACTGGCTTATTTCATTTAGCATAATAATCATTGTTGTTGCAAATGGTAAGATTTTATTCTTTTTATGACTGAATAATACTCCATTGTATATATGTTACCTCACTTTTTTATTCATTCATTTATTGATGGGCACTTGGATCACTTCCATATCTCGGCTATGGTAAATAATGCTGCAATGAACATAGATGTACATATCTTGTTTGAAATTTGTAATTTGGATTCTTTCAATATATATCTAGAAGTAGAATCACTGACTCATTAGGCAGTTCCTTTTTTAATTTTTTGAGGAAATGCCATACTGTTTTCCATAGAGGCTGCACCAGTCTGCCTGCATTTCCCCCAACAGTGAAGAAGGGTGCTCTTTTCTCCAAATTCTTGCCAGCACTTGTTTGTTGATTTACTGATAAAAGGCATTCTAGCAGGTATAAGGTGAGATATCTCATCATAGCTTTAATTAGTATTGCTCTAATAATTAGTGGCCTTGAGCATTTCTCAAATGTCTATTGGCCACCTGTATGTCTTCTTTGGAGAAGTGTCTACTCAGGTCCCTTGCCCACTTTTCATTCATTCATTCATTTATTCATTTATATTTATTTATATTTATTTATATTTTGTATTTTTCTCAAGTGAGAAGTGGGGAGGCAGAGAGACAGACTCTCGCATGCACTCAACCGGGATCCACCTGACATGCCTACTAGGGAACGATACTTTGTCCATCTGGAGCCTTGCTCTGCTGCAACTGGAACCATTCTAACACCTGAGGCAGAAGCCATGAAGCCATCCTCAGTGCCTGGGCCAACTTTGATCCAATGGAGCCCTGGCTGCAGGAGGGGAAGAGAGATACAGAGAGAAAGGAGAGGAGGAAAAGTGGAGAAGCAGATGGGTGCTTCTCCTGTGTGCCCTGGCCGAAAATCGAACCTAGGACTTCCACACGCTGGGCCAATGTTCTGCCACTGAGCAAACTGGCCAGGGTCACTTTGCCTATGTTTAAAACTGGATTGTTTGTTTTCCTGAAAACCTATATAATTTTATTAATAAATGTCCACGCAATAAATTCAATAAAGATTTGAAAGGGAGAAACATGACTGGAAGAGAACAGAGGTAAGATTCAAAAAACTGTAGAAGGTTAAAGGCTTGTTCTTTGTTATGTAAAACTATCTCTTCCTTATCAGAGAAAATGGGTTCAAAATGCATACATTTTAACTTATTTAATTAATTTTTATAAAATTTTTAAAGAAATAAATGGGAGAATTAAGCTCAAATTTTTCTAAAGATGCATTCTATTGGATAATAAATTTGTGAGAAAAAATTAGAATTTGTACATTGTTGCAATCTATCTCAATAGAAAAGCTTTATTGGATTTGAGCAATCATGAGTAGGTATTGAATTAAATTATGGAAAATAAAAACACCCAGAATGCACTTTATTGTGATTCATACACACTAATGAGTCAAGTGATCAAGTTAGTACATTGTTAGAATGGTGGTTGCATGACCTGTAGTGGTGCAGCGGTTGAAGCACTGACCTGGAACACTGAGGTCACTGGTTTGAAATCCTAGGCTTGCCTGGTTAAGGCACATATGGGAGTTGTTGCTTCCTGCTCTCCCCTCTCTTTCTCTTTTCTCTCTCTCTCTCTCTCTCTCTTTCTCTCTCCTCTTTCTAAAATGAATAAGTAAAATCTTAAAATAAAAAAATAATGGTGGCATAGAAAACAAAAACATTAGAGAGCCCTGTTTGCTTAGAACCCTGTTTGAGCTCTAAACTGCTCAAAGAACTAATAGAATTATTATTATTTTAAATCCTTTCCTTGCAGCAAGACTTCACAGAAAAACAGAATCAGGTAAAACACTAATGGATTCAAAGTAAGAAAATGGGAAATTGTTCCCCTATTGCACAGATCGAAATTCCTCTGAGTCTTTGGGAAACAAACATAACTAACCTAAAGAAAGATTCTCTATTAAAACTCACAGCTGTCATCTCATGAAAAACAATTTCTGAACAGGCTGTGATTGTTATTGAAACACTGAAGCAATTAAACCTTAAATGTGAGGAAAGGCAAACAGATGATGGATTTTGGGGAGAATACTCTAAAACTTTAAATATTTTCTGTGCTCTATGCTCTAAACTGCTCAAAGAACTAATAGAATTATTATTATTTTAAATCCTTTCCTTGCAGCAAGACTTCACAGAAAAAATTAATAAGCCACTACAATGAACAAGATAGCTTTTTTTCTTTTCTTTTTTTTGGTTTATGTAATAAGAAGGAAACTTCTAGGCCCACAGAGAATTAATATTCTAAGAATATAGAAGAAAGATGAACAAGAAGTATTGTCAACAATGTGTAGTTTTGTCAATATAATAAAATCCTTCTCTTGGGTTGTAAATCTTCAACAGAGTTCAAAACAAGAAAATTAAAATCACTTTCAATTTGAACTTAACATACATTTAAAAAAATGAAAACCTCTTATAAATGTACTTCCATTTAGTTTTGCTCCTGTAACATCTGTTATGGTCTACTCTCGTGAACTTTCTTGGTCAAAGAAAAACATTGTTTCCAGAGTTTCTAATCTTATTTTCCACATCCAAATGATGTAGGTAATGTTACATACATTTTTCATGATTTTCAGTAATACACGTTAGACTTTTTTTTTCTGGCTATAAATACTTATTGGTTACTCAGTAAATTTAAAGCATCACCACAGTAGCTATTATTGATAAGATACAGATTTTATTTCCAAGTAAGAAAGAAAAGAAGAATGGTAAAGCAGATTCAGGTACAGCCGGAAGTTCTATATTTTAAAGGATGATGGATAATCTGTTGTAGTTAATGAGGAGCACCAGGGAATCAAAATTTATCATAACCTTTAAAAAATGAATATATTTTCATTTTTTTCTGGTATGCTTAGGATGTGGTCTTGAAGTCAAAGAAAAGAACTAAAATCTATATAATTCTATATAAAGGAGGCTCATTATAAGATTGTAAAGAAATTACCCATATATTAAAAACATGGTACATGGACCAAACTGTATCATTAGTGACATTTATTTGTTTCTTAGGATGGATATATGATTTCTCTTCTTAATGATTAGAGGAAAGTTTCCTAAAGAAAATCTTAACATATAATTAAGTGGGAAGTATGACATTAAGCTTCACTGCAACTCATCATTATTATTATCATGGTGCATTTATATGGTACTTTATATTTTCCATGTGCAAGATAAATGACCTCATTAACTCTCCTATCAAGTTTGGGGTGTCAGGTTGAACAAATTATTGTTCAATTAACCAAGTGAAAAACTTACAAATCCTCATTAAACTTATTTTTTCAGCCTGGGACAGTTAGTTCATTAAATAGAGCATCAGCCCAGGGTGCAGACATCCTGGGTTCCATCCCCGGCTAGGGCACACATGAGAAATGGCTATCTGCTTCTCTCCCTCTCCTTATTCCCATTCTCAGCGTTGAGGATAGCATGGTTGGTCCACGAGTTGGCTTCAGGCACTGACAATAGCCTAGTTGATTTTATCACAGGCCTCAAATGAAAATGCCAGCGGACCCCAGGCTGAGTGCATGGGTGGAGTCTACTATCTCACTATCTCCTCTCCTTTTAAAAATAAGAATTATTAAAAAAGAAAGAATTATTTTTTTCACTGTAGCTACTATTTGCATAGCACTAGTGGTTCCCAACTACTGTTTACTACTGAATGGAAAGATTTAAAAATTCATAGCATTTCAAGACATTTCAGTGAGTAAAGATCATGGTGTTACAAATTACTACTATATATACAGTCTGTCCGTAAAGTCATGGTGCACTTTTGACCAGTCACAGGAAAGCAACAAAAGACAATAGAAATGTGAAATCTGCACCAAATAAAAGGAAAACCCTCCCAGTTTCTGTAGGATGAGTGGCAGCATGTGCGCATGTGCAGATGATGATGTAACACCGTGTATACAGCAGAGCAGCCCATGGTCATGGTAGTCGAGATGTGGATGGTACAGAGGAAAGTTTAGTGTGTTCTGTGGCTCACTCAATTTGAATCCGTGACCAAAGTGCAACGTGAATATTGGCGCATTTATAACGAAGCGCCACCACATTGGAATAACATTACTCGGTGGCATAAGTAGTTGAAGGAAACCGGCAGTTTGGTGGAGAAACCCCATTCTGGTAGGCCTTCAGTCAGTGACGAGACAGTAGATGCTATACGGGATAGCTACCTAAGGAGCCTTAAAAAGTCTGTGCATGAGCCCACATCGAACTGCACTGAGTAGGTATGAAACTGGGAGAGTTTCCTTTGATTTGGTGCAGATTTCACATTTCTATCGTCTTTTGTTGCTTTCCTGTGACTGGTCAAAGTGCACCATGACTTTAAGGACACACTGTATTTTAGCTTGACCAGGCAGTGGCACAGTGGATAAAGCGTCGGATTGGGATGTGGAGGACCCAGGTTTGAAAACTCAAGGTCTCCAGCTTGAGTGCGTGTTCACCAGCTTGGGTTTGGGGTCGCTGGTTTGAGTACAGGATCATAGGCATAACCCTATGGACGCTGGTTTGAACCTGATTTCACTGACTTGAGCCCGAGGTTGCTGGCTCAAACAAGGGTCACTTCCTCTGCTGTAGCCTCCTGGCCAAGGCACATATGAGAAAGCAATCATTGAACAACTAAGGAGACTAAGGAACCCCAATGAAGAATTGATGCTCCTCATATCTCTCCCTTCCTGTCTGTCTCTCCCTATTTGTCTGTCTCTCTCTCTGCCTTTTTCACAAAAAAAGAAGAAAAGAAAAGAAACTATATATTTTAAAATGCCTTTCTTGTGTTTATTTCAATGAACTTGTGAAGGTAAATAGATACAGCATGGTTGAAGATACTCGATTTTGAGACAGAGCAGCTGATAATTTAGGAAGAGCAAATATTCAGCATTAGGAAAAACGCAGAGCTTTCTTTCTCTTTGTGGTCTCTTATCCCTATTTACATACAAACATACATACCTTAGAACTCCCAATCCTAATCTCACCTAAAGAATCTGAATCAGTAGTATCAAAAACAGAACAAAACCCAGAATTAAAGCCTATATTCTCATCTTACAACAGTTGGCATATCTACTTTCAAAGTTTATTTTAGAAGTTTGTAATAAAACTAAAGAATCATTTCCATTTAAAATGTTCTCATGAAGTCATCTTCTTTTTTTTAATTTTTTTCTTTGACAGAGACAGAGAAAGAGTCAGAGAGAAGAACAGATAAGGACAGCCAGACAGGAAGAGAGAGAAATGAAAAGCATCAATTCTTTCTTGCAGCACCTTAGTTGTTTATGGATTGCTTTCTCATATGTGTCTTGACCAGAGGACTATAGCAGACTGAGAGACTCCTTTCTCAAGCCAGTGATCTTGGGCTCAAGCCAGTGATCATGGGGTAATGTCTATGATCCCATGCTCACGACAGCGACTCTGCGCTGAAGCTGGTGATCCTGCAGTCAAGCCGGATGAGCCTGTGCTCAAGTCAGCGAACTCAGAGTTTTGAACCTGAGTCCTCTGGATCCCAGTCTGATACTCTATCCACTGCACCACCGCCTGGTCAGGTTAAGTAATCTTTTTCATTTTTGTAAACATACTAAATTTTTATAAGTTTTAATAAATTAGATGATCTATTTGGAAAATTTCCCATAGATGATGATATTGTAATCAGCAAACCATCATTTCTCAAAAGCCAGAAGATATGATCTTCTACACAACAAACTTAAAGTGAGGCAAATTGTCAATTATCTTTTTTTTTTAACTTTTAAACTTCAGTGCAGAACTGTAAAATTAATTGAAGATATCAAAAAAAAAATGTTTAAAATCTATCCCCTTGCAACCAATACCTCAATCCTAGAATCCAGCATTAATTTCTAGATTATTCATTAGACATACAGAGTACATTGTGCTACTAGTGAGGTTTAAAAGAGATTGTGTAAAGCAAAAACCAAAAACTTTTCTTTGAATGCAATATAATCACAGTCTTAGAAAACATAAATATAACAGATATTAAAGAATATGAGAAAAAACAAATTAATAAGTATCTCTAACTAGAATTAGAACTCCTAGTCTTAATGTGCTAGAGATAATTAAAAGAATCCCCCAACCAGAATCCTTAAGGTCTCAAGTAAAGGAATATTTTGTTTCTTAACTGAGTTTATGCAACATTTAATAGACTATTAAAAATAATTTTAAAGATATGTTGTTTTATTAGTTTTAATTTTTTATCTTATTTTGTCTTTTTGGTGTTCTGTCACCTGGAAAAGCACTATAATCTTTTCAATCCTTAAAGTCTAAAAGAGAGCCTATATGTCACCACAGTTGTAAAGGAGAGTGAGGTCTATTGTTCGTACCAGGAATTCAGAGATTCTCAAATTAGTAATAATTTTCTCACTGAACCTTTGTGGTTGCAAATACAGGGTCAGTTTTATGTTGGGTTTTATGGTTATTGCATCCAAAAAGAATAGGAGGGGAAACAAAAGAAGGATTTGTGGTAAGAAAATTGCAGATGACATGAGACAATATTTCAAAAATCAACTCATTGAATTCCTTTAAATTACTATGGAAGATTGTGTCTGAATTTTTGAAGAGTTTTCTAATTGATTTTTTTTAATTTTTCTATTCCAGCCAATTTTTATTACAAAGATGAGAGAGCTTAATCCAAGGTAATGTTGGTTTTAATATATCATGGATATGAATATAGAATAATACAACTATTACTACTATCACTCCTCAAATGTTCATGAATACTAGAAATACAATGTTATCAAAAATTTATAACCATCCCATCTTTCTCCCCTATATTGAACATAAAGTTTTAATTTAAATTTGTGATTATAATATCAGAGAGAGAATCTCTCTGATCTCCAGAGGTCTAAACACATGTATCATTATAAAATAACTTTTATGAAGATAGTGTGTTGATTACTTATTTTAAACTATTATATTGATTTAAGAACAAAAAGTCCAAATATAAATTAAAAAATGAGTTTTGGAAGATGCATCGTCCTATTCTGAAATGAATTATGATGAGATTAAATCACTTGGTGACATATTAAGTAATCTGAAACACATGTGCATGTATTGTAACTGTACATTTATTTAAATACATAATTTAACAATATGCTTAGTAAAGAATGTTGACATTACACTATTATGCCAACTTCGGGTAGATTAAAGAAAATAAACTTGTTCAACCCTGAGTCTCTTAGTTATATAAAATGATACTTTCAAAAGCACATAGTTAACAATATTATTTTCAATTGTTTTCAAGGAGCACTTTTCAAAGGCTAGTTCTCAAAGATCATAATGTCAATATTAAAATGTTGTTTAGAGAAGAATACCATGTTGGCATTCAACACAACAAAGCATTGACTTATTAAGAGTCATCTGATCATTCTATTGTGTATCCTCTGGCAAGTACCTTAATATACCCAATAAATAATCTAAGGATAATACCTAGTTTGTCCAAAGGTATAAAGCTGGAAAAAATAATTTTTCTCTTTATTTTTTCTGAAGTGAGAAGTGGGGAGGCAAAGAGACAGACTCTCACATGTGCCTGACCGGGATCCACCTGGCATGCCCACTAGGGGATGATACTTTGTCCATCTGGAGCCTTGTTTTGGTCACAGCTAGAGCCATTCTAGTGCCTGAGGCAGAGGTCATGAATCCATTTTCAGCATCCCGGCCAACTTTGCTCCAAAGGAGCTTTGGCTGCAGGAGAGGAAAAAGAGACAGAGAGGAAGGAAAGGGAAGAAGGGTGGAGAAGCAGACGGGCGCTTCTCCTGTGTGCCCTGGGTGGGAATCGAAGCAAGGACTTCCACATGCCTGGCTAATGTTCTACCACTGAGCCAGCCAGCCAGAGCTGGAAAAATATTTTTATAAAACCATTTCCAATATTAAAAATACTGATTCTTAATAATGTAGAAAAAATCAACATAATTTTGTAAAGGAAACAAATTAGTCACAAAAATGACAACAGCAACAAGCTCACTTTTTTGTTTCTCACATGTGCCAAATACAAAATGGCAGACTTCTGGGGACCAACATACATATAAAATAGAGTACTTATCAAGATTTTCATAGTCTTGTATAAAAAAAAATCATAGGAGCCTGACCAAGTGGTGGTACAGTTGATAGAGCATTGGACTGGGACACAGAGGACCCATGTTCGAGACCACGAGGTCGCCAGCTTGAGCATGGGCTTACCATCTTGAGTGCAGAGTTGTTGGCTTCAGTGTGGGATCATAGAAATGAACCCATGGTCATTGAGTTGAGCCCAAAGGTCGCTGACTTAAAGCCTAAGGTCGCTAGTTTGAGTCCAAAGTCACTGGCTTGAGCAAGGGGTCACTCATTCTGCTGTAGCCCCCCGGTCAAAGCACATAGGAGAAAGCAATCAATGAACAACTAAAGTGCCTAAATGAAAAATTTATGCTTCTCATTTCTGTCCCTTTCTGTCTGTCTGTCCTTATCACTCTCTGTCTCTGTCACAAAATATAAAATAAAATAAATCATAACAAAGATCACTATCTACTTGCTGTTCTGAATTAAGTTTTTTTTCCATAAATTAACGGCTCAGAAGAGTGGGTGTGGAATATACTCAGGGTAAACAACCTGAGAAGTAGAAGTTACTGGATAGTTGGTTAGATACACTTAGTTAAAATATATTATTCATCAGGGCTAAACAAGTTAAATTGGGCCAGGGAATAAAGATATGAAATGATAGACAAAGCACCTGTCAGAGTCCTTACCACAGATATGATTCTAAAAATATTCAGTTTAAGGGGACAACTATAGAAAACTACATTGTTGGTTAAAAGAATAAAAGAGAGTTAAGAACAATCTAAGATTGTTTCTCAACTCTAAATTTGTCATTCATTAAGGCATAGCAAATAATCTAAAGACTCAACCTTCAGATATGTAAAATTATTTTTAAACCATACGGTTACCATATTTGTATTATTTTTTTCATTTGTTTCTACAAAAATCCACCATAATGAAAATTATCCTAAAAGCTTAAAACAAAACCTGCAGTCAACTAAATACATCAATTTATCAGAAAATATATAATAATGTACATAAATCACAGATGTTATCATTCCTAACACTGCTCAATTAGAAAAAAAGAGTAAATGTGATTATTATTGAATATTAGTCTCATAAAATCTAAAATAATTTTACATGAAGAAAAATATTCTTTTCTAATAATGTTAATTTATTTGTATGCTTACTACCTTCTCAGTAGTCAATGCTGACATTGGAGTTTTAGTGATACATATTTTTGGATCATTCTGCAAAGCGGAAACATACTTATAACTCCAGAGAGGCTTCAGCATCCTTGTTTGGTAAAAGTATTAAGCATCAACACCATTTTATGAAGAGGAGAAGTCCTTAACTATATCCTCGATAAAAATACAAAATATACTTCTGATCTAGATCCTAAGTTGAAACACTGATCATTTTGTTAATATCACATATTCTTTTGATATCATCATAAAACCTCAAAGTGTTTCTTCCAGGATTAATTAAAAATCTACTGGAGAAACACTATTATTTGTAAAAGGGGTATTTTCAGAAAATTTTAAGATTTTCTAAATAGTGAGATAATGCAAAAACCTGAAAATATAAATTATGTATATATACCTAAAAACTTGTTTATTTATTCAGTGTACTAAATATTCTAGCTCTGAAGAAGACAACCTATTTAATAATAAGAAGAATTTCTCAAGCTAGCATGTACAACAGAAATAATTGTGATTTTATTTTATGATGAAAAAAATTAGACCATAAGTAAACTTTGCAAGAGAGATATATTGAATGGGTCAAAACTGACAGAGGAAGAAAACTACATTTGTTGAGAAAGCAAATTATTTTAAGAAGTAGAAAATTCTTAAATCTAAACATTATTCACTTTGATGACTACATTATTCTCTACCTGTGTATTTCTCATAAATTGTCTTGAGTTGGCCATGTTTTATAACTTGACTAATTTGGGAGAGTGCCTAAAGGAGTGAAAACAGAATGAAAATAATTTACACTCATGAAAAAACAAAATAGATGAAGTAGGTAAACATGTAAAATTGAGTTCAGTGGAAAACATTACATCCCTCAAATCAGTCTGTAGATGTTTTGTTAGACATTTCTGCTCTAAACTTTCCAATAAATATTTAGTTGTAAAATAAAATGAACAGAGCTTGGAACACATATGGAATTCATTTTAGGTGTTCATAATAAAAAAATTCTGCATCAAATAGTTGGATTTCATCATGTGGACATTACTAATAAATGGGAGTCAAGAAATACATATATTAAATAAAATGAATTATTCTTCAGGTTCTCAAGAATAAATGAAAATAAACAATTTCATTAATAATGTTTTTCCTTTTTAGAAGAGCAACATGATCTTGCCAAAGAAAAGAAAGATGGAGAATGAGAGGAGATTCCAAGATGGCAACAGAGTAGGCTAACATCCGAAGTGCCACCTCCCAGGACCAAATTAGATTACAACTTAATTTAAAAATAATCATCTTGAAAAAACAACTTTGGACTAAACTAAGAGGAGTCGATAACCAAGAATCACAGAAGAAGCAACAACGATACTGTTAGGAAGAGGGGAAGACATGAAAGGGCTGCCCTGATCTCAGTAGCAAGTGGGGCAGATGGACTGGAGGAACTATCAATGCGAAGAGGGTCATCATGAGAGGGCACTAGAATGGTACCCACACAGCATCTGGCCATGCAAAGAGCCAAAGTTTCTGTCTGCAAGAAAGAGACAGGAGCTCTTGGAGATGCAGGCTCCATCTTAAAGGGCCAGCACAGAAAATCTTGTTCACAGACACTTACCAAGGGCTCTGGCCAAGGAAGGGCTGAGACAACTAGAGGTGTATGAGAAGAATATGAAATTGGTGGCCCAGGGAGATACACCATGGCAGAAGGCCACTGGAGCCCTTGTGCTGACTCATTCTTCAAAACCTCAGTCACCATCTTTCTTGGGTGGAGCAGTCCCCTCTGAGGGACATCAGCCTTGTGTATAAGTCACTGTCTCACCCATGAATATCTCTCCTGCCCTACCCCATGGAGACAGGACTGTGCTGAAGAGTCAGCCAGGAAGGAATATGCACATTGGTAACTCAGTTTTCTGGCACTGAGGCCAGAGATTTCCCCCCACACTCTCTCGAGTTTTTGACTAGTACTTTTGTCTCACAGCAGACTCAGTAGAAGCTGTCCAGACTGAAGGTATACCACATATCTGGGTGTCAGAGGTCACAGTCACTGAATTATTTGGTCACACCCTACTGACGTCTATGAAAAAAGTCTGGACAGACAGAAATCTGGGGTCAAAAGGTGGAGCAACACCCAACCCTCTTCCTAATCTCTGAATTACCACCAGTTTTAGACTCTAGCAGAGGCTTTTTCAGTGTCTGACCCCAACAAGCAGGCAGCAGGCAGGCTACAGGAGGTGGGGCTTAGCAAGTTTTGGCCTTTTGCAAATCTTCCCCCAGTCCCAGAGTGTGTAAAAGCCAGCCTAGGTGTGCAGCTTGGTATTTCCATGTGCACCTAGGCCCAGTAGAGGCAACCACAAACTCTGGATGAATTACAAGCTCCAAGAATGTGGCTGAGGGCCAGTCATGGGCAGTGCCCTTCACTGATCTGAATTGGGTTCCTTCAGAGGACAAGGGTTGGCATATCCAGTGGACAGCAGCAGAGAGGTTTAGTTTAGGACTTAACAACCCTTGATAGTGGTGTGTCCTGAGGAAGGGTTACTCATAACTGGCTCAGCTGAGGTGAGTACCACTTTCTGTGATCAGCTCCAGCACAGCAGCTCATGTGCATTGGACAGGGTGGAACTTCACAGTCAGCCAGCTTAGATGCTGCATATCCTGCCCTAATGTGCTAAGTTCCACAGGAGGAAAGTAGAGGGAAGCTTGGAGCATGGACATTTAAAGTGTAGGTCTCCACGTGCTTATTATTGGATCTGGTAGAGGAGCCTAGCCACTATCTGGAGAAGCAGTCAGTCTCAGGAGAGGACTCTCACAGTATTATTCCCTGAGAACAGGGTCTCAGCAGCTGCAAGAACCTCTGAAGAAGGGACTGTCAGACCACTCAATCTGAACCTGCTGCTCACACTGCTGGGCAGAAATAAAATTTGTGTATCCAGCAGTGGCTGAGGAATTAGGCTCTGAGGTAGGGGCCACTTTCCCCTTACTGAGTTGCTAATCAAGAAACCCCTGAAGTAGGGAGTCCCATTAACATTGTATTCTCAACTTCAGCTGCCCTGAGGTTGGGAATACCACCAAGCTGCAACCTGTAAATGGGTTGGGGAGTGAGGTCAGTCTGAGCTTACACTACAGTCTTTCTACAGAAGATTCTGTCAGAATATCAGGCAGCTTCAAGAAGAGGTAGAGAAGCTAATTCTATGGAACCTAGGGTTTTTATGGAAATGCTGTCATCTGTAAGAAGGAGGAAGCTGATAATTTTAGACAGGTTGGCCCCTCTTACACTACCCAGGTACAGGAAATGCAGACACAAACAGGAACAGAACAGTAGCTCCAGACAGGTAGCCCATGGTAGGTTAAAAATAATGGCTGATGCCAACAAAAGAAAACCTAAAATCAAAACAACCAATCATGGGTGGTAGATAGCACTAACCCTAGACTCAGCTAACTACACAAAAAGAATGCCCAAATGAGGAGTCCTGCAGGAACCAGACAGTGTGGAGAATAAATATACTCAAAAGGACAGACACTGCACAGTGTTTAATACACATGACCAAGGTTGACCATTAGAGCCAGCCAGGTTAAAGTGATAACTGCACCCACAAAATGAGCAACTACATTCAATACTCATACACAACAGGAGGGAAAATACTACCCTCAAGAAGCATTCTTAGAACAAGGAAATCATGTAGCCTGGAGGTCTGTCTGTAGAACTGAGCCAATCTTCCTCATAAAGACAACACCACAAATTTCAAAGTCAGTCAGTGCTACCTAATATACATACAAAATGGGCAAAGAAATATAACCCAAATGAATCAACAAGAGAAATCCCCAGAAAAAGAACTGAATGAAATGGAAGTGACCAAACTACCAGAGGCAGAGTTTTAAATAATGATTTTTAGGATGCCCAAGGATCTTAGAGCAACAATTAATGGACATAATGAACACCTAAATAAAGAAATAGCAAGTATCAAAAAGGACATTGAAATCATAAAAAAGAACCTGTCAGAAATAACAAATACAATATAAGAAATGAAGATTGCATTAGAAGAAATCAGCAGTAGGCTGGATGAAGCAGATGATTGAATCAGTGATGTAGAGGACAAGATAAACAAAAGCAGAGAAGCTAAGCAGCAAATAGAAAAGAGGCTCAAAAAGTCAGAGGAAACTCTTAGGAAACTCTGTGACAACATGAATAGAAACAACATCTGCATCATAGGGATTCCTGAAGGAAAAGAGAACAAACAAGGGTAGAGAATCTGTTTAAAGAAAGCATAGCTGAAAATTTTCCTAAATTGATGAAAGAAAAAGTCACACTAGTTCAAGAAGCACAGAGAGTCCCATTAAAGAGGAACCCAAGGAGACCTACACCAAGGCACATCATAATTAAAGTGCCAAAGTTTAGAGACAAAGAAAGAATACTAAAGGCTGTAAGAGAAAAGCAGTTAATTACCTACAGAACAGTTAATTAGCCACCATAAAGATGACATCTGACTTCTCAACAGAAACATTTGAGGCCAGAAGAGATTGGCAAGATATATTCAAAATGATGCAAAACAAGAATCCATAGCCCTGGCCTGTTGGCTCATCAGTAGAGCATTGGCCCAGCATGTGGAAATCCAGGGTTCAATTCCTGGTCAGAGCAAACAAGAAAAGAGACCATTTGCTTCCCAACCCCTTACTATTCTTCCTCCCTTCTCCTCCTGCAGTGATGGCTTGAATGGTTTGAGCAATTTGGCCCTAGTACCTGAGGTTGGTTCCATTGCCTCACCTCAAGCAATGAAATAGCTCCATTCAGAGCAATGGAGCAGTGGCCCCATATGGGCAGAGTGTCACCCTCTAGTGGGCTTGCTGGGTGGATCCCAGTCTTGGCACATGTTGAAGTCTGTACTTGGAAAAATATGAGACATTGAAAAAAGAAATTAAGGAAGATACAAACAAGTGGAAGCATATACCATGTTAATGGAAAGGAACAATAAGATCCTTAAAATGTCTATAAATTCAATGCAATTCTTATTAAAATACTAATGACATACTTCAAAGATATAGAAAAACTATTCCAAAAATTTATATAGATCCAAAAAAGAACACGAATAGCATCAGTAATCTTAAAAATGAAGAATAAAGTGGGAGATACTACATTTCTTGATATCAAGTTATATTACAAGGCCATAGTAATCAAAACAGTCTGGTACTGGAATAAAAATAGAGAGACAGATCAGTGGAACAGAACAGAGAGCCCTGAAATAAACCCAAACCTTTATGGTCAATTAATATTTGACAAAGAAAGTAAGAGCATACAATGGAGTAAAGACAGTCTCTTTAATAAATGGTGTTGGGAAAATAGGATAGGTACATGTAAAAAAATGAAAAGTAAAAATAAAACTATACCACCAACTTACACCATTCATAAAAATAAACTGAAAATGGATAAAAGACTTAAATGTAAGTTGCAAAACCATAAACATTTTGTAAGAAATCATAGACAGTAAACCCTCCGATATCTCTCGTAGTAATATTTTTGCAGATTTTTATTCATGGGCAAGAAAAATAAAGGACAAAATAAACAAATGGGACTATATCAAACTAAAAAGCTTTTGCACAGCAAAAGACATCATTATCAAAATAATAAGACAACTCACACAATGGAAAAACATATTTGTCAATATTTCTGATAAGGGGTTAATAACCAAAATTTATAAAGAACTTCTATAACTCAACACCAGGAAGGTAAACAATTCCATAAAAAAATGGGCAACAGAACTAAATAGACACTTCTCCAAAGAGGACATACTGAATTTCAGTAGACATATGAAAAAATGTTCAAAGTCATTAATCAGAGAAATACAAATTAAAACCACAATGACATACCACCTCACACCAGTCAGAATGGCGCTCATTAACAAACCAACACAAAATAAGTGCTGGCGAGGGTGTGGAGAAAAGGGAACCCTCTTGCACTGCTGGTGGGAATGCAGACTGGTACAGCCACTGTGGAAAACTGTATGGGGTTTCCTCAAAAAAATGATAAATGAAACTGCCTTTTGACACAACTATCCCACTTTTAGGAATATATCCTAAAATACCAAATCACTGATTCAAAAGAAGATATGGATCCCCATGTTTATTGCAGTATTGTTTACAGTAGCCAAGATCTAGAAATAGCCCAACTGTCTGTCAGTAGCTCAGTGGATTAAAAAGCTATAGTACATATACACAATATATGCACACAGTTGTGAAAAAGAAGAAAATCTTAACTTTTTGATGGCATGGATGGATCTAGAGATTATTATGCTGAATGAAATAAACCAGGCAGAGAAAAAAAATCATATAATCTCACTTATATGTGGAATCTAATGAACAAGGTGAACTGAGGAATGGAATAGAGGCAGAGGCGGGGTCACAGGGACCAGAGGGACACCTGTCAGAGAGAAGGGGATGAGGGGACGAAATCAGAGAAAGTGAAGGGATTAGTGAAATTATATACACATAAGAGAGATACAGATAATAGGACAGCAAATCCCAGAGGGAAAGGGGGAGGGAGTTTGTGGAAGGGGGCAAAAGAGGTGTAATGGGGAACATGGGGTTGGGGGCGAAGGTGTTATATTGAGTGGGACAGTAGTATAAGTTAAAATTAATAATAATAATAAATTTTAAAAAATAAATAAAATGCACAATATGTTTACAAAAAAGAAAGAAAAAGGAAAATGGAGCAATTCCAAAATCTGAGGCAAAAAACTGAAGATACCTGTATTCATTGTTAAAACTTTAAGAAAAAAGTGTAGTAAAAATTAATTGCTAATTATAATTATGTTTTGATGGAAAATAACATTTTCTTTTTCTAGTGTTTTGCTTGGTCATACTACTATTTATTTATTTTTTCGTCGGCAGAATAAAATGACTAAGCTTCATACATAAGATGTTGCAAACTGTACAAAAGAGTAATGTGTTCTAAGAATGGTTATTTTTCTTTTTGTTTTTATTTTTAATGTTAACTTCTTCTTAGGTACTGCAAACCTCAAATATTCATCTCAGTATCTTATAATGGGGGGAAATGGTTAATTGAGTACATGAATAACTAATACATTAAATATTTTAGTTTTTCAAGTTATAAATAAATAATTTGATGAATTTATTCTGATTTCTTCTGGCACTTCTACCCTTATTAAAGACAGGCTGCCATTTAGAAGAGACTTAACTTGGAGCTACAATAAATGGAAAGTTGCAGGTCTTGCTGGTTTCTGTTTTTCTTTATTACTTACACATAAACACCAAAATCTAGCATTTTCTTTAAAAGGAATGAAGATCAAGTAAGTGCAACTGAGATATTTAAAAAAAAAAAAAAACCACTCAGACTGCGTCCTCTCCCTCTTACTCTCCCAAAGGAAGAGAAGAACGATCATCAATGGCAAAAGGCAGTTGCACAAGCAACACCAAGAGCCGGCTTCACGCTCAGAAGAGAACACTCCAACTCCTCCTCGTGGTTTCGGGTACTCTACACGATCAGAGAAACTTCTCTAGTAACAAACTATAGAAATGATCCCTGAAAGTATAGTTTTGCAACAGAGATATTTTTAAATAATCCCTGGACATTGTCTTGTGTACAGGAGAGCTACCTAACTCTAGAGTAAGTAATAATTGTTGTTCTTCCTATAGCATTTATTTTGGATCTTTTGGGTATAGAGATTGTCCTTCCTTTTCTATATTTCTCCTTCAGCTGAAATATTTAGGGTCTAAGTCAGTAGTTCTCAACTGGAAGTGATCTGTCCCTCAGGAGACATTTGGCAATGTCTAGAGTCATTTTTAATTCTCATAATTAAAAGAGTGTTTCTACTGGCATCTAATAGACAAAGGTTATAAATGCTGCAAAACAACTTGCAATGAATAGGACAGTCTCCCACAATGAAGTATTTTATTATTTGGCCAATAATATATTTAGTGTTGAGGTAAAGGAAGTCAGGTCTCGATATACCTTACCTTCACTTAAACCTTTTTTATTTATACAAATTCTTTACTAAGAAATTTTAGATTTCTGTATTCAATGATATTTATTTCACATGTATAACCTCTTTGTAATCTGTTTTCTATTTTTATCTTTTAAGAGACAAGGAGTCCCATGATATTCTACATAGAAGTCTTATCATAGATATCTAAAGCTATTTTTTTATTCTCCACATGTGCATAATTCCCTTTCATGACCCATATTGTATACACTTCTACTTATTTCTCAGGTGATGCATTTTTATTCTTCTTAAACACAAGATCAAATGCAACACTCTGTTAGTCCAGTGGTATTTTAAAATACAATAGCCAACACACCATAAAATACTCTTAATTACTTCAACAGTTTAGAGAGGTCTAGCAGGCAATCACATATACTGCTTCACCCAAGAAAAATCACTTATTTTTAAAAATTCATTATTACATTTTGAGTTAAATTTTTATTCTTTTAAAATTTAGAATATTGAACAAAATTTTAGATTTTAAATAATTTTTTTCTTCAATTTTAATTTTCTAATTGTGTTGTCAGTGATTTAAACAATTTGAAGACAAATTGCAATGGAGAGTAACTGAAATTTTAATTGTTACACTTTCAAATTCAACAATTTTAGGTATATTATCATCTGAATTGTAACATGTTAAGTTGGTCAATTATGATAGTGATCTGAAGTAGAAACCCATCCTCTTGTTAATCATCAACAGTGCCTTAGTTGCAATAAACAAGCTCCATTTTTAATCCAGAAACAATATCTGAAAGGAGTTGATAGCTTGCTATTACAATAGTATAGCTAGTAACCTAACATTCTTGAATGAGAAAAAAAAATATCCTTTTAAGTATAATGGTCTCCAGGGATCTTAAACCACAATTTATTTTTTGAAATTGTTGATTATTAATTCAACTACATTTCAGTTTTATATTTTACTTTTTAATTTATATCCAATGTTATTTTGTATTACATCAAGTTTACATTCAATATTATTTTGCATTAATTTTAGTGTGTAGAGTATAGTGGTTAGTAATACTTTACATAGTGTTTCCTAAGATATTTCCAGTACCCATCTGGCACCATACATATTTATTAAAATATAATTCGCTATATTCCCTGTGATGCACTTTACTTCCCTAGGACTATTTTGTAGCTACCAATTGGCAGTTATTTTTGTGTGTGTGTATTTTTCTGAAGTGAGACGCAGGGAGGCAGAGAGACAGACTCCCGCATGAGGCCAACTGGGATCCAACCGGCAAGTCCACTAGGGGCAATACTCTGCTCATCTGGGGCATTGCTCCATTGCAACTGGCGCCATTCTAGCACCTGAGGAGGAGGCCATGGGGCCATCCTCATCACTGGGGCCAACTTGGCTCCAATGGAGAGTGAGAGAGATAGGAGAGGGGGAAGGGTGGAGAAGCAGATGGGAGCTTCTCCTGTGTGCCCTAACCAAGAATCAAACCCGGGACTTCCACATGCTGGGCCAATGTTCTACACTGAGACAACCAGCTAGGGTCAATCTGCAGTTCTTAATCCCTTCACCTTTTACACCCAATCACCTAATTTCCCTCGCCTCTGATAAACATCAGTCTGATCTCTCTATCTATAAGTCTGTTTCTATTTTGTTTGTTCATTTTTTTGTTCTTTAAATTCAACATATAAGTGAACCCATATGGCATTTTCCTTTCTCTGTTTGATTTCACTTATTATATCCTCTAAGTCCATCTCTTTTGTCACAACTGTGAAGATTTCATTCTTTTTTCATGACCAAGTAATATAATATTCCTGTGTGTGTGTGTGTGTGTATGCACTTTTTAATCCACTGATGAGTACTTGGATTGCTTCAGGTTTAATTATTGTAAATAATGCTACAATGAACATAAAAGTGCATATGTTTTTGAATTGGTGTGTTCACTACCTTTGGATGATTATCCAGAAGTAAAATTGATAGGTCATTGGGAGTTCTATTTTTTAATTTTTTGAAGAAACTTAATACTGTTTTACATAGTGGCTGCAGCAATTTATAACACCATGAACAGTGCAGAGACTTCTCTTTTCTCCACATTCTTGCCAACACTTGCTATTTGTTGATTTATTGATGATAGCCATTCCAGCAGGTATGAGGTGATATATCACTGGGGGTTTAATTTGCATTTCTTTAATTATTACTGACCTTTAACATTCTTCATATGTCTGTTTGCCACCAGTATGTCTTCTTTGGAGAAGTGTCCATTCAAGTCCATTGTGCATTTCTTAATTGGATTATTGGATTGGTTTTATTTGTTTGTTTATTTTTTGTGTTGAAGTTGTATGAGTTCTTTATAAATCTCAACCATATTTTAAAAGTGACCATTTTGGTCATGTGTCTTTTTCCTGTGATCAGATTAATACATTGATCTTAAGTGAGCATTAAATGGGTTAAATTAAAATAGAGTTTTCAAAGCCGTTAGCACTAAAAAAAAACTTTAATTTCAACATTTTGTATAAAATTACAGAAATTAAAAAATTTGAAATTTAACAGCATTCTTTGTAGTAGAGATTAAAAATTAAAGGGAAGGAAATTCATCTTATATGCCAAATGCTTTATATTTATCTTATTAAAGCCTCTCCTACAATCTCTGTGAAAAAGTACCATTAACACCAATTTATAGAAATAGAAACTGGGCTTGGAGGGATTAAGTAAGTGACCAAAATTCTAATTGAGATTTGTTTGAAAACCTAAACCAGGAAAATAATATTCTGATAAACAATTGAAAATGCAAAGTAGATTAATTTATGTCAGGCTATTTCAAATTTATCTATAATAGCTAGCTTATAAGTAGGTTCTTTAAAAAATGTGGACTTCATTAATTCCTCAAAATTAATTAAGTACCTGTTATATATATTCCAGATGCTAAGAGATATAAAAATGATTAAGCAACATCCTTATTCTTTGAGGACCCTATCACAGTTGGTTGAAGGGACCACATATTTTTTTTTTTTACAGAGACAGAGAGTGAGTTAGAGAGAGGGATAGACAGGGACAGACAGACAGGAACAGAGAGAGATGAGAAGCATCAATCATTAGTTTTCATTGCACGTTGTGACACCTTAATTGTTCATGGATTGCTTTCTCATATGTGCCTTGACCATGGCCTCCAGCAGACCGAATAACCCCTTGCTGGAGCCAGCGACCTTGGGTTCAAGCTGGTGACCTTGGAGCCTCGAACCTGGGTCTTCAGCATCCCAGTCCAACGCTCTATCCACTGCACCACCACCTGGTCAGGCAGGACCACATAATTTGATAAAGCACAGCAGAGGGTAGGAAATGGTATATATCGAAACAATATGGGGAGTGACGTCACAGAAATAGTGCCGTAAGGAGTGATACCGATAAATCTCCCCCAAAATCCAATAAGATCTTCAACCAGAAACAGAAAAATGTATCCTTGAAACCTCCAGAAGTTCCACACTAAACGTGAAGGCAGATGCAGCAGCAACCCCATAGCTGGATCATCAGGCTACTAATTCAGGAAAGAAAGACTAGGAGAGAGGCTCTGGGAACACGGACTCTCTCACTGGCGGAGCCTGCAAATGCTAATGAGCCTCGACTGCCAACGAGACTGAAGCCCAATATATGACATTGCCATAGAGTCTTATCAACTGCAAACCTCTCCCAAAGCATGCCACAGGAGCAGAACCCAGGGTACAGAGTCACCGACCAGGAAGAGGGAGTGAAAAGAAAAAGCAAGAAGATAACCTCTCAAAATAAAAAATAATCCACAGACTTTATAACCTATCCCATTTTATTATATTTGTTGGTTTGTTTCTCTTATCTTCTTGTCTTGTTTATTTTCTTCCTCTTCTAATTTGGTTGTTTAATTCTCTGCCAGTCTTACTTTCTCCTCTCCTTGAACTACACTACCCATAAGTGTTACATCTCCCATAATCTTTTCTTTCTTCATCCTTTCTCTCTATGACAGTTGCACTCCAAAACCCTTAACTCTCTCTCTCTCACTTTTTATTCCTTTTTTCTTCTTTTTGTGTTTTCTTCTTTCTTTCTTTGTTCTCTCCCTCTATATCAGTTTTGTCTTTTCTCCTTTACTTTTCCTCTCATTCAATCCTCAATCACGAACAAATTATTTTATCTGGGACTCAAATTTTTCTTTGTGGCACTTTCAGGGTTTTTTACATCACTTTTTTAACTCACTAGCAGTTCTCCCAACCCTGGTTCTCCATTTTATCTAGTTCCTGCTCCACTAAATACAATAGTAAATTTTTAATTTTTTACCCTTTTTCCTGTTTCCCTCTTATTCCTCTCATCATATTTCTTAGTCAACCATCACCTAAAAGCAAATAATTTTATTCTTGACCCAAATTTTCTTCTTTTTTGCATTTTGTGGGTCCATACCCCCTTTTTTGCCCCTTTATCACTTCTTCCCAAATCAGGCCCTCCATTATACATAGTTTTTGTTCTATTTAGCACAATATAATTCACAGTTCACCACAAGATTTTCTCAAGAAGGAGGGGAAAGGAGAGGAGAGGGAAAAAAAGGGGGGGAAATAATTTTTTTATTCTTTTTTATTTTTTTTTAACTTTTTATTCTTTATTAATTCTCATTAGTACTATCAACAAAACCACCCTCAGATGCCATTAAGAAAAAGGAAATTGAATATCATGGATACAAAAAACAGAGAGGTAGCACAGATAGATGAAGAAAAATCTATGGAGAAAAAATTTAATATATTGGAAACCTTGGAGTTAAATGACAGAGATTTTAAAATAGAAATCCTAAAAATACTCGGAGATATACAAGAAAACACAGAAAGGCAATTTAGGGAGCTTAGAAAACAACTCAATGAACACAAAGAATACATTACCAAGGAAATTGAAACTATAAAAACAAATCAAACAGAGAAGAAAAACTCAATTCACGAGCTGAAAAACGAGGTAAAAAGCTTAGCTAATAGAACAGGCCAGATAGAAGGTAGGATTAGTGAAATAGAAGACAATCAACTTGAGGCACAAGAGAGAGAAGAAGAAAGAGACTCAAAAATTTAAAAAAATTAGAAAGCCCTACAGGAATTGTCTGACTCCATCAAAAAGAATAACATAAGAATAATAGGTATATCAGAGGGAGAAGAGAGACAAAATGGAATGGAGAGCATATTAAAACAAATAATAGATGAGAACTCCCCAAGCCTGGGGAAAGAACTAAAGCCTCAAATTCAAGAAGCAAACAGAACTCCGAGTTTCCTTAACCACAGCCAACCTACTCCAAGGCACATCATAATGAAACTGGCACAAACCAATGACAAAGAAAAAATTCTCAAGGCAGCCAGGGAAAAGAAGAATACAACATATAAAGGAAGGCCATTAGATTATCATCCGACTTCTCAACAGAAACTCTACAAGCTAGAAGAGAGTGGACCCCAATATTTAAAGTCCTGAAAGAGAGCAACTTTCAACCACGAATACTATACCCATCAAAGGTATCTTTCAAATATGAAGGAGAAATAAAAACATTCACAGATACAGAAAAGATGAGGAAATTTATCATCAGAAAACACCCACTCCAGTAATTACTAAAGGGGGTTTTCCAACCAGATAAAAGGAACAAAACGAAACAAAACCACAAGTAAAAGGTCCACCAAGAACACAATAAAACCAAATTTAAACTGTGACAACAACAAAAAAAAGAGGGAGAGGATGGAGATTAACAGTCGTACAGGACGATGGAGTGCAAAAGTACTCACAGGATGGTGCACTAGAATGAACAGGGTAGGAACCCTTTTCATTATGCAATGGTAACCACCATTGAAAAAACCACCACAGAAGCACATGATTTAAAAAAGATAGCAACAGAGGAAAGATGTATAAAATACAACCAAACCAAAACAAAAGATGGAAAAACGAAAGAGAAGAATCAAAGACACAAAACTAACAGAAAGCAATGTATAAAATGGCAATATGGAACTCACAAGTGTCAATAATTACACTAAATGTAAATGGATTAAACTCACCAATAAAAAGGCACAGAGTAGCAGAATGGATTAAAAAAATCGTACTATATGCTGCCTACAAGAAACTCATCTAAGCAACAAAGGTAAAAACAAATTCAAAGTGAAAGGCTGGAAAACAATACTCCAAGAAAATACCATCCTAAAAAAAGCAGACGTAGCAATACTCGTATCTGATAAAGACAGCAAAAGTACTCAAAGACAAAAATGGTCATTTCATAATGATTAAGGGGATGCTGAATCAAGAAGACATAATAATTCTTAATATATATGCAACAATCCAAGGAGCACCAAAATATATAAGACAGCTACTTATTGACCTTAACACAAAAATACAATCATACTTGGAGACCTCAATACACTGCTGACGGCTCTAGATCGATCATCCAAACAGAGAATCAATAAAGATATATTGGCCTTAAACAAAACACTAGAGCACCTGGATATGATAGACATCTACAGGACATTTCATCCCAAAGTGACAGAGTATACATTTTTCTCCAGTGTACTTGGATCATTCTCAAGAATTAACCATATGTTGGGCCACAAAAACAACATCAGCAAATTCAGAAAAATTGAAGTTGTACCAAGCATATTTTCTGATCATAAAACCTTGAAACTAGAATTCAACTGCAAAAAAGAGAAAAAAACCCCACAAAAATGTGGAAACTAACCAACATATTTTAAAAAATGAATGGGTCAAAGAAGAAATAAGTGCAGAGATCAAAAGATATATACAGACAAATGAAAATGACAATACGACATATCAGAATCTATGGGATGCAGCAAAAGCAGTGATAAGAGGGAAGTTCATATCACTTCAGACTTATACGAACAAATAAGAGAGAGCCCAAGTGAACCACTCAACTTCACACCTTCAGGAACTGGAAAAAGAACAAAGACAACCCAAAACCAGCCGAAGAAAGGAGATAAAAAAAATCAGAGCAAAAATAAATGAAATAGACAACAGAAAAACTATAGGAAAAATTAATAAAACAAGGAGCTGGTTCTTTGAAAAGATCAAAAAAATTGACAAATCCTTGGCAAGACTTACCAAGGAAAAAAAGAGAAAGAACTCATATAAACAAAATCCAAAATGAAAGAGGAGAAATCACCACAGACATCACAGATATAGAAAGAATTATTGTAGAATAGTATGAAAAACTTTATGGCACTAAATTCAACAATCTAGAAGAAATGTATAAATTCCTAGAACAATACAGCCTTCCTAGACCGAGTCAAAAGAAAGTAGAAAGCCTAAGCAGACCTATTAGTAGGGAAGAAATAAAATAATCTATTAAAAACCTCCCCCAAAATAAAAGTCCAGGCCCAGACGGTTATAATAGTGAATTCTATCAAACATTCAAAGAAGACTTGGTTCCTATTCTACTCAAAGTCTTCCAAAAAATTGAAGAAGAAGCAATACTTCCAAATACGTGTTATGAGGCCAACATAATCCTCATACCGAAACCAGGAAAGGACAGCACAAAAAAAGAAAACTACAGACCAATATCTCTAATGAATACAGATGCTAAAATATTAAACAAAATACTAGCAAATCGAATACAACAACATATTTTAAAAATAATACATCATGATCAAGTGAGATTCATCCCAGAATCTCAAGCATGGTTCAACATACGTAAAATGGTTAACGTAATACACCATATCAACAAAACAAAGAACAAAAACCACATGATCTTATCAATAGATGCAGAAAAGGCATTTGATAAAAATCAACACAAATTTATGTTTAAGACTCTCAACAAAATGGGTATAGAAGGAAAATATCTCAACATGATAAAGGCCGTATATGATAAACCATCAGCTAACATCATATTAAATGGCACTAAACTGAAGGCTTTCCCCCTTAAATCAGGAACAAGACAGGGTTGTCCACTCTCTCCACTCTTATTTAATGTGGTGCTAGAGGTTCTAGCCAGAGCAGACAAGACAAAGAAATAAAAGGCATCCATATTGGAAAAGAAGAAGTAAAGGTATCACTTTTTCCAGATGATATGATCCTGTACATCGAAAATCCCAAAGATTTTACAAAAAGACTACTAGAAACAATAAGCCAATACAGTAAGGTCGCAGGATACAAAATTAACATACAAAAGTCCATAGCCTTTCTATATGCCAACAATGAAACATTTGAGAACGAACTCAAAAAAAGAATCCCCTTCACGATTGCAAAAAAAAAAAAAAAAAAAAACCTAGGAATAAACATAACAAAAAATGTAAAGGACTTACATAATGAAAACTACAAAGTATTGTTAAGGGAAATCGAAAAAGATACAATGAGATGAAAGAATATTCCTTGCTCTTGGATAGGAAGAATAAATATAATCTAGATGGCCATATTACCCAAAGCAATATACAAATGCAATTCCCATCAAAATTCCAATGACATTTTTTAAAGAAATGGAACAAAAAATCATGAGATTTATATGGAACTATAAAAAACCCCGAATAGCCAAAACAATCCTAAAGAAAAAGAACGAAGCTGGGGGCATTACAATACCTGACTTCAAACTATATTATAAAGCCACGACGATCAAAACAGCATGATATTGGCAGAAAAATAGACACTCAGACCAATGGAACAGAATAGAAAGTCCAGAAATAAAACCACATATATATGGTCAAATAATTTTTGATAAAGGGGCCAACAACACACAATGGAGAAAAGAAAGCCTCTTCAACAAATGGTGCTGGGAAAACTGGAAAGCCACATGCAAAAGAATGAAACTGGACTACAGTTTGTCCCCTTTTACTAAAATTAATTCAAAATGGATCAAAGACCTAAATATAACACCTGAAACAATAAAGTACATAGAAGAAGACAAAGGTTCTAAACTCATGGACCTTAGTTTTAAAGAGCATTTTATGAATTTGACTCCAAAGGCAAAGGAAGTAAAGGTAAAAGTAAATGAATGGGATTACATCAGACTAAGAAGTTTTTGCTCAGCAAGAGAAACTGACAACAAAATAAAGACAGCCAACTAAATGGGAAATGCAATTTTCAAACAACCGCTCAGATAAGGGCCTAATATCCAAAATAAAAAAAAAAAAACACTTTAAAACTCAACAACAAACAATCCAATAAAAAAAATGGGAAGAGGACATGAACAGACACTTCTCTCAGGAATAAATACAAATGGTCATCATATATATGAAAAGATGCTCATCTTCATTAATTATTAGAGAAATGCAAATCAAAACTGCAATGAGATACCACCTCACACCTGTTAGATTAGCTATTATTAACAAGACAGGTAGTAGCAAATGTTGTAGAGGCTGTGGAAAAAAAGGAACCCTCATTCACTGTTGGTGGGAATGTAAAATAGTACAACCATTATGGAAGAAAGTATGGTGGTTTCTCAAAAAACTGAAAATAGAACTACCTTATGACCCAGCAATCTTTCTCCTGGGTATATACCCCCAAAATTCAGAAACATTGACATTAAAGACACATGCATCCCCATGTTCATTGCAGCATTGTTCACAGTGGCCAAGACATGGAAACAACCAAAAAGCCTTTCAATAGAAGACTGGATAAAGAAGATGTGGCACATATACACTATGGAATACTACTCAGCCATAAGAAATGATGACATCGGATCATTTACAGCAAAATGGTGGGATCTTGATAACATTATAGGAAGTAAAATACGTAAATCAGAAAAAAAACAAGAACTGCATTATTTTATATGTAGGTGGGGCATAAAAACGAGACTAAGAGACATTGATAAGGGTGTGGTGGTTACGGTGGGGGGGGAGGAAGGCAGAGGAAAAGAGGGATAGGGAGGGGTACAAAGAAAACTAGATAGAAGATGACAGAGGACAACCTGACTTTAGGTGATGGGTATGTAACATAATTGATTGACAAGATAACCTGGACATGTTTTCTTTGAACATACGTACCCTGATTTATTGATGTCACCCTAGTAAAATTAATTAAAAAAATAAAAGAAGAAACAATGCAAAACTGATACTTAGGAGGTGTGGAGTAGTATGGGATAAACATGCTACTTCCATATCCTGGGTGTTGTTATCTATGATAGCCCAATTTTACCTAGATGTATAAAATATTTTTAGTAGTAATAGCCTCAATGATCATATTAATGATATTAATCCACAAAGTTTACTATATTAAAATAACTTCTCTTTTTATTTGTCTTTGTGATATGCTTTACATTTTATACTTATAAAGAACTATGAGTTTGATAGTATGTTTATCCTACAGATGAAGAAATCGAGGCTCGGAAAAGTTATAAGTCTTACCCAAGGCTACGTAGCTAAAATTGACAGAGCAAATAATTAAATTTAAGTCACAATAAATGTCATGTTTTCAGTGTTTCTGTATATGTACTTCCTTTATTCCCTTGCATATGTCTTCCTTCTGTCAGTTCTTTTTCCTTACCCTTTTTATTCCTTCTTTTATCCCTATATCTTACCTAACAAAAATAAAACACCAAAACATGTTTTTTAGCTTATTTGGTATATGTACAGTGGTACCTTGAGATATGAAAAGGCCAACATACAAATTTTTTAAGATACGAGCTGCGACTTTTATCCCTATATCTTACCTAACAAAAATAAAACACCAAAACATGTTTTTTAGCTTATTTGGCATACATACAGTGGTACCTTGAGATATGAACAGACCAGCATACGAATTTTTTAAGATACGAGCTGCAACTCGGTCTGTATTTTTGTTCAAGATCTGAGTGAAATTCCAACATATGAGTAGTGATTTGGGAAGCTGCTGCTAGTTGGCACATTGGTGCACAGGTCCAGTATCGGCAGTTTGATATACAAGTTGGCTGACTTACGAGCTCGGTTACAGAACGAATTAAATTCATATCTCAAGGTACCACTGTACTAATTTTCTTTGTTATTTTTTTATTTATTCATTTTAGAGAGGGGAGAGACAGAGAGAGAGAGAAGAAGAAGAAGAAGCAAGTCCTGGGTTTAAAGCCAGCGACCTCAGCGTTCTAGGTCAAGGCTTTATGCACTGCACCATCACAGGTCAAATTCTGCTAAAATTTTTATATTGTTATTTTTAACTTAAAGGTAGAAGGACTATTGTACTATTTACCTATAAAACACATTTTTTATACTTATTTGATATATGATGGCAAGAAATATCTCTCCTTCTTCTCAACTCTCTTTAGGCCCATTCATATGGCCCCTTTCACAGGGTTCTTTTCATATTCTCCATTGAATTATATTATGTTTATGCTCCAAAGTCCCAGCACAATGTTTTGTACATAGGAGGCACTCAAGAAATATCTGTTGAATAAGTTTTTAGTAAGCTATTATTTTTTTAAGCCTTCTTAGAAACTTTCAGTTGCATTCACACCTCTAAAAAGTAAAATACTGTATTATAGGGAACAATTAGGGAAACTAACAGTTGCAATTAGTGTACACTTGCAGTCTTCCAATTCCCTTTCCCGAGCTTGTTCCTAACTACTTCATCTGTGCATCCACAAGGCTGCATATTTCTGCCCTCAATAGAAAAAGGGATCAGGAAACAAACCATCAGGCTCAGAGATGTGTTTTCTAGCTGACATTTTGGGATTCTGAACCCTTACTTCTGATGAATATTTGAGTAAGACTGGTCCCATCTAATTCTACTTCTATTATCCAGTGGCCAAAAACCTGATTTGCTCCTGACAATGAGTGCTTTCAAATCTTTATTCTACCCGAATTTCCAAGTTTTCATAATTTCAGTGGATTTCTCCATTTGTACAGATTGGCACTACAGATCCATTAGCTCTATAAGCACATTTAATTTCTTGGTTCTCAAAAACTTGACAAGCTCTTGACCTCTGGCATTATACAAGAAATAAAGTTCTGAATTGCCACTTCTGTACAATTCTTTCTTTTCCAGCTTCCTACTTGTCTAATGAGATCATATAACTGCCTATAGAACCAGCAATGGAAACCAAATTTCTTAATTTCTGGTTTATTTCTTCTTACAGGAAATGGACAAATACTGAGAAATTGATACTCACCACTCCGGAAGAAATTCTTTCTCTGAAAATAAAATAACCCATAAGAAATATAATATTTCTCTTTTAGAGAAGATCCAGACACTTCCTTTAGCAAGAACAGTAAAGCCTTGTCCTGAGTAGGTAATTCATTTTGTTAAAGCATTGTCACTATACACAAAAGTTGTGAGTTCAGTTCCCCAGTCAGGGCACACAGAGAAACAGACCGATGTTTCTGTCTCTCTCTCTCTCTTCCTTCTTCTCTCTCTAAAACTAATAAATAAGTTAAACTTCTTTAAAAAGACAATTGAAGCTCAATATTTTTCTGTTTTTAAACTTTCTGTCCTAAGGTTTCAAATATTACAAGGTAGCAGTGATTATATTAGATTTTTTTTCCTTAACAAACTATAGTCATCTTTAACAGACACATTTTATAAAACAAACTATTTATTAGTACCAATATATTAGAAAGCAATTTATTTTAAACATGCAAATATATCCAAGTGAATGTAAACCATGTCTCTCACTATCAATGTAGATAATTACAATTAAATTTTTTATAATAAGACCAGGCATATAGTAGGAGTTAAGCAAATATTTGTTAAAAGAATAAAATATTGGAGTTTCTCAAACTAGTTGAGATTTTTGTCAAGAATTTATACATGATTAAGGAGAATGTAGGACAGAGAAAATAAAAAAGAAACTTTAAAAAAATTGTTCAAAAACTTGCCATGTTAATGATACAGAGCTAACAAAAAATCCTAAGGTAATATGATAAACTGATAAACTTTGGTTTTATACAGAAATTCTTTGTACCTCATATTTCCAATCAGTCTGCAACAAAACAAAGTAAATCTAATTTCAATGTTAAGTAGGATGCATCACCACTATTGTTTTGTTAACTTCTAATATTCAGCATCAGGCATTCACCAGTATAATTTCTATTTTACCACAGTCTTGTACATAAGACCAAAAAGCATATGGCCATTTCTAGATTACACATATTTGCTTACCATTGATTTGCATATAATTAATATTTTACTACTATGTAAAAATTCCCAAAACTACTAAAGAAGAAAGCACTTTAATATTTCTTTTAAAGAATCTTTCTTACTATGTGACCTGTTCTACAAGGTACTTAATCACTTTTAGCTTCAATTTTCTTCTGTAACATAGAGTTATTAACAGTGTCACTCTCATCGAGTTGCTATGCAGATTGAGAATAATAGAAATTATGATTATTGTTATTAATATGATTGTGATTGAGGAACAGAGTAAATAAATAAAATGAAGTCACTATTGTCAAGCTGTTAAATTACCAAAATGAAGTAGACTGGTGCATGAGAAAATGATTCTGTTTTTTTTTTAACTACTCTGGAAACTTAAACTATTGAACTTTCCAGTCCTGCATCAATGCTTAGATATGCATTAAACTTACAGATAACCCTGTGATTACCTCCTGAGGGACTAAAGAAAGTATGTATCCAGAGCACTTGACATCCATTATCTAGAGACCATTATCATCTAGGACCATGATGGCAAACCTTTTTATAAAAAAATGCCCACTTTTGCAGTGCTGGTCAACCTGGTCCCTCCCGCCCACTAATAGGCATTCTAGCTTTCATGGTGGGCCAATCAAGGTGCCATTTGGTTGTTCCGCTACCACCCAGATAGAAGGTGACGGAGGACAACATGACTTTGGGTGATGGGTGTACAACATAATCAACTGTCAAAATAACCTGGAGATCTTTTCTCTGAATCTATGTACCCTAATTAATCAATGTCACCCTGTTAAAATTAATAACAAAGAAAAAAAAGAAGTCTTTGAATAAGTTTGGATGAATCCTATTATACAAAGTTGTTTTATAGGATTTCAGAGCTTTCAGAAAAAGGTATTTGGAAGGTACAGAGAACAGAGGAGGGAGAGAGAGAGGAGAGACAAATGTCTTATCTTTAAGTGAATTATAGTTTTTAAAATTTTTTTAGGTAAGCAAAAAAGAAAAAGTTTATTTCAATAAAGATATTAGAAGCCTTTACTATAAAACTTAATAAACATCAGAGAACTAGTGAAATATTCTTTTATGTAAATAAAAAATAAATCTAATTTCTAAGGCAACCACATTTCTCTGAACTTTGGAATTCTAAAAAGAGCAGCATATTAAACAATAAAAAATCACATTTACATATGGGAATATCCTATAGAAATTTCAATATAAATCTTTAACCACCTATTAATTATAGATACTAAGTATTTCAGTTTTATAAAAGATTCAGTTTCTACTTGAAATACACTATCCACTTGAAAAATACATCTAATAGTTATAGAGAGAAAACTGGCTAATTTCATTCTATATTAATTAAATCTCAATCAGAGCATTTTAAAGGTATTTATTTTTCTTCCGTTAGTGCTGATAACATATACTTTTTTATGGTTCTAGGTATCCACTTCTTGTTCTATTGAAAGAAAAAAACAACAAAAATTGTTAGCTTATAAAGTGAGTTTCCTAATCTTTAAATCCTTTCTCTGAATGAAAAGAAATAGGGAATGTATAAATTCTAAACAACTGAATTTTTTAGGGGACAAATCTTGATTAAACTGTCTTTATTTAAGCTGTTCAGATACTAAAGATGGATAAAAAATTTAAAAATTAAAATATAAGAAATTCATGTATACCTTATCCCAATTTTATGGCATGAATTTTGTTTCTTCTTTTATGACATTGCTAGCCATACAAATGTCAATTTCAAACTCATGCTTACAGAAAGGGGAATGTGGTTTAATAGGAAGCAGACAGGCAGAAAAATACATGTTTTGACAGTAGAAAGCTGTAATATATTCTAACATTAGGAGTAGTTTAAACTATAAAAATAAGGGTGCTAACTATCATGATTACCTCTTGGGACTGGATTACTAAAGTACTTGAGACTTTTCAAAAGAGTGCTTTTCATATTAATCTGAGGTGCAAGACAAACTACGTGATCACTTCATTCAAAAATTTCAATAAAATTTACTGATGACATTAAATATGTATTTCCTTTCCCTTTCTTTGATACTAAAGGCTAAAAGACTCAACTGCAAGTCATATTTGAAGTTCCTTTATCACTTTTTGTTTCTTGCAGTGTTACTCAATATTAAAAGCTTGATTGGCCACTAATTTAGGATGTTATTCTCTCAAAGCATTCATTATCTCCTCTTCAAAACAGAGTTCTCCTTCAAAGAGTTGTGAAAAATATGAAATCTTGCAGGTGCTTAACAACTAAGAGTTTAATAGAACTTAATTATAATAGTTATTATTGGTGCTCCAAGAATGGAACATCCACCGAAAAGGATCCACTGACTGTTCAGCAAGGGAAGAAATGAGGGAGAAATCTCTGGACTGCAACTTTTATCTAACTAAGCTTCCTCTGCATTCCAAACCACTCACCTACCCTTTTCTTCCTCTTATAAAAAAGGTTGGCTTGAGATGAAATGTCAAGACAGTTTTAATGTACACAACTTGCTCTCTTCTCAGATTGCTTGTCATCTGAATAAATCACCCGTAAAAATTAAAAAATATATGTGATTATTATTAAGGCTTGTGATGACCAAGGGGGCAACTTAATAATATTTAACTATAAATAGAAATCTTACTTAGAATAAAATGACTAACTATCCTCAATTTTCTTAAGGATGGAATGAATAAGGTGATACTTTTGGCACAATATAGTGAACTTGGATGTAAGAAAAAAAGTTATTAAAAAGTATTTAATACTGAAATGTATTTTTGAATGGAGCACAAAATTGATAATTAAATTAAATAAGGTTTCCATATGGCTATCACTAATATTTACCAGTATAATACACGACTTTTCCTTTCAACATTTAATTTTAATTTTTTGTATTTTTCTGAAGCTGGAAACTGGGAGACAGACTTCCGCATGCGCTCGACTGGGATCCCCCTGGCACGCCCACCAGGGGGCGATGCTCTGCCCGTCTGGGGCATCACTCTGTTGCGACCAGAGCCACTCTAGCACCTGAGGCAGAGACCACAGAGCCATCCCCAGCGCCCCGGCCATCTTTGCTCCAATGGAGCCTTGGCTGCGGGAGGGGAAGAGAGAGACAGAGAGGAAGGAGAGGGGGAGGGGTGAAGCAGATGGGCGCTTCTCCTGTGTGCCCTGGCCGGGAATCGAACCCGGGACTCCTGCACGCCAGGCCAATGCTCTACCACTGAGCCAACCAGCCAGGGCTCAACATTTAATTTAATTTAATTTAATATCAAATATAGGCACTATGAACTACATGGAAGTGTTTATATCTTTATATCAATAGAAGGCACAGGAAACTTTTTTCTATGAAAAGTGTTGAGTTTGAAATTGTAACATTTGGGGATACATAAGATACAGGCAGATATTTTTAAAACTACCAAAGTTTGCTTTAAACAAAGAGGCTCTGCAATGCAGAACATTTGCTGTGAATATGCAAGCTTTTGTCATTCATAATTATGCCACTAGGTTATTTATAATATATCCATATTGAAGAAAATATTAATGTAATATTTAAAAATCCTCCAGTTGGTTTGTTTGTAGACACAATGAAAGAACAAAAGGCAGCAAATGGCACAATACCTCCTATATTTAGCTATATAATCAAACTAATCACAGTTCTGTATTTCTTTGAAATTTAGATAAATGTGATTTTATATTTGGGGTCTGTTGTAAACAGAATATGATACTGTAAAATAGGATCTAACATCCATCACCTTCTTAGACCACAGTAATAAATACAGTGTCAAGAAATACTGTATAGTAGACAGCAGTGTTTAAAATCAGAAAACATGGGTTCTAAAACCGCCACTGAGTTTAATACACATTTGAAATTATTAAGCCAGACACTCAATCATAAGTTAAGTAAACATCTGTTGAGTGGGTATAATACCTTCCTGCATATTTAGGAGATTATTGGGAGGCTTACATAAAATAATGGACATTATAATTTTTTTAAGATTAACACTTCAATATAAATTTGTACATTTGACTTAGGGAAATTAATCAGCTTCGATTACATGCCACAGATATATTGTTTCAAATTTTTATATTTAGGATTTGAAAAAAATATAAGCAGAAACAAAGAGAGAAATCTGACTGACATGGGGAAACAGATAAGAAAAACCAGTGCTAGAATACACATTCCCCTCCCCCTTTCTTTTTTGGCCTACTGCAGATTTAGAAAGAAATAATATTTGAAAACAGCTCAGTCTTCTATTTTATTTTTATATTTTTAACAACTCACTCTTTTACAGCTATTACTCTGAGTTGAGCATATTTCCTTTAAAAAGTTTCTTGTTTAACATAGTAATGATAATCCTTGGAGTGTTTCAAATTCTAAATGTTGCTATCAAAACACAGCTTCTGACTTTGGATAGATTGAATAATATGTCATTCTATTTTTTTAGTAGAAATATCCTAGAAATCTAGACTCTGAAATAGCTGAAAAGATATGTTATGAAGCTCTTTGCAGGGCTATGATTGCAGAGCTCGGACCTTGTTGAATCAATAAGCATATTTGCTAATGTGTTAAAAGTGCCCTTGTACTGCCCTGAGGTACTGTCTTTAAAAACACCCAACTGCTGTTCTTTCTACTGTTCAGAACAAACTGGAAGTTCAAAGACTAATCAAATATAGCTTTAAAGCAGCCAGTGGCAAATGTGCTTTCTTATTGGATTATATTATAATATATTATTAATATAAGTAGTTGGAGAGAGTTAAAGAAAGAAAATTTTAGTTATAAAAATAAAAATTTTGAGATTTTTTTCAGCTTTTATAGCAAAGAAATTTCAAAGTGTTACTTATTATTTCCACTAATAACAAAAAATTCATATATTCATCATATAAAATTTTAAAACAAAAAAAAAAAAGTAAAAATCCCAGGTAACTTTTAACACTCAGATATAACTACTTTTAAACTTACGTATATTTTGAGGAAGATGAAATAAAATGTATAATATTGTAGTTGTATGTTCTACGTAATATTAACTTTTTTATTAAAAGTGTATTTTATTTAAAATAAAATCTGACATCAGAAACAAATCAATGAACAACGAAGGTGCCACAACAAAGACTTGATGCTCTCATCTCTCTTTCTTCCTATCTGTCTGTCCCTATCTGTCCTTCTCTCTGTCTCTCTCACTAAGAAAAATAAATAAATATGATTCAATGAAATAAAATAAAATAAAACTTCACATCATCATAAGATGTCAAATAGCTTGTAATAAAAATATCAGGATTTAAGATTATCAAAGGCCAAAGGATAAATGTTTTCTTTTTCTGAATTATTTGTATAACCCTCATTGAGGATGGAGATCTTAAGAAGATACAATGTCCAAGATGCTTTTTGAAATTTATAAAAAGGAAAAGTTAACTTGTGACAAATTTTGATCTCTTAACCTTATTTTCAAAATCTTGGTTTCTTTTGTTTAATATTGTATATGTCCAAAAATTTTTCAATCTGTATATTTTTCATCAAATCCATTTAAAATAGGAACATAAAAAGAGAAAATTATGTTTAAAATAAAGTTTTCAGTATTTTGGTGAAATAATTTAGTTTTAGTGTTTTTGTTTTCTTGGAATTTATTTTTCAATAGAAAGTTCACCCCAAATTGAAATTAATTTCTAATTAATTCAGGTCACTAAAGTGAGATTCAGTGAGCTATTACTTTATACCAATATAGCTCTTTTGCAACCTTAAGAATTAATATAACTTTCAAGTGTTTTTATTTGACAGGAAAAGAATAGCTTTTGCCTTGAGAAAATCTGGCTTACAATAGAAAATCATAATTTTTTTTATGGGAAGCAGCACTTTAACTTAATCCTGCTGATCTTAAGGATGCAATCAGATAAGTCACCTTATCCATGTTAGTCTTGTTATAGTAGAACTAAGATAAACTTATTTTATAGGGATGTTGTTGGTTTTATTTAATAATGAAAATTTAAAGCAGGAAACACTGACCAAACAATCTAGTTAAGAACAGCAAAATTTTATACATAGGTTAGTAATCACAATTTCTCCAAAATAACTTTAACATATATGGATATATATGGCTGTGATATTTTCCAAAGTTTTATTTTAATGTTCAGACAATGTGTACATATCCTACTTTGAAGTCTTGGTAATCTATATGCCTTTGTATATGTTGTAAATATTCTTAATGTAGATGTTAGCTGTAGGTATTTTTAACTACTTGTATAATTACATTACTTCATTTGATTAGCGGACATTTGGTCCTACCCAATATGTCCACGGAGACCTTTGGTCTATACCAAAAGTCCTTGAAATGTGGGCTTGAAACAATCATGGTTAGAAAAAATCCTTGGGTTCAAAGAACCCACAACATTTATTTTTATTTGTAGTTGACAGGATTCATATATAACAAATACTCTTATGTTTTCTTGCTCCAGTAATTGTTGTGACTATATTGCCAAAATAACCCTTTTGCCTTAGTAGTCTACCTAGTAACGATGCATAGGGTTGAGGTAAGTGAGACTCTGTGGACCAAATGTTTCTGTGGACATTTTGGGCAGAACAAAATATCCTGCAAGGTTTCATTTAATCTTCATATCAAAGTTGTTATCTCTATTTAATAGGAAAATATCCTATTTACAAGAAAGCTAAATAAATTGCACAAGGCCATATAATTATTGTATTTTTCTTAAAAATTACTTTCCATAATTAAATGCTTACATTTGAATTTATTTAACCTAAAAAATAAAGTGGAATTGAAATTTTTGAAGTTTTATTCAAGTAGTATGAAATACCATTTTAAACCACATTTCAGATTAACTTTAATGTTGTAGTCCATGTTACTCTACTTTACAGATTTAACACTTTTATAAAAGTAGATGGTTCTGATTTTTAAATATTTGTTTATTTTTTCCCTATATGTAACAGAATTCTGACAATTTTGGTACTTATTTATTTAACTCAGTAGTGACCTTTTTCGTTTCTGTAATCTGTAAAGAAAGAAGATAAACGTTTGGGTGATGTGATTGTTCATTTTCTATGACAAGTACATTTTAAACATGTTTTATAGTCTGTTACAAGTGAACACAACTATCTATAGATTTTAAAGAAGATATCATAATTGTATCAGAATATTTTATTTTTACTTTCCTATGAACTGCAAACTGAATAACGGTAATGCCTGAGCCCATTACTTTGCATGCCAGCTTCTTAAAAATGTAATTCACATCAGTAATGTCAATGACCACATCATAATAATTCAAATGATCAAAGAAATATTCTGAAAATTTTATGATATTTTAAGATTTACACTAAATAAATATTGCTTGTTTTCTCAGCAATCATAGATCAAATTAACAATTGACAAAATAAATACCATGTTGTTGTTCAATGTCATCATAATGGAAATGTGAAAATAACTGAAAAGTTAAAGCAAATTTCAATTTAAAGGAGTATAATGCTGCAAAACCAAATATCCCGAATTTTCAGTTTATTGATTAAAAAGTACAAACTACCAGTAACATAGGCAAATTTTCATTTTATTTGTTATTGATAATAATAATATTTAATGTAGTTTGGATATCAAGAATCTGGGACCTGAAAATAAGACATGCCTGACTAAGCAGTGGCACAATGGATAGAGTGTCTGACTGGGACGTGATGGACCCAGGTTCAAAACCCCAACGTCGCCGGATTGAGTGTGGGTTCATCTGGATTGAGCAAGCCTCATCAGTTAAGCCTGAGGTCGCTGGCTTGAGCAAGGGGTCACTCAGTCTGCTGTAGCCCCCGGTCAAGGCACAATTGAGAAAGCAATCAATGAACAACTAAGGTGTCTCAACAAAGAGTTTATGCTTCTCATCTGTCTCCCTTCCTGTATGTCTGTCCTTATCTGTCCATCTCTCTGTCTCTGTCCCAAAAATAAAATAAAATAAAATAAAATAAAATAAAATAAAAGACATATAAACTATATTTTCAGATTCTTCACCCAGCTATTTTAAATGTAAATCTAGTCATAAGATACATCTTTTAATTAATTATAGAATTTTGGTGCTTCAGAGAATGACTTTTCTTACACATTTTTGAAACAAATAAAAATTTTAAAGCAAAGAAGTGTGAGCAAGGTGTAAAAGTAAATTATGGAACATATGTCATTTTGAATTAGGATGATTAGTCATTAACTTCTGATATTTTCAAAGTACATTTTCAAACTGTCCCTCAAAACTACTGTGTAGAACTCTTGTTTAAAGAATTTATTTTAATCTAAAAGGAGCAAAGATCAGGCATCAATGCTAAGACGATAAACCTTTTAACAGTCTTAATTTAGAAACACAAGGCAATATCTTCTACAAAGGAAAAAGTACTAAGAAAGAAAAAATCATAAGATGGTCAGAGTCTATTTTATCAAAACCCTTCCATTATTTACTATATTTAGTATATCTAAGTTATGTTTCTATTCAGAGTATATGTGTACATTGCTCTTCAATATTAATTAAATAAACTTTTGTTATGTTTTCTATCTTTTGAGACATGAGCAATTACATATGATCATATTTATCAGTCTTAGAGAAAAGTAATTTTTGTCATACATAAGAAGAAAGTACATAAATAAAATTTGCTAAAATTATTTTAATGCAAACATTTTAAAAACCATTGGATTTTTATAAATGTTTAAACAGCTAATAACTTATTTCATTAACTGTCAATAAAAGTCTTGTGTCTGGCTCATAATAAGGACAAACACTCTGATTTCTTCTGTAGCTACCTTGGGTTTAAGATACACATTTGGAGGAGGGTCTACATGCAATAATATGGTCACAATACTAAGAAAAGTTAAATAGGCTCAATTTAGTTCCTTGGCTTCCTAGAAATTAATGTATGTTATTTCAGAGGCATCTAGTCCCACAGCTTCTGTTCCACTATCAATGGCTTAAATATAATACATAACATAAACATTCTAATAAAGCCTTTTAATGTTCGTAAATTAGTCTTTTCTTCATTAGTTTAGACTCCTCAAAGTTTAAGTCAGTATATAACTTCTAGTATATATTTTATGAGACATTGGAAGAAAAGAGTAAGTTTTGAGTGTTGGGTTGAACAATCACGAGAATAAGATTTTATCCTACTAGCATTGATGCCTGATCTTTGTCCCTATAGATTAATTTAATAATCCAAGTGTTTATGTCAGGTTACATGTAAGTTCAACAACTAAAACAAACAAACAAACCAATAACGCAACTAAAGAAATCTTCTCCAAAATTTATGAAAGTGTTTTTCTCAATGTCTCAGGAAAATAAAGATAGGAATCAAGTATCCTCTCACAGAGAGCAGAGTAAGAGCCATGTGTAAATAATTAATATTTTGTTATTGTTCCCTAAGGTTTTTTGTTTGTTTAAAAGTAATTTATTCTATAAATTATAGTTTTATTTTTAGATTAACTTAATCTAGTACTTAGATCTGTTGCTTACTGATTTGAATACATTAAGTTTCTTACAATATGATTTTGTGTTCTCTTTTATTTGGTAGAGCCCAGAGTTCACTTAAAACTTAAGAAAGAAACAAATGAAAAAAAATTGTTCAGAAGGAGGTAAAAGACTTGTACTCAGAAAATTATATAACATTGATAAAAGAAATCAAGGAAGATACAAACAAGTGGAAACATATACCCGTGTTCATAAAGAGAAAGAATAAACATTTTTAAATGTCTATACTACCTAAAGCAATCAATAAATTCAATGCAGTACTTATCAAAATACCAATGGCATACTTCAAAAATATAGAAAAATATTTCAAAAATGTATATGGAAACAAAAGAGAACACAAATAGCCTCAGCAATCTTGAAAATGAAGAATAAAATGGGAGGTATCACACTTCTTGATATTGAGTTATACTACAAGGCCATTGTAATCAAAACAGCCTGGTACTGGCATAAGAACAGGCATACAGATGAATGGAACAGATCAGAAAACCCAGAAATAAACTCACACCTTTATGGTCAATTGATATTTGACAAAGGAGGCAAGAACATACAGTGGAGTAAAGACAGTCTCTTTAATAAATGGTGTTGGGAAAACTGGACAGATACATGCAAAAAAAAATGAAACTAGGACACCAACTTATACCATTCACAAAAGTAAACTCAAAATGGATAAAATACTTAAATATAAGTCACGAAACCATAAACATCTTGGAAGAAAATATAGGCAGTAAGCTTTTGGATATCTCTTGTAGCAATATTTTTGCTGATTTATCTCCACAGGCAAATGAAATAAAGGACAAAATAAACAAATGGGACGATATCAAATTAAAAATCTTTTGTACAGAAAAACAGTATTAACAAAATAAAAAAACAACCCATGCAATGAGAGAACATATTTGCCAATACGTCAGATAAGGGGTTAATAACCAAAATTTATAAAGAACTTCTAAAACTCAACACCAGGATGGTAAAAATTCAATTAAAAAATGGGCAAAAGAACTGAACAGAAACTTCTCCAAAAAGGACATTCAAATGGCCAATAGGCATATGAAAAAATGTTCAACGTCACTAGTCACTAATAATCAAAGAAATGCAAATTAAAGACACAGTAAGACATCATCTCACATCTGTCAGAACAGCGCTTATTAACAAATCAACACACAACAAGTTCTGGCGAGGACATGAAGAAAAGAAACCCTCCTGCACTGCTGGTGGGAATGCAGACTAGAGCAGCCAATGTGGAAAACAACATGGTGTTTCCTTAAAAAATTAAAAATGGAACAGACTTTTGACCCAGCCTTCCCACTATTAGGAATATTTTCTAAGAATACCAAATCTCTGATTCAAAAGAAGAAATGCACCCCCATGTTTATTGCAGCATTGTTTACAATAGCCAAGATCTGGAAACAGCCCAAGTGTCTGTCAGTAGATAAGTGAATTAAAAAGCTGTGGTACATATACACAATGGAATACTATGCAGTTGTGAAAAAATGAAATCTTACCTTTTGTGATGGCATGGATGGACCTGGAAACTATTATGCTAAGTGAAATAAGGCAGGCAGAGAAAGACAAATATCATATGATTTTACTGATATGTGGAATCTAAGGAACAAAGTGAACTGAGGAAGGAAATAGAGGCATAGCTGGGGTTACAGGGAGCAGAGAGACAGCCATTAGAGAGAAGGGGGATAAGAGGATGGGATCAGAGAAGGTGAAGGGATTAGTGAAATTATATATACATAACACAGAGATACAGATAACAATATAGCAAATCCCAGAAGGAAGGGGGGAGGGAGTAAGGAGAGAGGGCCAAAGGAGGTGTAAACAGGAACACAGGGGTGGGGGTTGAGGGTGCTATATTCAGTTGGACACTTGAGTCCATGTTAATATAATAAACTAAAATTAAAAAAGTTAATAAATAAATAGGAAAAAACTGAAAAAAGTGTTCAGTGATTGCATAAATTATAAAAATTTTAAGCTATTAAGTTATTTTCATAATTATATGGTGATACTAAGTAATGATAACAGTAATTGGAAAAGAGCTTGTTGTAAATTATTGTAATAATAGATATTGTTATATATTATAGAATGTTTGAAATCATTGTTCAAGATCTAATTAATAGCCTCCATTATCTTAGTTGTTGGTTCTGCTATGACAGATGCATTCCTAAGAAATCTTGCATTATGCAAAAAATTATTTCTGAGGGAAAAATATCTTCTGAGTTTCTGATTTATAATATTATTTCTGAAGGAATTTAGAGTTTTTCCAAACTACATACCTTTATTTTACTTTTTATGTAATCATCCCCAACATATGTGTACTCTGAATTAATGAAGAAAAAAGAATTGAATGATTCTGAAAACACATAGAATGGTTGAAATATGCTGAAGATGTATGCCTCTATATTTTATTTAGCTAAAGTATTTTTGTAGGTAAGACTATATACTCTCAGTATATATTTTATTTAATTATTATTGTACTATTGTGTAATACTTTTTGAGATAGACTAGAATTTTTTCTTATGAAGTTACACATAAAACAAACATATTTAACTTTTTGTTTGTTATTTTCATATGCTGTTTTCTAGGTCAAAACATGTCTTTTGACTAAAATTGAAAGTAAATAAAATTAACAGCATATTAACTTTCAGGCTATATGACAAGATATAATTTAGGTACATTTCAAAATGACTTCAGAAAAATATGTTCATTTTTTACAACAAAGTTTCTGTGTAGGGTCTATGATAATGGATGGAGATTTTAAATGTAAGGTATTTTTATATTATATTTTTGTTCAAAACCTATTCCAGAAAGAAAATTACCTGACATTACTTGACACTTGAGTTTACCTTAGTAAATACTTTCTAAGGAATATTTGTATATATGTTTTTATTTTTTTCTGCCTTTTCTTTTTATTCCAGTGGTAGTCAACTTGGTCCCTACCGTCCACTGGTGGGCATTCTAGCTTTCATGGTGGGTGATAGCAGAGCAACCAAAGTATATATAAAAAGATAGATTTAACTATAGTAAGTTGTTTTATAAAGATGTATTCTGCCGGCCATGGCTGGTTGGCTCAGCGGTAAAGCATTGGCCTGGCGTGCGGGGGACCCGGGTTCGATTCCTGGCCAGGGCACATAGGAGAAGCGCCCATTTGATTCTCCACCCCCCCTCCTTCCTCTCTGTCTCTCTCTTCCCCTCCCGCAGCCAAGGCTCCATTGGAGCAAAGATGGCCCGGGCTCTGGGGATGGCTCCTTGGCCTCTGCCCCAGTCGCTAGAGTGGCTCTGGTCGCAGCAGAGCCACGCCCCGGAGTGGCAGAGCATCGCCCCCTGGTGGGTAGAGCATCGCCCCTGGTGGGCGTGCCAGGTGGATCCTGGTCGGGCGCATGTGGGAGTCTGTCTGTCTCTCCCCGTTTCCAGCTTCAGAAAAATACAAAAAAAAAAAAAAAGATGTATTCTGCCAAACTTTGCGAAAATCCGACATAAAGTACTTGGTAATTATTATTATATGCTTTAACTTGCTGTAACTCTGCTTTATAAATTTTATAAAGTAAAATTACTTCCCTACTTTATAAGTCATCATTATTGTGGAACAAGTGAGTGGTTAGAAAATTTTACTAGTAACAGAGATACAAAAGTGGGCAGTAGGTATATAAAAGTTGACTACCCCTGATTTTGACTATAGAAAAATTGAAGGTACAATTAAAAGAGAACTTATGAAAGCAGCACATTTTTTTGCGTTAAGAAAATAATGGATATACCTTTTTATTTGTAACTAACCGTACAGAGTATTATGCTACTGATATTTCCTAATAAAAAATAAATGGGTAGTTGGGTGGTTAAAAAAGCATTCTTTTCTTTCATCTTGGATTAACACTCTAAATAGTAGACCATGTAAATGCAGAGAGACCAATAAGCTTGGGAGATTAGATTAAACTTTTTATCTCCATCCTGTCTTTAATTTCTCCAGTTAAATAAATAATAAGAAATTATCTAAAAGCAATAAAGTGACTTTATGTGTGATGTTGTAACAAAGCAAGTTAATAAAAAATAATAAAGAAGCTCAGCAAAGATCTGGGACAGCTCAAAACTATATAAGTAACGGAAATCAATCAATCAAATGGATGAAACAATGAGATAATTTATTTTCTTGTACAAAGTGACCTAAATGAAGCTAAGTTGGCTGAAATTACCATGCAAACAAAAATTAAATGTATATTTGAAATGACAATAAAAATATAAAGAATGCCAAAATGGAAATAATCAAAATAAATATGCCATGATTCAGCAAGTTATTTTTGCAACCTTAATTAACAGATCAATTTGAATCAATAGAATTTTACACAAAACTTAAGAAGGTACAGTATCTTCTCAAAGAATCCAAATGAATCAAAGAAATTGAAGAAGTAGAAAAGAATTCTACAGTATATAACCTCATCAGTCCTCTAAAATGGCAAGTATAGCTATATCTTCTCCAGGCTTATAGTAAGCCAAATTATTTTTTTAACATTTTTGAGTTGGTATCTAAGGTAGTTGTAAAATTATTTATAAATATATATTAAGGGGAAACAGTAGAGGATATGTGCCAAAATACAGAAGAAGCTGAGGAACAATGAGAAAACAAAACTGATAACTGTGAAATGAGCATATGTAGCAAAATAATATTAACATAATTCATTAACAATATTCTGATATAGGCTGAGAACACACTGAAGTAGTGCATTTAGTATCTATTAAGAATAGATACTAAAGTAACCATTACAACACATCAACACATTTTGGCTAACAGACAGGTCAGCTGGTTTGCCAGACAATTTAACACATCTAAAGAAGTAGTGCAAGAGCAACATTCAATTCTATAAACAATCTAATGCACAAACTATGTCTTGTTTGTTAACTTGAAAAGAAACAAACAAACTACATCACCTACACCTTAAAAAAAATCCTTAGCATTGTCATTCAACCTCTTAATTATTAGTTTCCAGAAATTCTGCTAACAAACATCTGATTTCTACTCATACCTCATTCCTTAATTACTAAGTTCTTGAAAACTGCCTCTTTGATTCTTAGTTTTTCTCTTACCTTTTCTTCTTTACTATGGTGTGTTTTGTATTTCAATGCAAAAAACTCAAAGTATTAAAATAAATTATTACTATATCTCTTTCTTTAATTGACAACAGGGAGGCAGAAATGCAGACCGTCATATGCGCCCCTACTAGGATCCACCCAGCAAGCCCCCTATGGAGCAATGCTCTGCCTATCTCCCGTGTTACTCTGTTGCTCTGCAACCAAGCTATTTTTGGTGCCTAAGGCAGAGGCCATTGAAGCCATACTCAGAACCTTGGGGACAACTCATTGAAATCAAACAAGTCATGGCTGTAGGAGGGGAGAAAGAGAGTTGGAGGGAGGGTTGGGGAGGGGTGGAGAAGCAGATGGTCACTTCTCCTGTGTGCGCTGACTGGGAATTAAACCAGGGACATCCACACAGAAGTAGATGTTCTACCACTGAGCCAACTGGCCAGGGCCACTATATCTCTCAGTTAGACATTAAATGTTTAAATGATTTCTACTTTAACCTCTTTTGGAAGGATATAAATAAACAGGGAAAGAGCAACATTGATACCACCTCCTCTGGGAAGCCTTTCCTAACTGACTCACCTACCCAGAGGCTGGATTGGGACAGTTTTATGTACTCCCAAAGCATCCTGAGCTCACTTCTACTGTAGCACTTACAATATTTTAAGTCCTAATACAATTTGTCCCAATAAAGCTTTGTCTCTTTGAGGAGAGGGTTTGTGTCTTAGATATTGCTACATCTGCAGCTCCTATCAAAATACTAAACATTAGATACAATTTTATTGAATGTATAAAATTACAACAAGGGATAAATTTTCAGTGCCAAAAAAAAAAAGTTCACCAATAAAAAGTAATTCTACAATTATTGCAACAAAGGGCCATCAGTAATGATTCTTAACTTTTAATCCTTTAATATATCATTAAACATCTAAAGATGCAATCATTTAAGACAAAGGTTTGGGTTTATTTATTTTTCAGTTGATTTTAAAGAGAGATGAAAGAGATAGAGAGAGAAAGTAAGAGAATATTGATTTTTGTTCCAATTATTTATGCATTCTTTGGTTGATTTTTGTATATGGCCTGACTTGGGATAGGACCCACAATCCTGGTGTTTGGGGATAATGATCTAACCAAGTGAGCTATCCAGCCAGGACTTGACAAAGTTTTGATTTTAATTTGTGTTCAGAAATTTCATGGATTACATAGCTTTAAATGATAGTATTTATCAACATTATTGTGAGTCATGCATTCTGTTAGCAAAACATATATATTTGTGTATATAAATTATTATATGTGTATGAAAAATAATACACATGCATCTATACATATGTGCATGTGTATTGCTTTTAATTTGGTAAATTTTTGAATATTGTGGAAATAATTAAATTAACATTACTTTCAATTAATAAGGAAAGAGCAAAAAATTCCACTTGAATTTTTCACATAATGTTTTAAAAATTATATTTACATTTTTCTCCATCATAGGTTGGGTCAATAGATTTTCTTATTCAATTCTCCACATTCTGATAGACAAGATGTTTCTAGTTACATTTACATTAAGAAAAAATCTAAAGTTCAGTCATATTAATTCACTGACTCAAGTTATACAGCTGATAAGTGTTAAAAGAGGTGTGGAACATATAGGCTCTAAACCTTCTGTCCTGTTATGTAGAGTTGGATACAGTAGTAGTAGTAGAAATATTTTAATGAGTTAGTCAATTAAAACAATTTTTATTTTATTTTATTATGCACTGTGTATAGTCAAGCATCAGATTTGTGTTCTTATACTGTGTTTCTTAGATTGCTATATTTAAACAGTTTAGTTCTCCAGAGCAGGTAGTTATTAATTTATTCAACAAACATTTATATGCATGCCTATTTAAGCCCATTGGTTGTAATTACAGCTGGATATGGAATGGTGAAAAAAACCTGTGTGGGCCCTGGCCGGTTGGCTCAGTGGTAGGTCATCAGCCAGGCATGTTGAACCCCTGCATTCTATTCCCGGCTAGGGCAAACAAGAGAAGCACCCTTCTGCTTCTCCACCCTTCCCCCTCTCCTTTCTCTCTGACTCTTTCTTCCCCTTCCGCAGCCAAGGCTCCATTAGAGCAAAAGTTGGCCCGGGCATTGAAGATGGCTCCATGGCCTCTGCCTCAGGCATTAGAATGGCTCCAGTTGCAATGCAGCAATGCCCTGGAGGGGCAGAGCATCACCCACTGGTGGACATGCTGGGTGGTTCTCCATCTGGCACAAGTGGGAGTCTGTCTCTCTGCCTCTCTGCTTCTCACTTCAGAAAAATAAAAAAAATAAAAACAAAACACAAAACAAAACAAAACGAAAAAACCTGTGTTGTCCCTGTACACTTAATTAAGAAAGTAGAACAAGAAAAAATGGGAGAAGGAGGAGAAACAGAATAAGCATACCTAGATTTCTTTTTTCTGATAAATGGGAAAGTGGATTAGGAGCAAGTTTCATGAGAAACCTGACTAGAATGCAAGTGATTTCCATATCATACACATGATAGGCATAAATATTCTGGGTGGAGAAATCAGCTTGCTTTTAATACCTCTCTTTATCCTGATGAAATCAACGTTGCCTAATACCAACTACTTCTCACAAAGATGACCTACAAGGAAATAAAGAATATACAGTGTGTCCGTAAAGTCACGGTGCACTTTTGACCAGTCACAGGAAAGCAACAAAAGACGATAGAAATGTGAAATCTGCAGCAAATAAAAGGAAAACCCTCCCAGTTTCTGTAGGATGATGTGGCAGCATGTGCGCATGAGCAGATGATGACGTAACACTGTGTATACAGCGGAGCAGCCCACTACTATGCCAGTTGAAATGTGGACAGTAAAGAGAAAAGTTCAGTGTGTTCCATGGCTTGCTAAATTCAAATCCATGACCAAAGTGCAACGAGAATATTGGTGCATTTATAACGAAGCACCACCACATAGGAATAACATTATTCGGTGGGATAAGCAGTTGAAGGAAACTGGCAGTTTGGTGGAGAAACCCCGTTCTGGTAGGCCATCAGTAAGTGATGAGTCTATAGAGGCTATACAGGATAGCTATCTAAGGAGCCCTAACAAATCTGTGCGTGAGACCACATCGAACTGCACTGAATAGGTATGAAACTGGGAGGGTTTTCCTTTTATTTGGTGTAGATTTCACATTGCTATTTTCTTTTGTTGCTTTCCTGTGACCGGTCAAAAGTGCACCATGACTTTACGGACACACTGTATATATTAAAGTCTTTAATCTTCCTAAGAAGAAAAAGTTATAAGTTTAATATACTAGAAACAACTAATGTTATTTTTATTATTTATGCTAATTTTTATTAGTTGAAGCTAGAAGTTTAACATGAAGAATAAAATTATTGGTAGAGTAATTATTGATACATTTCAGATATGCTATGCTAAAATTGATTCTTGTAATATATAAGAGGGAAAAAAAGCTAGGAGACAAACAAGAACCTAGATTATTTTATATCATATTAATGTAAAAGGCAAATGGAATTTTTAAGAACAGATGATCATAAAAAAGATTCCTTGATGATTTAATGTTTGTTTTTGATTTATTTAATGTCTTAAAATAATATTTAGTAATCTTTATATATTTACTTAAACAAATAATTTTGCTCATTTAGTTTTTACCAGTCTCAATTTCCTTTTCATCCTTAAAACCTTCTCAGATGGGAAACAATCTGGCCTTCCTTTGACCTTTTAGTATATATTTATTCTTATCATACAATTTCTTTCATGGTGCTCATTTATTCATCTACCTTATATTTCTTCTCTCCTATATTATATCATTAGCTCTGTCTAGGTCATAATTCTTTATCCTCTACATGGCAGGTGCTCAAATAAGACTTGCTGGTTCATTTATTCTTTCAACAAATACTATTAAAAGAATGTTTTTGTTACTGAAATCTGACTATCTATAAACAAGTAATAAGTTTATTTAGATTAATAAGCATTTAATATAAATAAAAAAGGAATAAAAAATCTATGATAAAAATAGAAGCAGTATGCAAATGCAAGTTATGAGTTTAGAATCTAGGTTATGGAATTGAGTTTGGAAGCAGGTTTAATAAAATGATTTAAATTAAAAAAACCTAAAACAAAGAGTTAAGAAGTGTATTTGAAGCACAAAGTTTTATTTAAGAATTTGTGTTTCACCCTTATGGCTGTCTTTCAATCTCTATTATGTTTATACTGCATGTTCTGGGTATTGAATAAAAATATACACAGCCCATGCAATGAGCACATACTAGAGACAAGTCATGTTGTGATATAAAGTTTAAGGTACAGTATCATTTAGTCAAATTTTAAATGTTAAATGAATTTGAAAAAATTTATTTTGAAAGTTGAAAGTATGACCAAAACACTAAGGGATCTTAGAGCTTGAATATACCTTATCTAAGTAATCAATTCTAGTTAGACTCTCTATCCTCTACCAAACCATACCAGATAGATGCATATCTTTTCAAATGAATTCCAAAGATGTCTTGAAACAACACAGGTAACTTTAAATTCTAAATAAATTCTAAAAAAAAATGTCTTTATTTATTACATCCAAATTAATTCCCTTGTTCTGCTAGTTAAACCAAAATTTGTAACTTGGAAAAAATATTGAACATGAGATCAAGAAAGAATGAATTATAGCATATAACTATGTGACTTTAGACAAATCACTTAAATTCTCTGTATCAAAGTGTTTTTTTTTTCCTGAAGCTGGAAACGGGGAGAGACAGTCAGACAGACTCCTGCATGCGCCCAACCGGGATCCACCCACGCCCACCAGGGGCGAAGCTCTGCCCACCAGGGGGCGATGCTCTGCCCCTCCAGGGCGTCGCTCTGCAGCGACCACAGCCACTCTAGTGACTGGGGCAGAGGCCAAGGAGCCATCCCCAGCGCCCGGGCCATCTTTGCTCCAATGGAGCCTTGGCTGCGGGAGGGGAAGAGAGAGACAGAGAGGAAGGAGAGGGGGAGGGGGTGGAGAAGCAGACGGGCGCTTCTCCTGTGTGCCCTGGCCGTAACCGAACCTGGGTCCCCTGCACGCCAGGCCGACGCTCTACCGCTCAGCCAACCGGCCAGGGCCTGTATCAAAGTTTTAATGCCTATAAAACAAGGACAAAAACAACAAATTTACATGATTATTATGTAAAAGGTTGAGAGTTTATACATACAAAAGAACTCTATAAACTGCAAAATATGAACAACTATAGTGGATTCTTACTTTGGAGTAGTATTACTCCAACTCATACTACCATTTTTTTCCTTTTATAGGTTTTGTTTTCTAATCCTTCTGTCATCTTTGTATTCCTTCTCTGAAATCTTTTCAAGAGTTCCTACATCATTATCCAATTCCACTGCCCTGAACTAGATCTAAGACTTAATTGATTAGCTGGCTAAGGGCTATTTTTTTATTACTTAACATGCCTCAATAAACATGAAAACTCATCGCTTGAGATACAGCTGTGGGCAAGACAGATAAGGTCCTAGCTACCATGGAGTTTCAATATATGGGTAGGGAGAGAGTTAATAAGGAACTGAAAAAATAAGATAACTTTATATAGCAATAGTGCTGTGCAAAGTAAAATAAAACAAAAAAACATGAGAGGTAGGGGTGATCACTTTGGTTTTTTTGGGGGGGTTTTTTTTTAATTTTATTTATTCATTTTAGAGAGGAGAGAGAAAGGGACAGAGAGAGACAGAGGAGAGAGGGACAGAGAGAGAAGGTGGGGAAGAGCTGGAAGCATCAACTCCCATATGTGCCTTGACCAGGCAAGCCCAGGGTTTCGAACTGGCGACCTCAGCATTTCCAGGTCGACGCTTTAACCACTGCGCCACCACAGGTCAGGCGGGGTGATCACTTTGAATAGGGTAGAAATATTTGAGACAGTGGTATATGACCTGAGACTCCAATTATGAGAAGAATTAATCATTTGGGGATCTGGGAGAATAGTGTTCTAGAGTAATCATCAAGTACAAATGCCTTAAGACAGTGGTTCTCAAAGTGTGTGCCAGGGCGCACTGGTGCACGCTAGAAGATTTCCAGGTGTTCCCTATGGTATTCCAGAGAAATATGTGTCTGTTGAGGACCAAATAACCAACAGAGATTTTGGAGTTTAGATTTTTGGGGGACAGAGGTGTGGGGAATTGGCTGTAAGCTGACAGTCTGCCCAACCCCCCATCTCACTTGCCTGATTAGGTTGCAAAAGGCTGTTAAGCTGTGGTGCTGGATTGTTTACACTACCTCCCATGTTCCCTGGAAAGACTGGAGGCAGGTTTCTTCTATCCTTTGGTGTAAAGTTAAGATAATATGTATGGTGAGGGTTTTCTGCACTCAACACAATTAAGAGTAAAAAGAGAGGAATTCTTCAATATATTGACAAGGAAATGAGAGTTTGCCTTTCAAATATATGCCCAAACATTGAAGAAATCGATAGGACATATAAGGCTTATGTTTCTCATAAACACAAGAATGAAAACACTTAACACATTCACGCCAGGACCTGCCAAATTTACTAATCTTACTAAGAATGTATCTATATATATAAAAATATAACTTTTTGGTTTTTTTATTTTTTAATTCCTCTTTATTACAAATTCTAAAAGGCATAACTTAAAAAAATGTAACATAAAAATGTTTTTTAATGTTAGAATAAATTTAATTTTCTTGTATTTATTTTGTTTAATTACCATAAAAGCACACTTGGACTTTATATTTTTTCTTTAATATTTGACTTAATTATTATAACATATTTCTTAGAAATTTGTATATAGTGTGCCTACAATTATTTGTAGGATTTTATTTTATTTATTTATTTTTTTTGTATTTTTTTGAAGCTGGAAACGGGGAGAAACAGTCAGACAGACTCCCACATGCGCCCGACTGGGATCCACCCGGCACGCCCACCAGGGGGCGACACTCTGCCCACCAGGGGGCTATGCTCTGCCCCTCCGGGGCGTTGCTCTGCTGCGACCAGAGCCACTCTAGCACCTGGGGCAGAGGCCAAGGAGCCATCCCCAGCGCCCGAGCCATCTTTGCTCCAATGGAGCCTTGGCTGAGAGAGGGGAAGAGAGAGACAGAGAGGAAGGAGGGTGGGATGGAGAAGCAAATGGGTGCTTCTCCTATGTGCCCTGGCCAGGAATCAAACCCGGGTCCCCCACACGCCAGGCCAACACTCTACCGCTGAGCCAACCGGCCAGGGCTTGTAGGATTTTAAATGTGCCCTGACTTCAAAAAGCTTGAGAATCACTGCCTTAAGATGTGTGTAAGCCACTGTGGCTGGGGAATAGTGAATGGGATGTATAAGATAAGGCTAGAGAAAAAATTGAGCCTCTATCATTAAGGTGTGTAAATCTTGGTAAAGAGTTGAGGTAAGAAGGTACTGATGATTCCAAGCAAGAACTGATGTGTTACAATGAACTAAAAAATCAACCTTAATTGTTTACCCAGTGATTTCTCAATAATCTCAATATGTTCCCCTGAGTACCACTTAGGGCAAGGGTTGGGAACCTATGGCTCACAAGCCAGATGTGGCTCTTTTAATGGCTGCATCTGGCTCACAGACAAATCTTTAATAAAAATAATAATAACATTAAAAATATAAAACATTCTCATGTATTACAATCCATTCATTTCCTACCACTTATGTTCATGGTTAGGGGTGGCTGGAGCCAATCACAGCTGTTCTCTGGGACAACACCAAATTTTTATTGGATAATGCATAATGTACACGGGTCGTTGTATGACTCTCACGAAATTACATTTTAAAATATGTGGCGTTCATGGCTCTCTCAGCCAAAAAGGTTGCCAACCCCCAACTTAGGGTCTGTTTTACCTTTTAATTGAACTACAAATTTCCTTTTAGGAATTCCTCTGATCTCTGTTTAGTAAGTATTAATTTGTTGTTAATATGGTACTTTGAGATAGAGTAATGCCTGACATAAATTTAGTCAACTTAGAGATCTGTGCCATCCATTTTGTCCTCATTCTCTAGATCTGCCAAAATAGACTGACACGTTAGGTCTGTGCTATCTATACTTCACAGAAAGTTATGCAAAATTATAGAATCGCTTTGTTATATACATAAACCACTTTTTCTACTTTTTACCTGTCATTCAAGGAGGAAATGATTGAACAGTGATACATATATTATATAGATATTTTTTAAACCAAGGAAAAAGATATAAAAACTATCAGCTGTTCTCAGATTCCTACAGTTATAGCTAAAAGCCTTCTTGACATACACACACTCTGAAAAAAAAGCATTCTTTTTAGAAAATTGCAACTAATTGTAAGATAAATACTATGTTACCTTGTACTAAAATGAAAAGTGATGTATCTTATTGTATCAGGAATTATCAAAATAATCATCAAGAAAAAGTACCACAAGAATAAAAAGTTTGCATTGTTGGCTGATAGACAAAGGTGACAAAATGTACTGCCAAATGTTAACTTTTTCTGCATAACATTTAAATAGGATTTTAAAAAATCCTGAAATTGATAAGTGAAAATAGAATATCCTTCCAAGTGCTTGAAAATTCTATTAGGCACTATCAATTTATTACTATAATCACCATGAACACACACGGAAAACACTTAACATGAAATAATTGGGGAAAATGGGGAATAAAATGCCTGCATCTGAAATGATTCACTACTATTCCCTTGGAGCCAAGGACTGTTGATGTTAAAGTATCTGAAAGCAATCAATAAATTATCACTGAACCACATTGTCTGGGATATGTTAGTTACCATATTCTAATTAAAAAATAAAAGGAAAGAGCCTGGCCGGGCGGTGGCACAGTGGATAGAGCATCGGACTGGGATGCGGAAGACTCAGGTTCGAGACCCTGAGGTTGCCAGCTTGAGCGAAGGCTCATCTGGTTTGAGCAAAAAGCTCACCAGCTTGAGCCCAAGGTCGCTGGCTCGAGCAAAGGGTTACTCGGTCTGCTGAAGACCCGCGGTCAAGGCACGTATGAAAAGCCAATCAATGAACAATTAAAGTGTTGCAATGCACAACAAAAAACTAATGATTGATGTTTCTCAACTCTCCATTCCTGTCTGTCTGTCCCTGTCTATCCCTTTCTCTGACTCTCTCTCTGTCTTTGTAAAAATAAATAAATAAATAAAAATTAATAAAAGGAAAGATTCTGAAGTATGCTGAAGGAGATAATCTTAAAACTTTACGGAGCTATTGGTATAGTTCTCATGAGTCTGAAAATTATTCTAAAATTGCTAAAAAGTTAGATATATGGAAGAAAACCATTTAAAGTACCAGAACATGACACAATCTAAGCAAAAATAATATTAACATCAACCTCAACCTGTTAGTTTGTATACTTCTTAAGAAAAAAACAAACAGAGGATTTTAGAAGACAGTAGTAGTATAGCAAATAACAAAATACAGATGAAAGGTAACAGAATGTGCTACCCCAGAGTATTCCCCTTTGGCATGAAATTATTTTAAGATGATTAAAGGGAAATTTACATGCATAAAGGGAATCTCCATTTGTAACAATGTCTTCTTCTGTACCAGGAAGTGAAGAAAGACAAAATCACAGGAGAATTTCATTAAGAGACAATTTGCTTGCAAAAATCTGCACATTACTTTTCCTTGTTTGCCAAGCTTTTCCTGGTCATCTTTAATAACTGTCCTCCCCCCTCTCTCCAACATTTTTTTAAGCTTGAGTTGAAAATGGTATGTATATATTATTTATTTATTTTTGGAATTTAAGTTTTTAAAAATGTTTATTGAATTCATTGAGGGTGACATTGATTAATGAAATTATATAGGTTCCAGGTGTACAATTTTTTTTTCAGAGACAGAAAGAGAGTCAGAGAGACGGACAGATAGGGACAGACAGGCAGGAACAGAGAGATGAGAAGCATCAATCATCAGTTTTTTGTTGCAACACCTTAGTTGTTCAGTGATTGTTTTCTCATATGTGCCTTGACCGTGGGCCTCCAGCAGACCAAGGAACCCCTTGCTCAAGCCAGCGACCTTGGGTCCAAGCTGGTGAGCTTTGCTCAAACCAAATGAGCCCACGCTCAAACTGACGACCTCAGAGTCTTGAACCTGGGTCTTCTGCATCTCAGTCCGACGCTCTATCCACTGTGCCACTGCCTGGTCAGGCCCAGGTGTAAAATTTTATCATACAATTCTGTATATTGTGTGCTTGTTTACTGTCCAAAGTTAAGTCTCCTTTCCTCACCATTTATTCCCCCTTTTTCCCACATTGGCCTTTCCCCACACCCTTTTCCCATCAGTATTAACCATACTGTAGTCTGTGTCTAATAGATTTTTGGTATTTTTTAATCCCTTTAAATTTTCACCCAGCCTCCCAAACACCCTTCCCTCTAACAGCTGTCCGTCTTTACCCCATTGCATGTTCTTGCCTCCTTTGTCAAATAATGGACCATAAAGGTGTGGGTTCATTAATAGGCTATTTTGTTCCATTGATCTTTATGTCTGTTTTTATGCCAGTGTCATACTGTTTTTATTATTATGGCTTTGTAGTATATTCTGATACTAGATAGCATGATTCTTCAAATTTTGTTCTTCTTTTCCAACATTGCTGTGGCTATTCAGTTTTGTAGTTCCATATAAATTGTTGGATGATTTGCTCTATTCTGTGAAAAATGCCATTGGTATTTTGATAGGTATTGAGTTGAATCTATAGATTGTTTAGGATAGTATGGATTTTTTAATTATGTTAATTCTTTCTATCCATAAAAATGGTCTACATTTGCCTTTATTAAAATCATCCATTTCTTTTTTCAATGTCTTATAATTTTCTGACTACTAGTCTTTTACATCTTTGGTTAAATTTATTCCAAGGTGCTCTATTTTTTTAATGCAATTATAAATTATTTTTTTCTTAGTTTCCCATTCTGAAATTTCATTATTGGTCTATGAAAATGCAACTAATTTCTTTAAAAAAATTTAAATAAATTTTAGAGAGAAAGGAATGGATATATATATATATATATATATATATATATATATTTCTGTATGTGCCCTTACCAGGTATCAAACCAGCAACCTATGTGTAATGAGATGATACTTTAACCAACTGAACTATCCAGCCAGGCTTGATTTCTGATCATTTTGCATCCTATTACTTCATAGAATTAATTTATCATTTCTAGTGTTTTTATGGAATCTTTGGTTATTTATATACAGTACCAAGTCATCTGCAAATAATGACAGCATTACTTTTTTTTTCTAATTTGTATGTCTATTATTTCTTCTTGTTGTCTGATTGCTGTGGCTAGGACTCTAGTACTATGTTGAATAAGAATGGTGAAAGCAGACATCCTGTCTTAATCTTAATTTTAAGAGAAAGACTTTTAGGTTTTGGTCACTGATTATGATTTTGGAGTGGGTTTTTTATATATGGCCCTTTATTATGTTGAGGTATGTTCACTCTGTTCTCACTTCGTTGAGAGTTTATATGATAAATTGATGCTGGATTTTATCAAATGTTGTTATTTCTGCATCTGTTGATATGATTATGTGATTTTTATCCTTCCTTTGGTTTATGTGATATATAACATGTATTGATTTGCTAATATTTTAACACTTTTTATCCCTAGAATAAAGTCCACTTGTTGATGGTGTATGATATTTTCAGTGCGTTGCTGAATTAAGTTTGCTAATATTTTGTTGAGGATATTAGCAACTATGTTCATCTGGGATAGTGACTTACAATTTTCTTTCTTTGTAGTGCCTTTATCTGGTTTTGAAATTTAGATAATGTTGGCCTTGTCAAATGAGCCTGGAAATTTTCCCTTCTTTTGAAATCTTTGGAATAGTTTGAGAGGTTTCTTACTTCATCTATAGAAATTCTAATTTTAAAGTTTAATATAAAGACCTCTTTTCATGCTGAAAATGCAGAATCAAAACTATTGCCAAAACACTATTTTTTAAAAAAAAAATACTATTTTTTTTATATAAAGAAGATATCTTGAAGTTATATGCACTAATTTGAGTAATGTGTATAGCTTAGAAAACCTGTACTTCTGAATAAAAAGACAGATATGTAAGGGACATTTAATGTTGTCTTTCTAAAGCAATTTAAAATGTGCTATATAGATTCATGAAAAAAAATGTGAAGGGCAACAAAATACGCCATTCAAACCAAAATCAAAACCCAGCAGACTCAGACTTTTCCCTCTCCATTAATTGCCTAAAATAATTTAGATGATGTCTTGACCCAAAAAGAGAGCTAGTACCAGAGAAAACTTTTCATCTGAATGACTTATTTCTGTGATTTGGCAAACATCTGATTACTGAACATGTATTGTTCTCTTCCTGTGAATTACCTTCCTCTTTTTTGAAATCCCAGGTCCCTATCCCATTCTTTAGTTCAGAATGGCAAATAGCCTCAATTGTATGACTGCCATTGGGCCTCATATTTTAATGGGGCTCCTACATGTACAAAATCACATTTGCTCCTCTCCTGTTAATTTGTTTTATGTCAATTTAATTAATAGACCAGCCAAAAGACCTAGAAATGTAGAAAGAAACATTTTTGTTCCCTGACAATTGTAAAGGCAATTTAAATTAATTATTGCTCCAAAAGACAAATTTGAAGATAAAGGTAAAGATAATTTACCTTTCATTAGCCATATGTTATATACACTAAAAATAAAATATCTAAATATATAATCAAATCAAAAGAATGTCTAAAAAATTCCAAAATTTAAATATTCTTTAAATAATTTTAATAACCAAGTCAATTCTACTTAACAGTTTCAAGCCCTTTTGTCAATAAATAAGAACTTTAAAGTATTTCTCTGCCTGACCTGTGGTGGCACAGTGGGATAAAGCATCAACCTGGAACACTGAGGTTGCCGGTTTGAAACCCTGGGCTTGCCTGGTCAAGGCACATATGGGAGTTGATGCTTCCTGCTCCTCCCCTTTCTCTCTCTCTCTCTCTCTCTCCCCTCTCTCTAAAAAAAAAAATTCAATAAATAAAATATTTAAAAATAAATAAATAAATAAATTTCTAAAAAAAAAAAAAAAAAAAGTATTTCTCTGAATTGATATTAAAATTTAACTAATTTAACCAGTGCTTGTTTAATGACTTGAAGATGAACTGTAGTTGATCTGAAAACATAAACAGTATACATAAACTCTTTTATGTACTCTAGAATTCCTTTTTATGACAAGTATAAAAATTTTTAGAACTTTTTATTCTCCATAGAAAAGAAGTAATTTAATCTTTTAGGTTGTATACAATTCACAAACCTGATTTTCTCTTTTCCTGTCTTCCATCTTATCCATAATCATCCATCATCCTTCTTAGAATATTTTAATAACTCTTCTATGTTTTTTAAAAAATATATCTAGTAACTAATATAAGTCATTTAGAAATGGCCATATTTACCCCTTCTATTATTATCCTGGACATGCATAAATCACAAAAAACTTTTGCATTTTTATAATTTTGCTTTTTAAATGTATTTATTATTATTTTTTAGAGAAAAAGGTAAAGAGAATGAGAGAAACATTAATTTGTTGTTCCACTTATTTATGCATTTATGAAATGTTTCTTATATATGCCTTGACCTGGGAAATAATCCAAAACCTTGTTGTATGGGGATGGCACTCTAACCAACTGAGCCACTTGGCCAGGAAGGCACCTTTTCTTTATGTGAGCCTTAATGTACCTATTTTCTTCCATATTTTTCATACCTGTCACCATCTGATATTTATATTTTTTCTTCAGTTTCTTCATACTTCCTTCCTTCTCTTTCTTAAATGTTAAGTGACTTTTCAGCACTAAATAAAACTAGGACTATTGTCACCAGTGTAGAAATTCCAATTGTCCTCCTCCCCAACAATAGAAGTATCACGTGCTACCTTTTCTTATGCTTTTTTTGTAGACTGTTTTCATGTGTGTTTCTCCTCCAGTTATACACAGTGCTTTTCTTAAAAATTCTGTGTTCTGGGTCTCTCCCTCTGAATTGTTTTTCATAGAGAATATATGTGAGCAATTTTTTGAGCCAACAATCTCTGTTGCCTCATTCCCTCCTCTTTGTATCTAACCCATATCCTGAGGTCGTCAGCCATTTACATCACAACTATTATGGACTGAGCAAAATTAAGAAACTTAGCATTGAGAAATAAGACCTATTTAGTATGCTACTTTTAATACATTTACACAGTATGTTACCACCAATTATTAATACTTTCAATTTCAAAAAAATAATTACCTCAAAGTTTCTAGCAGTACTTGTTAGCCAAGCATGTAACTTTTATCAACAGAGAAGCTCAAGTACAAAACCTTCAGATCCATAAGTAGATGATTTTCCAAATTAATGAACCTATAAATAGGAATAACATATCCAATTTGCAAGAATAAGATGTTAATTTGATTAAAACATAAGGGAAAACATTAAAGAGGAACAATGTAGTTCTGGTAGTCCCCTATGTGAATCCAGAAGTCTCATGAGGTTCTTTAAAGTTTCTATGCACTTAAAATATAACTCACTTGGTAAAAGTTCTGTTACATATAGTTTCTTTGAAATGTATATGTTGCCAAAAAAAGGTTAACTCCAACATGCTACATTGATTTTTTTTTTGTATTTTTCTGAAGCTGGAAACAGGGAGAGACAGTCAGACAGACTCCTGCATGCGCCCGACCGGGATCCACCCGGCACGCCCACCAGGGGCGAAGCTCTGCCCACCAGGGGGCGATGCTCTGCCCCTCCAGGGCATCGCTCTGCCGCGACCAGAGCCACTCTAGCGCCTGGGGCAAAGGCCAAGGAGCCATCCCCAGCGCCCAGGCCATCTTTGCTCCAATGGAGCCTTGGCTGCGGGAGGGGAAGAGAGACAGAGTCAGGAAGGAGGGGGGGTGGAGAAGCAAATGGGCGCTTCTCCTATGTGCCCTGGCTGGGAATCGAACCCCTGGTCTCCCGCACGCCAGGCCGATGCTCTACCGCTGAGCCAACCAGCCAGGGCCGCTACGTTGATTTTTGAGCAGTCTTAGCTATTAACTTAAGCAAGCACATGAACTCTCAAACTGTTCCACTAACTATAATTGGAGTTGCAGTATATAGCAAAAGGAATAAACTTCTAAAAACACTGGCTCACAAATTTAAATCTAAAATCTGCTTTCTTTACATGTTATAGAGCAGTTATTGCTCAGTTGGTATTTTGAGGAATTGTTTTGTCTTCAAGACTGAAAACTAACAAAAATGTCTTTTTTGTTTATTTGTTTAGCAGCAAAGTGCCTGAAGTTTAGCCAGCCCAAAAACATGACATTAAGAACTGTCAGCTCATAAAAATATCTTTGTATTCTAATTACCAGTACTTTCATAATTTCTTATTAAAGGATTTTCACATTGAGGACTTTATCTTATTAAAACTAGTAATTTTGGGTTTTTCAAGAGTAGAGAAACTTAAAGCTTCTCTTCTTCCTTGTTCCTACACTGTACTCTTTAGACTAAATAATCCGATATAGCTGTGATTTATAGTTTCATTTTAAAAAATGAAGATGTTAATAAATAACATGTGAAAACTGATGAAGCATTATGGCACTGAGAACTTTGCATAAAAATTATTAATGTTTACATTAAAAAAGACAAAGACTACAAAGTAATAATATAACTCTATCCTAAAACACAAATCAATAACTTAGCATATATATTTTAAGTGAGAGGATGGGAGATAAGCTGATTCATGCATGTGCCCCAACCTGATCCACCCAGCATCCTTATCTGGCGCCAATGCTAAAGTACCAAGGTATTTTTAACACCTGAGGCTGATGAGGTGGGACCACCCAAACTCTCCTCAGGGCCACAGTTGAACTAATTGAGCCACTGGCTGCGGGAGGAGATAAAGGAGGGAAGGAGGAGAGAGGGGGGAGAAGCAGATGATCACTTCTACTGTGTACCCTGATGGGGAATCAAACCCAGGGCATCCATAAGCTAGGCCGATGCTTTATCTACTGAGTCACCAGCCAACACTACTTTTAGATTCCTGTGGACAAGAAAAGGGATATGTTTTTTAAAATGCTCTGCAAACTGTAAAAACTCATTTATCCAGGAACCTCATTTATAAAGAAAAAGTTTAAAAACTCAGGAAGCAAAAGTAATATGAGATAGTCATTAACAATAAATTATAAATGAAAAATACCTTGTGCATATTAAATGCTATATAAATATTTTAATAAAAATGAGTGATATATTTATAATTATAGTTATACTTACTATTATTTTAGTATTATTGTATACCAGTCACTTCAAATCTCAATTTTGAAACGCATGGAGTTCTATAAACATTCTTGTTTTTTGACTTGAACTTAACCTGTAATATACTTCAAACTCAAAGACAAGGGGATTGTAAAATATGTTGATCATGCATGAACCTCCTTAATGTACTTATAATTTTCCAAAGTAACATTACACAAGTTTCAGTACAAAATTAAAATAAAAACTCAGCCATTTTATCACTATTATTTTTGGGTTATACATTTTATCATTGCAACATTATAATCCGTACAAAGCACATGGTTTACATATTAATTATGATATTTAGAAGAAGAAATGACACAAGAAAAATATTTTTCATCTCAAAATCTTTAAACTTTAAAACATGACTTTGTTTTACTTTGAGGAGTTTTAATGATACAGTTTCACTGTTCTAAGAGTCTTCAGTGAATTGATTGCAGTCAGCTGGTCAATCTTCAATCACAAGAATATTAATCATGGTGACAGATGCCACTATGTCCTCCTCCCTGTATTTTACAAGCATGGAAAAGGACAAGTGAGCACTTGCCTCCTTGATTTTAGATCGAAACTGTTACTTGAAATATCCAGGAAGGATTATTTATACTATGGCAGAAAAAAGCTGGGAATCCCTTAAACATGCCCATCCATACTCTCTCTGATCATGATGTTTCCTTCAAAAAACAAATTACTCAAACACTTTGTAAATGGAATTTAACAACATTTACAAATTAACCATGACTAAATGGCATTTGAGGTATTTATTTTACATTGTTTTATCACGTGAATAGAAATAAATAAAGTTTGGTTAAAGTATTTATAACACTATTTTTTTGTAATAAGAGAAGCCATTATTTGCTTTTCTTTGCATATTTAAAATAATGTACCAAGTAAATATTCATTTATGGAGCTGCCCAAGCAAAAATATTAAAACCAAACATATTAAAGATTAGTAAGAATATTCATTCTTTCCTTAGAATATTATTGAAATAATTGGCATAATGTTACATAATGTAATGAGATAATATTATATAATGGTCAAAAACATATTACAAATAATCACTTTTAAAGTTGTACAAAGATTCTATTTAAAACATATTTGATTTACAGGTTTACTGCTTGCTCTAAAGGCCCTGAGAACATTTCATGCCTCTGTATTTAAAAAAAGAGTAGCCACAGATAATATTAAATCTCTATTTGAAGGTATTAACAGAGACGTTTTCCTTAAATTATAAATTTCTATATAGTATTGAACTCTCAAGCTATCCTGTTGTTCCTTTTCAACTTGTTCAGGGAATGAGTAGGTTCATATTAGCTCCTCTCTGGAGGCACTCCTTGTTTCTGTAATTCTATAAGTAAGTTTGCTTAGGAAAATCAGTGAAACATTCCATTTAAACAGTCATTTCTTTCTACATTACAAAGACAAAGTAATTTATAACTTTATTATAAAGCCCAGTTGTTTGCCCAGAAACACCATGGTTGCAGATGTATCTCCTTATAATACTTTCTGTTCCAGAAAAATTTCATATCTCCTCAAGAAGAAAGGGAATATGCCATCCTTTTGGTTTCAACTCAACTTGTTTTCTTTTTGCTTTTAAACACACTCTCCCTTAGAAAGTCTTAGCTTTCTTAAATTGCGAAAATGAAGCCCCCACCCTGCCTTTTTAAAAACAAGTTCGCCAAGTTCAAGGTCTCCAGATCTCACTGTGAATTAACATCTTCGTTTTCTTTCTCCTTTCTTAAGCCTGGCCCTGATTATACTCTTATTTTGCCAAAGCAGTGATTAAACACACACACAGGCACACACACACAGAAAATGAGTAGAGGTTTTTATTGCATTTGCTTCTGCACCTTAAAATTATTGAACTCATTTTCTTTCTTTTTTTAAAAAAATTTTTTTAGACTTTATTTATTATTTTCATTTTAGAGAAGAGAGAGAGGGAGAGAGAGAGAGAGAAAGGGGGAGCTGGAAGCATCAAATCACGTATGTGTCTTGAACAGACAAGCCTAGAATTTTGAACCTGCGACCTCAGAGTCATCACTTTATCCACTGCATAACAACAGGTTAGGCTGAACTCATTTCGAAAAGAAATAATCTGCTTTCAAATTTGGCATTAATTTTAAACTTGCACTTAGAGATGTCTGCTGAATAATATTTCAGCACACTGTCAAGAGATTCCATATCTGTTTTTGGTTTTCTTTTTCCTATTTCTTTCTTTGCAGTCAGAAGTTTTCAAAGTTTAATAGTCTAATACAATTAACAGAATCAAACACATTGATTTAAAATTCATGTGCAGTATAGTTGAAAAGACAGATTTCCAGAGATTTATTTACAACCTATTTCCATTTCCTATCAATTAGTTTTCAATTGTTTATATAGCTGATTAAATGTTTTATGTAGTTGCCTTAGTACATTTACAGATTTAAATGTATTTTATGTATTTCTGATAAAAAATAAAATCAAAAAAATTCCAATAGGACAATATGGAAAGCTCATTAAAATTTAAAACTTGAAATTCACTTTTAAAAACTTGTGAAAGGTACTAAGACTATTTCCCTGAAAGGACTTTAGTTTCCTTTCTTATGTCTAGTAACAAAAAAAGTAAGGCAAATGCCTTGTAGCAGTGTTTATAAGCATTTTGTATGTCAAATAAAATATGAAGAAAAAAAATACCATTATTTCTGAATTTCAGTAATCTGCTTTCCTTGCAGTACTTATTTATGTTCAAACATCTTATTTTTATTACTTCTACATTTTATTCAATAACTCTTTTTTTGTTATTTTAGGTATTTTGTTTTGTTTTGCTTTGCTTTTTTAAATGAGAGGTGGGTAGACAGAAAGACAAACTCCCTCATGTGCCCCAACCAGGATACAGCCAGCAAACCCCCTATCATGTGATGCTCTGACCATCTGGGGCTGCTGCTCCATTGCTTGGAAACCAAGCTAGTTTAGCACCTGAGGCAGGCCATGGAGCTATGCTCAGCTTCTGGGGCCAACTTGCTCAAACCATTAGAATTATGGCTGTGGGAGAGTAAGGGAGGATGGAGAAACACATGGTTGCTTCTCCTGTGTTCCCTAACTGGGAAGCGAACCAGGGATTTCCACATGCCAGGTTGACGCTCTACTGCTGAGTCAACTGGCCAGGGCTATTTTAGCTTTTTGTGTTCATATATATATTTACTTGATAAGATTCATGTTAAATAGTGTACTTATTGTTATAATCTTTTTTTTTTTTTTTTTGCTTAACATTCTCTCCAATGTCTTCAAAAAGTCTTCAAACCATTTTAATGGCCATATAATATTATATAATATGAAGAAGACACAATTTATCCAGTTTGGAAATTCCTAAATTTTCTCTAGCAATTCATTCTTTAATTGATTGATTTTAGAGAGATAGAGAAAGGAACAAGGAAAGAGAGAGAGAGAGAGAAAGAAAGAGAAGCATTCATTTGTTGTTTCACTTAGTTGTGCATTCATTGGTCACATCCTGTGTGTGCCCTGACCCAGAATCAAACCCACAACCTCGGTGTCTTGGGACAACTCTTTAATTGACTGAGCTAACCAACCAGGGTTAAATTTTTTCAAGAATTTTTAAATTTAACTTATTCGGGTGACATTGATTAATAAAATTATATAGATTTTAGGTATACAATTCTACAATACATTATCTGTATATTGTATTGTGTGTTTACCACACCAAGTCAAATTTTCTATCATTTATCCTCCTTTATCCTCTTCTAAGTTTTCCCACCCCTTTCCCTCTGAAAAATTGTGACTTCTTTCCATCTCATTCCCTATTACTATGGCCATGACCCTCATTAGCAATACTGAAAGAAAACATTGGTTAGGAGGACTTGCACATGGTTCTAAATATTATATATCCTGGCTCTTCTTTAAAAAAATAATAATCTGTCTCTGTTTTATGATGTGACAAAGGGAAACAAAACATCAACTTGAACATTGTTTATATTTGATATTCTATTTTGTACCTACTATATTGAGAATGCCCAGATTTATTTATGAACAAATATAACTACTTTTATCATACAACAATTTAAAAATACAGAACAAACATTAGATGAATAACAAGATTTTTTTCTTACTCCTCAATACTTTTTAAATTAAATCTGCCTCAAACATTTTCAGTTTATGGAGTGGATAATCTGTATATTTTATCAGAAGTGATGTCTAATCCTTCTGATGATTTAGGGCCACATTCCCCATTCCCCTAAACCTGCCAAGGGTAGTGGGTCTGTAGCCATAAACCAATAGAATACACTGAGGACATTTCAGTTTCTTTGACTTGGTAGAATTGCTTGTTCACTTGCTTCAATGAATTTCTTCTTGTTAGGTTATTGGCATTAAGGACAAGAGCATGCTTCCTGAGACGAGAGTGTTACAGCAATTGGAGAACAGACTTCAGTTGTGAGAAATGGCAAAGAAAACCAGTATACAATACCCATGCTTCTCACCCGAGTCACCTGTAGCCTTGGTTACTTGTAGTATAACAACAGGTTTCATGTTCTGAAAATATGCAATTCTAGCTTCTCTGGAAAAGTCAACTACCATTTTGAAGTTGCAACTTCATCACAAGAAAGAAAAAATATGGTCCTAATCCAATTAAGAGAGGGCACTTGCTAAGAAGCTTCAAGTCAATATAGCCCAACAAATATTTGTTGATTTAGGTTTACTTACATGCAATAAATGTGGGGTTTTTTTTTTTGACAGAGAAGTGTTTGATACCAAACTGGCTACCACTATGTCACTAGAAACACAAGTAATAAAAGTAATTGCCATAGAAGTTAGAGCAGGAATGAAACTTTAATTTTATTTATCAATTTTTAGAGAGGAGAGAAAGAGAGAGAGAGAGAAACAAAGAGAGCGAAGGGGGGAGGAGCTGGAAGCATCAACTCCCACATGCGCCTTGACCAGGCAAGCCCAGGGCTTCGAACCGGCAACCTCAGCATTTCCAGGTCAACGCTTTATCCACTGCGCCACCACAGGTCAGGCCAGGAATGAAACTTTAGAGATCATTTATATAGTACATACAGGAAGTGCTCTGCACAAAGTAAGCTCACAATAAGTAACTGATGAATGGATCAATCTAGTTCACTCACTTTTTTACAGATGGAGGAACTAACATCAAAACGAAGAAGTAAAAAAAAAGGTAAAAAAAAAAAAAACCAATGAAGAAGTAATTTACTCAGTGACATAAAGTTGATCAAAGGCAGAGCCAGGATTAGAGACCAGAATTTTTAAGTACTTATCAATTATTCTTTCTACCATACTTTCTTTGGTATGCTGTCATTTCCACTGTTGACTTAACTATAAACTATAGTCTTCTCTGTCCCTTGAACATTTTGTCCATGTGACCTTATGTCTGCAAGATCTTTTAGCAGAGCCACTCCTTAAACTAACATTAACCACTCTAGTCCACACTGATTTATCTATTTTCAGAAATCCCACAGTAGTAAGCTACTGGTACCACAAGTTTAGAACTTTAATACAAAGAATTATGTTCTATTTTGAAATATTTTATGTGTATTTCTTGTGTTATAAATTGCATGTACCTATTAGTAAAAAACGTTGGCTTATAATTCTTTTATATATTTCATCATGTAACTCTTAAGTTTATGGGAGTGAATAAAAGATAGAATAAGCATGTAACTTATCATCCAAACTGGGATATGTTGAGAGCTAAAAAAGTATTATTGATATTTATTCAATAAGCATTAACTATGACTGTGTTGGGTGAACTGGAATTTAAGTTGGCTCTAACAATGGTTGGATTGCTCCACATGTGTTCAGTTAGAGTTATTCCAGTGTTGACTGTACAGTTTTTCAACTATGGGAGACTGTTTACAATTTACCCTATTATACCAAGTGAAATTATTTCTAGCCCTGGCCGGTTGGCTCAGCGGTAGAGCATTGGCCTGGCGTGCAGGGGACCAGGGTTCGATTCCTGGCCAGGGCACATAGGAGAAGCACCCATTTGCTTCTCCACCCCCACCCCCTCCTTCCTTTCTGTCTCTCTTCCCCTCCCACAGCCAAGGCTCCATTGGAGCAAAGATGGCCCGGGCGCTGGGGATGGCTCCTTGGCCTCTGCCCCAGGCACTAGAGTGGCTCTGGTCGCAGCAGAGCGACGCCCTGGAGGGGCAGAGCATTGCCCCCAGGTGGGCAGAGCGTCGCCCCCTGGTGGGCGTGCCGGGTGGATCCCGGTCGGGCGCATGCGGGAGTCTGTCTGTCTCTCCCTGTTTCCAGCTTCAGAAAAATACAAAAAGAAAAAGAAAGAAATTATTTCTAAATAGTAATCACTGTAAAGTTATGACACATGAAATTTTATTTACTAAATATTTATGCGTTATTTGTTTAAAAGTCATTATAGTTCTACAAATATTCAATCATTGTTTTAGTTTTTTAAAGGTGTATTAAGTTAAATGTAAAACTTTTGTTGGTCCAGTTTTAATTATTCCAAAATTAAAAATGTATCTAAGAGTGAAAAAAAACGGCATTCTAATTCTTTCTTGATGGTAAAATATGCACTCTTATTGCTTTCTATGTGAGATAGATGAGGTAAGGTAATGTTAAAAGCTATGGACAAAAAGGCCTAAATTTGAAGTTCAAACATAGATTTATATGTACATATTTACGTAAAAAGTATTGACACAGGCCCTGGCCGGTTGGCTCAGCGGTAGAGCGTCGGCCTGGCGTGTGGGGGACCCGGGTTCGATTCCCGGCCAGGGCACATAGGAGAAGCGCCCATTTGCTTCTGCACCCCCACCCCCTCCTTCCTCTCTGTCTCTCTCTTCCCCTCCCGCAGCCAAGGCTCCATTGGAGCAAAGATGGCCCGGGCGCTGGGGATGGCTCCTTGGCCTCTGCCCCAGGTGCTAGAGTGGCTCTGGTCGTGGCAGAGCAACGCCCCGGAGGGGCAGAGCATCGCCCCCTGGTGGGCAGAGCGTCGCCCCTGGTGGGCGTGCCGGGTGGATCCCGGTCGGGCGCATGTGGGAGTCTGTCTGACTGCCTCTCCCCGTTTCCAGCTTCAGAAAAAAAAAAAAAAGTATTGAGACACATAATTATGATTTTTTAAATCATTTTGGATAAATTATATTGACATTAGTAAAAGAAACAAGGAAAGTCCATGGTAAGTTCATGTACAACTAATGACTAAAATTTTAAAGCATTTACTCATCATATCATGATATATATATTTAATACAATATTTATATATTTTTATACAATTTTCATTATAAATTATATATGTATATATTTATGTAACAAAGGTTTAAATATCCCAGACAGAACTCTCCGTACTTTCAATTTAGTAATATGACTAAATTGGAATTTATTGATAAAAATTTTCTGCAGCAAAATGAATTTTAAGCATTTGAACAATGAGAGTTACACAATCTGCTCCAGATGGAACTTTGCTGTTTAGAGAATAACAAAGAAAAAATAGGTAATACAAATACATCAAGCTGACAAAAATGTAAATACAACAAAAGAAAAAACATTTCTTAGATAAATTCTGTTTTCTTTTGAATACTACATTCTATACTATGTAACACTTCAACTACAAGCAGATACTTATCAAAGAGTTTATAGTCTTTATCATAAAACCTGTTTTGTATTCTAAGCAATCATATTTTTCCATCCTCAAAGTTCTAAACTTAAGCTAAAGTATGCCAGTAAAAAAAAAAAAGTGAAAATAATAACATAGAAAACAAAATAACATGGCTCTTGAGAAAAATGCTAAGAACTGATATTAAGTTGACCAATTCTCACCTACCTACATGGATCTTTAAGACAAGTTCCTGGACGGCATTATTTTAAGAAATCAAGTTTTAAAAACCTATTTTAAAAACTATCTTATTGTGGCCCTGGCCGGTTGGCTCAGTGATAGAGCATCGGCCTGGCGTGCGGAAGTCCCGGGTTCGATTCCCGGCCAGGGCACACAGGAGAGGCGCCCATCTGCTTCTCCACCCCTCCCCCCTCTCCTTCCTCTCTGTCTCTCTCTTCCCCTCCCGCAGCTGAGGCTCCATTGGAGCAAAAGCTGGCCCGGGTGCTGGGGATGGCTCCTTGGCCTCTGCCCCAGGCACTAGAGTGGCTCTGGTTGCGACAGAGCAACGCCCAGGATGGGCAGAGCATCGCCCCCTGGTGGGCGTGCCAGGTGGATCCTGGTCGGGCGCATGTGGGAGTCTGACTGCCTCCCGGTTTCAAGCTTCAGAAAAATACAAAAAAAAAAAAACACTATCTTATTGTATATTGCATTCAGTATAACGTGTGTGTGGCTGGAGAGATGTAGAGGAATATCAAAGAACATTTATTCTGTATTAAATAATAAGAGGAAATAATAAAATTGTATTATTATAACACACTTCTTCACTAAGTTAGTAGGTAATAAAAAGTCTCTATTACTATATTTCTAAGAAAGAAGTTATTTATTTCATTTTCAAAACGAGGCTAATTTCTAGAACCTCAAGACAAAGAAGTTTATATACAGTTACATGGCTCATCTTCTTTTTCTATTTTGTATCATCCACATACTAGATGTTCAATTTTTTTCATCCTTGCTTCAATAGTGTCAATAAAGATGATAGTTGAAAGAACAATGAAAAAATTATATTCGACATAAAAAAGTCTTTCTAATGATCTTTTTTAATTGTCAGGAAAAATGTGTCATATTTTTAACTGTGTTTTATATTTCAATCAACAAAGATTTATTTAGTTCAATATATATTTTCACTGATACACATCTCAATTGCTTAACATTATTACGATTATAATGAGCTGCAAGTTGTGTACACTATTTACAACGTTGACATAATTATCAGAACATACAGTAGTTATGACCTGAGGTTAGACTTATGACCAACCCCACTGTCTTTTCTGGCAGAGGGCTTTAAAGACATTTCCCAGGAAGGCAAGTTAATCATTCATAATGTCAACACACACACACAAAGTGTGAGGTTTTACTTCAGAATAAATATTTTCACTTAAATAATTGATTATGAATTTATCTCTCACCAACTAATCTTTTCTGGATTTTAAATGAATTTTCATGGTGTAATTTATTTACCAAAAAAACAGTGCTACATTTTATATGGTGTTAAAACTATGCTATTCAATGACATAAAGTTTCCTTTGGGTTCTGGTTAAGAATTAATGACTGACTTCATAGATAACTTTGATGAATTTATCCATCAGTAACTATTGACTTCTACTTTATGCAAGGCATTGGGTTCAGTGCTGCAGTAAGTACTTATACGTATAAAAAGATAAATTCTTTGCTTTCAAAGAGTTTACAACTTAGTAAATAAGATAACATAAATAAATTTTAAAAATGGGGAACTGGTCATTGCCAAATTGTGAGGTAGAGGGAGAGATTAATAAGGACTTGAGTATTCAAAGATAGTATGATGGAAAGAAGGAGCCAAGAATGGCTTGAATGTAGGTTTAAATTATAAGAAATAATTGGAAAAGAGTTCTATAATAATAAAATTAAACAGACTGTTATATACAGAAAACAAAAAAGAGTCTGAAGAAGGCTCATTTGTCAGGAAGATTGTAGGACTGTGGGGATACAGAAGCCAACATCTGCAAGATAATTATAATCTCATTTTTATCCCACCCAAAAGAGAAAACAACTTAGCTCTCTTCTCTTACTAACACTTAAGCAATTTGCTAAGGAATTTAAATATACTCATAATTTAATTACCATGGTACTCTTAGGTCAGTCCAATAGTGTCAATCTTATTTTTTGTTCTAAGACATTGAGTCTAAGAGAGGGTAATATAAATTGCTAAGAGCTACACAGCTAGTAATAACGGTGATCGTAATGTAGTAATGATGACAATATTTTTGAGTGCCTGCTATTAACTTGATACAGACAGTCGCTTTTATCTAGTAGCAGCAGGTGCTCAGCTGCTTGATTTATTTTTTCACCCCCTCTCTTTTCTTAGGCAGGGTCACTAGACCCAGAAGACATGTACCCACCAGCATGCAGGAGTAGCCCACAGTGTGGCTCTCCCAGCTTGAGGAGGGATTTACTTTTGCACTGCTTGATGCCCAGCTGGCCAAGGTGGAGACCAGTGGGTCACTTGCGAGTGCTGTAGAAAGCAGAGCTAGGGTTGGGACCTGAAGCTCTGAGCCAAAACACCAGCTTGAAAGAGGGGGTGGATAGGAGACCTGAAACATTTCAGAAGTCATTGCTTCATTCACTTACCATAACCACTGCATACATGAATCAGCTTCAGGGATAATGGCAGATTAAAGAGAAAATATGAATTAAGCTTTGTTTCTGTTTGTCCCATGGAGACCTACTTACAAACTGTTGGTTAACCAGTTAGAGTATAGATACTCTCTTGAATGTGCAGACTACTTGGCAGTTATAAATACAAAAAGATGAAAAATCATGTGAGAAATTATTTAATATTTATAGATTTTAATAATTTACATTCCCCTTAAAACACCATTCATTTAAGAAGTTGTACTTATTTAACTAATCATTCAAAAAAATACATGTTCATTATTCCACAGTTTTGAAACACAGCTGCTGTTTCTCAGAGTAATTGTTTTATATGTAAGTATGATTGCAACAGCCTTAATCTTAAATTCTAATCTTACTTTCAATATGCATACTTATCAAAACTCAATGTTGTGGTAAAGACAATTCACCTACTAAATTGTTAGTCAAGATTTTCACCTTAATAATTGCTATCATTCTGTCCCCATTTTTGGTGATATGGTAGTATTTTAATTAGATAAACATGTTTTGGTAAAATTAGGCATTTGTCCAACATTAATTGCAACAATATCATTCAATTCTTCATTTTTGTGGAACACTGAAATTTGAGAGAAGCTTATCTAAACAAATAAAAATTCCTAAGTATAAAGATATAAAGATTTTTAAAAATCTGTTTAGACCTGACCTGGGGTGGCACAGTGGATCAAGCATCAACATGGAATGCTGAGGTTGCCGGTTCAAAACCCTGGGCTTGCCTGGTCAAGGCACATATGGGTGTTGCAGCTTCTTGCTCCTCCCCCCTTCTCTCTCTCTCTCTCTCTCTCTCTCTCTCTCTCTATATATATATATATATATATATATGTATATATATATATATCTGTCTTCTCTAAAATAAATGAATAAATAAATAAATAATTTTAAAAATCTGCTTAATTTAGGCTTAAGATAGATACTACTTAAATACTGTTCTTAAAAGGGAAACCATTTCACATTATTTAAGTATTCATATCAATTTTTTAATATATCAAACATTAGATAAACATTTCTACTGAAATGTTATCTACTGGTATTATAAAATCTCAACATTATAAGTCATGGCTAATTGACTTAGACCAGTGAACTAAAATTGTTTTCAGAATCCAACAGGCATTCATAACTTTTACTTTCATTCTTTAGTGTTTTGAGGATTAACTTCTGGGTGCTGCATACATTAAGTGGCAGATCTATAAGCTTTACTTTTAGGTTGACACTATGATCTAATGGTAAAGTACTCTATCCATGATCAATACAGACATATGTTGTTTTTTATATTTTTTAGAGAGAGAGAGAGAGACAAAGAGAGAGAGAGAGACTGACAGTGAGAGAGAAGGAAGAGAGAGAGAAGCATCAACTCATAGTTGCTTTCACTTTCATCTTAATTTATGAACTCACTTCCTGAAGACTCTGTCTCTAAAATGCAAGCTTCATTGATTACTCTCTCTTTGTACCTGTATAATCCTATTGCTTGGAACATACTATTTGGCTCTTTGTAAACATTTTACCTCTTTAGTTTAGTTTTTTTGTTTGTTTGTTTGTATTTTTTTGAAGCTGGAAATGGGGAGGCAGTCAGACAGACTCTCGCATGCGACCGACTGGGATCCACCCGGCATGCCTACCAGGGAGCGATGCTCTGCCCATCTGGGGCGTTGCTCTGTAGCAACCAGAGCCATTCTAGTGCCTGAGGCAGAGGCCATAGAGCCATCCCTAGCGCTCGGGCAAACTTTGCTCCAATGGAGCCTTGGCTGCAGGAGGAGAAGAGAGAAAGACAGAGAAGAAGGAGAGGGGGAGGGGTTGAGAAGCAGATGGGTGCTTCTCCTGTGTGCCCTGGCCGGGAATCGAACCCGGGACTCCTGCACGCCAGGCCGACGCTCTACCACTGAGCCAACTGGCCAGGGCCTTTAGTTTTGTTTTATGTTAATCAATCTTATCACACTAATAAGATTAGGAAAAATCTGAGAGGTCAGAGATCTTGGCCAAATGTTATTTGCAATTATAATGATTCCCAGCATAGTGCTGATCACATAATAGTTCCCCATGATTATTTTGGTTAGTTAATTTAATATTCAAGGGTATATTATCTGCATAACTTAATCTACTCATTTTTTATTATAACAAGCTGAGACACAAATGAAAGGGATAAAAATGATCACCATCAACTAGTACTTCTGGACTCTTGTATTAGTCAGATGTTTACAGTAAATTATGTAAAAACTGAATAATTTAGAGCAATGAACAACATTCTTTTCTTGTGATAAGGGTATTTTGGTACATTAATTGCACTGTTTGCTTTTTAAAAACTAGATTACATTGTTTTTAGGACTAATGAAAACTTAAGGCACTACCTATTAATTTGAAGAGTAAAAACTAATGATCTTGGATTTATATAATTTTCTTAAAAAATAAACTAAGAACTTTGTGTTCTCTGGAACATGATATCATAAAGCATAAATGAAAGTAGAGCTGCTAAATCTGTATTCTGCCAACTGCTACTATTTAAATTGTCACTGACCTTCCCCAGAAGGCTTTAAAGAGCCTTGCTATCACTTTCTCTTCATCTAATTCAGTGAATATCCCTTCTCACAGCTATAACTCTGCCATCGAAAATCTCAACCAGTCAATGTGAGAGAAGAGTAAAAAAATATTTTTAAATGGTAGAATTCAATATTAGATAATAATACTAAAGAAGGTTGTCTTGGGACAAGTCATGGATTATAATGTGGAGATATACAGAAACTAGATACAACTGATATTGATTCCTTCTATTTCATTTACTCCTGTGCTTCCCTTGAGAATCTAACATATAAATCAATTCCTTAAGTTTATGAGTATTGAGAAAAAATGAACTGAATTCAACTTTCCCTAAAAGTTAGTCTGGATAGGAAATGAGATATTAAATAGATTATCAGATTTTAAAAGTGTTGACTTGAAAAATCTTTCATTGCACCAGTCTGACAGATGGGATAACTTCCTTAACATGACATGATTCTGTAGCCACCTAGTGGTAGGCTATATTTGTTACAAGTGTAATATTTGGAAGGCAAGGTATTAAAAGCATCAGAACTTTTGAGACAAAGATGAGAGTTCCAGTCCATATTTCTTTTTTTAATTTTATTTTTTGTGACATAGGAATAGATAGGAACAGACAGAGAGGAAGGGAGAGAAATGAGAAGCATCAATTCTTCGTTGCGGCACATTAGTTGTTCATTGATTGCTTTCTCATATGTGCCTTGACCGAGGGGTTCCAGCTGAACCAGTACCCCTTGCTCGAGCCAGTGACCTTGGGCTCAAACCTGCAACCTTGGGTTTCAAGCCAGCATCCATGGGGTAGCATCTATGATCCCACACTCAAGCCAGCGACCCCATGCTCATACCGGTGAGCCCTCGCTCAAGGTGGATGAGCCTGCACTCAAGCTGGTAACCTTGGGGTTTCGAACCTGGGTCCTCCATGTCTCAGTACAATGTTCTATCCATTGTACCACTGCCTGGTCAGGCTACAGTCCCATATTTCTAAGTACTTACAGTAGTCTCTCTTTAAAAGGGCTACTATGAATAACTGTAAGACACCTTGGTCAACATATTCCTCTTACTATCTACTAAATGTTGTTCGCACTTTACCTTTTCACTCTGTCCACACCTTAAATTCAACTCCATGTTCAATGCTGAGTTTAGAGGTCATTTCTTTTATTTCATTACAACACAAGCTAATATTATATTTTTTTTCATTTTTCACCCTTTAGTGTTATGGCTTCCTTTGCCTAAGCTGTCTTTTTAGTGGTAAACAATCAAGTAAATATTTTTTCTAGCATAGAATCACTCTCTTTAAAAACATGCTTTCTGATATTATATGCCAATTATATCTCAGTTTAAAAAGAATAATAACAGAAAAGAAGTAAACTAAAGACAAATCTTTAGGAGACGGAAAATGGAAAATGTTGTGTTGGTATTGACAGGTAAATCATAGATGAAGAAGTGGGAGACGGCTACCATGGAAATGGAAAACAGAAAAATTTCCTATCTATCTGCCTAGTAGATGCCACTCAATTGAAAATTTAGAGGCAACTTAAATTCACCATGTCCAAACTAAACTTATCTCTGTTCCTTTTCACAAACATATATCCACCACATCTTCCTATATACACCATTTCAGCCTCATATCACTAATTGTTCAAGACAAATACCGGGAAGTCATCCTTAACTTTTTGTTCTCTTTTACTATTCACAGCCAATCAACAAACAAGTCCTTCCCCTCAAATAAGACCACTGATATCAACTCATATTTTCCCATTCTACCATGTTGTCTAGACCTGTTATTTCCACTTCCTTACATCTCAACCCTTTCTAACTAGGTTTGTCTACACTGTTACACTCAAAGGCTTATTAAGGTTACCAACATCTCACATGGCACCAAACCAATGAAGTTTTCTGATCACATAAATTAAAGTTCTGGCAGGAAATAAAATTTACTTTATAAAAAAAATTTTCTATATACCTGAAAAACTTAATTTCACAGAAAAGTGTGTCTTCATTAAATCTGAATTATAACGCCCTCCACCAAATTCTTTTCTAGAGCCAGACAAACTGTAGAAATGATACATTCAAAAGTGATGTAAAAATGGGTACTAGACTTGTGTTATCAAAATCAATTTCAAATATAATTTAATAATAATATGTAATAAAGACTAACTCATTTGTGTTTTTATATTCAGGGTAATATGAGGTATTTTGTTAAAATGATTTTACAGGTATAAGTTTATATCTGACTTATAAGGGTCTTTATTTGCTGAAATCTAAAGTTATAAAAAACAAGTAATAATGGAAATGAGTCATTTATTTACTCTTCTATCCAACTGAGCAAATTTATGGAGCACTTACATAAGATTAATAAAAATTGTTTTAACTACTAAAAGACAACTTTTGAATTGGAACACAAATATTCCAAATGAATTATATTATTTTAATACCATTATAAATAACATTATTTTGTTAAATATAAGAATACTTAAATATCTGTTTGAGTCCTTAGAGATACAAACTATAGTAAGTAATGGGTCAGGCAGAAAAATACTCAGAAATTTTGAAACACGTGCTAAGTATTTCATACATAACCTCTCTTATCCTCTTAATTACAGAAACTTAAGCCCAATGATTTTTTTCTAGTCAAACATTGTATTCTTAAGCTAAACTGTAAAGTTTATTACCCAGAGATATGTCATTAAATAATAGAAAGTGTCAATATCCACCATCTTATTTGGCCTTATTTAAAAAGAAAAAGCATACTTCAAGGGAAAATTTATAGTGTTTTGACGTTTACTAAATGGTTTCTGTATGCCAGAAACTTTAATGGGTTGCTTCATGTAATCTCTCTGACAAATTATTTTATACTGAGTTCCGTTATGGTTGTTGTAAATAAGGCTTTGACAACAGATATATGAAAAGATGCTCAGCTTCATTAGTTATTAGAGAAATGCAAATCAAAACTACAATGAGATACCACCTCACCCCTGTTAGATTAGCTATTATCAACAAGACGGGTAATAGCAAATGTTGGAGAGGCTGTGGAGAAAAAGGAACCCTCATTCACTGTTGGTGGGACTGTAAAGTAGTACAACCATTATGGAAGAAAGTATGGTGTTTCCTCAAAAAACTAAAAATAAAACTACCTTATGACCCAGAAATCCCTCTACTGGGTATATACCCCAAAACCTCAGAAACATTGATACGGAAAGACACATGTAGCCCCATGTTCATTGCAGCACTGTTCACAGTGGCCAAGACATGGAAACAACCAAAAAGCCCTTCAATAGAAGACTGGACAAAGAAGATGTGGCACATATACACTATGGAATACTATTCAGCCATAAGAAATGATGACATCAGATCATTTACAGCAAAATGGTGGGATCTTGATAACATTATAAGGAGTGAAATAAGTAAATCAGAAAAAAACAAGAACTACATGATTCCATACATTGGTGGAACATAAAAATGAGACTAAGAGACATGGACAAGAGTGTGGTGGTTACCAGGGGTGGGGGGAGGGAGGACATGGGAGGGAGGGAGGGAGAGAGTTAGGGGGAGGGGGAGGGGCACAGAGAACTAGATAGAGGGTGGCAGAGGACAATCTGACTTTGGGCGAGGGGTACGCAACATAATTTAATGACAAAATAACCTAGACATGTTTTCTTTGAATATATATACCCTGATTTATTAATGTCATCTCAATACCATTAATAAAAATTTATTTAAAAAAAACAACAACAACAAAAAAAATAAGGCTTTGAGGGGAAGCAAATTACAGTAATAGTAAAAACAACAACAATAACTGACTGCTGTTTAGTATCTGATATGTACTAGGTTCTTAATATTACCAGATTTACACAATAAAAAAATTTTTTGGCAAGTCCATATGACTTAGGATACCTGGATAACTCACTTAAACCCTCTAAGCTTCATATGTAAAGTATGGGCAATAATAACCACTTTCATTGAAAGTCTGTAATATTAAATAAAATAATTTGTATAATTTTCAGCACATAGTCAGGCTTTCAGTAGATGTCCAATAAATGATAGTTTATATAAAATGTCTCCTCATTTGATAAGAATTCTGATCACAGATTAAGATCTAAGATCAGGAAGAAGATGGTGATGGAGTAGGAGGAAATTCCAACTGCCACCTCCCAGAAAGAAATTGGATTAAAATTTAAGTACAATTATCCTGAAAAAGCAACTTTGGACTAAAATAAGAGGACTCTTTAAACAAGGATCACTGAAGAAGGCACACCAAGACTGATATGAAAGGCAGAGATGCGGAAAGGGCTGTCCCGCTCCCAGGAGCAAGTGGTGGCTGAGGGTTTGGAGGGACTCTTGTGGCGGAGTGGGTGGCCCTGAGAAGTGTGGGTCCTCAGCCCCCAGCCTGGAGCTCCAGCCAAGAACCCCAGAGCTTAGAAGAGGTGCCCAGACAGCATTTATCTGTGAAAAGAGCTGACTTTCTGTCTGTGAGAAAGAGACATACCTCTCGAATTCATACTCCATTTAAAAGGGCCCATGCAGAACATCTTGTTTACAGCCACTTACCGGGGAGTCTTCAGAGGGGGAGAGCTGAGAGGACTGGAGTTGTGTGAGGAGATTGTAAAGTTGAAGGCCCAGAGAGAGAGACTGTGGGAGACTGCCACTGGAGCCCCTGTGCTGAGTCATTCTTCCGTACTGCAGTCTCCATCTTTCTTGGGTGCAGCAATCCCCTCTGAGTGGCATCAGTTTGGGGAAAAGCAACTGCTCCTTCTTTGAGAGTATATCCTACCCCAGGGATGGCGATGGGTTGTTCTGAGTCAGCTGGCCTGGGTGCTAGGTATTCTGTCCTGCTTGGCTAGATTTCACAAAGGGAAGGGAGAGAGACTTGGAGCATGGACATTTAAATTGTGTGTGCCTCTGAGTCTATTGTTGGATCTGGTTGAGGTACTCTGCCACCTTCAGGAAGGGCATGGTCAGCCCCAGAAGTGAACTCTTTCAGTCTTCCTCCCTGACACCTGTATGTCAACATCTGAAAGAACTTCTGAAAAGGGGACTGTTGGCCACACTCAGTCTAAACCTGATGTTTACCTTGTTGAGTAAAAATAAATTTTGAGTATCCAGCAGTGGCTGAGGGATCAAGCTCTGGAGTAGTGGCCACATTCCTTGTACTGAGTTCCTGACCAAGAGACTCCTGAAGTAGAGGGTCCCACAAATGTTGTATTCATAACCTCAGCTGCCCTAACCCACCAAGCATACAACCTGTAGAGGTATTAATTGGCAGAGGCCAATCTGAGTCCACACTACAGTCTTACTACAAAAGACTCTATGGGAAGACTAGGCAGCTACAAGAGGAGGAAGAGCAGCTGAAAAGTAAAGGCAAATCCTATGAATCCTGGGGTTTTTATGAAAATGCTGTCATCTCTAAGAAAGAGGAAGCTGATCCTTATACAAATGTTGGCCCCTTCCACAGTACCCAGACACAGAAAATGCAGAGACAAATAGTGAAAAGTGCAATAGCTGCAGACTGGTAACCCACAGCAGGTTACAAACAACAGCTGATGCCAACCCAAGAAGAAATAGAGCCAACACTACTGGTAGAGGGTGGCAGGCAGCACCCACCCTAGACTCAACTACCTACACAAGCAGCACACCCAAAGGTGGAGTCTAGCAGGCACCAGACATTGTGGAGAATAAATACGCCTAACAAGACAGACATTGCATGGTGTGTAATGAACATAATCAAGGTTGACCTTTAGAGCCAGACAGCCTAAAGGGATAACCATACTCACAAAAGCACCAACTGCATCTAATACATACAACAAGAGGGAAAATAGTACCCTCAAGAAGCATTCCTCAAGGAGCATTCCTAGAACAAGAAAAACAAGTGACTTGGAGGAAAGTACCAACGAGCACATCTTCTTCATAAAGACCAAACAAGAACTTCAAAGTCAAACAGCACTACCTAATACACAGACAAAATAGGCAGAGAAATGCAACCTTAATAAATCAAAAACAAAAACCTCCAAAAAAAGAACTGAATGAGAGAAGAGTAACCAAAATATCAGATGCAGAGTTTAAAACAATAATTTTTAGGATGCTCAAGGATCTTAGAGCAACTATGGATGGACATAATGAACACCTTAATAAAGAGATAGCAAGCATCAAAAACGACATTGAAATTGTAAAAAAGAACCAGTCAGAAATGACATATACAATATGTGAAATGAAGACTGCACTAGAAGGAATTAATAGGAGGCTAGATGAAGCAGAGGATCTAATCAGCAATTTAGAGGACAAGATAAACAAAAACATGGAAGCAAAGCAGCAAAAAGAAAACAGGATCAAAAAGTCAGAGGAAACTCTAAGAGAGCTCTGTGACAATATGAGGAGAAAAAACATCCACATCATAGGGGTACCTGAAAAAGAAGAGAATGAACAAGGAATAGAGTACCTGTTAGAAAAAATCATAGCTGAAAATTTCCCTAAATTGATGAAGGAAAAAGTCAAACAAGTTCAAGAAGCACAGAGAGTTCCATTAAAGAGGAAACCAAGCAGGCCTACAGCAAGACACATCATAATTAAACTGTCAAAGTTAGGAGACAAAAACTGAATACTAAAAGCTGTAAGAGAAAGTCAATTAATTACTTAAAGAAGAGCACCCATAAGGATGACATCTAACTTCACAATAGAAACACTTGAGGTCAGAAGGGATTGGCAAGAAATATTCAAAGTGATGCAAAGCAAAAACCTACAACCAAGACTTCTTTATCCAACAAGGTTATCTTTTAAAATGGAAGAGAAATAAAAAGCTTCCCAGAAGAAAAACAATCTCAAGGAACTTATTACAACCAAACCAGTATTGCAAGAAATGTTAAGAGGCCTGCTATAAAAATAACAAAAAAAAAAAAAAAAAAAAAAGAAAAAGAGGATTGTAGATTTAAAAAATAAAATGACAATAAACTACATATCAATAATAACCTTAAATAAAAATGGATTAAATGCTTCAACCAAAAGACATAGGGTAGCTGCATGGATAAGAAAACAGGACCCGTAAATATGTTGTCTACAACAGACCCACCTCAAAACAAAAGATACAATAGAATGAAAGGGAAAGGATAGAAAAAAGTATTTCATGGAGATGAAAAAAAAGCTGGGGTAGTAATACTTATATCTGACAAAATAGACTTTAAACAAAGGCTATAATAAGGGATAAAGAAGGTCACTAAATAATGATAAAGGGAGCAATACAACAGGAGGATATAAACATTGCAAATATCTATGTGCCAAATATAGGAGCACCTAAATATAAAAAGCAGATTTTGATGGACATAAAGGGCGAGATCAACAGCAATATTATAACAGAAGGCGATTTTAATATCCCACTAACATCAATGGACAGATCCTCCAGAGAGAAAATTAACAAAAAAACAGAGGTCTTAAATGACACACTGGATCAACCAGATTTAATAGATATCTTAAGAGCATTTACCCCAAAAGAGTAGAATATACATTCTTTTCAAGTGCTCATGGTACATTCTCTAGAATAGAACTCACGTTAGGACACAAAACAAGTCTCAATAAATTTAAGATTGAAATCATATCAAGCATCTTCTTTGATCACAATGGAATGAAACTAGAAATCAACTACAATAGAAAAACTGAAAAACAATTGAACACTTGGAAGTTAAATAGCATGTTATTAAATAACAAATGGGTTGAAAATGAGAACAAGGAAGAAGTAAAAATTTCCGTAAAACAAATGAAATGTAACATACAACTCAAAATTTATGGTACACAGCAAAAGCAGTCCTGAGAGGAAAGTTTATAGTATTACATGCATAACTTAAGAAGCAAGAAAAAGCTCAAATAAACAACTTAATTTTGCATCTAAAAGAACTAAGAAAAGAACAACAAATAAAGCCCAGAGGAAGTAGAAAGAAAGAAGTAATAAAGATGAGAATAGAAATAAATAACATAGAGAAAAAAAGAAAAACAACAATACAAAAAATTAATGAAACCAAGAGCTTCTTTTTTGAAAAGGTAAACAAGATTGATGAGAGAACTCAAATAAATAAAATTAGAAATGAAAGTGGAAAAGTAACAACTGAAACCACACAAATACAAAGAAATGTAAGAAAACACTATGATGATCTCTATGCCAAAAAATTGGACAACCTAGGCGAAATGGATAAATTCCAAGAAACATATAGTCTTCCAAAACTCAATCTGAAAGAATCAGAAAACTTAAACAGACATATTACAATAAATGAAATCGAAACATTTATCAAAAAACTCCCAGCAAACAAAAGCCCTGAAACAGATGGCTTCACAAGTGAATTTTACCAAATCAAAGAACTAACACCTATGCTTCTCAAAACTATTTCAAAAACTTAAGGAGAAGGAAAGATTTCCAAGCTCCTCCTTTCATGAGGCAAGCATAATACTCATTCCAAAGCCAGGTAAAGACACTACAAAAAAAGAAAACTATAGGTCAATATCCCTAATGAACTTAGATGCTAAAATTCTCAACAAAATATTAGCAAACCGGATCCAGTAATACATGAAAAAATCATACATCATAATCAAGTAGTATTTACTCTGGGGAGGCAAGGATGGTACAATATTCACAAATCAAAGAATGTGATTCATCACATACAAAAGGAAGGAGAAAAGTCACATGATAATATCAGTAGATGTAGAAAAAGCATTTGATAAAATCCAGCACCAATTTATGATAAAAACTCAGCAAAGTGGGAATACAGGGAACATATCTCAATATGATAAACGCCATCTATGACAAACCCACAGCCAACATCATACTCAATGTGAAAAAATGAAAAGCAATCCTCTTAAGATCAGGAACAAGGCATGGGCGTCCCCTTTCACCACTCTTATTCAATATAGTGCTGGAAGTCCTAGCTACATCAATCAGACAAGGAGGAGAAATAAAAGGCATCCAAATTGGAAAGAAGTAAAAGTACCATTATTTGCAGATGATATCATACTGTACATAGAAAACCCTAAAGTCTCAGTCAAAAAACTACCAGACCTAATAAATAAATTTGGCAAGGGGGCAGAATATAAAATTAATATTCAGAAATCAGTGGCATTTTTATACACCAACAATAAACTGTCTGAAAAAGAAATTAAGGAAACATTCCCATTTACTATTGCAATAAAAAAATACATAGGAGTAAATTTAATCAAGGAGGTAAAAGACTTATACTCGGAAAATTATAAAACATTGATAAAAGAAATCAAGGATGATACAGACAAGTGGAAGCATATACCATGTTCATGGATAGGAAGAATGAACATCATTAAAATGTCTATATTACTCAAAGAAATCTATAAATTCAATGCAATTTCTATTAAAATACCAATGGCATACTTTAAAATATAGAACAAATATTCCAAAAATTTATATGGAACCAAAAAAGAACACGAATAGCCTTAGCAATCTTGAAAATGAAGAATAAAGTGGGAGGTATCACACTTCCTAGTATCAAGTTATACTACAAGGCCATTGTACTCAAAACAGCTTTGTACTGGCATAAGGACAGGCATACAGAACAATGGAACAGAACAGAGAACCCACAAATTAACTCATGCCTTTATGGTCAATTGATATTTGACAAAGGAGGTAAGAGCATAGAGTGGATTAAAGACAGATTTTTTAATAAATGGTGTTGAGAAAATTGGACAGGTACATACACAGAAATGAAACTAGACTACCAACTTACACCATTCATAAAAATAAACTCAAAATGGTTAAAAGACTTAAATGTAAATTGCAAAACCATAAACCTCTTGGAAGGAAACATAGGCAGTAAAGTCTCCAATATCTCTCGTAGCAATATTTTTGTTAATATATCTCCACGGACCAGTGAAATAAAAGACAGGATGAACAAATGGGAGCATATCAAAATAAACAGCTTTTGCACAGCAAAAGACACCATGAACAAAATAAAAAGACCAACACACACAATTGGAGAACATATTTGCCAATACATCTGATAAGGGGTTAATAACCAAAATTTACAAAGAACTTCTAAAACTCAACACCAGGAATGTAAACAGTACAATCAAAAAATGGGCAAAAGAACTGAATAGACACTTCTCCAAAGAGGACATACAGATTGCCAATAGGCGTATAAAAAAATGTTCAATGTCACTAATCATCAGAGAAATGCAAATTAAAATCACAATGAGATACCACCTCACACCTGTCAGAATGGCGCTCATTAACAAAAGAACACAAAATAAATGCTGGAGAGGGTGTGGAGAAAAGAGAACCCTCCTGCACTGCTGGTGGAAATGCAGACTGGAGCAGCCACTGTGGAAAAGTGTATGGAGATTCCTCAAAAAATTAAAAATGGAACTGCCTTTTGACCCAGCTATCTCACTTTTAGAAATATATTCTAATACCAAGTCACTGATTCAAAAGAAGATATGCACCCTCATGTTTATTGCAGCATTGTTTACAATAGCCAACATCTGGAAACAGCCCAAGTATCCATCAATGGACGAGTGGATTAAAATCTGTGGTACATATACACAATAGAATACTATACGGCTGTGAAAAAAGGAAATCTTACCTTTTGCAATGGCATGGATGGAGCTGGAAACTATTATGCTAAGTGAAATAAGCCAGGCAGTGAAAGACAAATATTATATGATCTCACTTATATGTGGAATCCAATGAACAAAGTAAACAGAAATGAAATAGAGGCAGAGGCGGGGTCACAGGGACCAGAGGAACAGCTGTCAGAGTGAAGTGGGATGAGGAGATGGGATCAGAGAAAGTAAAGGGATTAGTGAAACTATATATACATAACAAAGAGATATAGATAACAAAAAAGCAAATCTTAGAGGGACGGGGCGGGGGGGGAGTTGGGGGGGATAAAGGTGGTATAAAAAGGGACACTAGGGTGGGAGGTGAGGACACTTGAATCCACCTCAACTCAGTAAATTTAAAAATAATAAAAATTAAAAAGAAAAGAATCCTGAACACAGGTCCTTTGAATATGGAAAACAACTTATAATTTCCTATGTCTACATTGTTAGAAATCATGTTGATTTTTCTGTCATGTCAAAATTTTAGCTTTCCGCCTGACCAGAAGGTGGCGCAGTGGATCGAACGTCGACCTGAGACACTAAGGACCCAGGTTCAGAACTTCAAAATCACTGGCTTGATTGCAGGCTCAACCTCTTGAGCGCTGGGTCGCAGGCTTGAATGTGGGATTATAGGCATGACCCTATGGTCACTGGCTTGAGCCCAAAAGTCCACTGGCTTGAAACTCAAGGTCTCAGGTTTGAGCCCAAAGTTGCTGGTTTTAGCAAAGGTCCACTGGCTCGGCTGGAGTCACTGAATCAAGGCACATATGAGAAAGCAATCAATGAACGACTAAGGTGCTGCAGCAAAAAATTATTGCTTCTCATCTCTCTCCTTTCTTCTCTGACTGTCCTTGTCTGTCCCTTTCTCTCTCTCTCTCTCTCTCTCTCTCTCTCTTAAAAAAAATGCTTTCCTTTTCTTGTGGAAAAATGCAAATGCTCCCTTTGTTCTGTCTCTCATTTTTTTTTCTTAAACCTTTGGGTTATGACTAAGCCACAGCTACTGGTAGATGCTTTCCCTATTTTAGAAGAGATCAGGGTAAATGAGTGGTGGTAATAAATCTCTATTTATTACATATATAGGAGAATTTAAAATTTTTTGTGAAATCTCTTTTGTATAAGTTATGAAGAAATCTTCATCCACTTTCCTGTGTTTTAATGAAACATGCATGACTCAAAAAAACAAAAACAAAAACAAACTAGACAAAGTCCTTTTTGAACAGATGAGATAAGAAATGTAAAGAGAATTAGCAGAAGAACATTCCAAAAAGTATTGTGATTGGGTTGATTTTGTACTTGATATTTTGTCTCTCATAACTCCCAACTCTAGTGTTTTTTGTTTAATTTTGTTTTGTTTGTTTGTTTGTTTGTTTGGTTTTGGGTAATAATTCATCATCTTACTCTAATGCCACTTACAGAGAAATAATAAAAACATCTTTTTAAAAAACCTATATGGTCATTTTACCCCTCAGCATGTATGCGTTCTCCACAGCTCATCATCAAAGTCTGTCAGATGCTGAAACATTTGTAGAGACCATCTTTTTAATTTTCAATCCTCACTTCTTAGTTTCCTTTTTAGTTTGCTGTGTGCTTTGTAACAATAGACAAATTACAAGATTGTCTTGCTCTGCCTAGTTTTGTGATACTTATTTTACTTTTCATCAATGAATTTCCAAACTCTGATCATTTAAATAAATGCTTCCAAAAAGCTTTCACATGAGAACAGTCTGCAGTCACTTGCGGAGAGTCCTGACCTTTCCAACCTACTTTTTCCTGGTTTTCTTAATCATTTCCATTTTATTTCTGCCTCCTAGCAGAACGGTTCTTTCTTTCTTTTTTTTTTAAGAGATAGAGAGTCAGAGAGAGGGATAGATAGGGACAGACAGACAGGTACGGAGAAAGATGAGAAGCATCAATTATTAGTTTTTCGTTGCGACACCTTAGTTGTTCATTGATTGCATTCTCATATGTGCCTTGACCGTGGGGCTACCGCAGATCAAGTAACCCCTTGCTCAAGCCAGCGACCTTGGGCCCAAGCTGGTGAGCTTTTTTGCTCAAGCCAGATGAGCCCAAGCTCAAGCTGGTGACCTCGGGGTCTCGAACCTGGGTCCTCCACATCCCAGTCTGACGCTCTATCCACTGTGCCATCACCTGGTCAGGCAGAACAGTTCTTTCTTGAAATTTCAAAATGTGGAAGCTTCTCTCACTTCTAATTCAATGTGCTCAACTGGCAGTACTACTCATTAAAATTTGAAACAATTCAAATATACATAGAAGTAATCACGATTTCTTTTAAGCCTTCACAACACAGAAAGACTTGTTCTTAGACTGCACTCTTATGCTTTCAGTTTATTAATTTTTATTTATTGATTTTAGAGAGAGAAAAGGAGAGAGAGAGAGAGACTGGGAGGGAGAAACATTAATTTGTTGTTCCACTAACTTACTCATTTGTTGGTTGATTCTGCTTTGTGCCTGACTAGGGATCAAACCCATAACCTTACATAACTGGACAATGTTCTAATGAATAGATATACCTGGCCAGTGTTATGCTTTTAGTTTAGAAAACTAAGTCACTGTGTGTGCCTATACATCTTTCAGTATTTGTCACTTCTCTGTTCAGAAAACCTTTATTTCCTTAAGCTCTAGCTCAACTATAGTCTTTTCCACAGAGCCTAGCCTATCACATATATCCCTATCCTGGTGAAGTTATCCATTGATATTTAATGTTCTAGCAGAGTGGTCAGCAAAATACAAAATGTTTTTATATAGCGTATGAGTTAAGAATGGTGTGTACTTTTTATATGGTTGAGAAAAAAATCAAGAGATTAATAATATATTATACTATGTGATAATTTTATGAAAATTGAATTTCACTGTTTATAAGGTTTTACTGGAAACTAGCCACACCCGTTCATTTATTTGTTGTTTATGGCTGAATTGATGCTACAAACCAAAACTGAGTAGTTGTGAAAGATCATGTGGTCTACAACATCAAAATATTTACTACTTCCCATTTTACATAAAGTTTATCAACCCTGTTTTATTACCTTGCTACTACGCCCCACATTTACTTTATGGACCAACAGCATCAACATTACCTGGGAGTTTGTTAATAACACAGAATCTCTGGCTCCTCCTAGACCTATTAAATTATTATCTGCAGCTTAACAGGATCCCCAGATGATCCTATACACAATAGACTTGAGAAGCCCTAGCACTCATTGTATTAAAATTGTCAATATTTTAGCAGATGAAAAAATAGGAATATGACTAGGATATTAAAATGTATGAGTTAATTAGGATATATACAATTTAGGCCATATCTGGGTAATTATAAAATAACAAAGTTTAATTCATTGTACTAAAAGTAAAATACAATATAAAATTAAAGAAGAATAAGAAAGTTTAGTTAGCCAGGAAGAAATATGAACTTAAAATCTTTATCACTTAGCTATGTGTCTACTTAGTAATATCACATTTCAATTATATTCACATATTACTATATATTTTATACAGTCACATATTCACAGCATAGTATATATATTTTATTGTGTGATCATGAGACATAAGTCCCTTTAGCAATAATAATAACTGCTTTATAGGTTATGCTATAATTTAGTTTTCACAATTAATAATGCATAATGGTTATCTGGATATGAAGCTCTTGGTGCATGAAACAGGACAAAAGAGACTTATTTAAAATCTTTGTTGGTCTGATCAACAATTTAAGCATGATATTAGCGTTTTATAAGTGTCAACTGATTGTGTATCTACTACATTTAAGGTCATGGCAATACTTTTGCTGCTGCCACTGTTAGTTGATAATTCACATCTGCAAAGCCATGTTAAGATAACTCATGCTTCTAATTTTTCAGCAGGTTGTAGTATATACAGCTACCACTTGGTGGGGGAGTAGAAAATTATCCTCTACAATTGAACCACTACAGATTAACAACCTCAGAACATTACACAAATGACTTTTTAACAGATAGTATCAATTTGTTTATTCAGTGATTCAATGAAATGAATATTTACTGAATCATATGATGGGCAGTGTTAGATGATAAGACAATATTAAGCAAAAGCAAACATTGTCTATGATCTCATAGAATTCACATCCAGTGGAGCAGGTAGCAATCTCCAACTAATCACAAACATAAATGTATAAGTATAAACTGTGATAAATGCTATGAGAAAGTAACACAGCATTATGATTGAGAGTATATAATAGAAAAAGCTGACCAAGTGTTGTGGGGGGGGGCAGGAAGTCATCCTAGTTCCCAGGAAAAATATCTTTTACGTTGTGTTTTGAAGACTTAATAGGAGTTACCTGGTGATGTGTGTCAGGAGAGGTGAGAAATGCAGAGAAGACTTCACAGTAGAAGACAGAGCATGATGTACTCAAGGAACTGAACATAGACAGTATAAAATTCATGTTGAGGGTGAAGGAAAAAGATAAAATATACTACTGAAAAGGTAGATAGGAGCCAGATCAGGTTGTCTTTCATAAACCATGATAAAGATTTTGGTAATTATTCTAAATGCAATAAGAATTCGAAGATTGGATTTGGGAGTGCACATGTGTATTGGGATGATTAGTCAGAAGGCTGTCCTAGTACTCCAACAAGAGATGATAGGAAGTCAGACTGGTACATTTATGGTGGAAATGGAGTAAAAATATTTTGGAACCAAAGCTGACAGAAACTACTGATGAATTTGGTTTAGGGGCATAAGGGATAAAAAGATGTTCAGAGATGACTGTGAGTTCCTTGCCTGATTGAACTAATTATATTTAAGAAGATATGAATGTTTTAAAATGAATAATTTTCAAGTACAAACATATTTTCGAAAGGCATATGGTCAAAACCAGAAAACATACAAATAAGATTATTTTACTGTTGTCTTGTATGGATGGACATGCAACACTGCTTTGTGACTATTTTCACTCAGAGTGAAAAATATGTACACATATAGTTTTTCAAGTTATTAGTTGGCTCAATTAGATTATTAAATTCAATAAATGTTTCTTTGATACTTAGTTAATGCCATGTTTTTGCATTCAATTGATTATTATACAGGAGCACTTACATTTTTAGAATCTTTGTAAAAGTAAAACGTGAGGGGTTTGGAATCATAAAATTTCAAGTTTTTCTGTGCTTTAAATGTGTGTATATATTCATTGACTTAAAAGCATGCCTGATTGAGGACTTTTCTTTGAAAGGTGTTATTATTTCACCATTTATAATTTAATAATTATTATTTCACTAATTATTGATTATAATATTAAATACATATTATGTGCAACACGCTGTTCTTTCCTATTGATGATATAAAAAGCATATACTCTACACAAGACACATTGTATGCTGTTACTTATCACTCAGTTCCATGCACTTTTCAGTAGTTTTGATTATGTATTACTTTAAGCAAATGAAGAGTTGAAGAGCAAAAAATATATATTTAATTATTTTATTAAATCCAAGAAATTAAAATATTTGTGAATAAAATGATTAACTATAATACACTGCTAAGTGAAATAATAGTTATTAGTGTATGTAATAGTTGATTTTTGTTATAGTCTATATCTTAAATTAATTTAGTAACCGAGAGTAAAAAACTCTGCAATATTCCATTATCTATCAGAGAACTTATGTTGTAACAAAATTCTGTTAAACAAAGTTGTATTTATTTGTAGCAACACAAAACCACATAAATAAAAGATAGAAAGATAAAGCATAAAATTCTTAAATATTTAATATAAATATCAAGAGAATGACAAGTATGAATTCTATCATGATGTTTTAAAGCCAATGTATGGATACCATTTTTTTCATTACATTAGCCCTCTCTGTGAGGAAACTTTAAGTAGGATTTAAGAGAAAAAGAAACAAACAATGTTTACTTTTAATACTTACTGATATTACAAACCTTATCCAGCTCAGGAAGAGCAAAGTTGTCCAACTGATCATTTTTCACAGGAAACTTTGAATGCATTACTTAAATTAATACTTTGACAGTGGAGATATCACTATATACACACACACACATATCTCATGTAGCATAGGTAAATAATTAAGGCTTAAGGGAAGGTATTACCAAGTTTAAATTATATCTAAAAACAAATCAGGTCAACTGACCTTTATTTTTTCCAATCAGTTGAACCATACATAACTTAAAATAGCCACAGAAATCACCAGGGACTCACATTTCAAACACTTGAAGAATTTCAGTTGTAGGTTATAATAAAGTTCTTGGTAATTTTCTATATAGAGTGAGAATTAACACACTTAATGACATTAAAATCATTTACCATAAATAACCAGTTTTTAACCTTTTATATTAAGTATAAGGTATACATATATTTTTCAGGTCATTAAAATGTCCTGGCCTTTTACCTTACATACCTACATGATTATATCTGGGGCATATTTTTTTTTTCTTTTAGCCCATCAGGGAGTTCAATTGCTGGAGCCACATTTTCAATGTTAAAATGTGTTTCTCTCTGGATGGGGTATAGGGCTTGTTAGGTATTGCCACTTTAGGAGAATTTATGTATCAAATCTTCTCTAATTAGCAGGTGGATAAGAGCAAGGTGTCAACGGCTGTGTGTACAAAGAGGGGCAAACAGGCCTGGAAGAGGAGCATGGAGCAATCCTTATGGAAACAATATGGTAAAGATAGACTTTACTGAAAGAAAGATACTAAAGATGATATTGTTTTTTCACATTCTAACAAAGCTGGCCTTGTTTTTTACTACCCACCAGGGTTTACCATGCTGTCGATGTAAATAAGGTGGCCTTGCATGAACATTGTTTGAGGCTTGAGTGTGTAAACTTACCTCCATGTCCACGTTAACCTGTTTCACCAATACAGTTAAAACATTTGCCGGCAAACTCGGATCTTCACAGACTTATAATGAATGACTTCCTGTACATTCCCAGAAGAGCGGCTAGGGTTCTTTAACATTTTACATTTTACACATTTTGAATTTTATTTTCTTCCGCTATGGAAAATTGCCTATACTATAGCATCAAGAACTTTTTCAATATTATTAAACAAAGGAAGTATAACCTTTGTCATCACCTTAAATGATGAATCATTAAACAACATAATAAGACAACTTGATGTTGGCCATTCTGACTATGGGTACATTTTAATGCAGTCATTTTGATGCAACTGTCTTGATGTAAAATGACTTTTTTTTATTTTGGATCATTAATAATGTGTAGAGCAGACATCCCAAATCTGTTCATCTCTAATCGCTCTCTAATTTTGATAGACTTCCATTATCCCTTTTATTTTATTAATCTTTTATATCAGGGGTCGGGAACCTTTTTGGCTGAGAGAGCCATGAACACCGCATATTTAAAAATGTAATTCCGTGAGAGCCATACATTGACCCGTGTACGTTACGCATTATCCAATAAAAATTTGGTGTTGTCCCAGAGGACAGCTGTGATTGGCTCCAGCCACCCACAACCATGAACACGAGTGGTAGGAAATGAATGGATTGTAATACATGAGAATGTTTTATAATTTTAACGTTATTATTTTTTAATTAAAGATTTGTCTGCGAGCCAGATGCAGCCATCAAAAGAGCCACATCTGGCTCGCGAGCCATATGTTCCTGACCTCTGTCTTATATAATGAGTATATATTAATTTTATACTAAAAAACCTGTTAAAATTTTATAGTCAAAGTGAGTTAACTATTACCTTATCAGTTCTTTTCCACTATCATTTAAAAATATTTTTTAGTATTCTATATATGTATATGACTCTAAGAACAATCAGAAATCTAATTAAGAATTATCTGGCAGTCTGGGATCCAATTTTGACACACACTGCCTAACTTGCTGTAATACTACGTTCTGGAAGCCTACAGAATGCAAAGTCGTCCATTCTTTGGACGATCAGAGTTTTTTATCATTTATAACTTGATACCCCTTTTTTAATTTATTTTTATTTATTTATTCATTTTAGAGAGGAGAGTTAGAGTGAGAGAGAGAGAGAGAAAGGGGGAGGAGCAGGAAGCATCAACTCCCATATGTGCCTTGACCAGGCAAGCCCAGGGTTTCGAACCGGTAACCTCAGCATTCCAGGTCAACGCTTTATCCACTGCACCACCACAGGTCAGGCCTGATATCCCTTTTTGAGAAACAATATTTTAAGTCTTTTCTCCTACTTCTTCTGAGATTTTTAAGTCTATAGATGAAGAATATTATTAAGAGCTTCTCTTTTTAAAATGTACAATAAGAAAACAATAGCTGGATTTCTTATGCCCCAAGCTTGGATCTGAGTTTGTTTCTGAAAGAGAAAACTGAACATGCATATTTTGTCTTCATTAATATAATTGTTCTTATTTATGATATATTATTTTATATTTATTTTGTAGAAAGTCAGGATAGTGAATAAAAACTTCAGCAAAGATGTCTGTTTAACACATTATTTGGTAATAAAAAAAGCTGAGATTTTCCTTTTAGATTGCATTAAAATAGTCTTCAGCTATGATAAGTCATTGATAGCAAATGTTTTACTCGTTCAAAAATAGGTTTACATAAGCCAAACAATAGTAATACCTTAAATATAATGGTTGAATATCATTGCAAAATAAAGACTCTTAAGGCATGTTTATGAGTATACTTACAATTATTTTTGAAGGACTGCGATTCTTGGCCTACAGATGCTCATGGATATTGATTGGTCGATAACCCTAAAAGCAAACATTTAGAAAATGCAATAAGAACTCTATAAGTAAGGTCCTATTTAGTATAACAATTTACACTATTCATGTATAAAGTATAACTGAAGAGTAATGAGACTGGTATCTGTAAGTACCAGAACAAAGACAACCTCATTTATGTCAATGTTAATCCTTCAGCTAAAGAGGAAATGAAATATCAGCTAAGTATTGTAAGTGAAACATCAAAATTTTAAATCAAATATTAAGATAAAACTTTATTTCATATATAAAAATTTCAGCCCAGATGTAGTCATTAAAACAATATTAGAAGCTGGAAGGAGAAATAATATATGAAAAATCACCATTTCAGTATTATTATTTTAAAAGTATCAATTGACAGTACACATTTTGGGATGTGAAAATAAAATATATTAGCCAGTGATATTTTTGCAGTAAGACAAATAAATTTGTTAATATTTAACATGTTTTAAGCATAAAATGTTTCCCAAAGCACATAAAACTTGACCAAAAAGTTTTAAATACAAAAATTTTCTTAAAATATAAAGCTGTGGGAATCCACTCAGAACCCAGGAGGTGGTATAATGATTATTTTAATCCAAGACATTTTGAGATTCAACAGATGCAGAAAAAAACCTCCTGGGGCTCTCCTTCTCTAAGAGCAGCAATTTCTAAAAAAATGAGGCTACCATAAATCCCCTCTCCAGGGGAGGTCTGTGACTCTGAAGCAGACAGAAACACCACTAACACCTATATATACACAAACCTTTTGTCCTGCTTGTTCTCTTAAGAACTCATTTGTTTTTCCTAAAGAAGCCTATTTCTCTTTCTTATGGAAAACTTTTCTCACCTCCCTCACCACTAAGGTAGGTATGTATATAAACCTTTAATTTAAATAACTAAACAAGCCATCTCCTCTCTTTTTTGGCTTCCATAGGCATGTGAAACAAACTTTTAAGGCCTGTTAATCCTTCTAATTTGCAAGACCAACTTACAGAATCCAATAAAGTAGAGGAAAAGTTGTTTCTCTCCTAAAAAGCTCATTCTTTTATTCATCTAAGTAAGTAAAATAAAATGATTAACAGTCATTGAGTTATGAGAAAAACATAGAAAATATTAATTATCAAATTATTTGAAGACACTGACCTATTTTATTAGCTCCTAAACTTATCATTATAAGGTACTATAATTTGAATCATAGTAGAAAATACTTATGTGATAAATTCTAAAGTCCCAATTTAAATAATTTAATGTGGCTACTCCTTTAATCATCCAACAGTGGATTATCCATATAATGAATTATAACAACAAATTGTTATATTTTTCATTCTTATGACAGTAAATAAAATATTAGATTTGACTTCAAGTAATGAAAAACAACTTAGGTAAAGGCTTTTCTACTTTCAATATCAGAAAATACATTTAATATTGTAAATTAAATTAGTGTTTTCATGTCTTTCTTACAGCTCCAAATAATACAAAGATTTATTGAAATAAATATATAAGAATATATAATCTCATTAAACCTTTATTTTAATGAAATGCTAGGGGGGTATGGGACCTACAATAACTAAAAATAATTTCTTCATGAAAAGGCATATGAAACTAGATATACCAAGCATGTTTAAAAAAGCAGAGTTATAAAATTAATAGCAATCTTTAAGCAATGGTGAAACTCCATGGTTCTTGAAGAAGCTGCTGGCCAAGCAATTAGTATATACAATAAAAATTATACATAGAATTGCAGTAAACCATAAAACCATTTCAATACCATTCTACCTGTGATAGCTCTCACTTAATTCTATCTAACTGTATAAGCACCATTCCAGGGAATAAAATGTTTGTGGTCAGATAACAGCTGTCAATGGAATTACCTCCCCCTAGTGGTTAATTGTGACTATTGCAGTCAGAACAAATGTGAGCTAAGATTGAGATGCTATTTATTCATGAAGGATTTATATATATTTCAGGTGATCAATCGTCCTCCTTTAGGGAGGATAGTCCTTCTGTTGTAAGTTCCATCCCCTTTCAAAAAGTGTCCTCCTACATGTCCTCCTTTTTTATATTGGAAGTCTAATCTGTAAATGTTCGTATTTGATCCATGCAGAGTCGATCCATGGCATGTGATGTGACGTATTTGTATCTAAATGAGTACTTTTTTCTTACAATTATTATTAAAATTTTATAGGCATGTGAGCATAATTACTATATAAAATATTACAAATGTTTTATGTATTTATTATATTATAGTGTATTATTGTTGCAATGAATAAAATGTTTCTTTTATTTATGATGTTATTTTCTTCAATTTATTGTCATTTTTATTGTAAAAAAGTTGGTCACTTTAATATATTGCACTGCTTCCCACGTCTTGGGGGAGGATTGAGATATTTTATAATAAATTGTTTCTGAAATTTTATTAAAAAGCAACAGATTTGATAGTTTAAATTTTTTAAGACTTATCAACTAAACATATATTTTCTAATATTTCTAAAATTTTAGTGTACATTTCTAAAAATTTTAATTAATTCTGAAAAGGTCTGAAATACTTAGGTGAAATTAAATATTTTTTTAAAATTTCTGCCTCTCTTTTTATACTCACTTGCTTTGCCTCTCTCTCAAGACCATGAAATTTTTTATACTAATATTTTGCTTCTAGCATATGCTCTCCTATTCCAATCTTTTTTCCAACTATTTATACATAAATATGGGATATATTTTATTATTAATGTTCTGTCATTTCAAATTTTTATCTATCTTACCTGTTATTTTTAAAGTTCCCACATGATTTTGATATTTTTTTTCCTTTTCAGATTAGTGACTAGATAGCAAAGAAAATATTCCTGACCACAACCTGGCTCTATATATTAATTCAAAACTTATACAATTTCTTTTTATAAATCTAGTGCATTAGATACTTTCAATTTCACATGTGCAACCCTATTACCTCTGATGTTATTTATAACTGATTTATAAAGTAACATTAAAGGTAATTTTGTGATTGTTCAAAACAAGTTTTATTCTACATTTTCTACAAACATTACTTATTTTGTTATTAGCCTGCTCTAAGAAAGGATATTATAAAATAGTAGTTTAAATTCAATATTGTGCTTTAAAAGTCAAAAGAACTCTGTGAAAATATAATGAATACATTGTTTTATTTTTCCGGAGTTGAAATAATAGGAAAGGAACAGGCATTTAAAGTGAAATGTCTATCACAGAAATGCCTATCTTGCTGTGGCTTAGAGTTGTTATAAAAGTGTCAATACTCAATCCTGGGAAGAAAGCATAAATGCTAGTATTACAAAAGAGCTTAATATATATATTTCTTTAAAATAACACCAATATTCGATATTTTAGAAAAAAAAGAGTAAATTCTCATTCAGGATTAAAACACCACCATATTCAAACCCAGTGATATCCTTTACTGCTTACTTTGACTTTAAAAAAAATGTGTTTTAATGAAGTACAATAAAATATTTGTATTTTAAATATATATTCTGATCAGTTTTGAGGAAGGTATATACAGCTGTGTATTCGCCATGCCAATGAAAATATAAAACGTTTCCATCTTCCTGCTTCTTTTCCAACTCAAGGCAACCACCTTTTTCTATCACAGTAGATTAATTTTGTCAGGTCTACAAGGTCATTTAAAGGAATGATACTGTGTGTTCTTCTCCATTTCTATTTCTTCTACCCTTTGTTTCAAATATTCTTCTCTCTTTCACAGTTTTATTTGTAGACTATTTAAAGAACACACATCTGTTGTCTTATACTGTTGATTTATTCATTTAAATTTCTCAACTTTCTGTTCAAGTTACCTTGAACTCTTTAATACTTCAATATTTGTTTAACATGATACTTCCTTTTAAACTTACTGAGTCATGTCAAAGAGAGCAATGCGGTGAACTATTAATGTGATTACAAAAGGCAAAACCATTGGAAAAATCTTTCAAATACAAAATGGCACATTGTTTATAACTCTCATTTAGCATAGTACAGATAATAAGAAAGTTATTTTCTAGTGTGTATAGAGCATATATACTTCAAGAAAAATATTAAAACATGTATTTGGGAATATAAGTAAGATCTAATTATAGATTTTATTAGATTTTATGAGGTTAACTACTTTAATGGGAAATATATTAAATAATAAGATCTTATATTATGTGTTAAAGGCTCCTGTTTTTATATTCAGGTTTTAAGCACGTTAAATATTTTTAAATTGAATTTACTGGGGTGACACTAGTTAATATAATTATACAGGTTTCAGGTGCCAAATTCTACAACACATCTCTATATACCATGTAGTATGTTCACCTTTCCAAGTCAAGTCTTCACCCATCCCCACTTATCCTCGCTCTACCCTCCTCTACCTCTACCCTCCAGGGAATCACTGCACTAATGTCCATGTTCACGAGTTCTCTCTTTTTTATTGTCATTTTTTGCTCAATTCCTCTACCTCTTTTCACCCAGTCCCAACGCCAGACAGCTGTCAGCCTGCTTTCTATGTATGAGTCTGTTTCTATTTTGCCTGTTGGTTCATTTTGTTCATTAGATTGCACATGAGTGAAATTGTATGGTACCCGTCTTTCTCTGACTGGCTTATTCACTTAGCATAATGTTCTTCAAGTTCATCCATGCTGTTGCAAAAATTACAATTTCGCGGGTTTTTGTTTGTTTATTTGTTTCTTAAGGCCAAGGTTTAGAAGCTGTCTAGGTGCTCATTAATAGATGATAGATTAAAAAAAACTGTGGCTTATTTACACAGTAGAATACTACTTGGCCACAATTTTTTATGTGGGCAGAAAAAATGTGTGCTAATTGAAAGATCCTACTAATTTGTTATACTATACCTGTACACATACTAAAAGAATAATACAAATAGAATATACCTTTAAAAAGTTTTCTGATGTAAATGTTTCCTTTCTGGAAAATAGAGTCAAGCTTGGCAAGTGTTGATTAGATAGAATGGGGGACAATGAATGAAATTCACCAGAAATGTAACTTTGCATAGTTTGAATCTTAGGTTTGCCTAACCAATTGATTTTGAACAAGAATACTTTGAACATGCTTTTCTTTTTATTAATTTTTCAGTACTAAAATAAAATTGAGTAACAAAATTAAGAATGACAGAAGTTCAGATACAAAATTTTATTACATTAAAAAATGTGAAAAAATTAAGAATTTAACTACATAAATCAAGACCCTAGTGTCTGAACTTAACTGAAGATTTTGTTTTTGTTTTATTTGCCAACTCTTATTCATATGAAACAATCTGACATTCTCAGCAGGTACATCTGTTAAATAATTTCAAGTTCCTAAAATAAGGAAATCTGTAGAGCCAGAAAGGATTTCTGGTTGCTTAGAGCTGGGGGGATGGGACAGTATGTGAGGGAGAACCTAGGGGCAGAACCTTAAAAAGAAAAAACTAAAACTGACAATATGGCAAGATAACTAAAGCATTATGAAGTCTTTTTAATTGAATAAGATACATTTAAAGGTCAATTTTTATCTGATGCCTATTTTGCATCAGCAAATATTCAGTGTTGATAAATAATCAGAATGAAGCAAACTTTTCTATTTGAGATGACCCCTTTTTAGCATTGATCTTAACACCAATCTATACATTCAAGGTATTTCACTGGTTAGGAAAATATCAAGCCTCTAAGCATCCAATATATGGCCAAGTTGAAGAAACTTTATACTGTTTTTATTATACATACAAGTTGTGTTTGATACTTAATTTCAACTTCTCTATTCACAGTTCATATCTATTGCTTATTTTGGGAGGTTCTCTAACTTGCTTTGCAAGTTTATGTCTTTTTCTCAGCTCTGTTTTTATATAAATTGGTAATTTTCATTTTAAAAAGATTTTAAAGCTACTGACTTTAGAATTGAGTTAAAAACTTGTGACAGATTCTGAATAGGCCTTTCCTCTGAATAGTATTTTCAAACTAATTCTTTTTTTTTCCTTGGAAAGTTTATTTTATTTATTTATTTTATTTATTCACTTTTAAAGAGAGGAGAGAGGGAGGGGTTAGGAGCAGGAAGCATCAACTGCCATATGTACCTTGACCAGGAAAGCCCGGATTTCAACTGGCGACCTCAGTGTTCCAAGTTGACCCTTTAGCTACTGCACCACCACAGGTCAGGCTGCAAACTAATTCTTAAAATCCTCTTAAATAGTAGGTGGATTTGTTTGGTATGCTTTAATTTTATTGAAAATTATTGAGTCATCATATTTACTAAACTTGAAGAGACAAGCTTCTTTGTAAAAATCACAGGAAAATTCAGTACAAAATACATTATAAATATAAAGTTATTATCGTGCTTGCTTTGGCAGCACATATACTATAATATAAAGTTATTATCAAAAGTATAATTTTAGTCTGACCAGGTGGTGGCATAAGAGATAGAGCGTCAGACTGGGATACAGAGGACCCAGGTTTGAAACCCCGAGGTCACCAGCTTGAGTGCAGGCTCATCTGGTTTGAGCAAGGCTCACCAGCTTGAACCCAAAGTCGCTGGCTTGAGCAAGTGGTCACTTGCTCTGTTGTAGCTGCCACTCGGTCAAGACATATATGAGAAAGCAATCAATGAGCAACTAAGGTGCCGCAACAAAGAATTGATGCTTCTCATCTGTCTCCCTCCCTGTCTGTCTGTCCCTATCTGTCCCTCTCTATATGTCTCTCTTTATCTGACACAAAAAAGTATACATTTTAAAGTTACAGAAAAAGCCTTAAACTTTGACATCAATATCCTTTGCATTTAAAATGTAGATGCAATGTTTATATTTGAGTTTGTTAAATTATAAGTATATATGACTATATATATGAAATTAAATTACAATAGAATCATTTATTGTATATGAAGATATAAAGGCAGAATGGAATTTCATGAAATATGCAGTGAAAATATTTCTTGTGTTATTATGACTGCCTTTTTTGTCTTAGTAAATGTGATTTGGAGAAACTTAGGATGAATCTGTCTGATTTATTTTATTGTTTACTGACAGTTTATTACATGTTAGGTCTACATATACGCATTATATCCCTAGAGCAGTCTTGCAAGGCACAAATTATTGTCCTCATTTTTTTTTAAGATGAGTAACTTAAACACTAAAAATTATTTAAACTTCTCTTTAAACTATTTCCCAAACTACCCTTAGAATACTTATTATATGGAAAAGCATATACATATATAGATAACAATATTAAGTGGTCCAAAAATAACAATACACTATATCGATCTTAAATACTATATTTAAAAACTTAAATTTTTATATTTATATGTTCCAAATGCTCTTAATTATTAATACTTTTAATTAAATACTTTGTGATGGTCTTTTAATTTTTTAATTTTTAAACTTTTATTTATTTATTTTTCTTTTTGACAGAGACAGAAAGAGAGACAGATAGGGACAGACAGACAGGAAGGGAGAGAGATGAGAAGCATCAATTCTTTGTTGCGACATCTTAGTTGTTCATTGATTGCTTTCTAATGTACCTTGACCAAGTGGGAGCTACAGCAGTGCAAAAGACCCCTTATTCAAGCCAGTGGCCTTGGTCTCAAGCCAGCTGCCTTGGGCTTCAAACCAGTGATCTTTGGGCTAAAGTCAGCAACCATGGGATCATGTCTATGATCTCACCCTCAAGCTAGCAACCCTGTGCTCAAGCTGGCGAGCCCATGCTCAAGCTGGTGAGCTTGTGCTCAAGCTGGGAATCTTGGGGTTTTGAACTTGAGTCCTTCGTGTCCCAGTTTGATGCTCTATTCACTGCACCATCACCTGATCAGGCTGTGGTGATCTTTGTAAATATCATGATACATTTCTTCTATTTTCTTATTTCAATGTAATTTTTTATTATTAAATAAGAGTTTTCCTATTTTTTCATATTTATCTCTATATAAGCAATAATTCCCTAACCTTTCAAAATGAACTGAGATACTTAAAAATTCACATATTTTTGACCTGTACAAACTGGTATATAACTGACATCTCTTTACTTGTCATTCATTTATTTGGTCTTTGAAGATATTGTCAGTGAATAAGTAAATGTTACCCTGAAAGTATAGTTTGTGCATGAGTGTTGGACATAATTTTAGAACTTAAGGCTGTTAATAGAGGTGCAATAAAAAAAAACATACACAACCTTTGATGCCAGACAGAATTGGGTTTGTTTCCTGGCTCTCCCCCATATTTAACTATGATGTTGGACACGTGGGCATGTGATTTAACCTCTCCGTGTCTACATCTCATATTCTTTATGGTTGTTGGGAAAATTAAATAAGGTAAATCATGCGCTTTGTCAAATGCACTGACTAGGATATGGTGGGCACTCAACACTAGTTAACTCTTTTTTTTTTCCTTTACTGTTTTTGCTAGAGGTACCCATAATTTGTTCCCTGAGCTACCTCATTCTTCAGAAATTTTGCTCTACATTTACTAGATTGAATAATAAATATCAATAACAATTTCAGTGTAGTTTAAAAGTTCAATCAAAATGTTGACTAAATAAAAAATTGAAACCAATGAAAAGTATACATTAAAAATTTCCTTGGGCTCTGCGTTTTCCTTCATATTACTATTTCATCTAGTGCAGTGGTCCCCAACCTTTTTTGGGCCATGGACCGGTTTAATGTCAGAGAATATTTTCACGGACCAGCCTTTAGGGTGGGACGAATAAATGTATCACGTGACCGAGACAAGCGTCAAGAGTGAGTCTTAGATGGATGTAACAAGAGGGAATCTGGTAATTTTTTAAAAATAAAACATCATTCAGACTTAAATATAAATAAAGCGGAAATAATGTGAGTTAGTCATTCTTTCTCTGCGGACTGGTACCAAATGGCCCACGGACCAGTACCGGTCCACGGCCCGGGGATTGGGGACCACTGATCTAGTGTACAAATGACTGTTTTGATGTTAAGTGAAAGATAACTACTTAAAATTTGCTTACAAGATAAGTGACTGTTTGAACTTGGTGTTAAATCTATGCAATATATGTAACGCACACATGCAAGTGAATACTGGAAGAATTTCACAGAAGTAAACAGAGTTCACTCTATAAAATGCACTTTTTTAACCTTTTAAATTATGCTATAAAACTTGTTTGAGTTTTCATGTTATGATTTCATATTTCACATACTCTGTAGCTCACACATTCATTGTCCTTAAAACACATGAAGGTCACCAGTTTGTTTCCTTATAAAAATGACATAATGGATTAAAGCTGGAATTCTGTAGCTAGTGACTCATGCTTGCATTTATACATTTTAACAGATGTAATTTATAGAAATGAAACACCCAGGCTTGAGCTGTTTCAGTATTCAGTTGTTCCAACAAATTAAGAAATAAAGGCTAACATAAATAAGTGCACATGGCCTGTCAACTGGTCTGTCATCTAGTTTAAACCTCAAAAAATACTCTTACTTGTCTTTCACGTGGCTCTTTTTATCTTGGATAAATATATATGTAATATATATCATATCACACACATCTTCTACTTGTATGTCATTAAGAATAAAAGTAATTATCTTGAAAGCATTCACATTCTTGTAGTAACTTTCTAATTACTGAAGCCAACAATGTAAAGTCACTTCCTGTTCACATTGAATTTATTAAGCATGACATGATTCTCAAGGACAATATAATGTAGTCAAACTTTTAAGGGCTTTCATTTAATATGCCACACAGCCTTCAAAGAGCAGTGGACATGGTGAAAAAAAAATTGATTTTAGATTTAGAAGATTTGGGTTCTTTTTTTAAGCTTTGTCAGTAATTAGCTGTGTGACCTGGAATAAATCAGGGACCCTTATCTATGCTTTAATTTATTCATCTTTAAAACACAAGCTATATTAAATCTATTACAAATGCTATTAATACATTTTTGGAGCTACTGTTTTAATAAAATGCATAGTATTTACTGTATTTTCTTTCATAATGTCATCCATGCATTTTGAAATTATAAAGCACTTTGTTAATATTATTAACAACATTAAACTACATAAATTATCCTGTAAAAATGACTCTTTTGATGTTAAGAGCTAACAGTAACTTGATAGTCAATTAATTTTATCTGAGAGTCAAATTTCCAACTCATCATTAATATACTTGTGGTATAAGGCAAATTATAATTCAGATATCTAAGGGTTTGTTAATAACAAATAATTCACATTATTTATACCTATAAAAATCTTATTTCCATTTGTTATTCAACTAACTTAATACATTACTGGATATATACAAGGATTTTAACTTGTTTAGTGATTTTTTTTTATTTTTTATTTTTTTGTATTTTTCTAAAGTTGGAAACAGGGAGGCAGTCAGACAGACACCCACATGCGCTCGACCGGGATCCACCCGGCATGCCCACCAGAGGGCGATGCTCTGCCCATCTGGGGCATCACTCTGCCACAATCAGAGCCATTCTAGCGCCTGAGGCAGAGGCCACAGAGCCATCCTCAGCGCCCAGGCAAACTTTGCTCCAATGGAGCCTTGGCTGCGGAAGGGTAAGAGAGAGAGAGAGAGGAAGGAGAGGGGGCGGGGTGGAGAAGCAGATGGGCACTTCTCCTGTGTGCCCTGGCCGGGAATCAAACCCGGGACTCACACGCCAGGCTGACGCTCTACCACTGAGCCAACCGGCCAGGGCTGTTTTCTGATTTTTTAAAGTAAATTAAGAGGAACATAGGATTGAGAATGAATGATTCCAGGCTCATTAACAAAAATAATATCCATCTGAAAATTTCTGAGAGTCAAATTTGGTCACTGTATGTTTAAGTGATAGTGAAAACGGCACCTGAGAGAGTCTATCCAAATTCATATTTCTTCTATGAGCTTTGGGTCAAGGAAGTTTTTTGTTTGTTTGTTTGTTTGTTTGTTTAGGTGACAGGTGGGGAGATAGTGAGACAGACTCCCACATGCATCCCAACTGGGATCCACCCGGCAACCCCTTCTGGGTTTGATGTTCAAATCAACCAAGCTATCTTCAGTGCACCCAGCTGATGCTGGGCCCCGTTGAGTTCCTGGCTGCAAGAGTGGAAGAAAGAGAAGAAAGGGGAAGAAGGAGGGGCAGAGAAGCAGAAGGTCACTTCTCATGTGTGCCCTGACTGGAGATCCACTCTATCCACTGATCTAATCATTCAGAGCCTCAAAGAAGTTTTTATACCAGTATTTTAATCCCATCCAATCACTTTATAATATACTTTTCTTGAAATTTCTTTAAGATTAACAATGACCTTTTTTTCTGCCAAATCCTTATATAGAGTTCATATAACAGATCTCCAACTAGACTCCAAACTACTGGGGACAAGAACTAAATATTGTTTCTTCTTCTCAAAAGCCCTGAAGTACTCAGTCAAATTTCTTGCACAGAGCAGAACCCTAACAATCATTTAATGTAACAATGAGTAATTAATGCTTAATGTTTGGATCTCTGTTCATTTCTCTTTATAGGCTTCTTTCTCTCCCTTAGACAGTTTTAACATACAGCTAAATCAGAGTATTATGTATTGTTCCAAATTCTCTTCCAAGATCCAATATCATATTTTCAGTTACCCGAAGAACATCTCATAGAGCACGTTTCACCCTTATCTTAAATATATTTAAATGAAAGGCTACTCTCTTACTCCTAGTAATTAGTTCCTCACTTACCTTTCTTTACTTACACTCTGAAAAATGAACATACCACACCCTTTTGGAATGTTTCCTTTCTTTGGTGTCAACTCAAATCCTAGTTATCCTCTCAGGCTCTCATTTTGTTCTTATCTCTTTCAATAAAGTTTTCTTAATTGTTTATCTCTCTTTGTTTTTACATGGCACATAATTTAATATTTCATTATATAATGACTCAAATTTTGTTGCATGTTTACATATTCTATCTTACCATGTGGAAGTTTCTTTACAGTAGGAACCATACCACACACACACACACCAATTGTTCATTAAATATTGCCTTGACAGTTCTGTGACTCTAAGAATAAATACTATATACCCTGCCACATTTCCATAATGTCAAGTGGAAATTAAGCATCAAAATAATTTTTAAGTGATGATGATGATGATGATAGAAATCTACATGAATACTCAGCTAGATCTAGAGTAGGCTCGAATGCCACAGGTTAAAATCTTGCTGATGACAAAAGTTTGAATAATTCATTTGAAGTTACTTTATATCAACATAAGTGGTATAAATTTAAATTAATTGAATATGGTACTAAATTAACTAAATATTATTTTCATAGGGAAGTAATTAGAAATCAAAATAGAACACAGAGAGAAGCCATGAACAACTATAAATGATTTTCCTATTCTTCTTCTTACCATCTGGAGTCACCCTCAAAGATTCAGGAGTTCTGAGTATAAACACAAATATCCAAAATTAAGTAATTCTCATAAAATAAAGATTTTCATGCATGGGAAAGAATTATATAAAATGTAATTTAAGGCCTTCAAGTGAATTACCTGTCCCCAAATTATTTTTGAAACCTTTTATAAAGTAGAAGCTTACATAGTCAATTAAATCTAATAATATATTAAAAAAATAAGACCATTTTTAATCATGAGATTCAATGATAAACTAAGCATTGATGATATTGATATTCAGCAAAATATTAATGAACTATTGTCAAAGGTTTGTAAATTTAATTGAATTTAGACCACCTAAAATGGTTGTTTAATTTGTTATTGATAGCAAATGATATCTTAAATTTAAGTAATAAAATACAAAAAAAGAAGAGACATTTTTACAGATTCAGAATTCTTAAATAACAAATTTTTACAAATTTAGGTCACTGGAGTTAATGGAAAACGATAAGATCAAAACCCTAAGTAAAAATTGGCTTTAGTTTGTTTAAGGATTTCTTATGAAGTTAAAGAGTCATGACCATTGCTTTGGCCAGGTGACTCAGTGGTACAGCGTCCACCCAGCGTCTGAAAGTCCCATGTTTGATTCCTGGTCAGGGCACACAGGAGAAGCACCCATCCGCTTCTCCAACCTTCCCCTTCTCCTTCCTCTCTGTCTTTCTCTTCCCCTCCTGCAGTCAAGTCTCCATTGGAGTAAAGTTGGCCCTGAGTGCTGAGGATGGCTCCATGATCTCTAACATGCTAGAATGGCTCCGGCAGTAACAGAGCAACACCCCAGATGGGCTGAGCATTGCCCTCTGATGGGCATGCTGGGTAGATCCCAGTGGGGCCATGCAGGAGTCTGCCTCCCCACTTCTAACTTTGGAAAAATACAAAAAAAAAGTCTTGACCATTATCTTCTGGGATATAAAAATCTATTTAGCATTACTACTTGAAGTGAATTTTCAGAAATAATAAAATGGTATTTTCATAAGATTGTAGCATTAAAATGATCTTTGTAACCATCCAGTCTGATGTACTTTTTTAACAGGTGAGAACATAGAGGCTCATAAAAGACTAGAGGCCCAAATAATTTAGTTCTAAATTTGCACTGTAAATATCTTTTCCACAATGTTTATGTGCTTTTATCTATTAAATTTTATAAAATATTTACTTTAAAAATCCTCAAGGTGGCCTGACCAGGTGGCGGCACAGTGGATAGAGTGTCAGACTGGGATGCAGAGAACCCAGGTTCGAGACCCCGAGGTCACCAGCTTGAGCACGGGTTCATTTGGTTTGAGCAAAGCTCACCAGCTTGGACCCAAGGTCGCTGGCTCAAACAAGGGGTTACTTGGTCTGCTGAAGGCCCACGGTCAAGGCACATATGAGAAAGCAATCAATGAATAAGTGTTGCAATGAAAAACTGATGATTGATCCTTCTCATCTCTCTCCATTTCTGTTTGTCCCTATCTATCCATCTCTCTGACTCTCTCTGTCTCTGTAAAAACAAACAAACAAACAAACAACCCCCCCAAAGAAATCCACAATATGTAATGATATATGAAAAGGGTAATTCAGCTGGAGGTATAATCATGAGTATGGTATCCTTTGTGAATCCATAATCCAATTAAATAGAGTAAGAATAAAAATAAAAAGTGATATGATGCATATAAAACCTGAACATCATGCCTGGCACATGAGATATACTGAAATGTAAAAAAACAAACAAACAAACAAACAAAAAAACACAACAAAATGCAATAAAATGTGCTAAAGGTCATGTAAGTAGTGTAAATGATGTCTTTTTTCATATCTGAAATTCAAATTCTAATATTCTTATGTATGTGTATCTCAACCTATATGATATTTTATATGGTTAGTAGTGTTTTAACACTGAATGTGCAAAATCAAAACAAATTTGAATTTTAAGTATTGTTTCTTGGCATAATACCCTTCATCTTTTCTTCACCCCAATCTTAATAAAACAGTACATCACTCTCTGAATTAAGTATAAATTGTCTGAAGTCATTTCCCAATGTCACCCATTACCTGTAGCTCATTACTTTATGAACCTTGTTGTAGTTTCTCTATTTCATCTTGACAGATACATTGGCGTCTGGTTACTATTAACCATACATACGTTTTGCCCAGGAAATGAGCCATTTTGTGATATTGTAGTGGGAGTGGGAAAGCTGTAGAGTTCACACATGAAATTAGGGAGATGTCTGAAGTAAGATTTAAAACAATAACCCTAAGATTCTATAATCACAATGGTAATGAAGACACAGTTGAGCAGCATTTTGTAAAAATAATTCAGAAGCTATGTAGCTGCTAGATTTAATTGAGAATAAAGGTGATCCAAGAATGACTCCAAGGCACAAAGAATAAGGATTATTCCAATTACTCCAATTATCATGCAAAAGTAAAAAAAAAAACACAACAAATTGGAGGAGGGATAGAGTATTTAAAAGAAATTTCTAGCAATGTGTTGTTATAAATGTATTCTGTATTATGTTACAAAAATAAATGTACAGCCTGACCAGGCAGTGGTGCAGTGGAAAGAGTGTAAACTTGGGATCCTGAGGAGCAAGGTTTGAAACCGAGATCGCCAGCTTGAGCACGGGATCAAAGACATGACCCAAGGGTCGCTAGCTTAAAGCCCAAGATCGCTGGATTGAAGCCCAAGGTTACTGGTTTGAGCAAAGGGTCACTTGCTCTGCTGGAGCCCCCTAGTCAAAACACATATGAGAATGCAATCAAGTAACACCTAAAGTGTTGTAACAAAGAATTGATGTTTTTCATCTCTCTCCCTTCCTGTCAGTCTCTGTCTGTCCTTCACTCTCTTTCTCTCCCTCAAAAAAAATACATATACATTTATTTCATCTTATTGTCTCACTTTTAATTAAAAGGCTTGGGATATTCAAAATGAATATGAACTAATTTAACTGCTTTTCTAAAAATCACACTTTCCCAAAGCAAACTACAAAACTTAGGTAAAAAAATAAATTGCTTTATAGTAATATATATTCTTTCAAAGTTTTTAATTTTTAAATTCTATTTTCAAATGATTTAATGCTTAATTCAGTGGTAAAATTCATGAACATTTTCTCCATATTCTTTTCTCCATTTCATATTCATGTAATTTATATATCAGTATTAGTAACGTTAAGAATGTAAGTCATTCAATCTCACTGGTTTCTTTATTCTTGTTTATAACAAGGAATTTAGTTTGAAGGACCCTCATAGAAAGATCATTTAGCACATAATTTGGAATTTTATAGTCATAAAAACTAAGGCCCAAGTAGAGCAAGTGACTGATCTATTTTTTCTTAATTAATCCTGAATGAGAGGATAAGAGTGAAAGCTATAGTTTGTACTGTATATATTACAGAACTCTATTATATAGAATTACCTTTTCTGTCTAACAGGACTATTGGTTTCTTTAGGGAAGTGTTGTGTAATTACCTCCCTAAAATCCAACAAAGTATTGGACATACAGTAGGCTCTCAAAAAATACTTCCTGGAATTCCACAATTCTTATTTATGAAGATGAAATTGAAAGCTTTGTATTCACCTTAACCTTATAGTAGACTAATTTGGCAAATAAACATGGATAGTGAATTAAATAAATTACTTCCAACATACTTAGATAATTATCTGAGGTTTGGCAGTAGAAGTAAGAAAAGTTGAGACAAATCATTATCCAATGAGAGGGGATTAATGAACCTTCAAATTAATGGATTTACACTTGCTAATTTAAGATTTTGTAGAACAAGAATCATGTATCAGACAAAAAGTAGAATAGTGTGCTGAAGGAAGAGGCAAATGGGGAGTTACTGTTTAATGGGTATAGAGTTTCAGTTGTGCAGCATGTAGAGTTATGAGGATAAATGATGGTTGCACAACACTGTGGATATTTGTACTACTTAACTGTACAGTTAAAATGATATCAATGATAGAATTAATGTTATGTGTATTTCCCACAATAAAAATAATTTTAGCCCTGGCCAGTTGGCTCAGTGGTAGGGCATCAGCCTGGCGTGCAGGAGTCCTGGGTTCGATTCCCAGCCAGGACACACAGGAGAAGAGCCTATCTGCTTCTCCAGCCCTCCCCCTCTCCTTCCTCTCTGTCTCTCACTTCCCCTCCTGCAGCCAAGGCTCCACTGGAGCAAAGTTTGCCCGGGCGCTGAGGATGGCTCTGTGGCCTCTGCCTCAGGCGCTAGAATGGCTCTGATTGTGGTAGAGCAACACCCCAAGATGGTCAGAGCATCACCCCCTGGTGGGCATGCCGGGTGGATCCCAGTCGGGAGCATGCGGGAGTCTGTCTGACTGCCTCCCCGTTTCCAGCTTCGGATAAATACAAAATAATAATAATAATAATAATAATAATTTTAAAAAGAGAATTACATAGCCTAATAAAAGATACCTTCAAAGGAATAAAAAATCACTTTATTAATGAATAGCTTTAGGGCTTATAATTCTACCATATATCATAAATTCTATTCCATTATTACAGAAATTTTTGAAATAGATGCAGAAATATAATGAAAGAATAAAGAAATATGTCTACTGAGAAACCAGCTCTTTTATCCTTTCTTAAAAGTTGATTAAATAATATATTTGTTGGAAAGTTACCAGAGCCTTATGGTTTAACTTTCACCAAGAATAAAGTCATCAACTTCTCTATGAATCCATTTTAGACATTACATTTAATAAGATATGGACGTATTAGACCTTTGGGAGTCAGTGACTAATGAAATATATATAATCTTAACAATCTACCTATTAGACACAAAGCATTAAATTAAATTTAATTATTTTTCCATTTTAAGATGAAAAACTAACAGAATCATGATATTATCATTTAAAACAATTTATTTTAGTAACTTCTGATTTCCTATCATAATATAAAAATGAGTCAATAAAGCTCTTGTTCCCAAATTAATTTGCTGCAAAGGTATTTGGGAATTGTCTTTTTAGAAAGAAAAAGTTCTGTTTCACTCTGACCTATCAATCCATACCATGAATTGAATGTAGACCTTTAAGATTACTAATTAAAGACTAAATAACAAGGGGATTGTACAGCCAGAACGTGGAATGAATTTTAATTATTCATCATATTTTCACCAGACACGATTGTGGCCAATAGAATGGGTTGTCTCCCTCCCTCCTTCTCATATATAGGCTATTTTATAACATGGTATATTTCACTGTGAAATGAAAAAAATAAAACTTTATTTGATAAGGCTTAGGTTTAGTTACACTAGTGTAACAGTTATAATTACTTAATTTTTCTGAAATATGATCCAAGAGATTACCTAAAATTGTTTCAGAGAAATCTGTCTTTCTTGTAGATGCTTTGAGTTTTTTTAATTCTATTGTACAGGTTTGCGAAAATTTCTACTTCATTTCTTTCTTTATCTTCTTTCACCCTTACTTTAATCATTGGAACATTCATTCCTAAGGTTATGGATAGTATGCCATATATATAGCAATGCAATTAGTCAAGATATGTTAGCTGATTACCTACTACGGGCAAACAGTTTTCCATACATGTGGATTAGTCAGCAAAAGCTTTATGCAAAAGATGGGACTTGAACCAGATCTTGAAGAACAGGTAGACTTTAGAAGGTTTGGGAGGAGGCACTCATATAAAAGTATTGGAATTTTTCAATTTTACTCCAGTATTTCTAGTAATAAAGTATTATTGAATCGCAAGTTTTTGTGACATCAAAATAAAATTAACAAGTGCAAATGATTAGTTTGGGACTTTAAATCCAACTTAAAAAGAAAAAACAAAACCTTTAAGCATACAGAATTTTTGTATGCTCTTTTTAACCCTGCATTTACTTTAGTTTTAGTATTGTACTCTGAAACAGTCTTCCTACCTGAGCTCAGATCAGCAAAATAAAAACTGACAATTACTTTTTATAATGCCCGTTTTTCAAGTCATAATTATCAAAATATTTCTGATGCCAGTGTGAAAAGTAATATGTGGCAAATGAGATCAGATAACACTTCAAACCTCCCTGTTACATGATAAATGATTTTTAATGAACCTTCTGTTACTCCACTTTCGAATCTTCAGAATTTCAATTTTCTTGTTAGAATTTCAAGCAGGCAACTTTATATAAATGATGAAATCACAATGACCTTTGTTGTGGTGTCACATATAAAACAAACTACATACATCGTGTGTCCAACTCACTGTAGTGATACCTGACCCCTTCCAGTTATCCTCTGAATATTATCTCCCTGATTTTATTTTAGTCTTTTTGTGATCTCTGTAACTCCCTGAGATTCACTCAAGCTTCCTGTCCCTCACTCCCTCAACATAAACAGTGTTTTCTCATTTGTTCTACTTTTTCACTGGTAACTGAGTCCCCAGATGAATTGTTACATGCCTATTTTACTACTTTGCTCAGCATCATATTAAAGATTAATGTCACTGTCAGTAATAGTATCCTCACGTTCATATGCAAATCTGTTCTACCTAAAGACTATTGAGTATAGTATGAAAGAAAAATTAGCCAATTCCCAAACAGAGGCAGTAGAGTTTACTGATGAACATTATGGTTTCTGTAACCAACTGTCTGGTTTCAAGCTTGGTTTTGGTCAATTAATTTGAGTGAATTATTTAGCTTCTTAGTGATGCCTCAGTTTCCCCATTTGTAAACTGCAGGTATTGGTAGTACCTTCTCATAGGGTTATTATGGGGTTTATATGAGTAAAGGCATGTGAATCTCTTTAAAAAGTACATAGTCATATTCAATAAATAACAGCTATTACTATCTTTTATACCTCTTTTATGAATAACTACTTGCTAATTTGGGTGAGTGTTCTTACGTTGATTATAAAAAGCTGTACCTAAAAGTATTGAGTAAGTTTTAATTGCTGAGATAAAATTAGATATATATTAGTTTAAAATACACTTATAAAAATATTTTAATAATGCGACAGTTACTTATAAGCATTTACTATAAGTAAATTAAAGGCAACAGTCATTTTCATAAAAACGAAAAGATAAAGAGAACTTTAGTCCATTTATTCATTGGTACTCTTCTTCAAACATTAGATGACATCATATTTGTTTTCAGCAGTGTTTAATTTTCCCTTTTAAAATTTTTATATTGAGCTTACTGCTATATCTTGCATAAATTATAATGTTGATTCAACTTTGAATGCTCACCTTCACTGCCAATATAACTGCTTAATTTTTTTTGGAAGCCAAGACAAGAAAGAAATGTTGACATGGTGTAAGACCAAATAAAGGATTGTTTAAATCAAATTAGGAGAGATATTCTAGCAGGTTGCAAGTTAAAAAAGGAACTAGGCGAGTTTCAACAATAAATTTGATATCTTCCACATGGAGGAGTAATATTGATGAAGTAGGGAGACATAGAGGATAGAATTAATCTCCACTTGAGAGATTTGTGAGGAAGTAAGAAAGTTTCTGTAGGAATCTTTACTAGTAGAAGACTTTCAGGTTTTGTTTAAGGCAAAGAAATGAAAAGAGTGTTCAGTAAAAAAGTTGAGGGTCCCTACTTGCCAGTATATTGCTATTCAACAGAACTTTCTGCAGTGATGAAGGTAGACAATAGATGCACTATTCAATGGGTAGTCACTAGCCACATTGTGACTGTTGAGTTGCTGAAATGTGATCTGTGATCTGTGATCCTTAGGGATTGAGTTTATAATTTAATTCAGTTTCAGTTAATTTAAACTTGAATTTAGATAGCCAAATGTGGCTGATAGTTGTTATACTGGACAATACAGTCCTAAAGGCTTTTTGATAGCTGTCAGTAAAGTTACAAAGTTTACCCTTTTAAGTGAATATTTGTATTTAAAGGAGAAAATGAATGACCAAGGTTAAAGAAGAATATTACTATTATTTTTTTAATGTGGCAGAGAGTACTATCAAACGCCAGTCAGAGGCAAGCTCTATTGGTGCAAGCGAAAAGCCTGCCATTAATATAGCACACTTTGGACACTCAGAAGTTAGTTGACAAAGATGAGCCTCCATCCTGAGGTTTTATAGAATGCAGGAGAAAATTCTTGAATGATAAATTTCAAGTGCTGTGGAAAACCAAGAAGGCTACTTGTTTGGGGACTAAAGGCCTTTTTATTGCTTCTCAAATTAGACCATGTAAATGGTCATCTATGAATAAGGTTAACTCTAATTAACAAGATTGACTTTATTAAATGTCATCTACATGTACAATGTTGTAATAAGCTAGTGTCTTAGTAAACTGCAGTGGCACAGCCTTAAACAGAGGAAGAAAAGAGTAGATAGAATGAAGTAAAAATGTTGGGTGCAGGGTCACAAAAACATAATTAAGATTCCAGCTCTTGTGCCTTTTATTTTATTTTTTTTTCATGATATCATTTGTGCATTCAAATATCAGAAGTGACTACCAAGAAGTTGCTGCATGTGAGCACTAGTATTAAATCTGTTAGTGACTGACTAAATGATGGTGCATCTTAACCTCTTGGTTAGTTTTAATGCTATCCATCTAAAATGGAGATTACTAAGCTTTTTTGCAACCATGTTTCTCAGTATATCAGGAAACCTTAAACTGTTTTGAAGAAAGGCAGTGATGAAACAAACGATTGATACTCTCATTAAGCTGGTTATTGAGCTTCTTTCTGAGATTTAATGGTATATAAATTGTAGATAAAATAACATAAGGTATCCTGGAATGATGACAAATTAATACTACTATGACTACTGCTACTACTACTAATAATAATAAAGTTTTGTGTGCTGATTTTAAGTTTTTAAAACACTTAATGTTCATGTGTTTTACAACAATCAGATGAGGTCAATATATTATTATATTAACATGTGATATATTAATGTACTGTTATTTACTATAATATAATGTTATTAACCCCTAAGTATGGTCAAGTTTTCTTCATTTTCTCATGACTATCCAGACTGTTAGTGGCACATAACTTACTTTTCTTCGGCTTTACAACACTAAGCTTTACCAGATGATCTACTAAAATAATCTCAATACAAGTGCTGCACATCCTAATTTTGTGAGGTATTCTATGGCTCTAAAGGTAAGGTGGTAAGGGGTTCTTTAATGATACTGGTCAATTAGTCTGACTATTCTAGAGTCTTTATAATTTAAGATTTATTTGATAACAGGCTCAGAGAACAACTAGCTGCCTTCTTCAATCTCAGGCCTTGAACAATTTAATATGAGTAACTGAGAATACTTAATGTTGATTACAGACAAGATCTCCCTCACACATCATTTTAATTTTTGTGTTTTTCTTAGTTAGAGAGAAATAACTTTCACATGAAGTAAGTAAATAGAACAGTAAAATTGTTGAGGTTTAATGCAAGCTGCAGATTATTTTTTAAGTATTCACCAACTAAATAAAGAAATATTCCTAAATGATTCTGTTCCAAACAATAGTGATAATCCTGCAAATATAACAGAATTTTAGGATTTATTTTCCAAAGGGGAAATCTATCTGTAAACCATTGTAGGTGAGAGGCCCATGTTACCTAAACCCTTAGTGGATTAACCCAACATTATGTAAGAGTTGTTAATTTTTTTAAGAGTTTACTATTGCTAAAAAAACCAAACATGTTTATCTCACGTAGACTTAAAAGCACAAAGGTATATAATTTTTTATCTCACTGCCTTAAATTAATGTAGAATACCTTGAAAAAAATCCAATGGTACCAGTACAATAGCAATGATATCTTCTTCTCCATAGGCTTGCTATGAAGACCATGTGAAATAATGTATATATGTAATTCTCTTTGCTCCTTGCCTGGCATTCAGTAGGTTTGCAAAAATGTCAGTTCTCACCTCTCTTCTCAAGAATTTATACTGCGTCATAACCTGCCATGTTATTATCTAAAAAGTCATCATCGTCATTCCTGACAGCTCTACATTTAGACCTTTCAAGAAAGCATAGGAAGGGTTAATAACCCTCTCTAGATTGTGCAGATAGAAAAACACTATCAGTGTTGGCTTAAGCACCCCAAATCCTACCTTGACATTGCAATCGCAAACCTTACCCACCTTCCAAATTTCAGGACTTGCGTTGGGCTTGTTGCTGTAGATGATAAAAGCTATTAGAAAAAGAAAATTTTAAGATAAAACAGTTTATTTCTTCTCTCCAGAGGATCAGAAGAACGTATTTAGAGAATGAAAAAAAATAATTAAATATTCTATAACCCACTTTTCCAAAGTAAAGAAAAAATATTTCATTCCTCCTACCCACTGGGGGGTGGTGGTAGATGACTCCTAAAGATCAAGATGTCATGGTGTAAATAAATCATACTTTTCCAAAAGGATGATATTCATTGTAACAAATACTGCAAAAGAAATGCAATGATCATGGTAGCAATCATTTTTTTTTCCTGTAGGGCACGTCAGTGGCCTTTTTCATTGCATCTAGGCATATGTCGTCAACTACAATGATCTCGTTTCTACCGTGTTCATATTTTGATGGTCAGAATGGCCGAATTGTAAACTTCTTAATCAAACTTAAAACTCTAAATCCAGATGTCCTTTCGCACCACTGTGTCTGTGAGGACACAAATGACTGCAAAGTGGAGGACTCAGAGGTGACTCACTGTGTAGCAGCTCCCCTAATCCTATCATTGTAGCCCAATGTTATTGCTCCCTAGATGAGGTTCCCTCGGTTATTGCCTGAAAGGTATGTGGTGAGGGGCATAGGCACTTAGAGGCTCAGCAATCAGCGGCTTCCTTGCATGGGACATGTGATGTTCAATATTAATGAAGAAGCTGTGCGGTACTGGCAGGATTCTCGGCCAAATTAGATATTCTCTAAGTGCCAAATGTCTCCCGCTGAATTTGAGTGGAGGAGCGCTGTCGCTTAAAATGAAAGAGTCTCGAATGCAATACAAAATATTTTTCTCTTCAGGTTTCATATTACCCCACAGGAAGCAAAAGGCAAAGGGCACGGCGCAGAAAAGAAATAGACACAGACACGTTTTGCAATGACGAACTTTATGTGGCGTCAGGAATGGCAACCTGTTCTCATGTTCCGCAATTCCGAGGCAAGATGTTAACACTGTCAGGTTAAACTGAGTAAAGGAACAGGAAGATGAGGCAGAGCTGGAGACTTCTGAGCAATCCTTTTCAAAAATATAAAACTCACCTAAGTGACAGGTAAGCTAATGAAAAGGTTCTCAGTATGCCCTTATACTCTCCTCTTAAACTTCCGTGACCATCAGCAGCTCTGTTCAAATTCAGCTGCTAAACGAAGACACAGATCCGCAGTGTTTACCTCCCCGGAGTTACCAGTGCTCACTGAGACCCTCCGAAAATTAGGGTCGTTTTTCATTGAGAATAATGATAGAGGATCCTTCTCCGTCCCTTTTTGCTCCCACGGTCCTAAGCCTTGTGCCCCCTCCCACTTGTCCGAAATCGGATTTCTTAAAAACCGTAGCCCGTACACCCAATTCAGGTGCGCCATCCGCAGCCCGAACCTTTGTTCAGAGACACCCACGTTCAGTCTCTCTCCACGTTTACTTCTTCTTAAGACCCCATACACGCTTTCTATTTCTCTCGGTTTCTCGGGAGCCAGATTCCCGAGATCCCCTCTTCTGCTTTGCTCCTTCATCTCCAGCCCCCAATCCCAGCCTCCTTGGAGACTCCGATGCCCCTCCCGTGTAACCTAAGCTCCTCTGTTCTCCCAGAGACCCCAGTCTCTCCGTCATCTGCGCTTTCAGAGTCCCTCCCTACTCACCCCCACCACCACCTCCCGCCCGGGCCAGTGCGGTCCTGCAGGCTGCAACCATCCGGGACCTGTCTCCGCTCTCCATCACCCCCACCCTCGCCTAAACCGTTAAGGTTTTGGCTAGTAATGCAGCTCAGGGTTCCAACTTACCACAAGCGTCCGGGAGGTAGACAAGGCAGCGGTCGCCGCGGCCGCAGCTAGACGAGAAACGGACTCGGCTGCAATCGCCCAGCGGAGCCCGCGGCAGTCGTTGCGCTGCTCTGCGCTGCGCGCCGCAATCTCGCGCCTCGGCGGAGGGACGGAGGGAGCTCGGCGCGATAGGAAGCGCCGGCGAGTCGACCTCCTCTGGGCGACCGTGCGTCCCGGATAGGTTTGGCTTCTTTCGCTCCTATCTTACTCTAGCATAGTAACTGACCACCTCCAGCATCTCTGCACAATTCGCGTCTTCTTTCTTCTTCGATGGCCCCTAACTAACTACACTATTCTAAACGGACGAAGACCATCACGCGAGCACCACGACGATCTCGACGACTCCGACGACAACGATGTCAAGAAGAGATAAGAAAAGTTCATATGCAATCGCAGGTAAGGGACAAGCAGGCCGAAGGAGCAGGCTGGCGATCCAGCTGCTCCTAAGGCAAGATCAGAGAGACTGGTGCACCCGAAAAGGGAGCGTCCTCGGCGAGCACCAGAGCGCCTATCCAGCGCCGGGGAAGCTGCACCGGGCTTTTGGGCCAAAAGAGGGATGAGGGGAGGAGCAAGGAGCAGCCAATCAGCGTCCCGAGTTCCACTGGCCCCGTCCTGTTTTGACCCCGCTTTTGGTGCATCTAGAGCCTACTGGCAGGGGGCGCGAGACCCCATGGTGGCTGTGGTGGCTGTGGTGATTAACTTGATTCGTGAGGCCTGGAGACTAGGGGGAAGTGGAGTTAGTCGTGGTGGGGGGAATGTCTCAGGAGTGTATCTTTAAAGGTTCAAGGAATACCTCCCTTCCAATACACACACACACACACACACACACACACACACACACACACACGCCCTCTGAACATTTCAGTTCAACAAACACTTCCCAAGTCTTAAAAGTTTCACTGACGTTTGGAACTCCCTCCGAGGACCTAGGCTCTGACTCCTGCTCATTTCCTCAACAGGAGCAACTGAGGCATCTTCAGAGTCAAATATATTTAGTGTGCAAATGCCATGACCCTGTTATAAGACTTGTGTTCCCGACGTTGTCCCCAGGACCAAACGCTGAGAAGGAATAAGTTATTAGAAAACAAAACAAAACAAAACAAAAAACCTTAGCTTTTGTGGCCCAAGAAGGCACAGTTTAGTTCCCTTTTTAGCCCCACAGGACCTGCCTCCGTAAGTACTGAGAACGACAGCCTGAAGGCAGCCTCTTGGGGTTTCTGAGGCAGGGTTGCACATATATCTCCAGCACAGAACCGGGAGCCCGCAACCAGCTGGTTGCCTAACCCCTGGAGGACTGCGGTGCTGTGGTCAAGGCAGAGGGTAAGGGACAGACCACAAAAATTTCCTTTTGGCAACTAATAGGATGCTGAGCTGCCGCCCGACAATCAAAGCTTTCCCCAGGAACTTCCCTAAGACCGGCGGACGCCTGCAGTGTCCTGCTTGAGCGCAGAGAAGGGCAGTAGGGGCCACCTTGTGCAACACTCCTCGTAGGCACCAAGACCAAGTTTAGTAGTTGAGATTCTCCCACCTGGAAGTGAGAAGCAGGGCAGAGCAGATTTTTCTAGGATTTAATGAGAGTGGGCTGCGCAGCACCGCAGCCAGGGCCCCGGGGAGAGAAGTGGGGACTGGCTGGCTCCCTGTCAGCCCGAGGTAGCTGGGCCGAAGAGAGAAATCCAGACTCCAGTTTTGCTACCTCGAGTCAAAGGGACGGCAGACCGATGATTAAATGAAAAAGGTTGCAAGGAAGCCTTGCAGCGGCTTGGAGGATTGAACCCCACAGAGCGCAGAAGGGAAAGGAATAGCCGGCTGCTCCAGGGCCGTTTTTCTCAGTAGCTCCAAAAGTTAGGGATGGGGAAGAGAGTGGGAGCAATGATAAGGAACAGGTCCTTCCTTATTTTGGCTCACTTTTCTCTGTGCCTCGGTTTCCCTAATTGTAAAAGGAACTTTTCTGTCTATTCTAAGGGCATTTGGGAATCCTCGGATTCCCTCCACCCCACTTATTTCAGACACTTTTCAGGGTTTTACATTTTAATTTGGCAGTGAACTTACTGTCCAAACCAGAGCTCTCCTTCGCAAAGCAAAACTACATCGCAGTTTTCTGGAAGCATCTGTTGAATGCTACCGTAAGATGCTTCACAGGTGGCTGCGACAGTATTGCTGAATTTACAGACTACGCAACGCGCTCATCTTTAGAAATGTCTTGTTATCGAACAGTAATTTATAAATATTGAAAAAAATGTCTCCTTTTTAAATAATTAAACACTTTACTTTTAAAAATCCCCAAATAATCTCTTTTTCAATGAGCACGGAATACTTCATCCTGCTCTCTCTCTTTTTTTCTCTTTCTTTCCAATTTCTTTTTTTTTTTCTTTTGGCGGGACTTGTATTTATTTTGTTTGGCGGCTGAAACATTTGTTTTACTCTTTAAAATGTAAGTATAAATCCCTGCAATATATTTGCTAAGGCAAAAACGGTCTCTGCGGAGCCCAGAGCCGTAGATACAATCCGCAGAAGCCAGGGACCTTTTCACTCTCACCTCCGGGGAACCGGCTTAGAGCTGCTGATCACAGTTAACAAAGATAAGGGTGATAATAAAGATAAGGGTGATAATGATGACAATAAAGATAATAACAGTAATTACAATAATTGTTATCACTCTAACACTATCTATCTCGCTTCCTGGGCTGTTCTCTCCTTCTCCCGAGGAAAGGCAAAAATGCCCAAGGGAATCAGGGTGAAACCCACTCAGGAACTGGGAAAGTTCTCCGTGCAGCAGAGGGAAAACAGGGCGGTGGGCTGAAGCGCGCCAGGGGCTCCGGATTCGGGTAGACACAGGCAGGCAAGTTCGCCTTTGAGCGGCGCTCGCCGAGCAGCCAGGAACTGGTACAGCTGAGCGGGGTTCGGGACACCAGGTTCAGCCAGGAACGCAGACTCCTCTTTCCCGGCACTGGCAGCACATCTCAAACCTATTTTGGGCGGCGGATTGTCCCAGCACTGGCGTGTCCGACGGGCTTTGGAGGTTTTGACAAAACTACATATTCCGAGGAATATAGTGTAGGGCGAAATTTAGAGCGTACTTTAAGATCAAGCAAGCAAACTCAAAATAAATACACGCTGGGGTTCGCTATAGTCGCTACAGAGGTTTTCTCGAAGCCCTGTATAACTTCTCCTAGGGAATCATCCCAAGATTTTTCACGGCTCCCCCCACCCCTTAGGTCTATGAAAGTAATCCTTGGAAAGAGAAGTCATTTACTATAAAATTCTCCGGTTTGGTACAAATCCCTAACGCCCCCCGCACCCCCCCACCCTCCCGCGGAACTCAATTTCCAAAAACTCTCTGCATTTTCTTAGAATATATATGACCCTTTTCAACTTGCACACCAAGGGGATATCCCCTTATTCTCAAATAGTACTTTTCCAAAACTACAGATTTAAAATTTCAGTAAGGAGTTAAAATAAAATGTTACTAAATAAGAAAAAGTTCCTCATCACTCAAGTCTTTGGGAACCTTTTTATAAACAATACTAACCGAGTAGGAAAGTTTATTTCTCAGAGAACCCTATTTTTAAAAACCCGAAAGATTCTAGATTGATTTATTTTAAAATGAGTTACCCGGTTCTAGAAAAATACTCCAAAGCAGGCATTCGTGCAGAGCAAGAGAAGCCACGTCAAAATTCTACTGAGAGATTCTCCCTCTCTTGTTTACCACAGAACATAACTGCAAGAAATTCTGATAATCATTCCACGCATTTTTTCAGGTTTAAAACAATCCTGATACCTAGTTTTTCTTTTGTAAATATCAAGTGATATAGTCAGCATTTCATATTTTTGCTTAACCAGACAAACTCAGGACCTCAGGATATCTATAGTGTTCCTCATTAAGGCATGACATACCAAGAGATAACTTTTATAGCGTTTTACAAAGTAAACTTCTTTCTTACTGTTGTAAAATCAGTTATTGAAAGGGGGCAAAATCTTGGATATAAATTGTTCATCATACATGAAGTCTTTTCAAATTTGCTAGGACAATTTTTAATGAAAAACAAAGCAATTGTACTCTATGTGCTGTGTAGAAAGGCAGGGGGCAGTCTCTGATCGTGTCAGTCTTTGAGTGCGACATTTTTTTGGAAAGATCGCTGTTTTAGCAAAATAACAATAAAACTCTGTTTTTCTGATACTGAAGAGAAAGAAACTGAAAGCTTTCGGGATGATTTGGAAATTCCCATGTACACCTCTGAGTAAAAAGTTATATATATTTAAAATCTATGCTTATTTTTGTTTAACAAATGTTATTGAATTAATTTAATTGTATCTGACATTCTCATAGTTGTGGCTTCTAGTTATCAAATATTTATTTTAAAATTTATATATATACATACATATATGTAAGTTTCAGTAGGGAAGGGCTGGGAATCTAGCAGCCTCAACAAGGAGAAGAAGTAGCTAGAAGCTACTTTAGAGAAACATATGTTGTCATAAAGCACATTTATGCAATGATGAATGCATCTTATATTATGGGGATGTGTGTCAGTCTTCCAAAATCTGACAAGAAAGGTAGTGACTACGACCTTTTGTTTAAATTCAACTAATATTCAAAGGTCAGGGCAACAGTGATTTTTCTTTCATTCCTAATTCAAGACTAGCAGTCTTGCTACCTCTTGATTATTCTTTCAGACCACTTTGACGACCTCTGCTCCAAATTCCTGTACTAATAAAGGTTTTTACCATGCAAGAAGACATTTGCTTGTTTGAATCATCTCCAAAGTAATGGGTTTAGTTTTTCTTGTCTGTAAATCAATCTCATTATATTGTTTTAAATGAGGCCCAACCATCATTCACTGTGATCTATTATTTTTTAATTTTTATGAAGTGAGAAGCAGGGACGCAGAGAGACAGAGTTCCACATGGGCCAAGCTGAGATCCACCTGGCAAGCCCACTAGGGGGTGATGCTCTTCTCATCTGGGGCATTGTTCCTTTGCAACCAGAGCCATTGTAGCATCTGAGGTGGAGGCCACAGAGCCATCTTCAACTCCCCTGGGCCAACTTTGCTCCAATAGAACCTTTGCTGCAGGAGGGGAAAAGAGAGATAGAGAGAAAAGAGAGGGGGAAGGGTGGAGAAGCAGATTGGCACTTCTCTTGTATGCCCTGGCTGGGAATTGAACCTGGGACATCCATAGGCCAGGCTGACGTTCTACTACTGAGCCAACTCCAGGGCTAATTTTTCTTTTCTTTTTGTAAAAACTATCTCCTCAACCAAATTATATGATAAATATCTCAGGGGCAAGAATTTAGTCATGAATTTTTCTTCATCTTCTTTTTTCTTATCTGTCCTAATGCTGGACACAAAGAACATAAACAACAATGATAACTTGTAATTTTTGGCACAAAATAGCTTAGAATGAAAAGCCAAGAAGTGCAAGACAGCTAAAACCTGAATTACTCAATGATTTGAAATAAATATAGAAGGTATTTTACCAAGTAGGCCCATCATAAAAAAAATATCATGACAGTTTGAACTGAACAAGATAAAACTTAATAAGAATACTTATGAAATGCTGAACTTTGGCTACTAAAATTGTCTGCACAAATTTCAGTCACAGAAGAAAGAAGTGTTTGGTAGATTTTATTAGTATCAGGATCAAAATGTCCTTAGTGTGATATTAGTAGGAAATATAATTTTATCTTTTACTTTTGTAACTTGCATAGATATAGTCAGAATACAATTAAGTTCTAATTGGTGCTTTCAGCCACATATTTCAAAAATAAAGTTAGTTGAATAGAATTCATCCACAAGGATTTTCAAATCAGTAAGGGGTTTGAATTATGTTATATGATGAACTATGACTTTCTGTCCTCTGGAAGATAAGATTTGTAAGATACATGCTAGCTGACTTCAAATATTTTATGGTTTCTTATGGAGAAAAAAGATATTAATTTATTTCTCAAGATCAGTACGCATATCTTATTTGTATTTGTTTTGTCAGTACCTAACACAGTGTCTGATACAAACTAGGCATTCAATAAATATTTTGAACTGAAGGAAAATACTGACACAAAAGAATAAAAGTAGAGTTAATGGTGGAGCTTATAGTTTTCATCTCTGCAGAAGGGCTTTATAGCATTCAGAATTGACCAAAGGTGGAATGAGCTGTTTAGGGAGGTAGCAAGTTCTCCAAAAATAGGTTGTTCAACTATATAGTGGTTAATCACTCAGTGGAGATGTTACAAAGAAAAGACAAGTAAATAATGAATTATTTTAGAGCTCTTTTCAGTCCTAAACTTTGCAAAATACATAAATGCTATCTCAATCTTGTTTTAGAGGATAAAAAGAAATATTGGACTTTCTGAAAAAACAGAGACTGAGAAAGGTATGCACTATTATAAGAAAGAAGTAGTTTCTTACCAAGTCCATAGGAAACTTTTGTTGGAACTACTGCAATTGGTACATCCTGACTTCCATGGGAAATAAGCTCTAAGTAAAAAAAGGAAAAATAAAAAAAAGCTCTGAGAAAATAAACATCATGAACATGACAGCATTATGTTGGGATACTTTAAAAGTCTACAATACTATACCAAACTGGTCAAATTAATAAGACATATCAGGATATGATTAAAATGTGTAAATTTAATTGCATGTTACTATGGGAATTTGATAAAAGCAAATGCATTGTTAAATTAAGACAAATGAGGAACTAGTTTTTATTAACCTGCATAACAAACATGCATGGACTTTAGTATTCTCCAGTAACATCTTTGTCTAAGATTCTTGAGATTTGCACAAAGAAATTTTTCACTAAGAACCAGCATAGAGAACAAATTGAAGGACATTTAGAAATAAAGTTTTGGGCAGCTTCTTTGGTTTCCCCATTAATCACTTTTATGTAACTATACAAAATAACAAGAATTTCAGGCTACCTACCATACCAAAGAAGCTTTTGAACTAAATTCTAATTTTATCATTGTTTTATGTCAGAATCTGTGATATAGTTCACCAAGATATAAAAAATGTGAGTGAAGTGTAAGTTATAGACCATGTTCAGTTCAAGATCAGAATCTAGAGTTTAAAAGTATGAAATATCTACCATGTTATGTAGTCTTTGTGTTTATTTATTAATTTATTTTTTTCTTGCCCCAAGAGTTATTGCATTCATTATTTTTTCAGTGCTGCCATATTATTTAAAGAAAAAAATTTAGTTCTTTTTTTTTTTTTTTGGAGGGGGGGTGGAGAAGCAAATGGGCGCTTCTCCTATGTGCCCTGGCCGGGAATTGAACCCGGGTCCCCCGCACGCCAGGCCAACGCTCTAAGGCTGAGCCAACCGGCCAGGGCCTTAAAGAAAAAAATTTAAATTAACTTTTAAAGATATTATTTGAAAGTCAATACTTTTATCTCGACCTACAGTGGCATTACAAGTGAGATCATTTATTCAGTATGATGTCAAGTTAAGCTTAGTTCAGAGAGATGTTTTTTTCTTGATTTCCTTAAGGCTGCAATAAACACATTGCACATTCAATAGACATATACCATAGCTAATACACATGGAGTCAAACACACATCTCAAAGGTGGGAAAGAGCTGCTTAAACTAGAATTTGTAATTTCAAAAGAGGGAGCTAAAGCTTGAGTTTATAAATCTCTTTTGAATATTATAACAGTTTACCTTAAAGATGGGATAACAAGCCTGACCTGTGGTGGCACAGTGGGATAAAGCGTTGACCTGGAAAGCTGAGGTTGCTGGTTTGAAACTCTGGTCAAGGCACACATGGGAGTCGATGCTGTCTGCTCCTCCCCCCATCTCTCTCTCTCTCTCTCTCCTCTCTGAAAAAAAATGAATAAATAAATTCTTTTTAAAAATTTTTAAAAAGATGGGATAACAAAGATAAAAGAAATTTACTTATCACTAATGTCTGAAATAGATACTTGCTCTTCCACAAAACCCTTCATTAAAAACTTCCAGTGTTTTTGAAAAAGATAAAATTTTCTGCTTATGTATATTCATTAGATAAGAGTACGAATAATAAAGTATTCCTTTTACTTTAAAATGTTACCTAACCAAAAAAAAACCCAAAATAAAAAAACCTCAAAGATAACATTTTAAGCAATAATAAATTTCACAACAATTCACACAGCTATGTTACTTTTGCTTTGTTCAATATCTGTGCTTTCTTCAATAAACAGCACAATCAACTGAGTTTAATCCAATTGGATTACATGGCTTATAAAATCCATATCTTACGTTCAAATTTATCTGTGTTATCAAACTTGTCATAAGGTATTGGCAAATCCTTAGCATCTGCCATCTGCTAAAAATAATCTACATTGGAAAACACCACATTTAACATAGCAGAACCAAACTAGATAATAAAGCTACCCTATCACTAATACCGCAATCACCAATCTCATCATCTTTTCTATCATCATTATTGGGAAGCTGGTCAACAAGAACTACCTAGTTTGTCAATGAGCACCAATCTTTGCTAATGGGCTAATGGGAGTTTTCTTTTATTTATTGAACCTTGCTTTTCTCTCTTCTCATTCCATATTTACATAGCATTAAGACCAGGTGGTGGTGCAGTGGATAGAGCATTGGAGTGGGATGCAGAGGACCCAGGTTCAAAACCCCAAGGTCTTGGGCTTGAGCACCGGCTCATCTGGCTTGAGCGTGGGATCATCCGGCTTGAGCATGGGTTCGTTAGCAGGAGCAAGTTTCTGGCTTGATAGTGTGGTTATGTCTATGATGGCAAGGTCACTGGCTTGAAACACAAGGTTGCTGGCTTGAGCCCAAGGTCATTGGCTTGAACAAGGGGTCACTCAATCTTCTGTAGCCCCCTGGTCAAGGCACATATGAAAAAGCAATCAATGAACAATTAAGGAGATTAAGGAGCTGCAACGAAGAATTGATGTTTCTCATTTCTCTCTCTTCCTGCCTTTCTATCCCTATCTGTCCTTATCTCTGTCTCTCTCTCTATCTCTGTCACAAAAAAAGAATTAAGATCTACATCATTCCATTATGCAAGTGACCCCTCTTCTCAAAAAATCTTCATCAGTTTATCAATATCTGTTTTATTAGTGAAAATAGAGCAGAATGAAGAACATTTCTCTCCCTATATTACTATGAATGACCTATTAACTATGTTCATTTGATAAAATGTCTCAATCAGGCTGCACTGGCAAATATAAAGTAGTCTCTGCTAAATTATACCAAAGAAATGAGGATTGTATTTTCTCCCCATTTACAAAACTGACGATTAACTAAGTCTCTACAGATTTCAAAGGTTAGAACATCACAAATTCACTCAAAGTGGTGTTTTGAAAGCAAGTGATAGCAAAGGTTCTGTTTTTTAAGACTAAAGAAAAAATATTAAAGTCAAATATATTCTTATAACCAACATTTTATGTACTTTTAATTTATGGACAAGTACAAAAATTTTTCATTCTCTCCAAGTGCAATTTAATTGCAGGTCAAAACCAATACATCAATGACTAGATATCTGTTTTACTTAATGAATGTCCTAGAGTAGAATTACCTGAGTCAAAATTTATTATTTGGCCTTTTGATTTTTGAAGTGATGTATTTTAATCTCTGTGTCTTCTTTTCATTAATAAGGAAATGATAGTAAAAATTCTTCACTATCTGATCTTTTGATGGACAGTAATGAATGCATATGCTTCTAAAAGAGCAAAGTTGGGGGAGCAAGATTTTTCAGAAGCTTCTACTTTGTCAGCATTCCCTTAGGACAGAAACTTTTATTTACTGAGATATGATGGAAAAATAAGCCTTTAATCTTTTAGTTTTATATACACATTATCTAAGAAATGATACTAAATCAAGAACTAGATGGTTTAATCTATGAATACATTGTCTATGGATTTTTTTTACCTCAAGATGACCTCAATCTTTTTGTTACTATAACTTGGCTTAAGTTCAGTAGATACGAGGAAGGTAGTTAAAGATAGTGAGGTTCAAAACAAAAAAGAAGTTAAAGATGTAGAGAAGTAATGATCATTATATTATTTTCAGATGAATGACACAGTGGAAAGCAAGATCTCTATTTTCTAGTTTGATAACAAAGTATTGAGGCGAGGTGAATTATATCAGTAGTTTTGGGTTGCTGAGAGTGGTTATTTATTTATTTTTGTGTTGTTGTTTTTTTTACACTTTGTAGTTAAGTAATATGGCAGCAAAAGAAATCAACAATGTCATCTGCAATTCTAAACTTCAGAGAAAAAAAATCACAACAGAACAATCACATCTAAAAAGATGGTTTGTCTTTCAAAGATTAGGCACTTATTCTAATGATGTTATGTTTCATCAAAATATTTCTTAAAATCTTTTCAAAAATTACCTTATGAACTACATTTTTTGAATTTTTGTAAATATTACAAAGTCATTAACAGTTAATGTCTAACAATTAAAATTTTATGACCCTAATATTTTGTCAAATCAAGTAAGAGCACATGACTTTCAAAGCTTCTGAAGAAACAAAAAAAATTGCCTTGGTTATGTAATATATGTAGAGTAACATTTTATCTTATGTGAGAAAGGTTTTTTTTTTTGTTCTATTCCTTTATATGTATGCTCTAGTGGAAACAAAAGATGCAAGTTTTTCTTGAAGTTTGAGGTAAAAAAAGATGACATTTAAGTCAATATTTCAAATATTGAAGCAGGAGAAATAATATTTAGACAGAATCCCATATCACTTATCTGGTTATTAATTATATTAGTATAGTAAAACTGTAATAGGTATGTCTTCTCTCACTCCTTTTACAAGTAGAATGGGTGAATTATTAAAATCATATAGAACTGTTTCCCCTTGCACAAAAATTAATTCAACATGGAAAAAAAGCTAAATATAAGATCTGAAACAATAAGTTACACAGAACAAAACGTAGGTACTAACTTCATGACCTTGGCTTTAGAGGACAATTTATGAATTTGACTCCAAAGGCAAGGGAAGTTAAGGCAAAATTAAATGAATGGGACTATATCAAACTAAAAAGCTTCTACACAGCAAATAAAACTGACAACAAAACAAATAGGCAGTCAACTAAGTGGGAGATGATATTTGCAAACAAAAGCTCCCATAAGGTGTTAATATTTAAAGTATATAAAAAAACTCACAAAGTTCAGCAGCAAACAACTCAATTAAAAAAATGAGGGGAGGACCTGAGCAAACATTTCTCCCAAGAGGACATACAAATAGCAAATAGATAAATAAAAAGATGCTCACCTTCACTAGCTATTTGAGAAATGCAAATCAAAACTACAATGAGATACCACCTCATACCTGTTTGATTGGCTATTATCAACAAAACAGGTAATAACAAGTGTTGGAGAGTCTGTGGAGAAAAAGGAACCCTAGTTCATTGCTGGTGGGAATGCAAATTAGTACAACATTATGGAAGACAGTATGGTGATTACTCAAAAAATTAAGAATAGAATTACCATATGATATAGCAATCTCTGTACTTGATATCTACCCTGAAAACTTGAAAATATTCATACATAAGGACAAATGCACCCCCATGTTCATTACAACATTATTCACAGGGGCCAAGACATGGAAACAACCAAAATGTCCCTCGATAGAGGATTGGATATAGAAGAAATGGTACATATATACTATGGAATACTACTCAGCCATAAGAAATGATGACATAGTGCCATTTACGATAACATAGATGGACCTTGAGAACATTATACTGAGTGAAATAAGTAAATCAGAAAAAGCTAAAAACTATATTATTTCACACATAGGTGGATTTAATGCTAAGACTTATGGACGTAGATAAAAGTAAAGTGGTTACCAGGGGGAGGGAGACATGGAGGGGATATGTGGGAGAGGGTGGAAGAGGGTATAAAGAGAAAGAAATATAAGGTGATGAAAGATGATTTGAGTTTGGGTGATGGGTATACAACGCAATCAAAAGTTCAAATGTTATACAACATAATCAAATGTCAAAATAATCTGGAGATGTTGTCTCTGAACATATGTACCCTGATTTATCAATGTCACCCCATAAAAATTAATAAAAAATACAAAAATTCAAATGTTATAGAAATATTTACTTGAAATCTATGAACTCTTACAGATCAATGTCACTCTGTTAAATTTGATTTTCTAAATAATTTTTTTTAAATCATGTACAACTGTTAAGTATTACTCAGCATTCACAAACATACTGTGCAGTCTGAAATGTTTATAATTTCACAGTGTAACCATAACTAGAAATCCTTTAGATTTGAGTATTAAAAATTATGTTGCCTGACCTGTGGTGGCGCAGTGGATAAAGCGTTGACCTGGAAATGCTGAGGTTGCCAGTTTGAAACCCTGGGCTTGCCTGGTCAAGGCACATATGGGAGTTGATGCTTCCAGCTCCTCCCCCCTTCTCCCTCTCTGTCTCTCTCTCCCTCTCTTTCCTGTCTAAAAATGAATAAATAAAATTTAAAAAAAATTAAAAAAATTATGTTGATATGTATGGTTTGAAAATATGTGGAATAACCAATATATATATGATCTCTCAGAAACCTAATGAATAAAATTAATTAAGGAAACTTTATATTAAGAAAAATAAGCACTTGGTAATTTAGTGACCAAATCTAAAATTAATAGACAAACTGTCCTACAGTTTTGATCCTGAGAATGCTGGTTGTCTATTCACTATGATTAGATTGGAAAAGAAGCTTAACTTTAAAAGTACAATATTGGATTTACTAAAAAGGCATTTTCTCTGAAAAAGCCTCCTTCTGTGTTACTGCAGATAGTGTACCATAATTTAATCATCTACTCTTAGAAGATTTTAAGTTCTTCACTTCTTTATTGCTAAGCCTGAGTTTGTACTGCTTGTTCAGATACCAGATTATAATGTAAATCAAAGTAGACTTAACCTTATTATGGATGAAATGCAATCTATTACTTTTTTTAAATTGAATTTATTGAGGTACATTGTTTAACATATTTATACACGTTTCAGGTGCCCAATTCTACAGCACATCTTTGCAAATTGTACTGTGTGTTCACTCCCCCCACCCAAGAAAGTCTTCATTCATCACCATTTATCCCCTTTATACCCTACTTTCCTTTGTGGCACACTGTAGACTATGCAATCTGTTACTTATTTTTAAAGAAACATGAATTTGAAAAATTGTTAAAATGAAGAATTCTGGATTGTTGAAATACTTTTCTCTATCTAAATATGACTAATGACTGCCAGTGTAGTCCTTGAATTTACTGACCTCATAATGTTTCCTTTTACACTATAAATTGAATTGTAAAATATTTCATAAATGCAATAATTCTTAGTAATAAAAAACTTTGCTAAGCCTTCTGATCATTCAAAAACTGGGAATTTTAGAAGGTAAATTAATTTTCAAGTTAGGACTATTGTTAGGACAACTTTCTCCTGAACAGAATACACTGATTGATATGTGATTTCTTTACTCTTCATTTGAAGCTAGTTTTACAGTTAGATGTCCCTTTGCTTCTTGAAATCAACACTACACAAGTAACAGTAGCAATATTTCATGTACATTCTATTTACTATTGCAAAAAACAATTAATTTTCCAAATTTAATATTGAAGTTTACTGAAAAAGATATTTTTAGGATATTGCAATTTAACCCATATCACAAACTAACCTTCCATTAACATTGTATTTCCATACAAAGAGCATAATAAGCTCTGATAAACTGAAATATTTTGTATGTACATAAGACCTTTCTCAGAAGAACTGAACATTCATAAAGTTTCTTATATGCCTTAATATGGATAAGAGAGATAAAATTTAATGAAAATTTTCAACCATAGAAGATTGACCAGAAAATAGTTATAGAAAAAACATTTGTCAGTTCCTCAACCAAAAGCTCTTGCCTGACCAGGCAGTGGTGCAGTGGATAGAGCGTCGAACTGGGATGTGAAGGACCCAGGTTCAAGACTCCGAGGTGCCAGCTTGAAAGTGGGCTCATCTGGTTTGAGCAAAAAGCTCACCAGCTTGGACCCAAGGTCGCTGGCTCGAGCAAGGGGTTACTCGGTCTGCTGAAGGCTCATGGTCAAGGCATATATAAGAAAGCAATCAATGAAGAACTATGTGTCGCAATGTGCAATGAAAAACTAATGATTGATGCTTCTCATCTCTCCATTCCTGTCTGTCTGTTCCTGTCTATCCCTCTCTCTGACTCTCTCTGTCTCTGTTAAAAATTTTTTTTAAAAAGCTCTTAAAGCTTGGTATTTTTGATTCCTCCATGATAAATTCTCCATTTAATAACCAGAACTGAAGTCAAAACTGAACAAATTTAATGGTGAATCAATTGGATTCTGTTAATCAGAATAAAGTTCAGATGAATCACTGGTAATTTAAGAGAAGGGAAGGTTAAAATTCCATGTCTAAGTAAATAGTGCCAATTACAATCAGTTAAATATTTCTAGAAAAGCTTAATGAAATTTTATTACCTTTGCTATAATTTCAAGTTAGAAAGTGTGCGCTTGTTCACACAGTTTTAATTTAAGATTAATTTCAAGAAGTGGAAATTCCAATTTGAGTTTGTAATGGTTTTTGTTGATAGAGTCTTCCATTTATCATTCCATTCACTGTTTCCTTTCTTAAAATGTATGGCTTGTTTACATCTACATCAGGAGTAGGGAACCTATGGCTCACGAGCCAGATGTGGCTCTTTTGATGGCTGCATCTGGCTTGCAGACAAATCCTTAAAAAAATAATAACGTTAAAAATATAAAACATTCCTATGTATTGCAATCCATTCATTTCCTACTGTTCATGTTCATGGTGGTTGTTGTATGGCTTTCATGGAATTACAGTTTAAAATATGTGGCATTCGAGGCTCCATTGGAGCAAAGATGGCCCCGACGCTGGGGATGGCTCCTTGGCCTCTGCCCCAGGCGCTAATGTGGCTCTGTTCGCAACAGAGCGAAGCCCCGGAGGGGCAGAGCATCGCCCCCTGGTGGGCAGAGCGCCGCCCCCTGGTGGGCGTGCCGGGTGGATCCCCGTCGGCGCGTGCAGGAGTCTGTCTGACTGTCTCTCCTGGTTTCCAGCTTCAGAAAAATACAAAAAAAATATGTGGCGTTAACGGTTCTCTCAGCCCAAAACGTTCCCGATCCCTGATTTACATTGTCCTTTGAGGATGATTTATGAGTTTTCTGTCTTTTTCCTCGAAGTTTAAAAAGTAAGTAGTAAGAGCTCTGAAAGACCACCGGAGACCATGTTAATTTATTCTTAGTTAATTAAAATTTGACCCACTATTTCCTCTTATTTCTCCACTCCTTTTGTCCTCCAAATGATGACAGGGAAGGAAAATGAAGAATCTAGTCTTTTTATTTAATATAATTTCAAAAAAAACTCTAACAATTAGACATAGATTATTTGTAATACACTTGGATTTTACTTAAGAAAAATACCTACATGTAAAATGTCTTCAACATGTTGTAGAAATTCTTGAAATAATCCTTGCATTTAAATTTATAAAACCTTACAATTTTAATTTCTTTTGAAATCAGAATTTTATTTTTTCATTTAGGGACTTCAAATGAGGTAATTTTGTATTACTCTCAAACATGATTTCTAATTTTTTAATAACAGATTCATTGAGATATAGTTAACAAATAATAAAATTCATTCCTTTAAAATATATCATATTTTATACATGAATATGAAATATAAAAATACATTTACAGAGTTCTGACTGTTATCCAATTTTGGCTTCTAAATTTTAAAATTCAACTTATAAGTGACAAATTTTAGAAGTTTTCATAAATATAGTATCTTATTTTAATAATTATTTTGTCTTATACTGATGATCACCTTAAACCTTTGGGTTATAATTAACCACATCATATTTCTTAAATAATAGACTAGTCTATTAAATCTGCAGAAATGGTTTGAATTTCTAAGATATTAAAATATAGTGCAATTTTTAAAAATATTCAATTATTTTTAGGACTCATTCCTTTTTACTTATTTTTAAATTTTATTTATTATATTTAATGAGGTGATATTGGTTATTAGGGTAATAAGGATTTCAACTGTGCATCTCTATGGTACATGATCTGTATATTGTGTTGTGTGTCAATCATCAAAAGTCAGAACTTTTTTTGTCACTGTATATTTGTCTTCCCTTCACCCACCCCCACCCCCACCCTTTTAAATTTATTTTTAATTGAATTTATTGTAGTACACATTCAGGAGTGAAACTCAGGTGGGGGAAAATAGGGATAAAGAAAGAATTATTTTTTAGTGCATAGAAATATAATGTGTATTGAGTGAGAAATAAGAATTTGGAGCACTAAATAGTCTTAATGCTTTATTAAATATAGAATGTAGTGTTTGCAGCTTTAATCAATAGTTTGCATCCATTCCCACTTGTGATTTGTCATCTTTGTTTCCACTGGAATGACACCGAGCTAATTTTGTCAAATGCCAATTTGATAGATTGAATAGAATAAGTAGACATAAACTATCAGTCTTTGAAAGTATCACAGATTTGTAGGGCAGTTTAAAAAGGATTTCCAAGATACAGTTAATCATTAGTCTTTTAATATTAGTTGATGCTGTGAGCTGTGGTAGTCTGTTTACTTCTAAGTGTGACTCAGAATTCAGAAGTATTTTTCTTATTTACAAACAGAAGCAAGCTCTAAAGAAAAAAATGCTGACAGACACTTATGTATGTGTTACTAAAACATATTAGGAGCTGGGTATTTGTGTATGGACTGATATGGGACTCTTCAGATGTGTGAAGAATGTACTCAAGAAAAATGCAGTCATAAGTCAATACTGATAAAGGTGGTACTAATTAACCAACAATAATCTAATTAGTGGTGGAATGATTACTACAATAGCAATGAAGCTGTAGTAATAATTATACTAATTTAATAGTAAGTGCCCAACATTTTGCATGCATTATAACATTTAGACATCACTTGGCCCTATAAGATACACATTACTATTCTCCTTTCATGGATGAAGAAGTCAAAGATTCAAATTTATGACTTGACTAAGTTCACTCAGGAAGTACATTGTAGAACCGAGATGATAAACCCAGGTTTATTTTACTCCAGGATGAAGGTCCTTAGACACTTTTAAAGCATTGGACTTGATAGAGGTTGTTCAGTGTATCCTAGACATGTGGAGTCTTGTAAAGCTTTAGTACTACTTGCCATGGTCATATATTTCTTTGGTGGCATTTTCTGGTTTTGTATATGACACCCTAGTTCCCCTCCACACTTAAGAGATAATAAATTTGTATAGTAAGTCTATCCTACACTGTTTTAATTGGTAGTGTATGCATTTAACTTACATGTAGTCTTTTAGTTTATGGGAAACGTTTCCTTTATTCACCATGTGCACTATATTTCAACCCATTTACACCACTATAAAATTACTTAAATTTGAAAATAAACAAAACTATTATCTTTCCAATAGGTCACCCATAAAATTTATCTTCCCCAGTACATTCTCACTTTTGGATTTAAGTAGGTAACATGTTGGAAGTGGCCAATTTGACCTAAAAATAACCAGACAGCTATAGTTTTTTAAAGAAAATCACTGCTATATACGATAAGAAAATAGAAAATGTTTTTACTCAGATTCAATTAGTCAGGATAAACAATATGGAAGAAATTATACCAAAGTCAAAAAATCATTTTTCTTCTTTATTTTTATCTCCCTTCATTACCCATCCCTGAAATTGGTGGGTGTGAGGATGAGTAAAGGCAGCTTTCAAGACTTCAAACAACTACTGTGTTTACCTTTTGGAATTACATAAAACTGATAACAGTTTATTAATATTTCATGGAAAATACATAAACTTCCAACACAGATAAATTTTATAGTTGGATACAATATTGGACATTCTGAATGTTGTGAGTGGATGATAATGCTACTAGGAATGCAAATATGATTTATTTTTATTCTTTAGGACTGCTCATTTCATTTGACATCTGTGTGGATTAAAAATACTTTTATAACTAGGAGAAAGGCTCCAGGAACACGGTCTCTCTCACTGTCGGAGACTATGAATGCTAATGAGCCTTGACTCCCAACGAGACTAAAGCACAATACATGACATTGCCATAGAGACTTATCAACTGCAAACCTCTACCTGAGCGTGCCAAAGGGGCAGAACCTGGGATACAGAGTCACTGACCAGGAAGAGGGAGAGAAAAGAAAAACAAGAAGATAACCTCTCAAAATCAAGAATAATCTGCAGACTTTATAACCTATCCCATTTTATTATATTTGTTCGTTTGTTTCTCTTATCTTCATTCTTGATACTTTCTTTCCTCCTCCAATTTGGCCAATTAACTCTCTGCCGGTCTTACTCTCTCCTCTCCTTGAACTACACAACCCATAAGTGTTACATCTCCCATTATCTTTTTTCTCCTCTTCCTTTCTCTCTATGAGGGTTGCACTCCAAAACCCTTAACTCTCTCTCTCTCTCCTTTCTTTTTTCTTCTTTTAGTGGTTCCCTCTTTTTTTCTCTCTCTCTTTCTTTTCTCCCTCTATATTAGTTTCCTCCTTTCTCCTTTACATCTCCTCTTATTCAAACCTCAATAACAAACAAATTATCTTATCTGGGACTCAAACTTATGTTTGTGGCAATTTGGGGGGTTTTTACTTCACCTTTTTAACTCACTAGCAGTGCTCCCATCCCTGGCTCTCCATTTTATCTAATTCTTGTTCCACTAAATACAATAGTATTTTTTTTAATTTGTCCCCCCATTTTCTGTTCTCCTCTTATTCCTCTCATCATAACTCTTAGACAACCAACACCTAAAAGCAAATAATTTTATTCTTGACCCAATTTTTTCCTTATTTGCTTTTTGTGGGTCCATACCGCCCCCCCTTTTTTTGCCCCTTTATTACTTTTCCCCAATTCAGGACCTCCATCACAGGCATTGTTTGTTATAATTCACAGTTCACCACAAGATTTTCTCAAGAAAAAGGGGAGAGGAGAGGAAAAAAGGAGAGGGGGAATAATTTCCTTTTTTTAAAAATTATTATTTTATTTTTCTTTATTTCATTATTAATTTTTTTTTAAAAAAAACAACTCTTTTTGATTTTTTTTAACTTTTTATTCTTTATTAAATCTCATTAATACTATCAACAAAACCACCCTCAGATGCCATTAAGGAAGAGAAAATCGAATATCATGGATACAAAAGAAAGAGAGGTAACACAGCTAGATGAGGAAAAATCTATGGAGAAAAAATTTAATATATTGGAAACCTTGGAGCTAAATGACAGAGAATTCAAGATAGAAATCCTAAAAATCCTCCAAGATATACAAGAAAACACAGAAAGGCAATTTAGGGAGCTCAGAAAACAACTCAATGAACACAAAGAATATATGTCCAAAGAAATTGAAACTATAAAAACGAATCAAACAGAGATGAAAAACTCAATTCACGAGCTGAAAAACGAAGTAAGAAGCTTAGCTAATAGAACAGGTCAGATAGAAGAGAGGATTAGTGAAATAGAAGACAAGCAACTTGAGGCACAACAAAGAGAAGAAGAAAGAGACTCAAAAATTAAAAAAATGAGATAGCCCTACAAGAATTATCTGACTCCATCAAAAAGAATAACATAAGAATAATAGGTATATCAGAGGGAGAAGAGAGAGAAAATGGAATGGAGAACATACTCAAACAAATAATAGATGAGAACTTCCCAAGCCTGTGGAAAGAACTAAAGCCTCAAATTCAAGAAGCAAACAGAACTCTGAGTTTTCTTAACCCCAACAAACCTACTCCAAGGCATATCATAATGAAATTGACACAAACCAACAGCAAAGAAAAAATTCTCAAGGCAGCGAGGGAAAAGAAGAATACAACATATAAAGGAAGGCCCATTAGATTATCATCAGATTTCTCAGCAGAAACTCTACAAGCTAGAAGAGAGTGGACCCCAATATTTAAAGTCCTGAAAGAGAGAAACTTTCAGCCACGAATACTATACCCATCAAAGCTATCCTTCAAATATGAAGGAGAAATAAAAACATTCACAAATACAGAAAAGATGAGGGAATTTATTATCAGAAAACCCCCACTCCAGGAATTACTAAAGGGGGTTCTCCAATCAGATACAAAGAACAAAAAAAAAAAACAGAGCCACAAGTAAAAGCTCCAAGAAGAATGCAATAAAACCAAATTTAAACTGTGACAACAACAAAAAGAAAGAGGGGGAGAAGATGGAGATTAACAGTAGCAAAGGACGATGGAGTGCAAAAGTACTCACAAAATAGTTTGCTACAATGAACAGGGTAGGGACCCTTTTCATTACTCAAAGGTAACCACCATTGAAAAAACCACCACAGAAGCACATGAGATAAAAAAGATAGCAACAGAGGAAAGATGTATGGAATACAACAAAATAAAAACAAAAGATAGAAAAACGAAAGAGAAGGATCAAACAAGACACAAAACTAACAGAAAGCAAGATATAAAATGGCAATAGGGAACTCACAAGTATCAATAATTACACTAAATGTAAACGGATTAAACTCACCAATAAAAAGGCACAGAGTAGCAGAATGGATTAAAAAAGAAAATCCAACTGTATGCTGCCTACAGGAAACTCATCTAAGTAACAAGGATAAAAACAAATTCAAAGTGAAAGGCTGGAAAACAATACTGCAAGCAAATAACATCCAAAAAGAAGCAGGTGTAGCAATACTCATATCGGATAATGCTGACTACAAGACAGGAAAAGTACTCAGAGATAAAAATGGCCATTTCATAATGGCTAAGGGGACACTGAATCAAGAAGACATAACAATTCTTAATATATATGCACCAAACCAAGGAGCACCAAAATATATAAGACAGCTACTTATTGACCTTAAAACAAAAACTGACAAAAATACAATCATACTTGGAGACCTCAATACACCGCTGACGGCTCTAGATCGGTCATCCAAACAGAGAATCAACAAAGACATAGTGGCCTTAAACAAAACACTAGAGCACCTGGATATGATAGACATCTACAGGACATTTCATCCCAAATGACTGAGTGTACATTTTTCTCCAGTGTACATGGATCATTCTCAAGAATTGACCATATGTTGGGCCACAAAAACAACATCAGCAAATTCAGAATAATTGAAGTTGTACCAAGCATATTTTCTGATCATAAAGCCTTGAAACTAGAATTCAACTGCAAAAAAGAGGAAAAAAAATCCCACAAAAATGTGGAAACTAAACAACATACTTCTAAAAAATGAATGGGTCAAAGAAGAAATAAGTGCAGAGATCAAAAGATATATACAGAGTAATGAAAATGACAATATGACATATCAGAATCTATGGGATGCAGCAAAAGCAGTGATAAGAGGGAAGTTCATATCACTTCAGGCATATATGAACTAACAAGAGAGAGCCCAAGTGAACCACTTAACTTCCCACCTTAAGGAACTAGAAAAAGAAGAACAAAGACAACCCAAAAGCAGCCGAAGAAAGGAGATAATAAAAATCAGAGCAGAAATAAATGAATTAGAGAACAGAAAAACTATAGAAAAAAATAATAGAACAAGGAGCTGGTTCTTTGAAAAGATAAAAAAAATTGACAAACCCTTGGCAAGACTTACCAAGGAAAAAAGAGAAAGAACTCATATAAACAAAATCCAAAATGAAAGAGGAGAAATCACCACGGACACCTTAGATATACAAAGAATTATTGTAGAATACTATGAAAAACTTTATGCCACTAAATTCAACAACCTAGAAGAAATGGATAAATTCCTAGAACAATACAACCTTCCTAGACTGAGTCAAGAAGAAGCAGAAAGCCTAAACAGACCTATCAGTAGAGAAGAAATAGAAAAAACCATTAAAAACCTCCCCAAAAATAAAAGTCCAGGCCCTGACGGCTATACCAGCGAATTTTATCAAACATTCAAAGAAGACTTGGTTCCTATTCTACTCAAAGTCTTCCAAAGAATTGAAGAAGAAGCAATACTTCCAAACACATTTTATGAGGCCAACATAACCCTCATCCCAAAACCAGGCAAGGATGGCACAAAAAAAGAAAACTACAGACCAATATCTCTAATGAATACAGATGCTAAAATACTAAACAAAATACTAGCAAATCGAATACAACAACATATTAAAAAAATAATACATCATGATCAAGTGGGATTAATCCCAGAATCTCAAGGATGGTTCAACATACGTAAAACGGTTAACGTAATACACCATATCAACAAAACAAAGAACAAAAACCACATGATCTTATCAATAGACGCAGAAAAGGCTTTCAATAAAATACAACACAATTTTATGTTTAAGACTCTCAACAAAATGGGTATAGAAGGAAAATATCTCAACATGATAAAGGCCATATATGATAAACCATCAGCTAACATCATATTAAATGGCACTAAACTGAAGGCTTTCCCCCTTAAATCAGGAACAAGACAGGGTTGTCCACTCTCTCCACTCTTATTTAATGTGGTACTAGAGGTTCTCGCCACAGCAATCAGACAAGACAAAGAAATAAAAGGCATCCATATCAGAAAAGAAGAAGTAAAGGTATCACTTTTTGCAGATGATATGATCCTATACATCGAAAACCCCAAAGAATCAACAAAAAGACTACTAGAAACAATAAGCCAATACAGTAAGGTCGCAGGATACAAAATTAACATTCAGAAGTCAATAGCCTTTCTATATGCCAACAATGAAACAATTCAGAACGAACTCAAAAGAATAATCCCCTTCACGATTGCAACAAAAAAAATAAAATACTTAGGAATAAACATAACAAAGAATGTAAAGGACTTATATAATGAAAACTATAAACCATTGTTAAGGGAAATTGAAAAAGATATAATGAGATGGAAGAATATACCTTGTTCTTGGCTAGGAAGAATAAATATAATCAAGATGGCTATATTACCCAAAGCAATATACAAATTCAATGCAATTCCCATCAAACTTCCAATGACGTTTTTTAAAGAAATAGAGCAAAAAATCATCAGATTTATATGGAACTATAAAAAACCCCGAATAGCCAAAGCAATCCTAAAGAAAAAGAATGAAGCTGGGGGCATTACAATACCTGACTTCAAACTCTATTATAGGGCCATGACAATCAAAACAGCATGGTATTGGCAGAAATATAGACACTCAGACCAATGGAACAGAATAGGAATTCCAGAAATAAAACCACATATATATAGTCAAATAATTTTTGATAAAGGGGCCAAGAACACACAATGGAGAAAAGAAAGCCTCTTCAATAAATGGTGCTGGGAAAACTGGAAAGCCACATGCAAAAGAATGAAACTGGACTGCAGTCTCTCCCCCTGTACAAAAATTAACTCAAAATGGATCAAAGATCTAAACATAAGACCTGAAACAATTAAGTACATAGAAGAAGACATAGGTACTCAACTCATGGACCTTGGTTTTAAAGAGCATTTTATGAATTTGACTCCAATGGCAAGAGAAGTGAAGGCAAAAATTAATGAATGGGACTACATCAGACTAAGAAGTTTTTGCTCAGCAAGAGAAACTGATAACAAAATAAACAGAAAGCCAACTAAATGGGAAATGATATTTTCAAACAACAGCTCAGATAAGGGCCTAATATCCAAAATATACAAAGAACTCATAAAACTCAACAACAAACAAACAAACAATCCCATAAAAAAATGGGAAGAGGATATGAACAGACACTTCTCCCAGGAGGAAATACAAATGGCCAACAGATATATGAAAAGATGCTCATCTTCTTTAGCTATTAGAGAAATGCAAATCAAAACAGCAATGAGATACCACCTCACACCTGTTCGATTAGCTATTATTAGCAAGACAGGTAATAGCAAATGTTGGAGAGGCTGTGGAGAAAAAGGAACCCTCATCCACTGTTGGTGGGAATGTAAAGTAGTACAACCATTATGGAAGAAAGTATGGTGGTTCCTCAAAAAACTGAAAATAGAACTACCTTATGACCCAGCAATCCCTCTACTAGGTATATACCCCAAAAACTCAGAAACATTGATACGTAAAGACACATGCAGCCCCATGTTTATTGCAGCATTGTTCACAGTAGCCAGGACATGGAAACAACCAAAAAGCCCGTCAATAGATGACTGGATAAAGAAGATGTGGCACATATACACTATGGAATACTACTCAGCCATAAGAAATGATGACATCGGAACATTTACAGCAAAATGGTGGGATCTTGATAACATGATACGAAGCGAAATAAGTAAATCAGAAAAAACCAGGAACTGCATTATTCCATACGTAGGTTGGACATAAAAGTGAAACCAAGAGACATTGATAAGAGTGTGGTGGTTATGGGGGGGAGGGGGGAATGGGAGAGGGAAAGGGGGAGGGGGAGGGGCACAAAGAAAACAAGATAGAAGGTGACAGAGGACAATCTGACTTTGGGTGATGGGTATGCATCATAATTGAACGACAAGATACCCTGGACTTGTTATCTTTGAATATATGTATCCTGATTTATTGATGTCACCCCATTAAAAAAATAAAATTATTTAAAAAAAAATACTTTTGTATAGTTTATCTAAAATATTTAATTATTTTAGTATTTTTAGAACATCATTTCAAGGACAGTGCTTTGAGCTTTTGATATTAAGAATTGTGAACATTGTCACACTTCTATGCATTTGGAAAAATATCATGATGAATCTAGTTTATACTTTCATGATTTAAATCAGTGGTTCTCAACCTTTCTAATGCCGTGACCCCGCAATACAGTTCCTCATGTTGCGGTGACTCCAAACCAAAAAATAATTTTGGTGGATACTTCATAACTGTAATTTTGCTACAGTTATGATTCAGAATGTAAATACCTGATATGCATTATGTATTTTCCAATGGCTTTAGGCGACCCCGCCGGGGTCGTGACCCACAGGTTGAGAACCGCTGATTTAAATTAATAAATATTGCCAAGTTCATAATTCAGTTGAAATCTAAAGTATATATTCAACAAGTTTAAAATCACTGATTTTGCCATTAACATTAAACAAGTGTTTTCTATTTCCACTAAGTATAAGACCAGAAAGAAGTAACTATTGATATAATTGCAGTATGAAAGATATAGACTAGTGTTAGCAAAACCCTCCTGTCAGCTTAGTGAGATGTTAGAACATGTTATCAAGAGAGAGAGTTGTTAGTCATTTATGCTATAGATTTTGAAGAAATCAGTGGTGCTTCTGAGAATGATTTAGGTGCAGTTTTCAATTCAAAACAAAAAGTATAATAATTTCTAAAGTTTCTTTTAGCCTTATAATTCTATACACATTTTATTATAATAAATATCTTGCTTAATTGCACTATGTCATCATCAGAAGTGGGAAATGTATTTCAGGACAGCAAATGCATTAACTTATACTATTGAATATGCCAGCATCGGGCAATTAAGAAGCCACTTTGAGGAAGGAATGTTCAACTCCAGATCTATGATTCCAATTTCCTACTAGACAATTTTACCAAAATACTTGTGTTACAAGTGCCTGAAAACCTAAAAAGACCTTTCAAAACTGAAATTATTTATAATATTTTTAAATTAGTTCTTAGCTTGAGTTGATTTTTTTCATCAAACCAATAGCCTGAGAGAGAGAAGAATCATGACATTATCTCATCATCCTTTACTTTATCTTCATCCTAAATTTTAATTGTTTTGTAAATCTAACTCAGAAATATATCAAACCAATCTCTTCACCTTCGTCTTCAGTGTCACTGCTTTACTTCAATATGTTATATTTCACCGAGATTATTACTGCATTATTTTCCAAGCACCCTTTCCTGCTTCAAGTCTTAAATTATCCATGTTTTTTCTAAAGTGACCTTTCAAATATATGAATTACTTTATGATTTTTGCTGCTTAAAATCTAACAAGCTCTTACTTGCATGTGTAAAATGAAGTTAAAAATCCTAATAATTAAGTTAAAAAATCCCTTGTTGGTATAATGTTTGCCTATAGCTCTTGCCTCATATTCCACCATTTGTTCATATAAAAATCACTCATCTTGTAAGAAGAGCAACTCATGTTTTTTTCAAGTGATCTGCTTGCTTGTATCATATTCCTTTTGTTTGGAATTTTCCTCTTTGCCTGTCTACCTAATAATTTTCAAATATAATCTTTGTGTAACAAACTTCCCTCACTCCTCTTTTTTTTTTTATTTCCACTTTTTTCTATGCTTGCATGGCCCCTTGTTAACTACTTCTATTGTAGCACATACTGCATCATACTGTTATTAGCTCACTAGACTAAACTGTATAGGGCAAAGTGACTGTCAATATATTGGTCTCTTTTATATCTTCATTGCTTGGATGGATCTAGCACATAGTTGAGGTTTAACGTGTTTATTAATATTGTTATCTATCAAGTAGAATTTGTGCAAGAGTTAGAGGGAGGTAAACCTCATGTGTTCTGGGATTCATATAGTTCCTCAGCTTTCTTTAAGTTTCACGTTAATATTTACCCTTGTGTTAATGGTCAACATGAAGAACCAGTGAGCCCAATTGTATAGTAAGAATTCTGGAAGTAAAGCTGTAAATCAGGGAATTTCTCCTTTGTGGTGCTTGGCTCAGGTTTTAGACATGAATCACTGAAGATTATTCTGTTTCTAGCAAGCTGGGCAGTAAACTTTGTTGGAAGAACTTGTTAAAAATTTTAAGTCAAAAACATTTTAGGATATTTGAAGACTAATACAAAATTATACTTTATTTAATTCAGTACAGATGAGAATTTTTTTTATTTCAGAACTCAATTTTTCATTATTTTTAATTTGTTGTTTTTAAATGTATTGAAACATAATTGACAAATAATATTATAATGTATTAAAATGTACAACATGAATGTTTGACATATGTATGCATTATTAAAGAATTCCCACCACTTTGTTAATGTACACATCTATCATCTTGCATGCTTTTTTGTTGAGTAAACTTAACAAATATCAATTATATAATACAGTTTTTTCAACTATACTCATCATGTTTTACATTAAATTCTCAGACCATTCATCTTAAAAGTGAAAGTTTGTAACTTTTGACCAGCTTTTCCCTTTTGTTGAGAAAACAATCCCAGCATTTGTTTTCTCTTGCCTTTTTTTTATATAACAGATATATTAAAGATATCCTACTAGGTGTGAGGTGATAGCTCATTGTGGTTTTGATTTGCATCCTTCTAATGATTCATGATACTGAGCACCTTTTCATGTATTACTTATTGGTTCTTTGTGTCTTATTTGGAAAAATGTCTATTCAGACCTTTAGCCTTTTAAAAAACACTTGGGCAATTTGACTTTTTTTTTTTTTTTTTTGCTATTAAGCTGTGAGTTCCTTATATATTTTGATATTAACCTCTTATTGCATAATGTGGTTTACAAATATTTTATCCTATTCTATAGGATGCCATTTTATTTGTTCATGATTTCTTTTGCTATACAAAAGCTTTTTAATTTGATGTAGACTCACTTGTTTGCTTTTGCTATTATCTTTGTTTTGGATGTCAAATTCAAAAGAATTATTGCCAAGACCTTTGTGAAAGACGTTACTCTCTCTTTTTATTTCTTCTAGAAGTTTTATCGTTTCGGGTCTTACATTCAAGTCGTTACTTTATTTTGAATGGATTTTTGTGAATGGTGTAAGATAAGGTTCTAGATTCATTCTTTTGCATGAAACTATCCAGTTTTTACAGAACCATTAATTAAAGAGACCGTTTTTTCCCTTTTATACCCTTAATAATTTTAAATTTCTTAATATGTATGTTAATATAATTATATAAAATAGTTAATTTATGGGCCATTCGTCCATGCTCTAAAAATTAATCTGTAAAGACTCAGATTTTATCAAGATAAGAATTATGATCAAATTCTAAAAAAAGAGTTACATGGAGTAGTAATTTTTCAAATTACTTATGCTCATTTTCATAAAATGCATTTTTTTTTCTCTGATAGTGGGAAGGGATTTTAAGGTTTCGATAGGTTAATAAACCATATGATATTATTTGGGCCTTTTGTAACAATCCTGTGGATTGTCTTATGAATTTCCCTCATTAGAAAAATAATCAGGTGTTATTAATTTTCTTTTAGTCTCTGCTAGACCATGGTCAGTAGTAAATTTCTTGCTACCTCATGGGACAGCTTGTTCCTTTGACTTTCATAAAATGTTTCCTTGCAATGAGTTGTCATTTTTCTCTGACTCACCCATTTGAGTTTCACAGAGTAAGTGACTCCTTCTTTCATATGGTAGTCAAGTTATTTGGAAATGTATATCAAATCTTTCCTAATTGTTCCTTTAGTTTTTCACTTGAAACATTATGGGGTTTCATGGTTTGTCACTATATTGGTTGCCTAAAAAAATAGTTGTTTTTAAAATATGATGCTAAGAATTGCATATAATGCCGCAGATATGATTTGACCATCTTATGATAAGACTGTTGCAACTCATGGTCTAGATGCTTTGTATATGTGAATGAAATTTAATTTAAAATTAATTGTGGAAAACAATGTACATATTTTAGAAAAATATCCAAACACAATTTGATTTTTGTATGGAAATATAGGTCACTTTTACTCATTTATTTCCTGTTTGAAGTTCTTTCATACTTTTTACAGAGTTTTTCTTTAAATTTGAAACTAATTAATTTCCATTGTTGCAAGTTATGGTTGTTTTAAGCAGATTCCTAAGCTCACTTTAAAACTCCACACCCTTTTTTGATGAACCCCCCTCCCCACTTTACTAGTGTTTAAGATATTTTAAAAGTTTTTGAAGTTTTCCTACTGAGGTAGCACCTTGTAAAATGTTTCCTATTATGGCATCAACAACCTGTCATAAAGTAAATTAGTAAAGAAAGTTAAGATGAGCAAAGAATTTAAATGGCTAATGGAGGCGAGGAAATAGCAGCCACATAAAGAAATATTACTAGAGAAGAAATTTTGCTTTCTTAATTAAGAAAAGAGTGAGGGGAAAAAAAAGAATAGAGTGAAAAGTAGTCTCCTAGTTTGAAAAAAAATTGTCACAAAACAGTTTAATTAAAACATACTCTTGCCCTGGCCGGTTGGCTCAGCGGTAGAGCGTCGGCCTAGCGTGCGGAGGACCCGGGTTCGATTCCCGGCCAGGGCACACAGGAGAAGCGCCCATTTGCTTCTCCACCCCTCCGCCGCGCTTTCCTCTCTGTCTCTCTCTTCCCCTCCCGCAGCCAAGGCTCCATTGGAGCAGAGATGGCCCGGGCGCTGGGCATGGCTCTGTGGCCTCTGCCTCAGGCGCTAGAGTGGCTCTGGTCGCAATATGGCGACGCCCAGGATGGGCAGAGCATCGCCCCCTGGGGGGCAGAGCACCGCCCCTGGTGGGCGTGCCGGGTGGATCCCGGTGGGGCGCATGCGGGAGTCTGTCTGTCTCTCCCTGTTTCCAGCTTCAGAAAAATGGAAAAAAAAAAACAAAAACAAAACAAAACAAAAAAAAACATACTCTTAATTTAATAATTAATTAAGCATATAATGACTATGTTTCCATCTATCAGATAAAATATTCTATGAATCTCTCTACTTCTTATATTATTTTTAATTTTGACAATAATATTTCTGGCAAATTTTTATCAATGAAACACTTCCTACTTGTTAAGGAATATTGTTTTAAGTGAAAATTTGTACTGACTAGAAAGAAAAGTAGCCCAATGTTTTATTATTTGCTTTACAAAACATATTTCTTCTTGTTTTTTCTAGTGAGGAATTAAGAAAGAAAAAAATGCTTTCAGTTGCACATTTATTACACAAAGCAAAGAATACCTGCATGAGATTTCTATTCATCTAAGAAAAGACTGTTCACAGCCTGTATAAATTTTTCTAAATTTAGATAATATGGAGGATAAAGAAGGTAGATTTACTGTTAATTGAAAATATCTTTTTATACATTTTAGTAATGGAAAGATTAAGATTAATGTTTCTTTTTATTGAATTATGTTATTATAATCTTGATTTATTTTAACTTGCCTCATGCCTTTTATGTTACACTTTGCTTTGTTGTTTTTTTTTTTTCAAGTTCATTAACACATCAGCAGGAAATTGAATGTAAAAGACCATATTTTTCACATAGCACTTTTCATTATTTTCCTGGCAGTTCTGAAATGAAATGTGAATTTTGTTAATGTTAAAATATCCAAACATGTTACTTTTCTTCCAAGCACATTATTAAAGGACTTTTATCTTTATTTTTGTTTAATTGACGTGTGACAATTCTGTTTTCCACAGGCATTTTGCACTTCATGTGAAAATTGCTAACCCATGGGATGATTTTGAGAATGTAACTTATATCATTCCTTCTTTTGTCACCAGGTATAAAGACCTCACTAAATAATGGTGGTGCTTTTCATGACATTTCAATCTTTTGTCAATGTTTATAATAGCCTATTATGCAAACCATTTTAGTTTATTAACTGCATATGTTTACTGAAAGTTAAAGCTTCCCTTAAAAGAAAGCTTTGCAATGGTAGTTCAATGTTTCACTGAAAGTGGGTTTTCATTGTATTGATTTTTCCCCTATGTTTATAAAATTTACTTCACTTATTCCCAAGATTAAAACATTTTCTGCTAAATTCTTTTAAAACAATAAATACTACCTCAATATTTATATTGTTGATATCACCAACCATTCTTATAAGTTTGTGGATATGTTGCTTATAATAGGATGTAAATTGGTAAATTATGACTACATATATAAGCCAAATAAATGATCCTTATATGCAGACAAGTTGGAAATAAATGTTGGTTATTATTGTTACTGTTTTCCTTAAGTTACATTGTCTTCTAACATTTTTCTCACTTTTCTATCCCCTCCCAAACGAACACATTGAACTATACATGATTATGGTCCTTCTCAAATCTAAAAGCATTCAACTTTCCAAATTCTATTCTCTCGGTAATGGTTATTTTTTATAGCACTGAATAAATTTACTATTAGAAATTTAAAAATGTTTAAAAGATTTAATTAAACTTTAAAAAGACACTATTAAACAAATAATTCTTTTTTTTAATAAATAAATTTTTATTAATTTTAATGGGGTGACATCAATAAATCAGGGTACATATATTCAAAGAAAACATGTCCAGATTATCTTGTCATTCAGTTATGTTGCATACCCATCACCCAAAGTCAGATTGTCCTCCGTCTAAACAAATAATTCTTAATACTAAGTAATTTTTGTAGAATAGATAAGAGGCTCTGAGTAGGTAAAATAGGAATTCTTCCAACAAGATTCAAAATATCTTAATTGTAAATTAAAGTAAACTTTCTGTTCTCTTGTAGAAGAATGAACATAAGGGAAAAAAACTGCTGAATATTTTTGAGTCAATTAATATTCAATCCAACATTATCTAAATTTTCTATACCCATAGGACTCTGCCATTAGTTCTAAATTCAGCTTTTACATCTACAGTGAATATGGAGAGCTAGATCTTATGCTGAATGGTTGCTAAATGTTTGGTATAAGTAATGAGGTAGTAGCTGTAGGCTGACATTCTTTATGGGGAGTAGGAGAGCCTTAGACTCTCACCTGAAACATGGGTATTGGTTACCAATAGGTAGAGAGTGAAGAGAAAATCACTGTAATTGAGTAATGATACAAATAAGCTGTCTGACAAAGAGGCAAGGATAGATTAAGATATGGGTTCACTAGAACAAAGAATTCTTATTTTAGAACAAGGAACAAGTATACAGACACATAAATTAGGTCATGCTTCTGAAAGATAAATATTGTAGCATTGTATTGATGAATTAGACATGAAGAGGTAAAACAGATCAATCAATTAGAATATTGTGTATTTGTTCTGAAAATATAGGACATTGTCCAGGACCTAGGTGGTAAGAAGCAACAATAATTTAAAAGATGATATGGAATTAGTTATGACATGAAAACTGGTTCTGGAGACCAAGAAAGAAATAAACAAAGATATGCAATATTTGACATCGAAGTGACTGTGTGCTATATAGTTTTGTAGCAGCATGATATAGTGGTTAAGAATGCGGGACTTACACTTATAGTACCCATGTTCAAACTCTCCCTGCCTCAGTATCTTCAACTATAAAATGTAGTTTATGGAAAGGCCTTCTTTATACGATCTTGGTGAAGATTATGTGAATTAATATGAATAATGTTCCCAGAAGGGAGTCTTAGTATGAAACAGGTGATTGGCAAAATTATTGAATCATTGACAGGAATCAGAAAGTCCTACAGGACTCTTAACCATGCTGTTGCAAGGTGGAAATGTGAACCAGCATATTTCAGAAAACTAAAATAAATATATAGCTTTATAGCTGTAAGGCACCCTCAAAACATGTTTTAATCAATTGTTTATTAATCAGAAATTAATGCAAAGCAACTTATTTGCTTAACATTCCAGTAAAATTAAGTTCTTTAACTGGATCCATAATTCATGCTTGCCATTACATCATTAAGTGTCACTGCACCATACTGAGGAGTGGCTGGAAGGGTACCTGCAGCTAACCTTTATAAGTGAAGGACAGACACCTAGAGAAAAACAATTCCAAGGCAATGTGCCACTTTCTGAATCAGGCTTGGCATATATGATCTAGGAAGGCAATTTTCTTCAGTTTATGTGAGGCCTGTTGATATTATTGTGTTTTATTTGCTTGTAGAGTAAGTTTACATTGCCAAAAGATAAGTTTGACACTTTCATTTGTACCAACACTGCCAAAGAATATACATTTTTTTTGTTGTTGCTGTTCTGCATCACCTAGTCTCCTTGATGCAAAGTCACTCAGTAAAGGAGATTTTTATTTCTCAATCAATCTTCTACCTACAAACAAACATCCACTGAGCCAGTGGGAGTTTTCCTGCTTTCACAACAGATTTTTACCCACTGGGATTTCACAATGTGGCATGCTTTGCAAGGAAGTTAATATAAATTTAAAAAAGAGGCCACCCAAATAGCCGGGTCTTCCAGTGAGGATACCAGAATGACTGTTGCTGAAGATCTTTCTTTTTCCACACATTAATAATTCATTTCACACATAAAGTGAAAAAATACATAGAACACATTTTTGAGTAACTTGGGTCGAGGCCAGTTTTTGATAGTGGTGTTACAACTCTAAATTTTTCCTTACTCTTCTGCTTTCATACATTAACATAAGATTTGGGAAATACTAGAACTGAGATAGGTTTCCAAATCAGAATCTTTTATTTAGAAAACCACAGAGCTACATATGAATGTAAAATATGTAAAGGGTTATATATAAGAGAAAAACAATAGTACCTCTTGAATTACATAACCCTTAAAATACCAACTATTTTTGTTTAATGCTTTGTCTTATATACATCTTCCTTTCCTATCACATCAGGGAGTTTTCCTCAGCACTTTAAGATGGATAAGTGTAAATCAAAAGTGTCTTTGAAAACTTATCCATTCAGAAGCATATATATATATATATATATATATATATATATATATATATATATATGCTTGTCAAGTTCTGAGTATTAACTAGTGACAACCATTGTCATGAATTAAATTTATTCTAGCAGACTGCTATTCAAGACAAGATACCCCCTGAAAGGGCAAGATAATGTTGGTGTTTCTATTTTGGATTACATCCATCTTCAACTTTGCTTTATCCATGCAAACAATTCTGTAGGATAATGCATTAGATAAAATCCAGTGTACACTTTATGGCTATAAGGATTTTGTGGTAAAGTTATTTGTTGTTAATATAAGAATATATTTAATTTACAATTTTAATTTATCAAATCTTCAAAGGAAAAGCTATTCAAATAATAGGAGGACTTCAGCAATGTTGTATTGTTTATAATTGGTTTGCTAAAATCACTTATAAGGAACTTGTTTTAAGGTATTCTCAGAATTTTCATTATGACATTCATGCTTTGGTAGAAGTTGAATGCCTGACTATTGGACATAACTATGTACATTAAGTCCTCACTTAAAGTCATTGATGGGTTTTGAGACTTTAAGCAAAGCAACATACAATAAAATCCAATTTACCCTAGGTAATTGATATAAACAAGAGTTAAGCTCCAATGGCATCTCATCAATGTTATAACAAAACGACATTGAACAACATGAAATTAGTTGGAGACCTGATGTAATTATTTAATATACACATGGAACTTTTTATCATTAAAAAAGGTAATAGTTGATCCACAAAACCATAAAATTAGGTATGTGGCCCTGGCCGGTTGGCTCAGCAGTAGAGCATCGGCCTGGCGTGCGGAAGACCCAGTTTTGATTCCCGGCCAGGGCACATGAAAGAAGCACCCATTTGCTTCTCAACCCCTCCTCCTCCCTCTGTGTCTCTCTCTTCCCCTCCTGCATCCAAGGCTCCATTGGAGCAAAGATGGCCCGGGTACTGGGGATGGCTCCTTGGCCTCTGCCCCAGGCACTAGAGTGGCTCTGGTCACGGCAGAGCAACCCCCTGGAGGGGCAGAGCATCGCCCACTGGTGGGCAGAGCCTCGCCCCTGGTGGGCGTGCCGGGTGGATCCCGGTCGGGCGCATGCGGGAGTCTGTCTGACTGTCTCTCCCCGTTTCCAGCTTCAGAAAAATACAAAAAAACCCAAAAACTAGGTATGTGCAGAAATGAAATTTATAGGGTTACTCTCAAATTGATCCTGAAATCACAAATAATTTTCACAGGCATGGTGATTATGTTTTTTAATTGATTTTAATTTATTGTGTTTACATAGATTCTAGTGTTGCCCCGAATGCATCCCTCCTCCCCTGTATTCCCCTCAACATCTCCTTTGCCCCCCCCATAGTGCCCTCTCCCCTTCCCTTCAGCTTTATCCCATCCTATCATCTCCTTTCCCTCTGTCCTCTTTTACTCTGGTCCTTTTGATCTCTCCTCTGTCTCAATTCCATGCCTCAGTTCACATTGTTCATTGGATTCCTCAAATGTTTGAGGTCATATGATATTTTTCTTTTTCTGCCTGGCTTATTTCACTTAACATAATAGTTTCCTGGTCCATCCATGTTGTCAGAAAAGGTAATATTTCCTTCTTTTTCATGGCCCCATAGTATTCCTTTGTGTCTATGTACCACTGCTTTTTAATCCACTCATCCACTGATGGACACTTGGGCTTTTTCCAGATTTCGCTATTGTGAACAATGCTGCCATAAACATGGGGGCGCATTTCTCCTTTTGAAACAGTGCTATAGTGTTCTTGGGTTAATAACAAAAATTTATAAAGATCTTGTGAAACTCAACACCAGGGAGATAAACAATTCAAACAAAAAATGGGGAAAATAAATGAATAGACACTTCTCCAAAGAAGACATACGGATGGCCAATAGGCATATGAAAAAATGCTCAACATCACTAATCATTAGAGAAATGCAAATTAAAACCACAATGAGGTATCACCTCACATCAGTCAGAATGGTGCTCATTAACAAAACAACACAGAATAAGTGTTGGTGAGGATGTGGAGAAAAGGGGGACTTCCTGCACTGCTGGTGGAAATGCAGACTGGTGCAACAACTGTGGAAAACAGTATGGAGATTTCTCAAAAAATTAAAAATCAAACTGCCTTTTGACCCAGCTATCCCACCTTTAGGAATATACCCCAAGAACACCATAGCACTGTTTCAAAAGGTGATTATGTTTTAATAGCACTTACTCCTCTTAACTACCATTTTTCCCTCAGTTAATTTTTATTGCATCATGAGGAGATCACCATGATTTTTTTGGCTTAGGAGAAGAAAATTTACATTTGATTTATAGATGTTACTTCTATCATATTGAATGTTATAACCCCACTCAGGAGGTATCCCTGAAAAATAATAGAAAATAATAATTCTCCCAGTGGACAGAGTTCCAAGCTACATTGTTTATCTGGATGTCCAGTTTTCCTGAAGGGCAAAAAAGCTTAAATAATGGATCTATATTAATTCATGAACAACACTTACTAAGATTACCAGATGATCAGGTGCTGAACAGGAACAAGATTGAATGATTGCTGAAGAGATTTGGGATAAAGGAATTTGAATGAACTTCTTAGAATGGTCTCAAATGTGTGGATACTTGTGTGTTGTGTGAATTCTCCTTAAAAAAAAAGCATTTACTTCCGAGGCAGCTTTAAATAATCAAATGGACAAGATGACCCTTTCAATGGACTTCAGTCAACTTTTATCACTAGCCACTTCAGAGATTATTCAAAATAATTCATGACAAAAAATGGTTTTGATGGCAAGTATGGATATTTTGCATGTGCTCAGTTGTATAAACTTTCCCTCCCCAAGATATTTCTGTTGTGATCACAGTCAATCTATAAAATTAACCGGTCCTGAGCCATCTCTATATTTTGGAGGATCTGTCAGCTACTCTCTATCATGATCAGGAGGGATTTGGGATGAGAGTTACCTTCACTGGAATAGAAACATATTTTATTTATTGATTGAATTATTTTACTGAAAGAGAGAAAGAGACAGAGAGGGACAGACATCCAGGAAGGTAGAGAAATGAGAAGCATGAATTCATAGTTGCAGCACCTTAGTTTTTCATTGATTGCTTTCTCATATATGCTTTGACCAGGGAGCTTCAGCTTAGCTGGTGACCACTTGCTCAATTTAGCGAACTTGGGCTCACTACAGCAATCTTGGACTTCAAACCAGTGACCTTGGGCTTCACACCAGTGACCTTCAGGCTCAAGCAATGTCCATGGGGTCATGTTTATGGTCCTATGCTCAAGCCAGCAATCCCGTGTTCAAAATGGATGAGTTCGCGCTCAAGTTGTTAACGTCATGCTCAAGTCGGTGACCTTGAAGTTTTGAACCTGAGTCCTTGGCTTCTGAGGCCAATGTTCATTGTGCCACCACTTGGTCAGGCATTAGATATGGAATTTCCTTCATTGCTTGTTATGCTTCTGCCAACATCACTGTTCATGAACTTGCTGCATACCTTAGTCACCATCATGATTTGTTATACAGTACTGATTCTGAATTAAGTATGAATTTATAGTGATTTATGTGAAAATAAATAATGTGAATTTAAATAATTTTGTTCTTGAATTTGATGTAGGCATAAAGTAGAAAGTTTTGAACATCAGAACCTAATTAAAAATAAAAAGAACTCTTGCTGTCTAAGGCTATAGCATAGACTTATTAGGAGTATATATTAATATGATACTTTTCTTTAAATATGTCAAAACTCATTCATAATACTTTCTTTGCTTTTTAGAATATTTAAAAGAAAATTAATTCAATCAAATAAACTTTGCCCAAGCAATATAGTTTCTAGTTAGCAGAAGGTGGGTCTCTTCTAAAAATATAAGGATGAATATTGAATATTATTTGATCAATGGTGTTCAACTATATCACAGGTCAACAATTTTCAAACAAAGTCTTACAAGCACACTGGTGTGCCACAATATGCAAAACCTGACTATTTAGTAAGGGACACTGACCTATTTTCCCTTAGATTATCAAGTAAAAAAAATGAGAGGAGCCAACACAACAATAGCCATCTGGTGTTAATGAATCAAATTTATACTTACTTTTTGTCAGAACAGCAAAAAATATATATTTTTTGATGCACCATGGAATTTTAGTAATTAGTTTATATGTGCTATGAGATGAAAAAGGCTATATAAACTGCTGTCATAAATGCATTTCAGCTGAATGGTCTTTGGAAAAATATGCATACAATTAGATATTTCAAGGTGCTGATGAAACATTAGACTAAGTAAACCAATTTCAGTTTCTTTAGAAATTATAGAAGAGAAACCCATGATTTAAGGGTGATCATCCCACATTTATGATTTCTACTTTTTCTAAGTTCAGAATTTTATTGAGGGAGAAGGACAGAATATAATACCATAATGTAAATTTGCTTTCTAACTGCAGAGGATGCGCAGTTTAAAAAGTGGAATTTAACTTTGTTGGCCCTTTGGCGAGGTTGGTTGGTGGGTGATTTGCACTGTTCTTACTATTGCAATATTTACTGGCACAAATGCACATTACTTAGCTTGGATTATCCATTGATATCTATTGCATTAACTGGTAAATAATGTGACTATTTATAGGTTAATGTAAAGGTTTTCTGGGGAAAATTCATGTATCTTTTTAATTCATCAAATTAGAAAGTGTAATTCTGAATCAGATACTCATCTGAAAAGTATTTTTGAGCTAGTTTAGATACAAATTACTGTCCTAAAAGTTATCTTGGATATACCATTAATTTTTCATGAGCTTTATTTTTTGGGCTGTAATGCTTCATCTTTATTATGCATGCCTAAATTATCTTTTCTTATGCATACAGTGCAATAAGAAATTGAATGAATGTTTAAAGCAATTACCATATTTTTCACTCCATAAGATGCAAATTTTTTTTTCCCCAAAAGTGGAGAGGAAAATGCCTGTGCGTCTTATGGAGCGAATGTTTACTTATTTTAGCTGCTGCAGGTTCCTGGACACCTATAAGAATATTTGAACATTCAAGTCTCTTCTCATTTTTTAATAACAGTGCTAATGATTGTTAATACTGCTGTTGAGTTTACATTGTTGAAATATTATTCTGGTATATTTTACTAAATATTTTAACACACCATTTGGTTCAGAATATTTTTTTTTGTATTTTCCTCCTTAAAACCCTAGGTGCATCTTATGGTCAGGTGTGTCTTATGGAGCAAAAAAATATGGTATATTTATGATTCAGTGCCATAGAATGTGCTTTAAGGGGAAATAAAATGTATAGATATTTATTAACCATATTGATGGTCTAGAATATAACCAAAATTTCCTGAGATAGTGGTTTGGATTTTCTTTTTCTTTTCTTTTTTTTTTTTTTTTGTGAGTGTTTTTCTAAAGTAAGAGGTGGGGAGGCAGAGAGACAGACTCTCCCATGTGCCCTACCAGGATCCACCTGGCATTCCCACCAGGGGGTGATGTTCTGCCTATCTGAGGTGTTGCTCTGTCGCAACTGGAGCCATTCTAACACTTGAGGCAGAGGCCATGGAACCATCCTTAGCGCCTGGGCCAACGTTGCTCCCATGGAGACTTGGCTGGAGGAGGGGAAGAGAGAGGTAAAGAGAAAGGAGAGGGGGAGGGTTAGAGAAGCAAATGGGTGCTTCTCCTGTGCACCCTTGCTGAGAATCAAACTCTGGACTTCGACACTCTGGGCTGATGCTCAACCACTGAGCCAACCAGCCAGGACCAGGGGCTTAGATTTTCTTATGATGAATCATAAACTCATCTGTGACCATTCAATTTACAATTTAGATCATACAACTAACAAAATATCATGGTTTTAATTTCTACATAGTCTCTTTTATTATTGCACTTTACCAAATTATATGTTGATTAAGGCCCTATTTTTTTAAGGATGTTATTTATTCACTTTAAAGAGGAGAAAAAGAGAGGAGGAGGGGGGAGGAGGAAGGAGCAAGAAGTATCAACTCCCATATGTGACCTGACCAGGCAATCCCAGGGTTTCAAACTGGCGACCTCAGCATTCCAGGTTGTTTTATCCACTCAGCCACCACAAACCAGGTAATTAAATCCTTATAACTGTGTCTTGAAGACACGAGGAAAAATACATAGTCTCTGTCCTTCAATGTCATAGTTAAGGAGATGATATGAATGCATGAAAATTTAACAATCATTAGCAGTATAAAAATTACTAATCAAGTGACGTAAATTTAAGAGCTATAATAGCCCTGGACTCCAGATTAAATTGAAACTCTGATCAGCTTTCTTAAAAGGAGGTAAGAAGGACAATTGAACAAAAAATTTTGGTAAAATAAATACAAATAATTTACTGCTTTGAAAAAAGAGGTCAAAAGGCATGCCCAAATGACAACAGGTCACGAGTGTCTTCTTTGTATATTAGTATGGGAAAGAAATACAGGGTGGGCCAAAAGTAGGCTTATAGTTGTGAGTACACAGGGTCCTCGGGTTATGACACAGTTCAGTTAATATGACAGTGTTGTAACCCGAATTTTGGTGTAAGTTGAAACACCCTAGCCTAAGTCACTTATCTATCTTAACACAGTTGTAAAATCATAATCTAGAACATAAAAACACAACTAAGCCACAGAAAAAGAATAAGGACATAAAATACTTGTACTGTATACAGTACTGCATAGCCTTCCGCCATGAGCAACCAAACTAGTTCGCCCACATAGTAAGTACAATGCTAACGACGTTAAGCCAAAACACTAATTTCTCAATTTCTTAAAGTATTTATGGGAATGTGTGTCATAAACTCAAAATGTCATATGTTGAGACTGTCCTAAACCAAGGACCTCCTGTATTTGAAACACAGAATTTATTCTTGTATTATTATTTATTTTTTAAAAATTTTTTTTTATTTATTTATTCATTTTGAGAGGAGAGAGAGAAAGGAGAAAGAGAGACAGAGAGGGAGAGAGACAGAGAGAGAAGGTGGGGAGGAGCTGGAAGCATCGACTCCCATATGTGCCTTGACCAGGCAAGCCCAGGGTTTCGAACCGGCGACCTCAGCATTTCCAGATCGACGCTTTATCCACTGCGCCACCACAGGTCAGGCATATTATTATTTATTAATTGCATTATTTTCTAGAGGAACACCTGTGAACCCACTTTTGTCCCACCCCGAATTATTAGGTGATGTGATGGAAAGAACAAGTTCTTTTTATCAAGAGAATTTTTCTTGACTTAAAAAAAATGCACTTTGCCCTTTGTGCTTCTTTGCAATCTTTAGCAATGTATACTCACTTCTTTTCATTTTCTTTCCTTCATTAATTTTTATACTTCTGGTGCTTGATTCAGTTTCATTGATGAGTTTGACAGAAAGCTTCGATTTACTCTAGTTTTTCTAATTTTCTTGCAATTGTTTGACACTTAAAAATATTGTTGGGCTACTTCATTATGCATTTTGTCATCTTATGCATCAAGTTTTTCTTAACATTTTAGGAATTATAGTCTATATTCTCTGGGGAAGATAAGAAGTTTCAGTTTAGTAACTTCTTGGGAAAGCAGAAGAACCTGAGTCACTTGTCACAGGTTTTTCCATAAAGGACTTAGATCACTACCTACTCTAAAGCTAATTAAATTCTTCCCAGCTGTCATATTCCTTTCTACACTTTCTGGCTTAGAACTTTTGAATTCGATTCTCTTTCCCACACCCCTAAGCTTACCTCTATTCCTGCTTATTCCTCCTCTGTCAAAGACTCCCAGATACACATATAATTTTTTTACAGACAATTTTGTGATTGTTTTTGTGAGAACTTAATGACTTTTCATGCCCTAAATGACTGCTAGATTATTTTTCCTTCTCGATTTTGTGTCTGTAACAAGGAAACATGCCTTTGAAACACAGTGACTTTAAATAAAATGTTTGGTGGCAAAATCAAAATAAGTTAAGATTCTGAAGTGACTTCTCAACATCCAAGTTTGTTAGTTTGACACAAAACATGGCATATTTACTCCCAGAAAGAGAATTGATTTGCATTTTGGGTTGTTACAGTTCAACAAATATTTGTGTGTATGTCAAAAAGACATTGATTAAAGAAGAAAAAAAACTATGCATTGTTAATTCACTAAATGTATAACACCAATTAAAAAGACTTTTAACAAAATGTATACCTGTTATTTTTCACATGGCATAAAAGAATAAAGGTGTGAATTTTCAGTTAAATTAAAACAATATATGAGTAGGAAAAACGTAGTGGTTTAGGATTGAGTTGAAAAAACAATTTAGAATGTTTATTGAATACTAAGCGTAGTACTTATGATTAAGTACTACTTCAGTTATTTGAAGTATTCAAGCATTGTTTCCTATAAAAAAGAGTTGAGCAGTGTATAAAAATTTTATTAGAACTTTGTAAATACTGACAAAATGGAAACAACAGCAAAGCAGTTGTTGCAGCAAGTATTTTGTGACCTGACGTACATACTTTGTTCTGAGATTCTTGTTTTCAATTGTACCTACAGTTTTCACCTAAGATGCCCTTGATAACACTAATGACAATGTAATTGTAAAGGTAACTTAGCTCTAACGCTTCTGAAATCACAAATGCAAAATAATCCCTAAATATTATAAAAATATAATAACTATCTCTGCTTATTTGTCATGTAACAACTATGGAAGTATAAAGGTAATAGTGGTATAGTAATGAGGGAAAATACAAAGATTCAAGCAAAAACATGGATAAAGTATTTTATAGATACTGGAGAAGAAATGCATTACACTGGGGAACAAAATTTTTGTTGCATCCACAGAAATACTTGTTCTTACCTAATTCGAGGGTGCTGATCTCAAATCTGACATTAGTTTTTCTCTGTAAGCTACAGTTTTTTTTTGCAATTCAAGATTTTAGGTTTTCATCTTATTGTAAAATTTTCAACATTTACTTTAATATAATGAAGTAGAATGTCTTCTTGGGCATCATCTTTGCAAAAATATAATAAATTATATAACACAGTAAATACAATAATACACAAAAAGATATGATTGAATCAGACTTTGTCTACAATTTCAAAATAGAACATATTAAAACACTTATTTTAATCATAAAATTTGTGCAAAACTTATTTAAATTCTATTTGGGCAAAAATTTGCATTTGTAGCTCTTGCATTTGTTTACTTGTTGAGGACAATCTTGTTTGATGCTCCATCATCAGTAGCCTGCTCATCACTAACAGCTCCAAGATCTTTGGGAAATTTATCAAGGTGACTGTTCAGAAATTGAATCTTAACTCTCATGTTACATCCAACGTTACAGAAAGCCAACAGCATCCTTTGAACCAGAAGTTCATAGTTTTCTGCTTTTTTTGTTGCCAAGGAACTTCTTTGTAACTGCCACAAAAGACTGCCATGCTGCTTTCTCTTCCTTATTCATCTTCCTGACAAACGTTTTGTCACGTATGAGGGTTAGAATTTGAGGTCCATCGAACACACCTGCTTTTATCTTCTCAAAAGACAAGGCAGAAAAAGGAGAAATAATATGTTGAAAGCATTCACTTTCTCTATTCACAGACTGAACAAACTGCTTCATTAAGCTAAGTTTGATGTGAAGTGGGGGAAAAATGATCCTGTCTCGATTAACTACAGGTTCATTCACAATATTTTGCATCCCTACTTCCAGAGCTTCACGTTTCGGCCACTCCTTCTGTTTTCAGTGTTTCTCCCGAGCTTGGCTGTCCCACAAACACAGAAAGCATGGATACTTGGTGAAACCTCTCTGTTGTCCTAGCAGGAAATTTTTACCATTTTACAATTCACAAAAATGATCCAGTTATGCTCCTCATACTTTAGAAAGTCGAGGACAATTTTTATGTCATTTTTACTACGTCATTCAATTCGGGTTGGCTAAACTGCTGAGGGGTTAATGACTGCTTCGCATCAGAAGAAGACCCTTCAGATTCTACAACCATTTCCTCATGCATCTTATCAAAATACACTTGATCACCATGTTCAAGTGTATTTTCTTCGTCCTTAGAAGAAACAAAACCATTGAAAACTGGAACTGGGAGTGTCTCAGAGTGTGGGATAGGTCGTATTGCTGAAGGAATATTAGGATATGCAATCATATGCTGTTTTTTCTTGCTGATGCCCTTTGTATGGATCAGACCAAAATGATAGTCACTGATGTGGTCCTTAGGTTCACGCCAAACCATGGGAATACCAAAAGGCATTCCTTTGCGTTTTCCTTTTGTCCAGTCACAAAACATTTCCTCACAATTATGACACACAATATGAGGAGCCCAATTCTTGTCTTGATCACCAAGGGGAACTTGAAAATAGGCAATATATGCACGTGTCACAAATGATGAAATATTGCGTCTTTGATGTTGAAGTGCATAACAGCCACATATATAACAGTAGGTGTCAGGACTATTCTTACATTTATGCCTACTCGAAAAGCCATGATTCAATCTTAAAACAAAATAAGAGGGTGTTTTTATCAGATAATAATTTTTTTTTTGTATTTTTCTGAAGCTGGAAATGGGGAGAGACAGTCAGACAGACTCCCGCATGCACCCGACCGGGATCCACCTGGCACGCCCACCAGGGGCTATGCTCTGCCCACCAGGGGGCGATGCTCTGCCCCTCCGAGGCGTCGCTCTGCCGTGACCAGAGCCACTCTAGCACCTGGGGCAGAGGCCAAGGAGCCATCCCCAGTGCCCGGGCCATCTTTGCTCCAATGGAGCCTTGGCTGCGGGAGGGGAAGAGAGAGACAGAGAGGAAGAAGGAGGGGTGGAGAAGCAAATGGGCGCTTCTCCTATGTGCCCTGGTCGGGAATCGAACCCGAGTTCCCTGCAGGCCAGGCCGACGCTCTACTGCTGAGCCAACCGGCCAGGGCCAGATAATAATTTTTTACATTTAAAAACAACTACAATTATGTAAAAGTGATGTTTGTAAAACAGTGATTGTCTTGTGGTTATGCTCAATCCAAGAGTCGTTGTCCTTTAACTCCAATTTAAAAACCAATGCATGCCATTAACTGTAACAAAAAGAAATTAAAATTGCATAAAAACTAGAGCATGCACCAAAAAACGGATTTCAGATTTGGAATCAATGATGCACAGATATATAGAAACAGTTCTAAAACCTCATGCAATGGAAAATGAAAAAAAAAATTTGTTCCCCAATGTTATCAATTATGCAAGCTTATACCTTAGAAACAGTGTCTAAATTTTTAGGGCATGTAACTACTCACAAAAATTAGGAGATCAAGGACTGCTCACAAAAATTAAGGGATCAAAGAACGTGCAGATACTCCAGTAGTTTCAGCCTTTTGTATAGTGCATTTTCACCAATGTAATAAAAGTTGGTTTTGCATCTCATTTACATAACCAAATAACTTTCTTTGAGATGTTGTTTACTTTTCTGATGTTCCTGTTTAATACAAAAAAATCAAATGCTTCTTTTTTTTAATTGCTTCATACTCAATTTGAAATATTCCCTAATTTTTGTGAGCAGTATATATTTAAAGTCCTCAACTGTTGGTAAATTATAGTTGTCAAAAAATTTGAATGATTTTAAGGAATCTTACATGCTACTCAGCATATGTCCTTTTTTTAAAAAAAAACATTTAAAAAAATTATTTTTATTTATTTATTAATTTTCGAGAAGAGAGACAGAGAGAGAGAGAGAGAGAGAGAGAGAGGAGGGGAGGAGCAGGAAGCATCAACTCCCATATGTGCCTTGACCAGGCAAGCCCAGGGTTTTGAACTGGTGACCTCAGTATTCCAGGTCGATGCTTGATCCACTGGGCCACTACATCAGGCTGAACATGTGCTCTTTATTCCTCTTATTCATTCATCTATTTCCTGTTTTCTTTGTCTAAGGTTTTTATTTCTCTCCATTTATAAACAGTTTTTTAGAGATATAATTTACATATCACATGATTTCAATCATTTAAAATGTAAAATTTAATTTTTTTAATATATTCAGTCATGCAACCATCATCACAATCAATTTTAGAATCTTTTAATCACTGCATTCTCCCCTTTCCATCTTAAGCCAATAGTTAATGTAGTGTCTATGTATGACTATTTTAAATATGTCTTATAAATGGAATGATATATTGTGACTGGCTTTTTAAATTTAACACATTGTTTATAAGGTTCAACCATTTCTTAGCACAAATTAGTAGTACATTCTTTTTTGTGCATATGTAATATTTGATATTATTTGATATGGCATATTTTTTTAATCCATTGATCACTTGATGGACACTTGGTTTTTCACTTTTTGGCTATTATAAATAACGTTTCTATTAATATTGGTGTACAAGGTTATACAGGATATATGTTTTCATTTCTCTTGAGTGTATATCTAGAAGTGGAATTGATGGATCATATGATAACAGTGCTTAATATTTTAAAGAATTGTCAGACAGTTTGTTAAAGTGTCTGTCTCATTTTACTTTCCAGCAGCAGTACATTAGAATTTTAATTTCATCCATATTTTCTTCAACATTTGTTATTTTCCAGTTTTAAAAAATTATAGATGTCAGTGTGTATGAAGTAGTATCAGTTATTGTGGTTTTGATTTCCATATCTTGTTGAGTGATGATGTTGATCACCTTTACATATGCTTATTGGCCTTTTCTATATCTTCTTTGGATAAATGTTAATTCAAGCCTTTACTCATATTTATTTTGGTATTTGGAATTTTATTTTTGGGTTGAAATAATTATATATATATATATATATATATATATATATATATATATATATATATTCTTTTTTTGTAACAGAGAGAGACAGAAAGAGGGACAAACAGGGACAGACAGACAGGAAGGGAAAGAGATGAAGAGCATCAATTCTTTGTTGCTGCACCTTAGTTGTTCAATGATTGCCTTCTCATATATGCCTGACCTGGGTGCTACATCAGAGTGAGTAACCCTTGCTCTGCTTGAATCCAGTGACCTTGGACTCAAGCCTGAACGTTTGGGCTCAAGCCAGCAACCATGAGGTCATGTCTATGATCCCACACGCAAGCTAGTGACACTATGCTCAAGCTGGTGAGCCTGTGCTCAAGCCAGATGAGCCCGTGCCTAACCCAGCAATCTCATGGTTTCGATCTTGGGTCCTCTGAATCCCAGTCTGACACTCTATCCACTGTGCCACCACCTGATCACGCTCTGTGTATATTCTTAATACTAGACCTAAATTAGATATGTTTTGCATTTTTTTTTTTGCATTCATTGGTTTGGCTTTCCACTTTTTTGATGGTGTTCTTTGAAACACAAATATTTTTAATTTTATTGATGTACAATTTTTCTCCTTTTCTTTCTTTGCTTGTGCTTTTCCTGTTATATTGAAGGAATTGTTGCTTAAATTAAGGTCAGAATGATTAAATTTATTCTTTCTCCTAAGATATTTATAGTTTTAACTCTTAGACTTAGATCTTTGATTCCTTTTAAGTTCACTAGGGACTCAACTTTATTTATATGGATATCCAGTTGTACTACCATTATTTGCTGGAAAGAGTATTCTTTTTCTTATTGAATTTTAAGATTAACTTGTCAGTCTTCTAATAACCCCATTGGAATTTTGGTAAAGATTGCTTTGGATGTGTAGATGAAATTGGAAAGAATTCTTAGTTATTGTATTCTTTTGGTGCTATTCTAAATAAGATAATTTTATTATTTTCAATATCAGTTCATTGATACCCATTTTTGTATATTGCACTTCTCTTGTAACTTTGCTAAAGCCATTTATTAATTGAATGAGTAGTTTGCTTCCTGCTTTTTTTTTCTTTTTATGTGTTATACATCCTTGATACTTTGCTTATCATGCAATTTTTTTTGAAACCTGGTCATTTTAGATAATATAGAAAATGTGGATTCTGATTCATCTCTTAAGGGAATATTTTTTGCTATTGGATAGGGTATTTTATTAAACTTTATTCTTTTTTGCATGTGAAAACTTTGTTGTCTGTCATTCCTCAGAGGGCACAAGTTTGGGCATGCACACAGTCACCATGGGATGATAGTGGCTTTAGCCCTATTTCTTTTACTTATGTCTATTTTCAGGTGTCTACTTCAGTTGCTAGGCTCCAATAATTTCCAACTGGTTGCTCCATTGTTGACAATATTCTGAAGTATAATTTTTTTCTAAAGCCTTATCTAATTAAACTTTTAAAGTGGTAATTTTTAAGTTTTTTCTGACCCCAGATGGGCTCATCTTAGTGATCCTGTTAGGCCTAATCCAGAGGGACTTGAAACATTGAAGACACGAACAAAATCCATCTATTACACACCAAAGCTTTATTGTCTAGCTTGGCCAAGCGGTGGCAACTCCGACAGAAATATGAAGGAGAGTGCGCTGGCCCTTTGTTCTACTTAGTTTTTATAGTTTTTGCAAGCGGGAAGTATAGAAGCAAAAATTGCAATTAGGTGCCCTTTACCACTATTAGTTATAGTCATATGCCCTTTGACATGATAGGACCATGTTCAATTTGCAAGCCATACATCATTTTGGAGAAAACAAAATTTACAAGTCAACACAATGATAGAAAGATGTCTCTTTACATATTAAGAGACATTCCTATATTTTCTACTGTTTATCCGCCATCTCTTTGTCCAGAGTCACACACATTAACTATATGCATTCATATGGGAGAGATAGTTTCCTGGGACAAATGCCCGCAAATGGCTCATTACTATAAGAAAAGTTTATTTTGACTTTTCTTTTCCTGCACCTGGCTAGCCATTCACCCCTTTCCCCACAGGTGTGGTGGAATGTCAGGGAATCCATGTTTTCCTTCCCTTTGCATTTACAATACAATGCCAAGGGCCATCCTGGTTTTATGCCAATCACACAGTACAGAGATTATTCACAAAAATTTCTCTGCACACCTTAATGCAAATTAATAAAATGTTCTTTAAGCCTCTTAAAATATTAATATCGTTTCTGTAGCTTTTGGTACTTTACAACACCTGCGGGTGAGGTGACGCAGTGGCTCCTCAGGGATCCTCAATCCCTTTCCGTATCTCTTGCTAGTACACTAGCTGGCATAAAATTAAGCTTGTTGCTGTTACCTAAGAAAAGCTAGCATTTCTGAAAGTGCCTTTAGGCCTGAACTTCCATAGATTTTGTTTAAATAAAGTCAGTTTCCTTGGGGAAAGGTTTGGATAATTTTTTTCTTATGGTATGCTTTTCCCTTGTACAAATTCTCTGAACCACTAATTTGTTTGCTGACCAGATCAGGTAATCTGGTCTTGAGACATTTCACTCTATGTGGAGCCACTGTCTTACTTGCAAGTGTGGTGATGTCAATTTGTGCTCTTTTATTTCTTGATCTTTTGTGCTTGAGAACTTGGTAAAGGGAGGGAGCCCCTGATCTCTTGGATATACTTTTTAAGAATTTATCCTCTGCTACTTAAAGTTGGAGGGTATGAAAAATGTTGTTATTAAGTCCTCCTGGTTAAGATACCTTATCCTTTCAATGACAGCTGACTGAAGAGTCAATATCATCTCCCTGGTCAGAAAAACCCATATTTGAGCTTCTGTTGAACTGGGGAAGTGCAGGAGGAGGGAACGTATCACAGAGCAAGGGTGACAGACTCTTGATATTATTACAAAGTGTTAGTAGATTTTCTAGAGACATTAAAATTTAAAAATAGTCTCTTACAAATTATGTTTTTTATTGTGTAGTTAATATGTAGAGTTCCTTATACTGTCATACCCAAAGTAAAACTTTTTTATCCTTTATATTTATTTTATCTTAAATAATCTTGTCATCTGATTTCCATATATCAAAACTGCACACATATATATTTATCACTATAAAATAGATACATGGACATAGAAAGGCAATCTACTCTGTCTTTATTTTTATCATAGCACTTTATCTTTAATATTAGCAGCATGATCATTTTTTTCTTTACAGAATTTGTGCTATTTATTATTGTATTTTGTCCTTTAAGTTTTAGATTATTATGGCACTTTGTTTTCATTTTTCAACCATATTTAGTGATAAGGAAAAAATTGTACAGGACCACAGGACATCAATATTATGTCAAAGTTAGTTTTAGCAATTACCTTAGTGGAAGAGGATAAAATAATATGTATGGTTCTAAGGAATGGCAAATATAATTTTTTCAATTATTCATATGTCAAATCTCATTATTTAATTCGTGAAACTGGAAAAACTCTTCTATTCCTTAAAAGCAAGTAAACCAAAACTAGGCTATGGGCATTTATAAAATTTTTAAAAAATATCTTTGTCTTCTACCTACAATCTGATTCATGTTGAACCTCCATACAGTGCACATTATATTTCAATTCTTTTTCCTATCAAATAATATTGAATTTCATAATCTCTCTGAGCCATTGTTTCCTCAGCTGTTAATGAGAATAAAGAGTAAGCATCATTTTTTTTAAAGTTGTTAAAGGGACTTGATGAAGTAATGCAAATGAAAGTTCTTATAAAGTGATATAAATATTAAGAACCACTGTAATAACTCTATGCAGAGTAATATAGTGCCTTAGAATATGTACCTATATGAGAAGTATTTTATAATTTAAACTTATAGGACAAATACATCATATTATATTTTAAAAAGAAACTTCTTATAAAGGAACACCAGTATTGTTTTAAAATGTGCAGAAAGTCCTAAAACCCAGTGGTTTTTAGGCACAGAGAAGCAGATTTCTGTTATTACAGCAGTTACTAGTTACAAATTGCCAGAAAGAGAAAAGGCAATTAAAATATTTAATATGTCTGGAATACCATAGATAATTTTTGTCTGTTTTGTTGTTTTTTTTTAAATAATGAATATTAAAGAAACAAGGAATTTTATGTCCACTTGTTTGAGAATTTTATGTCCACTTGTTTGAGTATTTAAAAATTGAATTTATTGGGATAACATTGGTACACAAAATCATACAAGTTTTAAGCGTACAACTCAAAAAAACATCATCTGCTCACTGTAGTATATGCCCATTTCCCCAAGCAGTCTCTTTCTGTCCTCATTTCCCCCCATCCTTTGCCCATCTCTACCTCTACCCAAGTTCATTTCCCAATGGCTGAAAGCATCACACTTTTGTCTCTGTGTATGTGTTATACATATCACATAATAGTGAATGTGTAGAGCTCCTTATACTGTTTGTAATCAAATATATTTGAATGTATATCCTTATACTGAATGTGTATATATATATTTGTAATCTCCCCATCTGAAAGCTGTCAGTCTGTTTTATCTACACGTGCCTCTTTTTCTATTTCATTTGTCAGTTTATTTTGTACATTATTCTACATATAAGTGAGCTCATATGACATTTGTCTTTCTTTGCCTGGCTTATGTCACTTAGTGTAATGATCTCCAGGTCCATCTCCATGCTGTTGTAAAAGGTAAGATATCTTTTTATTCCTCTTTTTTATGACTGCATAGTATTGCATTGTGTAGCTTTTTATCATCAACTCATTCACTGACGAACACTTAGGCTGTTTCCAGATCTTGGCTATTGCAAACAATGCTATTAGTGTTTTGGAATTCTTAGGATATATTCACAGAAGTGGGATAGCTGAGTCTTATGGCAGTTCCATTTGTAAGTTTTTGAGGAAACACCATGCTGTTTTCCACAGTGGATGCATGAGTTTGAATTCCCACCAGCAGTGTTTGAGGGTTCCTTTTTTTTCTACACCCTCGCCAGCACTAGTTTGCTGATTTGTTAATGAAAGCCATTCTGGCAGGAGTAAGGTGATACCTTATTATGGTTTAATTTGCATTTCTCTGAAGACTAGTAGTGACATTGAGCATATTTTCATATGCCTATTGGCCATCTGCATGTCCTCTTTGGAGAAATGTCTGTTCAGGTCCTATGTCAATTTTTTAATTGGATTGTTTGACTTTCTGGTGGTGAGTTTTATAAATTTTTTATACATTTTGCTTATCAATCCATTATTAGATGTGTCAGGGAATATATTCTTCCATTCATAGTTTGTCTTTTTATTTTGTTAATGGTATTTTTGCTGTGCAAAAACTTTTTAGTTTGATATGGTCATATTTGCTTATTTTGTCATTTATTTTATTTGCCTGAAGAGAGATATCTGAGATTCTCATGTCTGTTTTCTTCTAGGATTTTTATGGTTTTGTGACTTACATTTAAGTTTTTATCCATTTTGAATTTATTTTTTTTTGAGTGGTGTAAGTTGATGGTCTAGATTCATTTTTTTTTTTTTTTGCAAATACTTGTCTAATTTTCTCAATTCCATTTATTAAAAAGACTAGTTTTACACCATTGTATACTTTTGCTTCCTTTGTCAAATATTAATTGACCATGTGGGTTTATTTCTAGGTCCTCTGTTCTGTTCCATTGATCTGTATGCTTGTTCTTGTGCCATTACCATTTTGATTATAATGGCCTTGTAGTGTACCTTGATATCAAGGAGTTTGATACCTCCCACTTTGTTCTTCATTTTCAAGTTTTTTGAAATTATTCGTGTTCTTTTCAGTTCTGTATAAATTTTTGGAATATGTGTTCTAGAGCTGTGAGATATGTCATTGGTATTTTAATAAGAATTTTGATGAATGTGTAGATTGCTTTGGGTAGTATAAACATTTTAATTATGTTAATTTTTCCTATTCATGAACCCAGTATATGCTTCCACTTATGTATCTTCCTTAATATTTTTCTTCAGTATTTTTTAATTTTCAAAGTACAAGTATTTTACCTCCTTAGCTAAATATATTTCTAAGTAACTTATTTTTGTTGTTGCAATAGTAAATGAAATACTTAATTTTTCTTTCTGATAATTCATTCAGGTTGTACAAAATGCCTCCAATTTCTGAATATTAAGTTTGTATTCTCCTGGTTTGCCAAATCCATTTATTTGATTTAGTCGTTTTTTGGTGACGTTTTAGGGATTTCTTTATGTATCATATCATCTATGAATAATGACAATTTTACTTCCTCTTTTCCAATTTGTATGCCTTTTATTTTTTCTTCTTGTCTAATTGTTGTGGTTAGTACTTCCAATGCCATGTTGAGTAAGAGTGGTAAAAATGGACATTCCTGCTTTATTCTTGATTTTAAGGGAAAAGTTTTTAGTTTCTGCCTGTTAACTATGATGGTGGCTATGGGTTGGTTATATATGAATTCTATTATGTGTGATATGATCCTTCTATCCCCATTTTGCTGAAATTTGTTATCGTAAATGCCTGCTTGGTTTTATCAATCATTTTTCTGTATCTATTGATATGATCATGCCATTTTTATCCTTTGTTTTGTTTTTGTGGTGTATAACATTAATTGATTTGTAAATAATGTACCAACTTTGCATCCACAGAAGAAATCCCACTTGATCATGGTATATAACCATTTTAATATATTGCTAAAGCCAGATTGCTAATATTTTGTTGAGAATTTAACTATCCATATTCATCAGGGATATTGGTCTATAATTTTTTTCCCCTCTATATTGTCTTTATCTGTTTTTGAAAGTAGGCTATTCTTGACTAGCCTCTTAAAAACAGCGTGGAAATCTTTCTCTCTCTTGATTTTTTTTTTTGAGATAGTTTGAGAAAGATACATGCTAGTACTTCCTTGCATGTTTGGTAAAATTCATCTGTGAAGACATCCAGTCCAAGACTTTTGTTTTCTAGAAGTTTATTGATTTCTGCTTTTATTTCATTACTTGTAATTGGTCTACTGAAGTTTTCTGGTTCTTATTGATTCAGTTTTGGAAGGTTATATGTTCCTAGAAATTTATCCATTTGTCCAGATTGTCCAATTTGTTCACAGTATTTTCTTACAATCCTTTTTATTTCCTTGGTGTTGCAGGATTGCAGGAAGAAACTTCTGGAGAACAAAAGTTGCTCAGACAACTTGTTGAAGGAAAGGGGATTTATTTAGCCAGCGGAATAACATAGCCTAATAGGCTTCGAAACACAAGATTCCTGGAGTCATATTTCTTACATTTTGTATACCTTTTCAATGTTCATGCATGATTTCCTTGTCTGTAAGCACACATAACCCTCGTGTCTTGGGAGGGGAAGGGGTGTAAAAGGAGTTTAGGACCATCTGTCTTAACTATTTACAAATCCTGTTTCTCTTGCTTTGTGCTGCAAGTTGTTACAGGAAGCCGATAAGAAAATTATAATTAAACTGGCTAACTCAGTTATGCCTGCAAGCTTTCTCTCTTCTAGTGATGTCAGTTACATTTCCTTTTTCACTTCTAATTTTATTTATTTGGGCTTTCTCACTACTTTTTCTTTAAGATAAGTCTGGTAAAGGTTTGTCAATCTTGTTTATCTTTTCAGAGAACCAGCTCTTCTTGGTTTCATTGATCTTTTGTATATTTTTAACCTTTTTGTCATTTATTTCACCTTTAATCTTCACTATTTCTTCCCTCCTATTTACTCTGAACTTTGTTTGTTGTATTTTTAGATGTAAGAGTAGATTGTTAATTTGAAATTTCTCTTGCTTCTTAAGATAAGCTTGCAATGGATTAAACTTTTCTCTCAGGACTGATTTTGCTGTGTCCCATAGATTATGGGTTATTTTGTATTTATTTTCATTTGTATCATGTATTTTGATTTTTTATATCATTCATAACCCATTCATTGTTCAATAACATACTCCATGTGCTTGAATGTTCTTCAGCTTCTTTTTAAAATTTATTTATTTTTATTTAGACAATTAAATTTAACAGGGTGACATTGGTCAACTAGAGTACATAGATTTAGAGAAAACATATCTACATCATTTAGACAGTAGATTATGTTGTATTCCCATCATCCAAAGTCAAATCATTCTCTGTCATCTTTTATTTGTTTCTCTTTAAGCTTCTCTCCCTCCTTCTTCTTCTCCTTTCTTCCCCTCCTCCTGGTAACCACTGCACTCTTATCTTTGTCCATGAGTCTCAATTTTATGTACCACATATGTATGGAATCATAGTTATTAGCTTTTTCTAATTTATGTTTTTCACTCAGTATAATGTTATCAAGGTTCATTGATCTTGTTGTATATGATACTATGTCATCATTTCTTATGGCTGAGTATAATTCCATAGTATATATGACCACATCTTCTTTATTCAGTCCTCTATTGAAGGGCATTTTGGTTGTTTCCATGTCTTGGCCACCGTGAACTACAGGAAATACTAAACGAGATTATCTGATCAGATACGAAGAACAAAACAAAACAAAACTACGACTAAAGCTCCAGAAAGACCACAATAAAAAGAAGGATAATCTGTGAAAGCAGTTTCTTTTTACTATAATAGATTTCTAGTTTCATACAATTGTGGTCAGAAAAAACTCTTGACATAATTTCAATCTTCTTAAATTTATTAAGTCTTGCTTTGTGTCCTAACATGTGGTCTATCTTTGAGAAAGTTCAATGTTCAGTTGGGAAGAATGTATATTCTGCTGTTTTGGTATAACTTGTTTTGTAAATATCAATTAAATTTATCTAATCCAGTAGTATGTTTAAGGTCACCATTGCGTTCTTGATATTTTGTCTGGAAAATCTATCCATTGATGTCAATGGGGTGTTACAATACTTTACAATGACTTTATTTCTGTCTATCTCTTCCTCTTTGTCTACCAAGATTTTAAAAATATATTTAGGTGCTCATACATTGGATGCATATATGTTTACAATGGTTGTATCCTCCTGTTGAATTGATTCCTTTGGTATTATGTGGTGACCTTCTTTGTGTCTTTTAAGGCCTTTGTTTTGAACTCTATGTTTATGGTATAAGTATTTCTACCCCAGAATTTTCTTATTTCTGTTAGCATGGAATAATATTTTCCATGCCTTTACTTTCAGTCTGTATGCATATTTGGTTCTGAGTTGAATCTCTAATAGACAGCATATATATAGGTCATGTTTTCTTATCCATTCAGCTATCCAGTGTCTTTTGATTAGAGTATTTAAACCATTTATATTTAAGGTTAGTATTGATTGTTACTTATTTATTGCCATTTTATTCTTTATACACATATTCTTATCACTTTATATTTTTCCTTCTTTTTCTTAATTCATGCCCTTTAATATTTCCTGCAATACTGGTTATGTAGTAATGAAATCCTTTAGCTTTTTTTGTTTGTTTTTGGAAGCTCTGTATTTTGCTTTTAGATTTAAAAAAATTAATTTATTTGTAAAATTAAATTTAATAGGGTGGCATTGCTAAATAAGAATGTATAGGTTTCAGGTAAATATTTCTATAATATTTGAACTGTTGATTGTGTTGTGTGCCCATCACTCAAAGTCAGATCACTTCTATCACTAAATACTTGTCTCTCTTTACTCCTCTCCCTCACCCTTTAACCCCACAATCTTCTTCCTCTAGTAACTTCCTTCACTTTTATCTATATGCATGAGTCTCAGTTTTGTATTTCACCTATATGTGAAATCATATAGTTCTTAGATTTTTCTGACTTACTTATTTCACTTAGCAAATGTTTTCAAGGACTACCCATGTTGTAAAGGGTAATATGTCATCATTTCTTATGGCTGAGTAGTATTCCATTGTATATACGTACCACATCTTTTTTTATACAATCCTCTATCTAGAAACATGTTATTTGTTTCCATGTCTTGGCCACTGTGAATAATGTTGTGATGAACATGGGGGTGCATGTGTCTTTTTATAATAATGTTTTCAAGTTTTGGGGATAGATATCCAGTAGAGGGATTGCTGGGTCATATGGTAGTTCTATTCTCAACTTTTTTGAGGTACCATCATACTTTGTTCCATAATGGATGTACTAGTTTACATTCTCACCAGCAGTGAATAAGGGTTCCTTCTTTTCCACAGCCTCTCCAACACTCCTTATTACCTATCTTGTTGATAATAAACGATCTAACAGGTGTGAGGTGGTTTCTCATTGTAGTTTTGATTTGCATTTCTGTAATAGCTATTGAAGATGAGCATTTTTTCATATATCTTTTGGCCATTTGTATGTCTTCTTTAGGAGAAGTGTCTGTTCAAATCCTCTCCATATTTTTCAACTAAATTGTTTTTTGTTTGTTGCTGAGCTTTATGAGCCCTTTATATATTTTAGAAATTACCCTTTATTGGAGCTGTTGTTTATAAATACCATCTCCCATTTTGTTGGCTGCCTTCTTGTTTTGTTATCAGTTTCTTTAGCTGTGCAGAAGCTTTTTAGTTTCTATACTCTCATTCATTTTTTTTGCCTTTATTTCACTTGCCTTCAATTTTTAAAAGACTGTTTTGCTGGATAGAGTAGTGTTGGTTGAATTCTTGCATTTTATCACTTTAAATATTTCATGCCAATCTCAGCTGTCCTGAAGTGTTTTTTTTATTTTGTTTTTTTTTTTGTTTGTTTGTTTTTTCAAAATTAGATGACAACCTCATGGAAGCTGCTTTATAGGTAACTGTCTCTCTTGTGATGTTTTTAATATTCTCTCTTTGTTTTTAACCTTTTCTATTATAATTTTTATGTGTCTTGTTGTGGATCTCTGGGTTCATATTGATTATGACTCTTTGTGCTTCTTGAACTTGTGTGACCTTTTACTTCACTATGTTAGAGGATGTTTCAGCCCTTATTTCTTTGAACAGTTTTCTCTATCTGTTGCTCATTCTCATCTCCTTCTGGTAATCTTATGATATGGATATTATTATAGCTGATTCTGTACCAGAGTCCTTTAGACTTTCCTGATTTTTTAAAATTTTCATTTCTTTTTCATGCTCTGTTTGAGTGCTTACTTTTATCTTGTTCTCTAAACTGTTAATTCAATCCTCTGCTTCATCTAACCTGTTGTTGATTTCTCCTAGTGCAGTCTTCATTTCAGATACTGTATTCTTAACTTCTGATTGGTTCTTTTTTTTAGCATTTCTATGTTTTTTAATGCTTATTATCTCTTTGTTTAAGTTTTCACTGGGACTTCCTGTAAGGTCCCTGAACATCCTTAAAACCATTGTTTTAAACTCTGCATCTGTTATCTTGGTTGCTTCCATTTAATTTAGTTCTTTTTCTGAAGATTCTGTTCTTTCATTTGGTGAATTTTTCATTGTCTCCTCATTTTTTATCTGTGTATTAGGTAGGTCTGCTATGACATTGAAATTTGTCTTTATCACTTTATGATGTAAGTGTCTTGTTGGCCTCAGTGGCACAATATTCCACATCACCTGAACTCAGTGCTCCAAGTATGTTTCTTGTGTGTTATGTGTACTCTCCTATTATAATTGTGTCTTGAATGCTGTTAACCCTTTCTTTGGTAGAGTTAACATCTTAATTTGGCTGATTATAATGATAAGCCTCATTCATTGTATATGAGTCATTGTGCTGGGGCTGCCCTGCTAGGTGAATTCATTCTTGGCAATGTCTGGTACCTGCTAGAATGATTTTTTGGTTATGTATCTTGTGTGGATAATTGATCACATTCTGATATGATCTGAACCTCACCACTAGTTGTGTTGGTTTTAGGTCCTTGGGTGGTGTTCTGTCATAATTCAATTTCAGATGTTTTGTGTGACTAGCCTTGGGATACCTTTCTGGAGCTATCAAAGTATTCATAATTTGTAACTGCTTCTCCTGGGCTTGGGTGTGCATGAGAGGGGAAAATCTTTGTACAAGGGTCAGCTTCTTTCAGACTAGTGTTGAGGCACATCCATAAAAGGTCTGATGTTTCCTGAGCTACCTCCCATAAGATCATCTGTCTTACCCTGAAATTGCCCCCCCTGATCCAATGATCCTTTTAAATAAAGACTAGTTGTGGTTTACAGACCCTTACACATGTTGTGATCTCAATAGGGCTAGGTAATTTGTTTTGGAGTATGTTACTATTGAGTTCCCTACCTGAAGTCTGTGTATTCAGGCCTTCAATAAGGGGAAAGTGGCTCTTGTTTCAAAGCCAACCCACCCAAGTTTTACCAGTCTTCAACTTTAACTTACTTAAGAAGAGTGAGCCACAGGTTCAAATGGAGTACAGCTTGCTGTCCCCTCTGCAAGAGCAAGCTCAGGAGGGCAAAGTTACAAGAACAAAGGAGTATAGATCAAAACAGGCCACTTTTGGGCATCGTGTAGTCTGAATTCGCAAGAAAGGGCCAATATCTTTGTCTTGGTCTCGGATAGCAGGCACTATGGGAAATACATTTTGCATTGTCCCAGCTCTCAGCAGCACTCACTTCCTCCTGAGGAACTGAGTTTAGCTGGACAAGACCACTGGGATTTGGCAGGGAAGGTTCAAATAATTTTTTATTGGGATTGGTGTTGGCAAGCCTGTGAGAGGGGGGTTGACACTTCTCCTTTCTGTGATATCTCAGGCTAAGCTCACAGGGTAGATAAACATGGCCCCCAACTACCAATGTAGCCACAAAACCCAGCTTTTGTGACAATATGGGTGGACATTGATAATACCGTGTTAAGTGAAAAAAGTCAGAAAGAGTTAAGAATCATATGATTTCATGCAAATGTGGGATATAAAATTGAAAGCAACAAAGGAACAAACAAGGAAAACTAACAAAATATTCAGACACAGATAATAGTATGGTGGTTATTATAGGGAAAAGAGGTGTAGGTGTAGTAAAGGGTAAAAAGGTCCAAGTATATGTTGATAGTAGATTTGACTTTGAGCAGTGAGCACACAATGCAGTATACAGATCATGAATCAGAACTGTTCACTTGAAATGTATATAATCTTATTAATCATTGTCACTTCAATAAATTTTATTAAAAATAATAATGTAAATAATATTCAAAGAAGACTCTGACAGAGATATATTGCTTTCAACTTTAGTTAAGAAAGAAAAAAATTGAAAACATTAGTAAGTAAAGATATGTGGACTCCCATGTTCATCGCAACATTGTTCACAGTGGCCAAGACATGGAAACAACCAAAGTGTCCCCAAATAAAGGGTTGGATAAAGAAGATATGGTACATGTATACAGTGGAAAACTACACAGCCATAAGAAACGATGACATAGTGACATTTACGACAACATGGATGTACCTTAAGAACATTATACTGAATGAAATAAGTAAATCAGAAAAAGCCAAGAACTGTATGATTTCACACATAGGTGGGATATAAATCTTAGACTTATTGAACACAGATGAAAGTGAAGTGGTTACTGAAGGAAGGAAATATGGGAGAGCAAGAAGGAAACTTGAGTGAATGGGGACTAAGGCAGAGGTAGGAAGAAGAGTATAAAGAGGGGCAAATATAGGGTGAGGGAAAATGATTTGACTTTGGGTGATGGGTATACAATACAACCAACAGTGCAAATGCTATAGAAATGTTCACCTGAAACATATGTACTTTTATTGATCAATGTCACCCTATTAAAGGTAATTGTCTAAATATAATTAAAAAATAAAAAATACTATAGAAATGTTTATCTGGAAGGTACACACTCTTATTGATCAATGTCACCCTAATAAATTTAATTTTTACATAAAACTATAAAATTTAAAAGAAGAAACTATTTTTGGAGATAAAAATTATATATATATATTATATGTACAATATATATAATTTGAATAGAAATGATAAGCCTTTCTGTTTAATAAGCTCATTTGGAACTTGAAATATCAAACCTATTACTCTGGATGTTAATAGAAACAAAACTGAGACAATTATTTTTTTAGCATTAAGTGGTTTTTGTGGGGATTGATTAAATGAGAAAAAGAAAATGTGTATTAGTATTTTGTAAAATAAAGCCAGATCCTATATAATTAGTACAAAAATCTATAAAATTTGGTTTTAGAAGGACCTTCATTTATTTCACAAAACAGAAAGGGTAAACTAAAGCCTGGAAAGATAAAATTCTTGCTCAAGATCACACAACTACTTTGTGGAAGATCTGGGAATAGGACCCAGGCATTTACCTTTTAGTCTTCTGCCATTTTTATTACATTATGTTGCCTTACTTACATAAATAAAATAAAAAGAAAAAAATGTATACGGTATCAGTTATTTTTATCTGTCATACATACAGACCCTTTCAAATGTACTTTTTTCAAAAAAACTAAAACTACCAACCAATATTTTTAATGAATACAGATGCTAAAATACTAAACAAAATACTAGCAAATTGAATACAACAACATATTTAAAAAATACATCATGATCAAGTGCGATTCATCCCAGAATCTCAAGGATGGTTCAACATACGTAAAACGGTTAACATAATACACCATATCAACAAAACAAAGAACAAAAACCACATGATCTTATCAATAGATGCAGAAAAGGCATTTGATAAAATACAACACAAATTTATGTTTAAGACACTCGACAAAATGGATATAGAAGGAAAATATCTCAACATGATAAAGGCCATATATGATAAATCATCAGCTAACATCATATTAAATGGCACTAAACTGAAGGCTTTCCCCCTTAAATCAGGAACAAGACAAGATTGTCTACTCTCTGCACTCTTATTTAATGTGGTGCTAGAGGTTCTAGCCAGAGCAATCAGACAAGGTAAAGAAATAAAAGGCATCCATGTCAAAAAATAAGAAGTAAAGGTATCACTTTTTGCAGATGATATGATCCTGTACATCGAAAACCCCAAAGAATCTACAAAAAGACTACTAGAAACAATAAGCCAATACAGTAAGGTCGCAGGATACAAAATTAATATACAAAAGTCCAAAGCCTTTCTATATGTCAACAATGAAACATTAGAGAAGGAACTCAAAAACATAATCTCCTTCAAGATTGCAACAACAACAACAAAAATACCTAGGAATAAACATAACAAACAATGTAAACAACCTATATAATGAAAACTACAAAGCATTCTTAAGGGAAATTGAAAAAGATACAATGAGATGGAAAAATATTCCTTGTTATTGGAATGGAAGAATAAATATAATCAAAATGGCCATATTACCCAAAGCAATATACAAACAATGCAATTCCCATCAAAATTCCAATGACACTTTTTAAAGAAATGGAACAAAAAATCATCAGATTTATATGGAACTATAAAAAACCCTGAATAGCCAAAGCCATCCTAAAGAAAAAGAATGAAGCTGAGGACATTACAATACCTGACTTCAAAATATATTATAGAGCCACAACAATCAAACCAGCATGGTATTGGCAGAAAAACAGACACTCAGACCAATGGAACAGAATAAAAATTCCAGAAATAAAACCACATATATATAGTCAAATAATTTTTGATAAAGGGGCCAACAACACACAATGGAGAAAAGAAGGTCTCTTCAACAAATGGTGCTCGGAAAACTGGAAAGCCACATGCAAAAGAATGGAACTCGACTACAGCTTATCCCCTTGTACTAAAATTAATTCAAAATGGATCAAAGATCTAAATATAAGACCTGAAACAATAAAGTACATAGAAGAAGACATAGATTCTAAACTCATGGACTTTGGTTTTAAAGAGCATTTTATGAATTTGGCTGCAAAGGCAAGGGAAGTGAAGGCAAAAATAAATGAATGAGATTACATCAGACTAAGAAGTTTTTGCTCAGCAAGAGAAACTGACAACAAAATAAACAGACAGCCAACTAAATGGGAAATGATATTTTCAAACAACAGCTCAGATAAGGGCCTAATATCCAAAATATACAAAGAACTCATGAAGCTCAACAACAAACAAACAAACAATCCAATAAAAAAATGGGAAGAGGAGTTACTTTATTCATTTTTTTCAGAAATAATGAATTTCAGATACTTTAGAGCTGTTTTTCTCAGTATAATAGGTAGCCACTAGCAATACGTGGTTATTAAAGTTAAAATGGAATTAAACTAAAATTTATAAATTCCTCAGTGCCACTGGCAACATTTTAAGTATTTAGTAGCCACATGTGACTAATAGTTACTATATGGAACTGTGCACATATACAACATTTCAACCATTGCAGGAAGTTTTATCAGACTATGCTGCTTCTAGATCCTTTGGCAAGTAAGAAGAAAGACACTATTAGTCCTTATGAAAGTAACAATTGCTACTGCCACTACTATTATTTTCTTACAAAACTTAAAAATCACTAGACGTCTTCTAAAACCATGGTATGCAGGTGATGCTAAATCTATTTTAAAGTCAAGGAAGGCCAAATTACTGTTTAACTTCAAACAACTATAATGAAGCTTAAATTCAAATGCAGGTCTCTATCTGCCCATGTGTTTCAGAGCCTTGGTTTCTTAATTTTAATGGCAATAATAATAGAACGTCCTGTAGTTTTGGTGAAGATTAAATAGATTAAATATAATAACGTATATATTGAGCCTTATATCAATTCTCAAGTTGTTCTTTGCTGCCTGGACATCTTCATTATACATAGATTTATATTTGTCATCATTTACTAAATTCAAAATGTGATCAGAGGAAATTGAATTGCTTGTTTGTAGTGACCAATATAGCTATAAAAACTTAAGAAGGGTGATTTCTGCCTGACCAGGCAGTGGCACAGTGGATAGAACACTGGACTGGGACACAGAGGACCCAGATTCAAAACCCCAAGGTCACCGGTTTGAGCATGGGCTCATCTTGTTTGAGCAAGGCTCACCAGCTTGAGCCCAAGGTCAATGACTTGAGCAGAGGGTCATTTGGTCTGACATAGCTCCCCCCCCCATTGTCAAGGCACATAAGAGAAAGTAATCAATGAGCAATTAGGGTGTTGCTAAGAAGAATTGATGCTTCTCATCTCTCTCCCTTCCTGTATATCTGTCCTTATCTGTCCTTTCTCTGTCTCTGTCCCTCTCTCTGTCTCTCTCTGTCACACATAGGCACCAAAAGGGTGATTTCTGATCAAGGATCAAAAGAGGCTATTTAACATAACAGTTCAAACGACTGATCAAAACTCAGTACACACTGTTATTAAAATCTATTGTTAAAACCTATTTCCTCAAAAACTGTTGAGAAATACAAATGAAACTCTCACTAATGTTAATCCCTACAGTGATTGACAGAAACACCCAGCCCAGCCTGGTATTTGACTTCTTTCCGTTGTCATAAACCCAATTTACCAACTTTTAAACATACAGGAGAAAACTGATGAGAGTTACTCCCACTAATACTATCACATATGAGAAGATTCTGATTTTAACTTTAAAAATATTGAGCTTTTACATTAATGAATAGCATGAAGTAATTGCAAGTTGATATTTTGAAAACTACTTGATGGTGTTTAAACATTCTAGTAAGCTAGAACATAAGTTAAGGCTGACTGGAAACATAATTTAGTTGGCAGGATTTCATTGAAAGATAATTTGGCTCTTTGGTTGACAACCCACACAGAGGGCTGCTAGAGACAAACAACACACACACATAGAGACACACACACAAATAGACTATAGACATCTCATCAGAAACAGTGTCAACCACATTAGTTTTACTGGTCTAAAAACTGTTTCAAACAGATATAAATGCTTGAGAAAAATGGTATCTCTGGTTAGAACACTGGAAGGTTTTAAAAAATGTATCAAAATACTGTACATCTATTTGCTACTTTTTAATAATAACAATAAGAATACCTAGATCCATATTGAATTTGTGGTTGTCTATATTAATTATTCATAAGGTAGCTATAAATAAACAGGAAAACCTGGTGTTTGATTTGTTTCCTGTTCTACACCCTTGCCTGTCTCAAGCTCGGGCTTGAGTCATGATATCTTCTTGAGGTGATCATCTGGCCTTTCCCTGAATAGCCAATATTGTTCTGTCTGAACCAAGTTAGACATTTCTAAAAATTAATGACAAGTACAGAAAAAAAAACCCAGGGTATTTTCTCTTTAAGACATCTTTAACTTTCACTCTGATTATCGATTAGTATAATAATGCCAAGTAGGATTTTTAAAAATCAAGATCCTCTGAGTCCAATTAGTATTGTTTGCAATGGGGTTCATTTACAAATCAAGTACTGGGACCTGAATTAATACTACTTAGCTTTTTCAAATGACATCACCATAGGCTAACAAAACTGTTTTATCTGGCTAAAATAATTTTATCTCTCAGTATTGTTTCTTAACCCAGAGCAAAAACAAACAAAAAAATCCAAAAAACCCAACAAAACAAACAAACATATTTCAAGATATTAACATGACTAACAACTATACCATATAATTTTTGAGACATTTCTCTAAATATAGCATAAGTGTTGTGAAACATTTCTCACATTTGAATTTGTATTATCAAAATCTGTTGAAAACTGTTAATATCTTCCCCAAATATTTCTTTGACATTATATAATCTTGGTAATTTTTAAATTATAATCAGGGCACCATATAAGAAAACTGACACACTTAAAACTTTAGAAACAGAAAATGTGGGTTTCCTTTGCAGTGGGAGCATATCCATATTTTTACTATATTTAGATAAAGCATTAGCCCTGGCCGGTTGGCTCAGTGGCAGAGCATCGGCCTGGCGTGCAGGAGTCCCAGGTTCGATTCCTGACCAGGGCACACAGGAGAAGCGCCCATCTGCTTCTCCACCCCTCCCCCTCTCCTTCCTCTCTGTCTCTCTCTTCCCCTCCCACAGCCAAGGCTCCATTGGAGTAAAGTTGGCCCGGGCGCTGAGGATGGTTCCATGGCCTCTGCCTCAGGCACTAGAGTGGCTCTGGTTGCAACAGAGCAATGCCCCAGTGGGCAGAGCATTGCCCCCAGGTGGGCATGCCGGGTGGATCCCGGCCGGGGGCATGCGGGAGTCTGTCTGACTGCCTCCCCGTTTCCAACTTCAGAAAAAAAAATAGATAGAGCATTAGACAACAGTATTTAGGGAAAAACGGTGACCTACCATAAACATTCATTCATTCATTCATTCATTCATTCATTCATTCATTCATTCATTCATGTGAGCTACCAAAATAAGCAATTCCATAAAAATCAGAAGACATTTGGATAATATATTTTTATTATTGTTATTATAATTATTAAATGAGAGTGAGGGAGGCAGAGAGACAGACTCCTGCATGAGCCCTGCCTCGGGTCCACTCAATAATCCCGCTACAAGAAGATGCTTTATTCATTTGGGTTCGCTGCCTCATTGTTTGGCAACCAAGCTACTTTAATGCCTGAGGCTTGGCCATGAAGCCATCCTAAGCACCAAGAGTCAACTTTCTCTAACCATTCAAGCCATGGCTGCAAGAGAGGAGGGAGAGAGTAAAAGAGAGAAGTGGGAGAGGAAGAGATAGATAAGCAGACAGTCAACTCTCCTGTGTGCCCTGACCAGAAATCAAAACTGGGACATCTACACACTGGGACAACATCCTAGCACTGAGCCAACTGACCTGAGCCAGTATTCACCATTTTTTTTTCATCAGTTTCTCATCACCTTTCATCAGAGAATAAAGATTTTCTCCTTCTGGATGTCAGTAAATCTCTTCAGAACTGACCTTTACAACCCATCATGAAAGATAAATGGACAGTCACACTGAAAAATTTTAGCTTCCAAAAGTAACCAAGGAAATGATTATTGCCTAGATAAGGGTAGAGCCAAGTGTAAGTTTGTTTTCTTAGTTATATTTATTTATTTATTTATTTAAGTTTATGTCAAGGTCTCCTTTATTAAAAAATATTAAGTTATGATTTACATTCAATATATATATATATTTTTTATAATTTTATTTTTTTAATGGGGTGACATCAATAAATCAGGATACATATATTCAAAGATAACAAGTCCAGGTTATCTTGTCGTTCAATTATGTTGCATACCCACCACCCAAAGTCAGATTGTCCTCCGTCACCCTCTATCTTGTTCTCTCTGTGCCCCTCCCCCTCCCCCTTTCCCTCTCCCATTCCCCCCTCCCCCCCATAACCACCACACTCTTATCAATGTCTCTTAGTTTCACTATTATGTCCCACCTACGTATGGAATAATACAGTTCCTGTTTTTTTCTGATTTACTTATTTCGCTTCGTATCATGTTATCAAGATCCCACCATTTTGCTGTAAATGTTCAGATGTCATCATTTCTTATGGCTGAGTAGTATTCCATAGTGTATATGTGCCACATCTTCTTTATCCAATAATCTATTGATGGGCTTTTTGGTTGTTTCCATGTCCTGGCCACTGTGAACAATGCTGCAATGAACATGGGGCTGCATGTGTCTTTACGTATCAATGTTTCTGAGTTTTGGGGATATATACCCAGTAGAGGGATTGCTGGGTCATAAGGTAGTTCTATTTTCAGTTTTTTGAGGAACCACCATACTTTCTTCCATAATGGTTGTACTACTTTACATTCCCACCAACAGTGTATGAGGGTTCCTTTTTCTCCACAGCCTCTCCAACATTTGCTATTACCTGACTTGCTAATAACAGCTAATCGAACAGGTGTGAGGTGGTATCTCATTGCCGTTTTGATTTGCATTTCTCTAATAGCTAAAGAAGATGAGCATCTTTTCATATATCTGTTGGCCATTTGTATTTCTTCCTGGGAGAAGTGTCTATGAATTTGACTCCAATGGCAAGAGAAGTGAAGGCAAAAATTAATGAATGGGACTACATCAGACTAAGAAGTTTTTGCTCAGCAAGAGAAACTGATAACAAAATAAACAGAAAGCCAACTAAATGGGAAATGATATTTTCAAACAACAGCTCAGATAAGGGCCTAATATCCAAAATATACAAAGAACTCATAAAACTCAACAACAAACAAACAAACAATCCAATAAAAAAATGGGAAGAGCATTCAATATTATTTTATATTAGTTTTAGGTGTACAGCATAGTGATTAGACAATAATCAACTTTACAAAGTGTTTTCTTCAATATTTTCATGGCTGGATAATATATTCTGAAAGTATAACATGTAGTGTACTCCCAACATCATCATATGGGAAAAATTTTATGTACATTTGTAATATTAAAAAAAATTTTATTATCCTGATGACATATATAAATTAAAATTTATCTTTAATTTTATTATATAAAATGAACCATGTAATTTTTAACTGATTTTAAAAAAACAACAATTTTGGTTTAGTTTTACAGTAACTGAAAATAGCAAAAATGAAATATTATTCTTCTATAAATGTCAAAATTATAAAATTTATTCTTACATATTATTAGTCCATGAGTATGATAATAGCAATGAATAACAGAGTTCCAGGCAGGGGCCATGACTCCCCTCCTCCCTTAAGTAGATGAAAGGACATTAAAAAACTGGACATTCCATGTCACCTTCCCTCAGGCATCCGGATTGATTCACCCAGGTGTGAAGGTCCCCTGGCTTCCTTATGGTTAATCCTCTTTTACTGCCTCTGACGCCCACCATAATGACTACCAACCCCCACCCTTGAATTCCCTATTTAACCCTACCTGTTAGAGAACTGGTTGCTGACTTCTGTCTTAGGAGTCAGCCCCGTTTGCTGACTTCCCCCTTAGGAGTCAGCCTCGCAAATGACTCACTAATAAACTTTTCTTTCCTGAACTCGAGTGTTTTCCTTCAGTTGACTTTACAATGAGTATATGTGGTTTGTGTATGTGTGGTTTCAGGAGCAGTGTGAGAAGATGACAGAGACAGGGAAGAGATACAGAGATTGGAGCTAATCTCTTCTTTAGCAGTACATTTGTGAATTCTAGCTATTTATGTAGCCAACATTTCCAAATATATCAAAAATACAGCCTGACCAGGCGGTGGCGCAGTGGATAGAGTGTCAGACTGGGATGCGGAAGGACCCAGGTTCGAGACCCCGAGGTCGCCAGCTTGAGCGCAGGCTCATCTGGTTTGAGCAAAAATTCACCAGCTTGGACCCAAGGTCGCTGGCTCAAGCAAGGGGTTACTCGGTCTGCTGAAGGCCCATGGTCAAGGCACATATGAGAGAGCAATCAATGAACAACTAAGGTGTTGCAATGGGCAATGAAAAACTAATGATTGATGCTTCTCATCTCTCCGTTCCTGTCTGTCTGTCCCTGTCTATCCCTCACTCTGATTCTCTCTCTGTCTCTGTAAAAAATAAAATAAAATAAAAATTAAAAAAAAATACAAAAAAAAATTGTGCAGGTCTTGAGGCCAAGAGTCACCAGACCTTTGATTTTCCTTTCTGACTTTTGGTAGGTACTATAACCCTTCTGTTGGTAATCATATATAAACTGGAAACAGCAATGAGGTGTGAGGCTTTTCAATTAAAATAAATCTTAATAAAGTACACTTTTGATACACATAACTGTTTAAAATAATATATAATGACCTTGGCAGTATTCATGCTTGTTATCTGTTCCATATGTATAAATGATGTCATAAGTAACTCAGATTCCTTATTATACAAAGTGAACTTTAGACCACACAATGTAAACAACAATAAAAAATCCTTTAATTTTATTTGTAATATATGTTTTGTATGGCCAGCAGTAGCTGCAGTTGTGGCCATTGTTATGCAGGTTCTCACTGAAATCGGACAGATGGTAAAGAAACAGTGGAGCCAAAAAATTGTGGGTGATTCTTTTACTCAAGTCTCACACCAGCCGATGAGCAAACACACAGGGTTCCCAAAGCCACTGACACATTCTTCAGTCCCACAACCAGGAGAATCTTACTTGGTTTCTTCTAGAATCAAAGGCCCCACCAGTCTTAGGAGAGCTAGCAAAAGCACCTCAGCTCCCTTCTCTCTCTCTCTCTGAACAAATTGGCTTCTTCCTCAGCAACCTGCATTCTCTCTGCTCTCACTCTGCAAACATGGCTTCCTTCTCTCCTCCAGCAAACATTAGTAAAACAATGACCCTTCCTAAGTAGGAAGGTAATTTGCAATTTCACAGACGACATACCTGGCACTGCTCAGCAACATTTTTTAATAGTAAAAGTGATCAAACTAAGAAAACACAAATTTTACAGACTCATTTGCCCAACATATTTCCATTTTGTGTGTCAAACTAAGAATAAATAGACAGAATTTGTTCTTTTACCACACAATCTTAGATACAATTATGTCAAAATCAATCTAATTATGTGATCCATTACATGTTGATAGCTATTTTTATTTATTCATTTATTTATAATTAATTTTAATGGGGTGACATTGATAAATGAGGGTACATATGTTCAGAGAAAACATCTCTACATTATTTTGACATTTGATTATGCTGCATTCCCATCACCCAAAGTCCAATTGTCTTCCGTCACCTTCTAACTAGTTTTCTTCGTGCCCCTCTCCTCCCCCAACCCCTGCCCTCTCCTCCTTCCTATCCTGTAACCCCCACACTCTTGTCCATGTCCCTGAGTCTCATTTTTATATCCCACCTTTGTATGGAATCATACAGTTCTTAGTTTTTTCTGATTTACTTATTTTGCTCAGTATAATGTTATCAAGGTTCATCCATGTTGTAAATGATCCAATGTCATCATTTCTTATGGCTGAGTAGTATTCCATAGTATATATGTATGAAAGCTTTTTAATCCACTCGTCCTCTGACGGACACTTGGGCTGTTTCCAGATCTTCACTATTGTGAATAATGCTGCCATAAACATGGGGGTGCATTTCTTGTTTTCAAACAGTGCTATGGTGTTCTTGGGTTATATTCCTAAAAGTGGTATAGCTGGGTCAAAAGGCATTTTGCTTTTTAATTTCTTGAGAAATCTCCATACTGTTTTTCCACAGTGGCTGCACCAGTCTGCATTCCCACCAGCAGTGTAGGAGGGTTCCCTTATCTCCACATCCTCGCCGGCACTTATTCTGGGTTGTTTTGTTGATGAGCGCCATTCTGACTGGTGTGAGGTGATATCTCATTGTGGTTTTAATTTGCATTTCTCTAATGATTAGTGATGTTAAGCATTTTTTTATATGCCTATTGACCATCTGTATGTCCTCTTTGGAGAAGTGTCTATTCATTTCTTTCGCCCATTTTTTGATTGGATTGTTTGTCTTCCTTGTATTGAGTTTTGCAAGTTCTTTATAAATTTTGGTTATTAACCCCTTATCAGACGTATTGTCAAATATGTTCCCTCCTTGTGTAGTTTGTCTTTTTATTCTGTTCTTATTGTCTGTATTTGTGCAGAAGCTTTTTTGTTTGATATAGTCTCATTTGTTTATCCTGTCTTTTATTTCACTTGACTGTGGAGATAAATCGGCAAATATATTGCTGTGATAGATGTCGGAGAGCTTACTGCTTATGTTTTCTTCTAAGATACTTATGGTATCATGGCTTACATTTAAGTCTTTTATCCATTTTGAGTTTACTTTTATGAATGGTGTAAATTGGTGGTCTAGTTTCATTTTTTTGCAGGTTGCTGTCCAAATTTCTCAACACCATTTATTAAAGAGGCTATCTTTACTCCATTGTATGCTCTTACCCCCTTTGTTAAATATCAGTTGTCCATAGAGCTGTGGGTTTATTTCTGGGTTCTCTGTTCTGTTCCATTGATATATATGCCTATTCTTATGCTAGTAGCAGGATGTTTTGAGTACAATGGCCTTGTAACATAACTTGATATCGGGAAGTGTGATACCTCCCACTTTATTCTTCTTTTTTAAGGTTGCTGAGGCTATTCATGTTCTCTTTTGGTTACATATAAATTTTTGGAATATGTGTTCTATGTCTTTGAAGTAAGTCATTGGTTTTTTTTAATCAGTATTGCATTGAATTTATAAATTACTTTTGGTAATATAAACATTTTAATGATGTTTTTTCTTCCTAACAATGAGCATGGAATATGCTTCCACTTGTTTGTATCTTCCTTGATTTTTTTAATCAATGTTTTATAATTTTCGGAGTACAAGTCTTTAATCTCCCTGGTTAAATTTATTCCTAGGTACTTTATTTATTTGGTTGCAATAGAAAAGGGGATTGCTTCCTTAATTTCTTTTTCTGACAGTTCATTGTTAGTGTATAAGAATGCCTCTGATTTCTGAGTATTGATTTTATATCCTGCCAGCTTGCTGAATTCATTTATCAGGTCTAGTAGTTTTTTGACTGAGACTTTAAGGTTTTCTATATACAATATCATATCATCTGCAAATAATGATAATTTTACTTCTTCTTTTCCAATTTGGATGCCTTTTATTTCTTTTTCTTGTCTGATTGCTGTGGCTAGGACTTCCAGAACTATGTTGAATAAGAGTGGTGAAAGGGGGCACCCCTGCCTTGTTCCTGATTTTAAGGGGATTGCTTTTAATTTTTGCCCATTGAGTATGATGTTGGCTGTGGGTTTGTCATAGATGGCCTTTATCATGTTGAGGTATATTCCCTGTATTCCCACATTGCTGAGAGTTTTGATCATGAACAAGTGCTGGATTTTATCAAATGCTTTTCCTGCATGTATTGAAATTATCATGTGGTTTTTCTCCTTTCTTTTATTTATCTGATGAATCACATTGATTGATTTGCGAATATTGTAAATATACACCAAGACACATCATAATTAAAATACCTTGCCTCCCTAGAATAAATTCCACTTGATCATGGTGTATGATTTTTTTCATATATTGCTGGATACATTTTGCTAATATTTTGTTGAGGATTTTAGCATCTAAATTCAACAGGGATATTGGCCTATAATTTTCTTTTTTTGTGTAGTCTTTGCCTGGTTTTGGAATCAGAATTATACTCGCCTCATAAAAGGAGCTTGGAAGTCTTCTTTCATCTTAAATTTTTTGAAATAGCTTGAGAAGGATAAGAGTTAGTTCTTTGAATATTTGGTAGAATTCACTTGTGAAGCCATCAGGCCCAGGACTTTTCTTTTTTGGGCGTTTGATAACTGTTTCAATCTCATTGGTTTTAATTGGTCTGTTTAGGTTTTCTGATTCTTCGAGATTAATTTTTGGAAGATTATATGTTTCAAGGAATTTGTCCATTTCATCTAGGTTGTCTAGTTTTTTGACGTACAGTTCTTCATAGTATTTTCTTACGATATTTTGTATTTCTGTTGTGTCATTTGTTATCTCTCCACTCTCATTTCTAATTTTATTTATTTGAGACCTCTCTCTGTTTTTCTTGGTGAGTCTGGTTAAAGGTTCATCATTCTTATTTATCTTTTCAAAGAACCAGCTCTTGGTTTCATTGATCCTCTGTATTTTTTCTTTAGCCTCTATGTCATTTATTTCTGCTCTGATTTTTATTATTTTCTTCCTACTACTAGCTCTGGGCTTTACTTGCTGTTCTTTTTCTAGTTCTTTTAGATGCAGGATCAAGTTGTTTATTTGAGCTTTTTCTAGCTTCTTGAGGTATGCCTGTAATGCTATGAACTTCCATCTCAGTACTGCTTTTGCTGTGTCCCATAAATTTTGAGTTGATGTATATTCGTTACCGTTTGTTTCTAGGAATTTTTAAATTTCTTCTTTGATCTCATTGTTAACCCATTCATTATTTAATAACATGGTATTTAGTTTCCAAGTGTTTGAGTATTTTTCAGTTTTTCTGTTGTGGTTGATTTCTAGTTTCATGCCATTGTGATTAGAGAATGTGCTCGATATGATTTCAATCTTCTTAAATTGTTGAGGCTGCTTTTGTGCCATCACATGTGGTCTATCCTAGAGAATGTACCATGAGCACTTGAAAAGAATGTATATTCTGCTGCTTTAGGGTGAAAGATTCTGAAGATATTTATTAAATTGAGTTGATCTAGTATGTCTTTTATGTCTACTGTTTCTTTGTTAATTTACTTTGTGAGGATCTATCTAGTAATGTTAGTGGGGTATTGAAATCCCCTACTATTATAGTATTGCTGTTGATCTCGCCCTTTAAATCCATCAGCGTCTGCTTTATATATTTAGGTGCTCCTATATTAGGTGCGTAGATATTTATAACAGTTATATCTTCCTGTTGGATTGCTCCCTTTATCATTATGTAGTGACCTTCTTTATCTCTTAATTTAGCCTTTGTTTTAAAGTCCATTTTGTCTGATATACGTATTGCTACTCCAGCTTTTTTTCTTCATTTCCATTTGCGTGAAATATTTTTTCCATCATTTGATCTTCAGTCTATGTGTATCATTTGTTTTAAGGTGTGTCTTGTAGACAGCATATGTATGGGTCCTTTTTTCTTATCCACACTGCTATCCTGTGTCTTTTGATGGGATCGTTTAATCCATTTACATTTAAGGTTATTATTGATATGTAATTGTTTATTGCCATTTTGCCATTTTATTCTTTAAAACTGTATTCCTCTTTTGCTATATTCTTTTTATCCTTTGATATGTTTACAATAGGCCCCTTAGTATTCCTTGCAGCCTTAGTTTGGTTGTAGTGAATTCCTTGAGTTTTTTTTTTTTTTGTCTTAAAAACTTTTTATTTCTCCTTCAATTTTAAATGATAGCCTTGCTGGATAAAATAGTCTTGGTTATAGGTTCTTGTTCTGCATTACTTTGAATATTTCTTGCTATTTCCTTCTGGCTTTATGTGTTTCTGTTGAGAAGTCAGAAGTCATCCTTATGGGGGCTTCTTTGTAGGTGATAGTCTTTTTTTCTCTCGCAGCTTTTAATATTTTCTCTTTATCACTTAGCTTTGGTATTTTAATTATGATGTGTCTTGGTGTATATTTCTTTGGGTTTCTCTTTAATGGAGTTCTCTGTGCTTCTTGAACTTGTGTGATGTTTTCCTGCCTTAATTGAGGAAAGTTTTCAGCTATGATATGCTTGGACAAAGTCTCTATTCCTTGTTCTTTCTCTTCTTCTTCAGGAACCCTTATGATGTGGATGTTATTTCCTTCATGTCTCAGAGCTCTCTTAGAGTTTCCTCAGACTTTTTGAGTGTCTTTTCTTTTTTTGTGCTTTGCTTCTATGCCTTTATTTATCTTGTCCTCTAACTCGCTGATTCAATTCTCAGCTTCATCCATCCTGCTTTTATTTTCTTCCATTGTGTTCCTCATTTTGGATATTGTATTTGTCATTTCTGACTGATTCTTTTTTATTTTTTTAATGTCCTTTTTTATATTTGCTATCTCCTTATTTATGTGTTTGCAATGACTATTTATTGTTGTTCTAATATCTTTCAGCATCCTAACAATTGTTATTTTAAACTCTGCATATGGTAATTTGGTTATATCTGACTCATTCGGGTCCTTTTCTGGGGATTTTTCTTGATTCATTTGTGTTGCATTTCTCTGCTTTATCATTTTGTCTGTGTAAAATAAGGCTTTGGCCCCTGGAGTCCACTGGGTGTGTCCTCTGTGTTCCCTAAGTGTGGTCTGTCTGCAAGTCCACCACCCCCTCTGCTGTTGCTGCCTAGGGCATTCAGGTATGGGCATTGCTGGTGCCTGCCCACTGGGGCTGTTGATTTGGTTTCTTTCTCTCCTTCACGGGAGTGGCTGTGATCATGTGCTCAGGTATACAAGCCTTGGTGGACTTGGCCTTTGCCTTGCTTCCACGGGTGGCATTATGCTCAGCCCTGAGGGTGGGGGTGAACAACTTTGCTCTGCTGTGGGTCTCTGTCTGATTCCGGGCTTTTGCCCCACCCTTGCAGAGGAGGCCACTTGTGGGTCGGCTGTAAGCCTTGGCTCCACAGGCCAGGTGGGACTGCATGCTCACGCTCAGTAGCGGGACTCCACTTGTTCTGGGCTTATGGCTCCACCCCCGCAGGAGGAGCCAGCTCCCAAGTCAGTCCACAAGCCTTGGTTCCATGGGTGGAGTAGGGCTGTGCTCCTGTGCCCTTACTCAAGGGCGGGTCTCTGCCCCTTCTGGGGCTCCTGCCCTTCCCCCGCAGGCTGAATTGCAGGTGGCCAGCAGCTGGGTCTGACCACTTTTGCACGTCCCTTCCTCTCCAGCCGAGCAAGACTGAGCTCACACCTGGGCCTTAGTGGTGGCCAGCTGGCTTCCATCCTTGCCGATGGAACCATGCTTCCATGTCACCCTGCTGCCCACCCTTGGGTGATCCCTCAGCTGTGTGGGTGGAGGTGCTGCAGCTCAGACCCTAACACTAACTACTGTAGTCCCGAAAGCTCCCTCCTTCTAAGTGACTCTGCTCTGAGTGCCACAAGTAAGCTTGTTTGGCTGGTGTCCTGCTTCCCTTTGCTGGTATGAATGTTTCTAGGGAAATATTCACTTCAGATTTGGGAAGTGACTCAGCCTAGGGGTTAGGGTGGCTGTCTCTCCAAATGTTTCTCCCTATGCCTCCTAGATTACACCTTTTTTTTTTTTTTTTTTTTTTTTTTTTTTTTTGCTACTCTGGTCCTCTCCTCTCTCTCCGTCCCCCAGTGCCCGGGTGAGTGGTTGTGAGAGAGGTTTTCTGTGCGGTCCCTTTAAGAAGAATCCTGGGTCTGAGAAATCAGTCTCCTCACAAATAGTATCCTGTCTTGTTTTCAGCTCTAGGCTCTGGGGCTGCAGGCTGGGGCTTCGTTCCTGGGACTCAGGACCCTCCCCTCTCTGCTAAACTCACTTCCTGCCATGCGAGTCTCTCCTGGCTTCCGTACACTCCAGAGAGCTGGGCAGCCCTCTCTGTGTCTCCGCTTTTCCTACCAGTCTCAGTGTGCCTTCTTCAGTGTTCCTTGGTTGAAGAGTCCTCTTAGTTTAGTCCAAAGTTGGTTTTTCCAGATGATGGTTCTTAAAATTAGTTTGTAATCCACTTTGGTTCTGGGAGGTGGAAGTTGGTACATCCACCTACTTTATTACCATCTTGTCTGTCCTAATAGCTATTTTATTTAGGTTACTGTAAAGCCAGTAGCCGCCGCCATCATTGCCATTCACATGTAGATTATCCTTGGATTTGGGCAGATGGTATGAAACAGTGGAGCCAAAAACTGGTGGGCCATTCCTTTATTCTAGCCTAGCACCTTCCAGCAAGTAAACACACATTGGGCTCCCAAAGCCACTTACATATTCTTCCACTCCACAACCAGGAGAATCTTCTCCAGTTTTTCCTAGAATCAAAGGCCCCCATCAGTCTCAGTCATCTCTTGTTCCCATCTGCAAACTTTTCCTTCTCCTCTCTGCACAAACTGACTTCTCCTTCAGCATCCTGCCATCTTGGCTTCCTTCTTCCTCTCCTTCTTCTTCTCTTAAAACTCTTTTGGTGTGAAACCTTTCCTCCAGCAAACATTAGTATAAAAATAGCCCTTTCCAAGCAGGAAGGTAATTAGCAATTTCACAGACCAGTGCCGTTTTTAACAATAAAAATGAACAAACTCAGAAAATACAGATTTTACAAACTCATTTGCCCAACAGTTATTAAATGGAATAATTAGATAAAGCATTACTAACAAATTCTTAAAATCAATCTGATTTCAAAGCAGAATTTTACAGGGAAGTTCTCCTTAATATTAAATTGTGGTTTATTTGGTATGAATGAACATTTCCTGATTATCCAAGTTATATTTCTAATTGCAAAGTTGTATCTGTTCAGTTACATTACATCAGCATCTTCTGGGAACTACTTTTCCCTATAGCAGTCCCATGTAAACATCTGTTAAACTTTCTTTTTTTCCCAATTATTTTTGACACTATGTACAACAGAGGTGATTATGGACACATATGCCCCCAGTAAAGAGGTCTAAGGAAAAGCTATTTCACTGTTAACTACTAATCATAGGCTGCTATTATCAGTCCAAAAGAAGTAATGCACAATTCTAAAAGGTTTCAACTGAGAACACCATGTGGATTTTGAATTCTCTGTACTATTTACCTATTGCTACACTGTAGCACTCTTTTCTAATTTATATAATTATTTTTTAAATGACAATAGTTTTTTATTCCTTAGCCAACAACCCTGTTAAATACAATCTATTTGAATAATTTTGGCTCTCTCACAGCTAGTCTACCTTGCTGTGTGCATTTCCTGTGAGTGGTAATTTTAATTGACTTTCTTAGCTATTTACTTGAGGTGAAGGACAATTCTGTTAACATTTCAAAACTCAGCATGGGTGTTACACAGCTTCTCCTAAGGAAGCATTTGTGATCTGGCAATGAATCAAAATAAACTCAAATTCAGTCTCCAAAAATATTCATAGCAGAGACAAAATGGGAGTTCAGTGGATTTATATTGTACAAACTCTCCACAAGTAATTTCTAAGGATTACTTTTTAATGCTTTCTAGTCAATCATATTCAAGATAATCCAATTCAATGAACATGACTTTAATTTTTGTAGTGAATGTCTATACATCTTTTTGAAAGAAGTAATTATACTTCTGGAAATTTGTTTTTCATTATTTTTCCATTGTCAGGCAATATATATCTATAATTACTGAGAAATATTCAAGTGAATGGGCTATATTTTAAAGTTGTTTATAACAATGTAAAAATAAAATATTTGTAAGTAGAATAACAGATAAAGTAAGAAAGTAGTAATCAGAATGCCACATGGTATTGTCACATAAATGGAAGTTAATGAATTGTTTCCTGAATTAACTCAAAGTGATCACTAACAAATTTCATGTTTACTTTAAATGCTTTCTCCACCACAAATAAACAAAAGGATATTCATAGACTTCCACTTGAGAATGATTATGATTTTAAGATTCCTCATGGAGAACACTGTATTACATTTTTTAAATAGAAATATGAAAGAAGAATGCTTAACACTACTGATTTTAGTATTCATCAGTTGGATGTGGTACCACCTTGTGATCTGGTCTTGTTCTTTCTCTCTTGCCTTTGCCAAATCTCTTGATATTTTAACTTGCCTCTTTAGAACATAAATGGAATAATTTTTGAGTAGATGGCACATTAAATTTTAATAGGAACATATCAGTTACTACTGATAAAAAAATAAGGAATATTTTATTGCTTCATATTCACTTTGAAATATCCCCTAATTTTTGTAAGCAGTATATTATAATTTGTTCAGGACTACGAAATTCATCCAGCTGCATCGGGCATACAAATGCAAAAATTCTAAGAATCTCCAAAGGTGAATTATTCCCAGTGGACCCAAAGTAACTACTTTAATCAAAACTTCACTTCAGTTGCTTGTTTACTAGTTTGATACAGGCATATCTTATTTATAAAATCTCTACATTTTTTTCCAACTGCACAGGACAATGTGCTATGTTTTCAAAGGTTAAAAATAATAGATATTGGGCCCTGGCCGGTTGGCTCAGCGGTAGAGCTTTGGCCTGGCGTGCGGGGGACCCGGGTTTGATTCCTGGCCAGGGCACATAGGAGAGGCGCCTATTTGCTTCTCCACCCCTTCTCCTTCCTCTCTGTCTCTCTCTTCCCCTCCCGCAGCCAGGGCTCCATTGGAGCAAAGATGGCCCGGGCGCTGGGGATGGCTCTGTGGCCTCTGCCCCAGGCGCTAGAGTGTCTCTGGTCGGGGCAGAGCGACGCCCTGGAGGGGCAGAGCATTGCCCCCTGGTGGGCAGAGCGTTGCCCCTGGTGGACGGGCTGGGTGGATCCTGGTCGGGCACATGCCGGAGTCTGTCTGACTGTCTCTCCCCATTTCCAGCTTCAGAAAAATACAAAAAAAAAATAGATATTGGAATAAATAAACAGCACGGTTAATGAAATTCCTATTATTTCAAATCATTATAGCCAAAATCAAATGAATTGAGATATGAGTGGAAAAGAGAGAGAAAATTATATATTTAATTTTATATTTTTGAGAAATGAATTTAACAGGACTAACCATATTTAGATTTTAGCATATTAAAACCATTTTAATAAACTGGAGTTTTCAATTAAGAGAAATGGAGCGTCCAAGGCATATATTGCATTTTGTGGAGCCAAAAATATTTTAAGCATCTCTTGGGAAGTAATTATCTTTTGCATGTTGTAACAACAAGATGCTTTTGTAGATTATCTGTTGAAATTTTGAAGGCATAAATTCAGGATGATGCAGGTAAATTACTCTTAAATGTTCTATGCTTGAGAAAATGATTAATTTTGTTCACTTTTTCTATGGATGTGCCTGCCCCAATTTTCTTGTTTTATTTATGGGGAGAGCTTTTGGATTATGTGCTTTCTTTCTGTCCTGCAAGATCAGTCTAGGTGCTGAGAGTGTCCTGTTTCTTTTTCCCAAGGTAGTGACTTGAAATGTTCAATGTTGTGTGCTTTCTCTCAATCTTTCAGAGTTGAACTGACTTCTGATATCAACATCCTTTCTGTGAGACTTTGTGCTCCATTTCTTCAGAGATCGTCCTTACCATATGTGGAGGCTAGTGAACATCAAATAAGAAATCTCACATACGCTATCTTGGTCACATACAGATTGCTGGAGGTACATATTAGCCAGTTATGTGGGGCTGCAAATGAGGAGCACTATAGGGTTCATGGGAGGGCTTTTTGGTGAAGTCTGTGAGTAATTTAGTAAGATCTGTGATCAGTTTTTTTCACATCCACATTTTGGTTGCTGTGAGACTATGTCCTTTTCCCCTGCTCCTAACTCCCCTCAGACTATTCAGCTTTGCCATTCTCCAAGTGATTTGGTTGTGCCAAAGCAGAAATGACTTTTACTTAAATAGTGTTTCATAAGTCTTATGTAATCTCTGTTCATGCTACCCTCACTTTCCTTCTACAAGAAATTACAGACTAAGTTGATCTCTCTTGGCTCTGAGAAATGCTGTTTTAGGGGAAAGGTGACATGGGTAAGATGATTTATGTTCTTCCTTTTCCATGTTTCTTAAAATCTTTCATTTATTCTCAGAATTCTTGTTCAGTGTGTTGGCATCTCTCCACTAGACCCCTGAGTCTTGTTCATTGATGGTTTCTAAAATCTGACATTTCTGTGGAAGTATGATGGCTGGAATCTCCTATTCTGCCATCTTGCAATTGTTACCACTGAACAATTGTTTCTTCAATTACTGTATGCTTTCAGAGTAATTTTCAGAGTTTTTTTTTTTTAATTTTCATCAGTTAATGGTTTTTCATGGATGAAAAAGTTTGTGAAACTTTTTATGACACCAGTACAAAAATATTTTCTGTTTGCTTTCTTTTGATTAATATTTTATATCATGATATATGTTTTGTTATCCATTTACTTTTATTCTGCCTCTATGGTTATATTTAAAGTGATTTTAATGTAGATAGCATACATTTGGGTCATTTTAATACTTTTTACATATGTCTTTGTATTGGTGTATTTCAGCCATTTACTCCTAATGGATTTATTGATATGTTAGGATTTAAGTCTGCCATTACTTTTCTTTTTTATTATTCTTTTTTTTTTTTGGTTATTTAAACAGTTTTTATAATGCTATTTTGATTTATCTGAACTGTTTGAGTTTATGTGTTTTATAATTTTTTTTAGTAGTTGCTGCAGGTATTCACTTTATATACAGATCTCACTGTATATTAGTGTATATATGTTTTGTCCGTAGGTGTCATTTGATAAATTCAAATGAAATACAGAATACCTACTTAACTTTAATCCATCTTCCCTTCCCTGTTTATATTTGTCTTAATTATTTCCTCTAACTACATTTAGAATGACACCAGACAGAGCTATAACTATTACTTCAACCCTGAAATATTACTTAGAAAACTCAAATGAAGAAGGGATAGTTATTATATTCAATCTAAATTTGTGTTTACCAGGTTCTTTTTTCCCTCTTTTTTAAAGTTTCTCATGTTTACTTGTCTACGTTTCTTTCTTTTTCTTTTTTAGGGAGTTTCCTTTAGACATTCTTTTAATATAGGTCTGTTAATGGAAATTTACCTTAGTTTTTCTTCATCTAAGAAAATCTTGATTTTCCATCAATCGTGAATATATTTTTTACTTGATATAAGACTTTGGATGACAGTTCTTTTCTTTCAGCATCTGAAAACAGTTGTGCCACTTCCTTTTGTTCTCTGTTGTTTTCAATGAGAAACCCACTTTGCCTCTATCATAAGGTGCTGTTTTTCCCTCATTATTTTTTAAATATTGTATTTGTCTTCATTTTCAGTAAATTTCCTATAATGTGCTTTGGTGGGTCTTTCTTTGAACCTTTCCTTTTTGAAATTTCTCTAGCTTCTGCAATATGTAGGTTTTGTCTTTTGTTAAATTTAGGAAGTGTTAAGTCATTATTTCTTGATGATTTTTTTCACTTTCTACCCTTTATTTTATCTTTACATGACATTGATGACATAATCTGAGATATCAGAGAAATTGTCTTTTTCTATCATCTTCATATGGCACACACCTGATTGGAAAATAATTTGAGAAAAAAATAAATTAAAATTTCAAGGATCACTTTAATGTGTGTTTTTTTTGTTTTGTTTTGTTTTGTTTTTACTTTCTGCTTCTAACATTTAGGTTTTAATTTTATTTGTCTCTGAAGTTTTAATTTTTTTTCTTTTTACAGAGACAGAGATAGTCAGAGAGAGGGATAGATAGGGACAGACAGAGAGGAAAGGAGAGAGATGAGAAGCATCAATCATTACTTTTTTGTTGCAACACCTTAGTTGTTCATTGACTGCTTTCTCATATGTGCGTTGACTGGGGGGCTACAGCAGACCGAGTGACCCCTTTCTTGATTCAGCAACCTTGGGTCCAAGTTGGTGAGCTTTGCTCAAACCAGATGAGCCTGAGCTCAAGCTGGCCACCTCGGGGTTCGAACCTGTGTCCTCCGCATCCCAGTCCAACGCTCTATCCACTGCGCCACTGCCTGGTCAGGCAATTTTTCTCTAAAGTCTTTAAATAGCCATTTATATTTCTATGCCTTTCTCTTAGTGTTTTTTGGAAAGAGTTAGTTTGATACTAGCTATTCTAACATAGGAGAAAGCCAGACATTTCAACTATGATCTTTAGAAGTTCCAAGAACACTTTTTTTTTCAATATACTTTAAAAGCTGGTGTGATTGGGATCTAGACCACAGTGAAATGGTTGGATAAAGAAGAAATGAACAATTCCTGTATTTTAATGGAAGTGAGATCAAGTTTTATTCTGAAGATCTTTTTATTCTCAGTAAAAAGTAAGATGCAACATCATCTGGGGAAATGGAAGAAAGGAGAGTAGGGAATGTTTTTTTTTTCCTTTTTCTTTTTGCTTCTTCTTATCTTTATTGATTTTAATTTATTGTGTTTACATAGATTCTAGTGTTGCCCCAGATGCATCCCCCCTCCCATTCGCTCCTCTATATTCCCCTCTCCCTGGTAACTACTTAACTTCTATGTCCATAAGTCTCAGTTTTATATCCCACCTATGTGTGAAATCATATAATTCTTAGCTATTTCTGATTTACTTATTTCACTCAGTATAATGTTCTCAAAGTCTATCCATATTGTCCTAAATGTTACTATGTCATCATTTCTTATGGATGAGTAGTATCCCATTGTATATAGTAGTCTATTTTCTTTCATGTTGTATCATTTGTTTTACTTTTGCTTTCTTCTAAAATGTCTTGATTTGAAAATTTAACTCCTGGTTGATAATAAAAAAGTTTAAATTAATAAAAAGCATGTGGGAAAAATTTGGTAAAGCAATTATTCATTTACTATCAAAAATACATAAGGCAGGGGACTATATTTTGCTCATTCATGTTTTAGAAACATTAACTATGCCATAGATTATGGTTTAATAAACATTTGTGGCATGAGTGCATGAATAAATGAGAAAACTGACAAGTGTTCAATTTAATAAGCAGCCTGAGGGAAGACAGACTGAGAATTATTAATGGAACAATATGTTTCTTGAAAATTTCATAAATTCTAGATTAGTTAACTGTTAAATAATTTGTAATGAAAAATAATGCAATTAAATGAGTCATAGAACAAAGACCAAAAACTCAGTTTTCCCCTCTGTCACTTTAAGAAGGTGACTTGGCCACTTTTAAAGGAAGTTGTTTGACAGCAATTAACTTTCTAGAATGTTATGTGTTTCATCACATTAATAAAAAGAAGATTATCATGATTTAGATGCCAGGATGAGAAGAGTTATAGAAATATGAGAATTGGTACTTGTTTTTTCTTGTTTATTCTCAGGGATGAGAAGAATAATGATGTAATACATACTTATCTACATAGATACAGACATTGCATGCTTGTAATTTTAACCCAATAACCACTTTTAATATCCACAGTTTGGTTTTGGTTGCAAAAATGATACAATACCTGCATTTAAGAATTCATAAATACTTACAGAAATAAGTTATGCAAAAGAGGAACACTCAATTTTAATAATCATCCTTTTACCTTTATGCTTTTTGCTGTACCTGAGGAGTGAAGGAAAGATATGCTTTATTAGTTTCTAAGTTTTAACAATAGCTGGCCCTTTAGTAAGCATGTATATTTGTAGAAAATTGAGTTAAATATTTTTTAAAGAACTACACAACAGTTTTAGATACAGCAATAACATCTTGTTTAAGTCTGAAATGTAAATAAACCAAGTTATCTCTAAAATGAGTGGGATATATTGTTTCAAAAAGGATAACTGTTTCTTTATATACATTCTATAACATGCTGCTTTTGAGGCAAATAAGTCATGTCTCCATGGATTTCTTCAAAAATATATTATAAATTTGAAATATAATTGAATTTCTATCATGTTGCTCTGTCTTTGAGAATCATATAGTTCAAAATATAAAAATCAATGTATCTAACTTAAATTGGAAAAACGTGACACCATCAGCTGGTAGTAAGACGTGAAAATAAGGTTCAGTAAATAGCTGTCTGTTCTGGACTTCTCACAAGAATGACTGAGTCTAAACTTTGCCAAATACACTTTTGCATTTAATGGGAAGTTTTAATGTGATTGCCTTTGCTGAAATCACATTTTGCCCATAAGATATAAGGACTTGGGCTATAATGTTGGTCATAAATTAGAGAGAGAGTTATCTGAAGATGGTGAGAAAATCTTGACTGCTTAAGTGATTTCATTCAAAAAGTTAAATTGGCTTACTCAAAGAGCATTCTTTTAAATTTTACTCTTGTCCTGGACCTACTTATTTAATTCTTTTAAGAGACAGTATTAAGAAAAAATGTGAAACATTTCATTTACTTGCGAATTTGTGGGTGCTAGCAAAAAATAATTATCATACAAAATAAAATGTGGTTTATCAATTATTTAAAAATAAAAGAAAATTTAGCTTTTTTTTAAAGAAAAAAACAAACCAAGCAGCTCAGAAAGAGTAAAACTTTTCTATTCCTCATGATCATCTTTTACACTGAGCTTCAGTACGTATTTGCAAACTTGATGCCATTACGTATCTAGGTACTCACAAAATTGAAATCTACTTCATTAAATCCATAGCCTTGAAACTGCATTTGTGGCCAATTCATTTCTTTTTACTAGTCCTTAGTACAAATATATTTATTTCTACTTTATGTTATTCTCTGACATGGGTGTACCTAGTCAAAAAACAAATAAACAAACAAGAGTAAAACAAAGCAAACAAACAAACAAAAATTGTTATCTTCACAATGCCAAACCTATTGATGCGGTTTATCACTCCCTTATTTTCTTTTCATTTTTAAACTTCTGAACCTTGGATTTAAACTTTTTATTTTTACTAAAATATAGTTGGAATAAAATATTAGATTTAGTTGTACTACATTTTTATACTAATCATAAGCACCTATGTGTGAAATCATATAATTCTTAGCTAAGCACCATGCAAAGTTATTATAATATTATATTCTCTGCTTGGTATACTACATCCTTGTGACTTATTTATTTTATAACTGAATTTTTTTTTACCTGTTTTTTGTTCTCTCATCACCTACCTCTCTCCTTTTCTATGGTACCCATCAGGTCGGTCTCTATCTCTGAGTCTATTTATGTTTTGTCTTGTCAGTTCATTTTCTTTTTACATTTCATATATAAATGAAATCATATAATATTTCTCTTTCTCTGTCTGGTTTCTTTCACTTAACATGCTACTCTCTAATATCATACATGTCACAAATGGCAAAAGTTTATTCTTTTTTATTGTTGATTAATATTCTGTCTGTGTATATACATCTTCTTTATACCTTTTTCTTTCAGTGGACACCTAGGTTGTTCCCATATTTTGGTTATTTTAAATAATGGTACAGTACACATAAAGACACATATATCATTTGAAATTAGTGTTTTGTTTTGTTTTTCAGATAAATACCCAGAAAGGGAAGGCTAGGTCATATGGCAGTCTTATTTATTATTCTTTTATTTATTTTTTATTTTTTGAGGAAAATCTATACTGCTTTGCATAGTAGTTTCACCAATTTACAATCCTACCAACAGTGCACAAGGATTTCTTTTCTCTACATTTTCACCAACACTTGTTATTTGTTGACTTTTTGATAATAGCCATTCTGACAGGTGTGAAGTGATATTTTATTGTGATTTGATTTGCATTTTCCTGACAATTAGTTCTATTGAGCATCTTTTAATATGTCTTTTGGCCATCCCTATGTCTTCTTTAAAGAAATACTTGTTTTTGGTTCTGTGCCCATTTTTTACTGACTATATTATGTTACATTGTATGAGTTTTTTGTTGTTACATGTCTTGAAATTTAATCTCTTGTAAAATATATTATTTAAAAATATTGTCTCTGTTTCAATAGGTTGTCTTTTGATTTTGTTGATGGTTTCATTCACTGTGCAAAAGTTTTTTTTTTATTTTGATGTCGTTCCATTTGTTTATTTTTGCTTTTGTTGCTCTTTCCTGAGGAGATAGATAAAAAATATTGCTAAGACCTCTGTCAAAGAGTTTACTGCCTAAGTTTTCTTCCAAGATTTCTATGGTTTTAAGTCTGATATTTAAGTCTTTAATTGGTTTTGAGTTTATTTTTTTATATAGTGCACATCCAGTTTCATTTTTTTGCATGTACATCTGTCCAGTTTTCTTTAATCCACTTATTAAAGAGTGTCATTTTAACATAGCATAATCTTGCTACTTTGTCATAGATTAATTTACCTTATAAGTGAAAGTTTATTTCTAGGCTTTTTGTTCTGTTCCATTGATCTGTGTATCTGCTTTCGTGCCAGTATACTCCCTGAACCTTGAATTAAGTGACTATAGCTTAATTCTAAGTTGTTTGCCTATTTTTGTGTAACAAATTATTTAAAAATTTAGAGCTTAAAACAACAGATGTTAACTACCTCATTCCTTCCTTCCTTCCTTCCTTCCTTCCTTCCTTCCTTCCATCCTTCCTTCCTTCCTTCCTTCCTTCCTTCCTTCCTTCCTTCTTTTTTTCTTTTTTTCTTTTTGACAGAAACAAAGAGAGACTCAGAGAGAGGGACACATAGGGATAAATGGACAGGAAGAGAGAGAGATGAGAAGCATCAATTCTTTGTTGCAGCTCCTTAGTTGTTCAGTAATTGATTTTTCATATGTACCTTGACTGGGGGGCTATAGCAAAGTGAGTGGCTCCCTGCTCAAGCCAGTAACCTTAGGTTCAAGCCAGTGACCTTGTACATCAAGCCAATGACCTTTGGGCTCAAGCTAGTGATCATGGGATAACATCTATGATCCCATGTTCAATCCAGCAAACCCTCGCTCAAGCTGGTGAGTACATGCTCAAGCCGGTGACCTCAGGGTTTCAAACCTGGGTCCTCTGTGTCTCAATCTGACAGTATTCACTATGCCACCACCTTGTCAATCTCTTCATTTCCTTGTATCAATATCTGGGAATAGTTGAGCTGGATGCTATTGGTTCAAGGTCTTTCATGAGGTGGCAGTCAAGGTGCTGAGCAGGTTGTAACTATCTCAAGGTTCAACTGGGGGATGACCTATTTTGGATATTAGCAGTTTTCAGTTACTCATTAGGTGTTAGATAAAAAATTAGTTATTTTCTTATAGATGTAGGCTTCCTCACAACAATAAATGTAAATTTCTCCAGAACTGGTTATCAACGATGGAGACACAGTTGTCTTGTAACCTAACCTTGAAAGTGACCTTATCACATCTGTCATATTCTATTAACTAAAAATGAGGCAGTAAGTCCAGCATACACACAAAGAAAAGGTATTACATAAAGGTATGAATATTGGAAAATGAGGATTATTGAGAGATGGTCTATCGTAATACCCTTACCACCAAGGATAAACATTTTGTAAGCCTTTGACAAATGTTTCAAGGCTCATCTTAGATTCCTCTTTCTCTTTGAAACCTTCCCAAGCATTATTTAATATTATTTTTGCCACTACAGAGCTCCAATAGAAATCATGCTTAGTAGTCATTTAGGTACTTAGCATGTATTACCCAAGACAATAGCTATAATTTCAGATATGTTTACCTCATTATCTTACTCAGAATGTAAGCTCCAAGAGAGCAAACTGCATCTCAAATTCATCTTGCATCACTCTATATTTGTGTCTAGATGAATGTTTTTTACTTAGCGAGCATTCAGTAAGTCCTTGTTTATGTGTCTAAGACTTTTAAAAATTACCATAGGGACCTGAGAACTGGAATCAATAGTATCTAAATTGTCACTAATTTAACACTCTTGAACTCTTCCAATAAATACATAGAGTAGTAAGTATCCCTTTCAAAACAGCAATGAAAACAATCTAAGTCAGAATAGACAGTGATTGAAAGAGGATACTTGAGCTTCTTAGAGTCTGCTTTTGTAACATCTGTTACTTTAGATTTTAAATATTTTAACAGTTAAAATTCTGGCAAAACAATATGAAGGAGACATAAAAAAAGTATCCTCTCCCAAAAAGAGGCCTTGAACTAAATTCAGATCATTCTGGCTACAACTTATGAGTTGTCAAATTATTGAAGACATTTAGAGTTTATAGCATTCGCCTGACCAGGCAGTGGCGCAGTGGATAGAGCGTCAGACTGGGATGCAGAAGACCCAGGTTCGAGACCCCGAGGTAGCCAGCTTGAGCGTGGGCTCATCTGGTTTGAGCAAAAATTCACCAGCTTGGACCCAAAGTCGCTGGCTCAAGCAAGGGGTTACTCGGTCCACTGAAGGCCCATGGTCAAGGCACATATGAGAAAGCAATCAATGAACAACTAAGGTGTCACAATGCACAACAAAAAACTAATGATTGATGCTTCTCATCTCTCTGTTCCTGTCTGTCTGTCCCTGTCTACCCCTCACTCTGACTCTCTCTCTGTCTCTGTAAAAAAATAAAATAAAATAAAGTTTATAGCATTCATTCTGGAAAACCTGAATTTTCACAAAACTTGAAAATTAAAGCCCCTATAAAGTGGCTTCCTCTGGAAGACTCTGCTTTCCAGATCTCTGTAGTTTGTAGCATGAAATGATGTAGAGATGATGTTTGGGATACAAAATTTACATGCATTTTGTATAGATACTACCTCCTTTTAATTTTTCATTTTAAAATAATTTTTTATTTTACATTACAGTTGACATTTATTATTAGATTTTCAGTTGTGCAACCCAGTGATTAGACATTACATAACTTACTAAGTGATCATCCTGATAAATACTGTACTTGTTTGAAATTATACATAATAAAATACCATTGCCTATATTCCCTATGCTGTATTTTACATGCTCAAGACTATTCTGTAACAACCAATTTTGTATTTTTTAATCACTTCACCTTTTTCACTTATCCCCTCAATCCCCCTTTTATCTGGCAACCATCAAGATGTCCTTTGTATCTATGAATCTGTTTATATTCTGCATGTTTGTCTTTTTTTTAGATTTAATTGTTGATATATATGTATTCGTTGCCATTTTATTATTCATATATTTTTTTACATTTTTTTCTTCTTTTTCTTAAATATTTCATTCAATATGGTTTGGTGGTGCTGAACTCCTTTAGCTTTTACTTGTCTGGGAATCTCTTTATCTGTCTTTGATTCTAAATAACAGCTTTGTTGGATAGAGTAATCTTGGTTGTAGGTCTTTGCTTTTCCTCACTTTGAATATTTCTTGCCATTCATTTCTTGCCTGCAAAGTTTCTTTTGAGAAATCAGCTGAAAGTCTTTTGGAAACTCCTTTGTAGTCAACTAACTGCATTTATTTGCTGCTTTTAAAATTCTCTCTTCATCTTTAACCTTTACTTGGTGTGGGCCTCTTTCGGTTCATCTTGTTTGGGACTCTTTGTGTTTCTTGATTTCTATATCTATTTCATTCACCAAGTTAATGAAGTTTTCCGTCATTATTTTTCAAATAGTTTTTCTTGTTCTCTCTTTTCCTTCTGGCACTCCCATGATGTGAATATTAGTAAGCTTTAGGTTGTCATATCCTTCATTACTGACTGGTAATTTTTATACTATTGAGGTTTTTACTAAGTTCCTTGTGTATCCTTATAACCAGTATTTTGAACTCTGCATATCATAGATTGTTTGTCTCTATTTTGTTTAGTTATTTTTTTGGGAGTTTTTTTCTCTACTTTCATTTGGGACATGTTTCTTAGTCTCCTCATTTTGGCAGCTTCCCTTTGTTTGTTTCTATGTATTAGGTAGAGTTGCTATACCTCCCAGGCTGGGTAGAATGACTTAATGCAGTATGGGTTCTGCATGGTATAGTAGCACAGCCTTTCCAATAACTGAAGCTGGGCACTTGAGGTGCACCCCCAGTGTGGGCTGTGTTCACCCTTCTGTTGTAGTTGAACTTTGATTGCTGTTGGAAAATTAATGGGAAAGATTTACCCCCAGGATAATCAGCTGCAAGAGCTGGCTGTGACCACTCAACAACATGGAAGATCACTTGTGGAAGGCCCATCCCACAGAGGAGCACTTACTTTAGTGGGGCTCTGGTATTGCCCTTTTAGTGTGGGGCTTGTGGAGGTGATTGGGTGGTTAAGCTTCGATGTGCTCTAAAGATATCCACTGGAAGTGCTGGTTCTGGGGCCTCCTAGGAGGTGCAGGCAAGGTTAACATATATTATGCCTTGGGCTACCCAGCATAAATTACAAAACAATCTGCATATGGCTGTTACTTGTCATGTGCTTAGAGGTGCACAGGCAAGGCCAAACTACAAATCAAGGTCGCTACTTCTAGTGCCAGGATTGGGACCATTTAGTAAGAAGTATAGGGCACACTGAGGCCAGATGCTGCTTGTTTGAGATATTTTAGAGAAATCCAAAACATGTGCCAAGACAGGTCATTTGTGTGGAAAAGTCTCTGGAAACAGTTTGGGTGTGCCTGAAAGTTAAGTGGAGTAGGGCCTCAAGGAATCACCAGGCTGGGGCAAAGAGTGTGAGCCAGATTGATGGAGCTTTGGATATGGCATCTGCCTGCTGACTCTGTGGGAGGGATTGGAGTCATCAAAGGAAAAATGATCTCTGCCAACACTTCTGTCTGGGAGAAAGCTGCCTCCAACTCTCAGTCTGATGCCAGGCAATTCAGTTTCTCCCCATATGTCTCTGGTGCCTTTCAACCTGCTGCCAAGTAAGTCCATTCATGGGCTATGTTTTTTTTGTTTTTTTTTTTAGAGGAACTGCTTGGAACTCCAGAAGTCCTCTTCCTCCTTCAGCTTCAATCCACACTAGTTTTTGCAGCCAGAAGTTATGGGACTCTTTCTTCCTGGCATTGGAATCCTGGAATGAGGAGCCTGATATAGGGTTGGGACTCTTCACTTCTTGGGGTGGACCTCTGGAGCTAAGATATTCCACCCAGTTTTTATCTGCCACATTTGGGTGTAGGCCAGCCCTTTCTGTGCCTCCACCCTTCCTTACCAGTCTAAGTGTGGCTTCTTTAATTTTCTAGTGGTAGGATTTACATTCAGGAAAATTTCAAGTCATAGTGAATGATAGTTGTACTGTAGTTTAGTTGTAATTTTGATATGGTTGTTACAGGAGGTGATTACTGATTACTGTGTTTACCTATGCCTCCATCTTGTTGAGATGACGCCACCTCCATTTAACCACTATTGTTTTATTTTGTGCTGAATGTACTGCAGTTCCACCCAAATAAACCTGTGAAACATTTTGAAGTTGTTCTGTTTGAAAACCAGATTTAAGTTGTTAGAGTTAAATGGAAGAAAGTAAGTGATTGAAAAGGGCTATGTATCTCACATATACACATACACACACACTTATAATTAATGCTGTTAGCATTTGAAAAAATGACATTTTTTCCATATTCTTCCACAAAATTTTTGGCCTGGCAACTAGAATAAAGTAAGCAATATTAATTCCTTTGTAAACAGAGTGAGACAAAAGTGCATACGCCTTAAAATGAGCTTGTTTTTAGTGAATATATTTGTAGAATAACAGTTGTACAAAAGGACTGTAGGAAATAGGGATAATGAGCAGTGAAAGCATCCTGAATTCTAGGCCCAATAGAACCCAAGAGAAAACACAATTATGTACAAGATATCCTTTAACCTTTGATGTGGGGTGGCTTGCTTCATTCAAATGAAAACAATCTTTTGGTGTGCCAAGGGACAGAATGACTAAAGTTCTCAAATGGCAAACTTCACAAAATCTGTGCCACTAAGTAGTTTTTTGGTCATGTAAGAAGGCCAACAATTTTTAAATAGAAAGCACAGTAAATGATATTATTTTGATGGTAATATGAATTTATTTTTGAAAATATTTAAAGATTTTTTAAAATTTAAAATATATATATATATTTTTAGAGAGAACAGAGAGAGAGAGAGGGAGAGATGGGGGGAGGAGCAGGAAGCGTCAACTGTCATATGTGCCTTGACCAGGCAAGCCCAGGGTCTCGAACAGGTAACCTCAGGATTCCAGGTCCATGCTTCACCCACTACACCACCACCGGTCGGTCTTATTTTCAAAAGTATTTAAATTAAATTTATTGGGATGACATTGGCTAACAGAATTTTATAGGAGGTTTCACGTGTACAATTCTATAATATATCATCTATTGCATTGTGTGCTTACCACATAAATTAAAATCTCCTTCTGTCATATAATTGTTCACCCTTTACTACTTTCTCCCACCTTCCTTTGTTTCTGGTGACCAACATGCTGTTGTCTGTGTCTATGAGTTTTTGTTAGCTTTTTTTAAATTTGTTCATTTGTTGCTTTCAGTTTTATACCCCACAAAAGAGTAAAATCATATGGTCCTTAACTTTTTATGTCTGATTTATTTTGCTGAGCATAATATCCTCAAGATTCATTCCTGTTGCCATTGTCACAAATAGCAGTATTTCATCTTTTCTTATGGCTGAAAAGTATGCCATTGTACATTGTATCACATCTTCTTCATCCAATCTATTGAAAAATACTTCTGTTGTTTCCATGTCTTGGTCACTGTGAATAATGTTGCAATGAACATAAGGGTACATAAATTTTTACAAATAAATGCTTACAAGTTTTTTTTTAAATAAATTTTTATTAATGGTAATGGGATGACATTAATAAATCAGGGTACATATATTCAAAGAAAACATGTCTAGGTTATTTTGTCATTAAATTATGTTGCGTACCCCTCGCCCAAAGTCAGATTGTCCTCTGCCACCCTCTATCTAGTTCTCTGTAATGCTTATAAGTTTTTTAGGTAGATAATGAGAAGAAGGGTTGATGGGTCATATGGTAAATCTCTTTCTAATTTTTTGAGGAACCTCTATACTGTTTTCTGTAGTAACTGTACCAGTTTACATTCCCACCAACAGTGAATGAGGGTTCCTTTTCTCCACAACCTCTTCAATACTTGTTATTAACTGTCATGTTGATAACTGCCATCTCACACATGTGAGGCGGCATCTCATTGTAGTTTTGCTTTGCATTTCCTTAGTTGCTAGTGAAGTTAAGCATTTTTACATATACTGTATCTGTCAGCCACTTGTATGTCTTCTTGGGAGGAGTATCTGTTCAGGTCTTCTGCCATTGTTAAATTGGATTGCTTTTTTGTTGTTGTTTAATTGTATGAGTTCTTCATATGTTTTGGTTATTAACTTCTTGTCGAAAGTGTTGTTTGCAAATCTCTTTTCCCATGTGGTTGGTTGCCTTTTTGTAGTAAAATGGATTTATATGCGTACACTTGACTAAATAAGACTCCACATGACAACATAGAAAGACAATGTTTGTCCTGGAGAAGAGATCATTATATATTTTTAGAAAGCATTTCTGACGTTAAAATTGCGTTTACATACTTACCTCATTTTATCCATAACAGTTGTTGAAGGACTAAATGAAAAAGAAATTATTCAAAACTTTACATTTATTTTTATAATAATGAATTTATAAATGTCAAATAGAGGTTCCTTTAAACAATAAAAAGTGAAATATATACAAATAAAGGACATAACAACATAGTAGTACCCAAAATAATTATGTATGCTCTGTAGTGTATCTCTGAGTCAGACTCCGCAAAGCAAAAATTGTTGCTTCCATTAAAAAATAACCACTTTCTCTACCTTTAATTTCTGTCTGTTATGACAATTTTAACACACTAAACTAAAATCTTCACTGCATGCCATGCAATCAAAACTGCACCCCATTTTCCAAACCCTCTTACTCTATTTACACAGTTTCTTCTGTTTTCTTCTACATTTTTGCCAGATATAAATTTGGTCAATGCCCAGTTCAAATGAAACCTTGAGTGATATTATTAGATGAAAAAAACACCTTTTCCTGTTATTTGTTTTTATATAATTTTATTTCTACTTGTTTCATGATGATTATCTTCTTTTATCCTGTACTAGTATATATTTATATATTCCTTTATTATATTTCACCAAGTAAACTTCCTTAAGGGAAGAGTCTGTATCTCATGCTTTTTAAATTTCTCAGTTATGTCTTTCACATAGCCAAAGCACAGATTTATAATAAGCATTTTCAGGTGGAAATGTCCAAGTACATGGATGATGCAAGTGATAGTGTCTTATGATTTAAAAATGGCATATTTTCTGTGTTAGAATTACCAGATCCAGCACTGTCAAACATAATACTTCAAAACTTATGGAGTTTAGGGTTTGGAAATATAGCTCTGTTATTTTCCAAATGCAGATCATTAGGGTAAAAAAAAAAAGCTCTGGGGAAAAAAGCTATTTGGTAAGAACTCAAGGGTAGAATTCTGTCATGCTGACATGACACCAGTGCTCTAACATCAGTTTGCACTGTTTCTCTCAGGAGTTGTTTCTTTTCTTCCACACAAAACTATGTTTAATTATATTCATGTTTTATTCATGTTATTCTTTTATATTTAATTTTTTGGCAAAGTCACAGTTGATGCAGGAAGACAGTAGAAAAATTTATAGTATCGATATCCACTGTTATTAATAGCTGCATACTGCAATATCTAGTACTAAAGAAATGAATCAAAATGGAATGGATAATGTGCTGAAAAGAGATTTGTACTTTAATCCATAGTTTAACATTTGTCATGTTTATGTAGGTGATTTGAAACAAATTTAAAAGCTACAAGACATATATTTTGAAACTTTCACAGTGAAGGTAAAGAAAAGGATGACTTAGGATCTGGAGTATAATAAACAAATATATTGATTGACTGGAAAATTTTCTACTTTGATAATCTTTCATGAGGATGAATTAAATGTCAACATTTGTTGCTTATATACAGAAATACTTTTAACAAAATTATGCAATTTTGACTATACTAAATCACTTGATATAGAGTAGAAGGGTTCAGAGATATCTAAACTCACTGTAAAATAGTCCAGTGTGCCCAGGCACTGAGAACCCATTGAATGGATATGAAACTACTACTTAGACTGGTATCAAGATGAGTTTTGCTAATTATCTTTTCAAACTTTTAGTTTTATAATTTGACAAATCTTTTATGTCACATTACACAATTGGGCAATTGTAGGAGTACAATAAATGGCAATGGCAAAGCACATTGAAGGAATATGAATAATTAGATATATTGTTAAATGACTTACTAAGACTGAGTTCTTGAGAATTTTTAAAGTGTGACAAGCATAAGCAAGCTTACATTATCCTCTGTGAGAAAGATATATATGTACTTTATGCCTTACCTTCTTTGATATCTTTTGCTATTCATTTTCACAAACTCAGTGTCTCTTTTTTGTTTCTCCTACAGGGAATCAGTTAATTTCTGTAATTGGCAGAGTTTCTTTAGTTAGATATCTCCAGGTATCTCCAGGTATTGCCAGGATCTCTTTACCTTAGTAGAGGTCACTAACTATTGCTATGTTTTCATCTTGTATTTGGGACACACTGTAGTCTTTTAACACTTATATTCTTTGTTTACCCTATATATTTTTTTCTTTCTATTAAGAGTCTGTTTTCAGCCAGATCAGGTGGTGGTGTAGTGGATAGAGCATTGGACTGGGATGCGGAGGACTCATGTTCAAGACCCCGAGGTTGCCAGCTTGAGCACGGGCTCATCTGGCTTGAGCAAAGAGCTCACTAGTTTGGACCCAAGGTCACTGGCTCAAGCAAGGGGTTACTCGGTACACAGTCAAGGGACATATGAGAAAGAAATCAATGAACAACTAAGGTATCACAACAAAAAACTAATGATTAATGCTTCTCATCTCTCTCCATTCCTGTTTGTCTGTCCCTATCTATCCCTCCCTCTGTCCCTGTAAAGAAAAAAAAGAGTCTGTTTTCATAATTTTTACTTCTCTTGGCACCCCATTCTTAAAATACTGGCTAGGCTGGTGGTTTTCAGAATGTAAAATAGTTGGAGAACTTCATTCATCTTTGAAGCACAATGTAGAGAATTCTTAGAAATTAAATTCTCTATGAAAATATGACTAGCATGAATCAATATCTTCAAAAGCTCCAACTACTCTAGAGGAATTTCTAACTCTAAATGCAGAAACCATGCTGTCTTATTATTTAATATGCATACTAGAATTCTTACTATTTCAAGTAAAACAAAGGCTCACATCTTAATAAACATTCTCAGCCATATATATAAACTTCGTGATTTTAAAAATTTTGTATTTCTCTACCATAGGATTTGAAATGTGATTTTGTTGATTTTGACTCTGTAACGAAAATGTCGCTTTAGCATTTTTACCACAAGCAACCTTTTATTGTCTCACTCTTCCTATATTGTTAGTAGGTTTATTGCTTTAGATTAGTTAATTAACCCCCCTCAGTATGAAAGACTCACATAGTTTTTCTGATTAACTGTAAAGAATATGAACTTGGCAATTTAGAATGGCTCAGGTATAGGTCCCTCCATAACCTTACTAACATGGAGATAGTGTTTTCAAGCTGTTCTGTTCTTTAGCAAAAGAGTTCCTACATAGTTTGTTGTTTGTTATTATTATTTTAATACTAAACTAATTATGAATCTTATCAATAAACATATTACTCTTTATTAAGATGAATGAAGAAGGATGACTAGAATTTGGATACTTGGAAACCTGGTAAGTGAGATCATGTGAGAGGTAGAAAAAAAGTTATATAATGTTTGGACTGATATGCTATTTATAAGAAACAAGGAAGAGATTGTCTTTTATAAGCAACATTTTTTAAAATGATTTTGTTTAATATGTCTTAGATTTTGCACAAGATAAGACTTACTGGGTATAAAGCAAGGTATTATTGATTATTTTTAAAAACACTCTCTTGATTTTAGCAATCAAATGTTTTGCTTGTGGTTCCTTATAATTGTTTTTATTTATTTTGGAAATTCTACACAAAAGTATCTAGAATATTATATTGACCTCCCAAGTACCTATCTTAATGCTTCAGCAACCTTTGACTCATGGTCAACCCTGTAAGTGTTTTTGTTTTTTTTTTTAATTTTTATTCTGAAGCTGGAAACAGGGAGAGACAGACTCCCACATGTGCCCGACCGGGATCCACCCGGCACGCCCACCAGGGGCGACGCTCTGCCCCTCCGAGGCGTCGCTCTGCTGCGACCAGAGCCACTCTAGCACCTGGGGCAGAGGCCAAGGAGCCATCCCCAGCGCCCGGGCCATCTTTGCTCCAATGGAGCCTTGGCTGCGGGAGGGGAAGAGAGAGACAGAGAGGAAGGAGGGGGGTGGAGAAGCAAATGGGTGCTTCTCCTATGTGCCCTGGCCGGGCATCGAACCCGGGTCCCCCGCACGCCAGGCCGACACTCTACCGCTGAGCCAACCAGCCAGGGCCAACCCTGTAAGTGTTTTATCCATTACTTTTCATCACATATTATTTTGAAGCAAAGTCCAGATATTATATCTTATAGTTATAAATATTTATGTTTTGATCTCTAAAGATAAAATCATTTTAAACATAAAAAGGAAACCATCACAACTAAACTTTTAAAATGGTAATTCCTTAATATAATCAAATGTCTAATCAGTGCTCAAATTTCCAGATGTGTCACTAATGACAGAAATTTATTTTTGTTTGAGTTTATGTGAAAGTAAAGCTCATACCCTGCAACTGAAAAACATCTCTTCAGATATTTTATTATTAATTTCTCTATTATTTTTATTTTTATTAGGGTGACACTAGTTAACATAATTATATAACTTTCAGTGCCCAATTCTATAATACACCTCTGTACACTATATTGTGCATTCACTGCCTCCCTAAATCTAGAATTTATCCATCACCATTTATGCCCCCATACCCTCTTTCACTTCTTCCCCTTCTGGCAAAGAAATCACCACAATGTTATTTGTATCCACAAATAGTTTTGTTTTTTGTCCCTCTTTGCTCTATCCTTTCACCTCTCTTGCCGGGCACTCTTTATCCTCCCCCCATACCTGACAGCCTGCTCCTTTTTAAAAATTATGCACTTTATTTTAATATCATAGTAGTTTTGCATGTAACTGTAAGAAATAATACAGGAAGATTATCTGTTTCCTCTACTAGTAATATTTTGTGAAACTATACTATTCTACCACAAGCAGAATATTGACATTAATGCAATTAAGTAAAGAAAGTTTCCATCACCACGGGATCCCTCTCTTGCACTTTTAGAGCCACACCTACTTTTGGTCTGCCCTGAAATCCTCATTTATCCCTTACAAAATATTCTAGAACAATTTGTTGCAGCACAATCTGTCTTATATTTCTAGTTTTGTCATTTCAACAATGCTATAAAAGTGAAATCATAAAGTGAGCAACCTTTTGGGGTTGGATTTTTCAACTCAGTATAACTTTTTGGAGATTCATTGAAGATATTGACTTTATCAATAACTTGTTCATTTTTATTGCTGAGTACTACTCCATGGAATGGATATAGAAATATTTGTTTATTAAAATCTGGGTTATTTCCAGTTTTTGACAATTGTTAATAAAACTACTATAAACATTCATGTACAGATTTTTGTGTGAACAAGTTTTTATTTTTCTTAGAAAAAATGCTCAGGAGTACATTTGTTAGGTCATATGGTATTTGAATTTATTTATTTATTTTAAGAAAACTGCTAGACTATTTTTTAAAGCTGCTGTACATTCCAACCAGCAGAGGGGTCAGAAGGATCCAGTTTCTTCACATTCTTACTGGCATTTGTTTGGTCACTATTTTTATTTTAGCCATTTATTGATTATTTAGACTGGTGTTTAGTGATATATTGTGGTCTCTATTTGCATTTTTCTAATTGCTAGTGATGTCCATATGCTTATTTTGTTATCATTATATCTCTTTTTAGAAATGTCTCCTTATGTATTTTTCCCTTTCTCTGATCGGATATTTTAATTGTTGAGATTTGAGAATTTTTATGTATTCTAAACATTAGCCTTTTGTTGGATATATGCTTTGCAACTATTTTGTCTTAGTCTATGATTTTTTTTTCATCTTCAAATCTTTTGATTAGCAAAGTTTTAGATTTTTATAAAGTACAATTTATCCAGGTTTCCCTTTAAGAACCATACATTTGGTGTTGTCTAAGAAGTTTATGGATACAGTGGTACCTTGAGATATGAATTTAATTCGTTATGTAACCGAGCTCGTAAGTCGTCAACTCATATATCAAATTACTGGTATTGGACCTGTGCGCCAACGCGCCAACTGGCGGCAGCTTCCCGAGTCACGACTGGTATCTCGGAATTTCGCTCAGATCTCGAACAGAAATACGGACTGAGTCGCAGCTCGTATCTTAAAAAAAAAAAATTCGCATGTTGGTCTGTTTGTATCTCAAGGTACCACTGTATTTTTAATCTCAATGGTTTTTTATTATTTTTTGAAAAGCTTTATTTTATTTATTTTAGAGAGGAGAAAGAGAGAGAGAAAAAGGGGTAAGGAGCAGGAACTATCAACTCTCATATGTGCCTTGACCAGACAAGTGCAGGGTTTTGAACTAGCAACCTCAGCATTCCAGGTTAACACTTTATCCACTGTACCACCACAGGTCAGGCTGAAAAGTTTTATAGTTTCTCTTTTATACTTAAGTCCATGATTAACTTTAATTTAATTTTTATATAAAGTGTGAGTGGTAAGTCCAAATTAACATTATTTTTTAAATGTACAAATGTTATTATTTTAATCAAAGTTAATATATTTAACACTGTTGAATTTTAAATTTTCTAAAATTATTTTGTTAAAATATTTTTCATAGTGTATTTATTGAGGTATATTTCAAACACTGTAAAATTAACTTTAGTGTACTGAAAAACATGTTCAACCATCAATACTACTTAATTTAAAAAATATTTAATGTACTTTTATAAATTTTTCAGTATTTTATTCAGACAATTAATTTTAACAGGATGATATTGGTCAACTAGAGTATATAGATTAAGAGAAAACATTTTTGCATCATTTTGACATTCAAATATGTTGTTTACCCATCACACGAAGTCAAATCATCCTCTGTCACCTTTTATTTGTTTCTCTTTATGCCCCTTCTCTCCCCCACTTTGATCCCTCTCTTACCTTCCCCTCTACCTCATAATCACTGTCCTCTTATCTATGTCCATGAGTCTCAATTTTGTGTCCCACCTATGTATGGAATCATACAGTTCTTAGATTTTTCTGATTTACTTATTTCACTCAGTATAATGTTATCAAGGTCCACCCATGTTGTTGTAAATGATGCTATGTCATCATTTCTTATGGCTGAGTAGAGTAGTATTCCACAGTATTAATATATATGTAAAATAACTTCTTTATCCAATCCTCTATTGAAGTGTATTTTGGTTGTTTCCATATCTTGGCGACCGTGAACAATGCTGCAATGAACATGGGGCTGCATAGGTCTTTAAGTAGCAATGTTTTTGAGTTTTGGGGGTATATTCCCAGTAGAGGGATTGCTAGGTCATATGGTCGTTCAGTCTTAATTTTTTTGAGGAACCATCATAATTTTTTTCATAATGGTTGTACTACTTTACATTCCCACCAACAGGGAATGAGTGTTCCTTTTTCTCCACAACCTCTCCAACACTTGTTATTACCTGTCTTGTTGATAATAGCTAATCTAACAGGTGTGAGGTGGTATCTCATTGTAGTTTTGATTTGCATTTCTCTAATAGCTAGTGAAGATAAGCATCTTTTCATATATCTATTGGCCATTTGCATTTCTTCCTGTGAGAAGTGTCTGTTCATGTCCTCTTCCAATTTTTTTATTGGATTGTTCCCTTGTTTCTTCTTCAGTTTTGTGAATTCTTTGTATAGTTTGTAAATTAGGCACTTATTTGAGCTGTTATTTAAAAATATCATATACCATTTTGTTGACTGTCTGTTTTGTTGTCAGTTTCTTTTGCTGTTCAGAAGCCTTAGTCTGATGTAGTCCCATTCATTTACTTTTGCCTTTACTTTCCTTGCCTTTGGAATTAAGTTCATAAAATGCTCTCTACTAACAAGGTCCATGAGTTTAGTACCAATGTATTCTTCTATGTAATTTATTGTTTCACATCTTATATTTAGCTCTTTGATTTATTTTAAATTAATTTTTGTGCAAGGAAACAAACTATAGTCGAGTTTCATTCTTTTGTATGTGGCTTTCCAGTTTTCCTGGAACCATTTATTGAAGAGGCTTTCTTTTCTCCATTGTGTGTTTTTGGCTCTTTTATCAAAGAAGATTTGACCATATATATGTGGTTTTATTTCTGGGCTCTCTATTCTGTTCCATTGGTTGGTGTGTCTATTTTTCTGCTACAACCATTTTATTATTATTATTATTATTATTATTATTATTGCTCTGTAGTATAATTTGAAGTCAGGTATTGTAATGCCTCCAGCTTCATTTTTTTTTCTTAGGATTACTTTGGTTATTCAATGCTTTTATGGTTCCATATAAACCTGATGATTTTTTGTTCCATTTCTTTAAAAAATAACATTGGAAATTTGATGGGAATTGCATTAAATTTGTGTATTGATTTGGGTAATATGGCCATTTCAAGTATATTTAATCTTCTTATCCAAGAACAGGGATTATTTTTCCATTTCTGTGTCTTTTTTTATTTCTTTTAATAATACCTTGCAGTTTTCATTATATAAACCCATTACATTCTTTGTTATGTTTATTCCTAGGTATTTTTTTTTGCAACTGTAAAAGGAATTATTTTTTGTGTTAATTTTCATAAATTTCATTGTTAACATATAAGAAAGCAATAGACTTCTGTATGTTAATTTTGTATCCTGTGACCTTACTCTATTGGTTTATTTTTTTAATAGCCTTTCTGTAGAGTTTTTGGGGTTTTCCATATATAGCAGTGGTAGTCAACCTGGTCCCTACCACCCACTAGTGGAAGTTCTAGCTTCCATGGTGGGCGGTAGCGGAGCAACCAAAGTATAAATAAAAAGATAGATTTAACTATAATAAGTTGTTTTATAAAGATTTATTCTGCCAAACTTAGCAAAAATCTGACATAAAGTACTTGGTAATAATTATTATTATATGCTTTAACTTGCTGTAACTCTGCTTTATAGATTTTATAAAGTAAAGTTACTTCCTTACTTTATAAATCACCATTACTGAGGGACCAGTGGGTGGTTAGAAAATTTTACTACTAACAGAGATACAAAAGTGGGCAGTAGGTAGAAAAAGGCTGACTAACTCTTATATACAGGATCATAACATCTGTAAAAAGTAAAACCTTTCCTTCTTCTTTCCCAATACGAATGCCTTTCATTCCTTCTTCTTTCTTGTCTGATTGCTCTGGCTAAAACTTACAGCACTATGTTGAATAAGAATGCAGAGAATGGGCAGACTTGTCTTGTTCCCGATTTTAGAGGAAAAGTTTTCAGGGTTTTTTTTTTTTTTCATTTAATATGATAGCTGAAGGCTTGGCATAAATGGCCTTTATCGTGTTGAGATATTTTCCTTCTATACCGATTTTGTTAAGTATTTTATACATAATCCAATGTTGTATTTTATTGAATGCCTTTTCTGAATCTATTGATAGCATCATATGATTTTGTTCTTTGTTTTGTTGATATGGTGCATTATGTTAACCATTTTACGTATGTTAAACTATCCTTGTGTTTCTGTGATGAATCCCACTTGGTCATGGTGAATTATTTTTTTAATGTGTTGTTGTATTTTATTTGTTAGTATTTTGTTTAGAATTTTTGCATCTGTATTCATTAGAGATATTGGTCTGTAGTTTTCTCTTTTTTTGTTTTGTCCTTGCAAGGTTTTGGTATAAGGGTTATGTTGGCCTCATAAGATTTGTTTGGAAGTATTGCTTCTTCCTCAATTTTTTGGAAGAATTTGATAAGGATAAGAACCAAATATTCTTTTAATGTGCGGTAGAATTCAATAGTATAGCCATTTGGCCCCAGACTTTTATTTTTTGGGAGATTTTGATAGTTGTTTCTATTTCTTCTCTGCTTTTGAGTCTATTTAGGGTTTCTACTTTTTCAAGATTATGTCTAGAAAAATTGTACTGTTCTAGGAATTTATCCATTTGTTCTAGATTGCTAAATTTGGTGATATTTAATTTTTCATAGTGCTGTACAATAATCCTTTGTATATTTATGATATCTGTGATAATTTCTCCTCTTCCATTTTGTTTTATTTTTTAAATGAGTATTTACTCTTTTTTCCTCAGTGAGTATTGCCAGGGATTTGTAAACTTTGTTGATCTTTTCAAAGAACCAGTTCTTGTTTTATTGACTTTTAAAATATTTTTCTGTTTTTATTTCATTTATTTCTGCTAATTTTTATAATTTCCTTTCTTCTGTTGCTTTTGTTTTGCATTTGTTCTTCTTACCCTATTTCCTTGAGATCTGATTTTAGGTTGTTTACTTGGGTTCTCTTGATTTTTTCATCTAAGCCTGTAGTGATATGAACATTTTCTCTTATTACTGCTTTCATTGCATCTCAATGATTCTGATATATTGTGTCGTCATTTGCATTTGTCTGTATATATCTTTTGATATATGCTTTCATTTCTTGTTTGACTCAGTCATTTTTTAAAACTATGTGATTTAAGAAGATGGCAGCGGAGTACAAAGATGCACAGACTCCCAGCTCTCAACACCAAACTGGAATACAAATCAATTTAGAAACAATCATCATGAAAACCAACTCTGGACTACAAGAACAGCTCTCAAAAACCAAAGAGCAAAAAAAAAAGACACAACAAACCTGATAGGGAGCATCTGAATCTCCCCTGTTAACAGGAATGGGGGAAGGGTGAGGCTGAGAGCCCAGAGGGGCTCACACTTCAGGGAAAAGAGCAGAAAATACTGCTCACAGCCACTTGCCTGGCTACCAGGGAGTGAAGTGTGTTGAAAGGACCGGCTTGTATTCCAAGAGGAAAAGGGAGAGAAAGGGACAGATGGTGAGGGGCACAGGAATGCAGGGGATGACCAAAAAAGCTGACTCATCCAGTGCTAGAGGCGGCCATAGCTGGGGAGAGATTGATTCTTCCACATAAGACAAGATAAAAGTGCTTCTGGATCACAGATCTCTAGAGTCTAGAAATCTCTCCAGTTCCAGTCAGCACAACAAGACACAGCTGAAAACAAGAAGTGGGGAGGAAGGGGAGTAACTCGGGTTTCCATGCAGATCTGAGATACACCTGCCCCTACTGAAGCTGAGAAAGCACCCTGCCCCTAGAGAGATTATCTGGTAGAAGAAGCCTTCAGAGTTTCAGGTTACACCCACCACATTCCTGGATACAGTTTCAAGGAAGACCCTTGCTGAGATCAGTAACAAGACTATCACCTGTTAAAAAAAAACAAACAAATCAAGACTTTAAAGCAACCCAAATCCGAAAGAGGATTACAAATAATAGCTGATGCCAACCCAAGAAGACCTAGAAATAACACAATTGAAAACTGGAGGCAGACAAAACAAAGCATAGACTCAACCAGCTCTACAAACAAAACACAGACATAATGAGAAGACAAGGAAGTGCAATATAAATGAAATCACAAGAAAAACCTTCAGGAGATGAACTAAGTGTTATGGAAATAGCCAAACTTCTGGATGCCGAGTTCAAAATAATGATTGTAAGGTTGCTTAGGGGTCTTAGAACAACAATGGATGGTCATTATGAACACCTAAATAAAAGAATAGCAAGTAAAAAAAAGGAGATTGAAATATTAAAATACAATAACAGAAATGAAGACCACAATGGAAGAAATTAAAAACAGGATGGATAGAGCTGAGGTTCAAATCAGCGAGTTGGAGGACAACTTGAATGAAGACAAGAAAGTTGAGAAGAAAAAAGAAAAGAGACTCAAAAAGTCTTAGGAAACACTTACAGAGCTTTGTGACAACATGAAGAGAAATAACATCCGCATCATAAGGGTTCCTAAAGAAGAAGAGAAAAAACAAGGGATAAAGACTTTGTTCAATCATATCATAGCTGAAAACTACCCTAAATTAATGCTGGAGAAACTCTCACAAGTTGAAGAAGCATAGAGAACTCCATTAAAGAGAAACCCAAAGAAAACTACACCAAGACACATCATAATTAAAATACAAAAGCTAAGTGATAAAGAAAAAATATTAAAAGCTGCAAGAGAAAAAAAAAGCTATCACCTACAAAGGAGCCCCCATAAGGATGACATCCGACTTCTCAACAGAAACACTTGAGGCCAGAAGGGAATGGCAAGAAATATTCAAAGTAATGCAGAACAAGAACCTACAACCAAGACTACTTTATCCAGCAAGGCTATCAATTAAAATTAAAGAAGAAATAAAAAGCTTCCCAGAAAAAAAAAAAGAAAAAAACAACTCAAGAAATTCATTACAACCAAACCAATGCTTCAGGAATTGTTAAGGGGTCTGCTGTAAACAGATCAAAGTGGGAACAGAATATAGTAAAAGAGGAATACAGCTTTAAAGAATAAAATGGCAATAAACAAGTACATATCAATAATAACCTTAAATGTAAATGGATTACATGATCCAATCAAAAGACATAGGGTAGCTGTACGGATAAGAAAACAGGACCCATATATATGCTGTCTACAAGACACACCTTAAAACAAAAGATGCACACAGATTGAAGGTAAAAGGATGGAAAAAATATTTCAAGCAAATGGAAATGAAAAAAAAAACTGGAGTAGCAATACTTATATCAGAAAAAAATGGACTTAAAAAAAAGGATATAGTAAGAGATAAAGAAGGCCACTACATAATGAAAAAAGGGAGTAATTCAAGAGGAAGATATAACTATTATAAATATCTATGCACCTAATATAGGAGCACCTAAATATATAAATCAGACTTTGATGGATTTAAAGGGTGAGATCAACAGCAATACTATAATAGTAGGGGATTTCAATACCCCACTAACATCACTAGATAGATCCTCAAGAAAGAAAATTAACAAAGAAACAGTAGACTTAAAAGACATACTAGATCAACTCGATTTAATAGATATCTTTAGAACCTTTCCTTAAAGCAGAAGAATATACATTCTTTTCAAGTGCTTATGGTACATTCTCTAGGATAGATGACATGTTAGGGCACAAAAGTTGTCTCAACAAATTTAAGAAGATTGAAATGATATCAAGCACTTTCTCTGATCACAATGGCATGAAACTAGAAATGAACCACAGCAGAAAAGTTCAAAAACTCTCAAACACATGGAAACTAAATAGCAGGTTATTAAATACTGAATGCATTAAGAATGAGATAAAAGAAGAAATAAAAAAATTCCTAGAAATAAATGACAATGAGCATACAACAACTCAAAATTTATGTGACACAGCAAAAGCAGTACTGAGAGGGAAGTTCACAGCACTACAGGCACACTTCAAGAAACTAGAAAAAGCTCCAATAAACAACTTAACCCTGCATCTAAAAGAAGTAGAAAAAGAACAGCAAGTAAAACCCAAATGTAGTAGAAGGAAGGAAATAATAAAGATCAGAGCAGAAATAAATGACATAGAGGCTAAAGAAACAATACAGAGAATATATAAAACTAGGAGCTGGTTCTATGAAAAGGTAAACAAGATTGATGAACCTTTAACTAGACCCTCCAAGAAAAAAAGAGAGACAACTCAAACAAATAAATTGGAAACGAGAGTGGAGAAATAACAACTGACACAACAGAAATATAAAATATTGTAAGAACATACTATGAAGAACTGTATGCCAAAAACCTAGACCACCTAGATGAAATGGACATATTCCTTGAAACATACAATCTTCCAAAAATCAATCCAGAAAAATCAGAAAACCTAAACAGACCAATTACAACCAATGAGATTGAAACAGTTATCAAATACTCCCAAGAAAGAAAAGTCCAGTGCCTGATGGCTTCACAAGTGAATTCTACCAAATATTCAAAGAAGAACTAACTCCCATCCTCGTCAAACTATTTCAAAAAATTCAAGAGTAAGGAAGACTTCCAAGATCCTTTTATGAGGCAAGCATAATTCTGATTCCAAAACCAGGAAAAGACAACACAAAAGAAGAAAATTATAGGCCAATATCCCTGATGAATATAGATATTAGAATCCTCAACAAAATATTAGCAAACTGGATCCAACGATATATGGAAAAAATCATACACCATGATCAAGTGGGATTTATTCTTGGGAGGCAGGGCTGGTACAATATTCACAAATCAATCAATGTGATTCATCACTTAAACAAAAGGAAGGAGAAAAACTACATGATAATTTCAATAGATGCAGAAAAAGCATTTGATAAAATCCAGCACCCATTCATGATCAAAACTCTCTTCAAAGTGGGAATACAGGGAAAATAGCTCAACATGATAAAGGTCATCTATGACAAACGCACAGCCAACATCATACTCAATGGGCACAAATTAAAAGCAATCCCCTTAAGATCAGGAACAAGGCAGTGGTGCCCCCTTTCACCACTCTTATTCAACATAGTCCTGGAAATCCTAGGCACAACAATCAGACAAGAAGAAGAAATAAAAGGCATTCAAGTTGGAAAAGAAGAAGTAAAACTATCATTATTTGCAGATGATATGATATTGTATATAGAAAACGCTAAAATCTCAGTTAAAAAACTGCTGGACCTGATAAATGAATTCAGCAAAGTGGCAGGATATAAAATTAATACTCAGAAATCAGAGGCATTTAATTTTTTTTATTTATTCATTTTTAGAGAGGAGGGAGGGAGGGAGAGAGAGGGAGGGAGAGAGAGGGAGGGAGGGGGAAGAAGCAGGAAGCATCAACTCCCTTATATGCCTTGACCAGACAAGTGCAGGGTTTTTGAACAGGCAACCTCAGTGTTCCCAGGTGGACACTTTATCCACTGCGCCACCAGAGGTCAGGCCAGAGGCATTTTTATTTGCCAACAGTGAACATTCAGAAAGAGAAATTAAGGAAACAATCTCCTTCACTATTAAAACCAAAAAAATAAAGTACCTAGGAGTAAATTTAACCAAGGGGACAAAGGCTTGTACTTGGAAAATTATAAAACATTGATAAAAGAATTCAAGAAAGATACAAACAAGTGGAAGCATATACCATGCTCATGGTTAGGAAGAATAAACATCATTAAAATGTCTATATTACCTGACCTGTGGTGGCAAAGTGGATAAAGCGTTGACCTGGAAATGCTGAAGTTGCCGGTTCGAAACCCTGGGCTTGCCTGGTCAAGGCACATATGGGAGTAGATGCTTCCAGCTCCTCCTCCCTTCTCTCTCTTTGTCTCTCCTCTCTCTCCCTCTCTGTCTTTCTCTCTCATCTCTAAAATGAAAAAAAAAAACTTTCAAAAAATGTCTATATTACCCAAAGCAATCTATAAATTCAATGCAATACCAATTAAAATACCAATGACATACTACAAAGATATAGATCATATTTTACAAAAATTTATATGGAACCAAAAAGGAACATGAATAGCCTCAGCAATCTTAAAAAAGAAGGATAAAGTGGGAAGAATCACACTTCCGGTCATCAAGTTATACTACAAGGCCATTGTCCTCAAAACAGCCTGTTACTGGCATAAGAACTGGCATATAGATCAATGGAACAGAACAGAGAACCCAGAAATAAACCCACAGCTCTATGGACAACTGATATTTGACAAAGGATGTAAGGAAATGCAATGGAGTAAAGACAGCCTCTTTAATAAACGGTGTTGAGAAATTTGAACAGCTACCTGCAAAAAAAAAATGAAACTAGACCACCAACTTACACCATTCACAAGAATAAACTCAAAATGGATAAAAGACTTAAATATAGGTCGTGAAACCATAAGCATCTTAGAAGAGAACATAGGCAGTAAGCTCTCTGACCTCTCTTGCAGCAATATATTTGCTGATTTATCTCCACGGGCAAGTGAAATAAAAGACAGGATAAACAAATGGGACTATATCAAACTAAAAAGCTTTTGCACAGCTAAAGACAATAAGAACAGAATAAAAGACAAACTTCACAATGGGAGAACATATTTGACAATACACCTGATAAGGGGTTAATAACCAAAATTTATAAAGAACCTTCAAATCTCAATACCAGGAAGACAAACAATACAATCCAAAAATGGGCAAAATAAATGAATAGACACTTCTCCAAAGAGGACATACAGATGGCCAGTAGGCCTATGAAAAAATGCTCAACATCACTAATCATTAGAGAAATGCAAATTAAAAACACAATGAGATATCACCTCACACCAGTCAGAATGGCGCTCATCAACAAAACAACACAGAATAAGTGCTGGCGAGGATGTGGAGAAAAGGAAACCCTCCTGCACTGCTGGTGGGAATGCAGACTGGTGCAGCCACTGGCAAACAGTACGGAGATTCCTCAAAAAATTGAAAATCGAACTGCCTTTTAACCCAGCTATCCCACTTTTAGGAATATACCCCAAGAACACCATAGAACTGCTCCAAAAGGTGAAATGCACCCTCATGTTTGTGGCAGCATTATTCACAATAGCAAAGATCTGGAAACAACACAAGTGTCCATCAGAGGATGAGGGGATTAAAAAAGCTTGGTACATGTATACTGTGGGATACTACTCAGCCATACGAGATGACATTGGATCATTTATAATAACATGGATGGACCTTGATAACATATGGAGTGAAATAAGTAAATCAGAAAAAAACTAAGAACTATATGAATCTATACATAGATGGGACATAAAAATGAGACTCAGAGACACGGACAAGAATGTGATGGTAACAGGGGTGGGTGGGGATGGGGCAAGGAAGGAGAGAGAGAGGGTGGGGAGAGGGGAGGGGCACAAAGAAAACCAAATCGAAGGTGGCAGAAGACAATTTGACTTTGGGTGAGGGGTATGCAGCATAATCAAATGTCAAAATAACCGGAGATGTTTTCTCTCAACATATGTACCCTGATTTATCAATGTCACTGCATTAAATTTTATAATCATAATAGTAATAATAAAATTTATACAAGTAAAAAAAGTGCTAGCAAAAAAAAAGTATGTGATTTAATTTCCATATTTTTCTGGGTTTGCTTATGTCTTTTTGGAAGTTGAATTTTAGTTTCAAAGCTTTATCGTCAGAGAATATGCTTGGAATAATTTCAATCTTTCTGAATTTTTTGATGTTAGTTTTGTGGCCCCACATATGGTCTATTGTTGAGAATGTGCCATGTACACTGGAGAAAAATGGATACTCTGATTTTTGGTATAAAATGTCTTGTAGATGTCAGTCATGTCCAATTGTTCTAATATTTTGTTTCAGACCAACATTTCTTTATTGATTTTCTATTTAAATGAATGATATAGAACCATCAGAGATATATTGAGTTCTTCAAATATGGTTGTATTTTTGTCAATTTTTTTTTTTTTAGATCAGTTAGTAGATGTCATATATACTTTGTTGTTCCTTGGTTTGGTGCATATATATTAAGAAGTGCTATGTCTTTTCCATTCAATGTATCCTTTATCATTATGAAATAACTATCCTTGTCTTTGGTTACCTTTTTTGTCTTGTAGCCATCATTGTTAGGATATGAGTGTGGTTACACCTGCTTTTCCTTAGATATTATTTCCTTGGAAAATTGATTTCCAGCCTTTCACTTTGAATATCTTTTTATCCTTTTACCTTAGACATGTTTCTTGAAGGCACCATACAGTTGAGTTTTCTTTTTTGATCCACTCTGCTACTCCTTGTCTTTTGATTGGTGAGTTCAATCCATTTACATTTAATGTAAATATTGACAGTTGAGAATTTGCTATTGTCATTTTATTTTATTTTTATTTTTTTAAATTTTTATAATTTTATTTTTTTAATGGGGTGACATCAATAAATCAGGATACATATATTCAAAGATAACAAGTCCAGGTTATCTTGTCGTTCAATTATGTTGCATACCCATCACCCAAAGTCAGATTGTCCTCTGTCACCTTCTATTTGTTTTCTTTGTGCCCCTCCCCCTCCCCTTTTCCCTCTCCCATTCCCCCCTCCCCCCCATAACCACCACACTCTTATCAATGTCTCTTAGTTTCACTTTCATGTCCCAACTACGTATGGAATAATGCAGTTCCTGGTTTTTTCTGATTTACTTATTTCGCTTTGTATCATGTTATCAAGATCCCACCATTTTGCTGTAAATGTTCAGATGTCATCATTTCGTATGGCTGAGTAGTATTCCACAGTGTATATGTGCCACATCTTCTTTATCCAGTCACTATTGACGGGCTTTTTGGTTGTTTCCATGTCCTGGCCACTGTGAACAATGCTGCAATGAATATGGGGCTGCATGTGTCTTTACGTATCAATGTTTCTGAGTTTTTGGAGTATATACCCAGTAGAAGGATTGCTGGGTCATAAGGTAGTTCCATTTTCAGTTTTTTGAGGAACCACCATACTTTCTTCCATAATGGTTGTACTACTCTACATTCCCACCAACAGTGTATGAGGGTTCCTTTTTCTCCACAGCCTCTCCAACATTTGCTATTACCTGTCTTGCTAATAATAGCTAATTGAACAGGTGTGAGGTGGTATCTCATTGCAGTTTTGATTTGCATTTCTCTAATAGCTAAAGAAGATGAGCATATTTTCATGTATCTGTTAGCCATTTGTATTTCTTCCTGGGAGAAGTGTCTATTCATATCCTCTTCCCATTTTTTTATTGGATTGTTTGTTTGTTTGTTGTTGAGTTTTATGAGTTCTTTGTATATTTTGGATATTAGGCCCTTATCTGAGCTGTTGTTTGAAAATATCATTTCCCATTTAGTTGGCTTTCTGTTTATTTTGTTATCAGTTTCTCTTGCTGAGCAAAAACTTCTTAGTCTGATGTAGTTCCATTCATTAATTTTTGCCTTCACTTCTCTTGCCTGTGGAGTCAAATTCATAAAATGCTCTTTAAAACTCAGGTCCATGAGTTGAGTACCTATGTCTTCTTCTATGCACTTAATTGTTTCAGGTCTTATGTTTAGATCTTTGATCCATTTTGAGTTAATTTTTGTACAGGGGGACAAACTGTAGTCCAGTTTCATTCTTTTGCATGTGGCTTTCCAGTTTTCCCAGCACCATTTATTGAAGAGGCTTTCTTTTCTCCATTGTATGTTGTTGGCCCCTTTATCAAAATTATTTGACTATATATATGTGGTTTTATTTCTGGACTTTCTATTCTGTTCCATTGGTCTGAGTGTCTATTTTTCTGCCAATACCATGCTGTTTTGATTGTCGTGGCCCTATAATAGAGTTTGAAGTCAGGTATTGTAATGTTTCCAACTTCATTCTTTTTCTTTAGGATTGCTTTGGCTATTCGGGGTTTTTTATAGTTCCATATAAATCTGATGATTTTTTGCTCTATTTCTTTAAAAAATGTCATTGGAAGTTTGATGGGAATTGCACTAAATTTGTATATTGCTTTGGGTAATATAGCCATCTTGATTATATTTATTTTTCCTAGCCAAGAACAAGGTATATTCTTCCATCTCATTATATCTTTTTCGATTTCCCTTAACAATGGTTTATAGTTTTCATTATATAAGTCCTTTACATTCTTTGTTATGTTTATTCCTAAGTATTTTATTTTTTTTGTTGCAATCGTGAAGGGGATTATTCTTTTGAGTTTGTTCTCAATAGTTTCATTGTTGGCATATAGAAAGGCTATTGACTTCTGTATGTTAATTTTGTATCCTGCGACCTTACTGTATTGGCTTATTGTTTCTAGTAGTCTTTTTGTGGATTCTTTGGGGTTTTTGATGTATAGGATCATATCATCTGCAAAGAGTGACACCTTTACTTCTTCTTTTCCGATATGGATGCCTTTATTTCTTTGTCTTGTCTGATTGCTCTTGCTAGAATCTCTAGTACCACATTAAATAAGAGTGGAGAGAGTGGATAACCCTGTCTTGTTCCTGATTTCAGGGGGAAAGTCTTCAGTTTAGTGCCATTTAATATGATGTTAGCTGATGGTTTATCATATATGGCCTTTATCATGTTGATATATTTTCCTTCTATACCCATTTTGTTGAGAGTCTTAAACATAAAATTGTGTTGTATTTTATCAAAAGACTTTTCTGTGTCTATTAATAAATCATGTGGTTTTTGTTCTTTGTTTTGTTGATATGGTGTATTACGTTAACCGTTTTACGTATGTTGAACCATTCTTGAGATTCCGGGATGAATCCCACTTGATCATGATGTATTATTTTTTTAAGATGTTGTTGTATTCGATTTACTAGTATTTTGTTTAGTATTTTAGCATCTGTATTCATTAGAGATATTGGTCTGTAGTTTTCTTTTTTTGTGCCATCCTTGCCTGGTTTTGGTATGAGGGTTATGTTGGCCTCATAAAATGTGTTTGGAAGTATTGCTTCTTCTTCAATTTTTTGGAAGACTTTGAGTAGAATAGGAACCAAGTCTTCTTTGAATGTTTGATAAAATTCGCTGGTATAGCCGTCTGGGCCTGGACTTTTATTTTTGGGAAGGTTTTTAATTGTATTTTTCTATTTCTTCTCTACTAATAGGTCTGTTTAGGCTTTCTGCTTCTTCTTGACTCAGTCTAGGAAGGTTGTATTGTTCTAGGAATTTATCCATTTCTTCTAGGTTGTTGAATTTAGTGGCATAAAGTTTTTCATAGTATTCTACAATAATTCTTTGTATATCTACGGTGTCCGTGGTGATTTCTCCTCTTTCATTTTGGATTTTGTTTATATGAGTTCTTTCTCTTTTTTGCTTGGTAAGTCTTGCCAAGGGTTTGTCAATTTTGTTGATCTTTTCAAAGAACCAGCTCCTTGTTCTATTAATTTTTTCTATAGTTTTTCTGTTCTCTAATTCATTTATTTCTGCTCTGATTTTTATTATCTCCTTTCTTTGGCTGGTTTTGGGTTTTCTTTGTTCTTTTTTTTCTAGTTCCTTAAGGTGGGAAGTTAAGTGGTTCACTTGGGCTCTCTCTTGTTTGTTCATATATGCCTGAAGTGATATGAACTTCCTCTTATCACTGCTTTTGCTGCATCCCATAGATTCTGATATGTCATATTGTCATTTTCATTAGTCTGTATATATCTTTTGATCTCTGCACTTATTTCTTCTTTGACCCATTCATTTTTTAAAAGTATGTTGTTTAGTTTCCACATTTTTGTGGGATTTTTTTCCTCTTTTTTGCAGTTGAATTCTAGTTTCAAGGCTTTATGATCAGAAAATATGCTTGGTACAACTTCACTTTTTCTGAATTTGCTGATATTGTTTTTGTGGCCCAATATATGGTCAATTCTTGAGAATGATCCATGTATACTGGAGAAAAATGTATACTCAGTCACTTTGGGATGAAATGTCCTGTAGATGTCTATCATATCCACGTGCTCTAGTGTTTTGTTTAAGGCCACTATGTCTTTGTTGATTCTCTGTTTGGATGACCGATCTAGAGCCGTCAGCGGTGTATTGAGGTCTCCAAGTATGATTGTATTTTCGTCAGTTTTTGTTTTAAGGTCAATAAGTAGCTGTCTTATATATTTTGGTGCTCCTTGGTTTGGTGCATATATATTAAGAATTGTTATGTCTTCTTGATTCAGTGTCCCCTTAGCCATTATGAAATGGCCAGTTTTCTCTCTGAGTACTTTTCCTGTCTTGTAGTCAGCATTATCTGATATGAGTATTGCTACACTTGCTTTTTTTTTTGGATGTTATTTGCTTGGAGTATTGTTTTCCAGCCTTTCACTTTGAATTTGTTTTTATCCTTGTTACTTAGATGAGTTTCCTGTAGGCAGCATACAGTTGGATTTTCATTTTTAATCCATTCTGCTACTCTGTGCCTTTCTATTGGTGAGTTTAATCCGTTTACATTTAGTGTAATTATTGACACTTGTGAGTTCCCTATTGCCATTTTATATCTTGCTTTCTGTTAGTTTTGTGTCTTGTTTGATCCTTCTCTTTCGTTTTTCTATCTTTTGTTTTTATTTTGTTGTATTCCATACATCTTTCCTCTGTTGCTATCTCTTTTATCTCATGCGCTTCTGGGGTGGTTTTTTCAATGGTGGTTACCGTTGAGTAATGAAAAGGGTCCCTACCCTGTTCATTGTAGCGAACTATTTTGTCAGTACTTTTGCACTCCATCGTCCTTTGCTACTGTTAATCTCCATCTTCTCCCCCTCTTTCTTTTTGTTGTTGTCACAGTTTAAATTTGGTTTTATTGTATTCTTCTTGGAGTTTTTACTTGTGGCTCTGTTTTTTTTGTTCTTTGTATCTGATTGGAGAACCCCCTTTAGTAATTCCTGGAGTGGGGGTTTTCTGATGATAAATTTCCTCATCTTTTCTGTATCTGTGAATGTTTTTATTTCTCCTTCATATTTGAAGGATAGCTTTGATGGGTATAGTATTCGTGGCTGAAAGTTCCTCTCTTTCAGGACTTTAAACATTGGGGTCCACTCTCTTCTAGCTTGTAGAGTTTCTGCTGAGAAATCTGATGATAATCTAATGGGCCTTCCTTTATATGTTGTATTCTTCTTTTCTCTGGCTGCCTTGAGAATTTTTTCTTTGCTGTTGGTTTCTGTCAATTTCATTATGATATGCCTTGGAGTAGGTTTGTTGGGGTTAAGAAAACTTAGAGTTCTGTTTGCTTCTTGAACTTGAGGCTTTAGTTCTTTCCACAGGCTTTGGAAGTTCTAATTTATTATTTTTTTGAGTATGTTCTCCAATCCATTTTCTCTCTCTTCTCCCTCTGATATACCTATTATTCTTATGTTATTCTTTTTGATGGAGTCAGATAATTCTTGTAGGGCTATCTCATTTTTTTTAATTTTTGAGTCTCTTTCTTCTTCTCTCTCTTGTGCCTCAAGTTGCTTGTCTTCTATTTCACTAATCCTCTCTTCTATCTGACCTGTTCTATTAGCTAAACTTGTTACTTCCTTTTTCAGCTCGTGAATTGAATTTTTATCTCTGTTTGATTTGTTTTTATAGTTTCAATTTCCTTGAACATATATTCTTTGTGTTCATTGAGTTGTTTTCTGAGCTCCCTAAATTGCCTTTCTGTGTTTTCTTGTATATTTCGGAGGACTTTTAGGATTTCTATCTTGAATTCTCTGTCATTTAGCTCCAAGGTTTCCAATATATTAAATTTTTTCTCCATAGATTTTTCCTCATCTAGCTGTGTTACCTCTCTTTCTTTTGTATCTGTGATATTCGATTTTCTCTTCCTTAATGGCATCTGAGGGTGGTTTTGTTGAGAGTATTAATGAGATTTAATAAAGAATAAAAAGGTTAAAAAATAAAAAATCGAAAGGAGTTGTGTTTTTTTTTAAAAAAATTAATAATGAAATAAAGAAAAATAAAATTAAATTAAAATTAAAAAAAAGGAAATTATTCCCCCTCCTTTTTACCTCTCCTCTCCTCTCCCCTCTTTCTTGAGAAAATCTTGTGGTGAACTGTGAATTATAACAAAGAATGCCTGTAATGGAGGGCCTGAATTGGGGAAAAGTAATAAAGGGGCAAAAAAAAAAAGAAAAAAAAGAAAAAAGAAGGGGGTATGGACCCACAAAAAGCAAATAAGGAAAAAATTTTGGTCAAGAATAAAATGATTTGCTTTTAGGTGTTGGTTTTCTAAGAGTTATGATGAGAGGAATAAGAGGAAAACAGAAAAATTGGGGGACAAATTAAAAAATTACTATTGTATTTAGCCTGAGATTCCACTTGGGCCCACACAAAGGCCCCTGACTCTGCCCCTCTGTGCGATAACACGGGTGCGCACTGCCGAGGCACTCGGAGGAATGTCTCACTCACTATCTGTGCGCGCAGACCAGGATATGAGGCTGGCCGCATTTCCCTCTGAGTGCAACCCCCACCAGCACGGAAAATTTCCACCTTTGGAATTAGTTCTCGCTCCCTCCCGTTCTTTGCTTTCCCAGGGCGCTGGGGCTGCCCAGAGATTCTGCTTTGGGCCCAGAGAAAGGCCTCTGACTCTGCCTCTCTGTGGGGTAACACGGGCACCCACTCCCGGGGCTTAGGAAGAAATCTGTGCGCGCCGACCAGGAGATCGGGTAAAATGGCTGCCCTGCTTGTCTTTCTTTGTTTGGGTTTGGCGCGAGTGTTATCTTGTATTGCCCGGGTTCCACAGGATCAGTTTTTCCTCAGCTTGGATATTCGTGCTACAGCCTGGTTCGGTTGTTTGTGCCGCGGCCTGCATCTATTCACCCCCTTTGCCCGCCTCAGTTTCTATATTCTCAGTTACCAGAGAAAGCCGCCCTGTTTAGGTTAGTGAGGAGGGCGGAGCATTTCTTACTCCCTTTTTCCATCGGGGTTTGGTTATATATTTAGCCAATTTTTCACTCGACCATACCTTTGGGTGTATTGCGAAGCATCTGGAGGCTCCACGTATAGGTTTTTCTGTTTCTGGTGAAGATCTTGTTGAGTTTTGGGGGAGATTTATTGGTATCACTTCCTACCTCGCCATTACTCTGACTTCATCCTCCTATTGTCATTTTTTATAATCCTTCCTGATAGCTCTGTTTCTTGTTTGGTCCTTCCCTTTTGTGTTTCTGTCATTTGTCTTTGTTTGATGGTATTCCATACTTCTTTCTTCTGTTTCTTCTTTTTTGAATCTATGTGCTTCAATAGTGGTATTTTCAGTGTGATCACCACTAGGTAAGTAAAAGAATATATATTATATTCATTATAGTCCATTATTTCATGAGTGCTTCTGCACTCCATCCTCCTTTGCTACTGCTAATCTTTGTCCTCTCTCCTTTTTTGTTTTTGTTGACACAGGGTAGCCTTGTTTTTATTGTCATCTTGTTGGAGTTTTTATTTGTGGTGTTGTTTTGTTTTGTTCTTTGTCTGGTCAAATAACCCCCTTTAGTATTTCCTGAAGTGGAGGTTTTCTGGAGTAAACTCCCTCATCGTCTCTATGTCTGTGAATGTAGAAATCAGATGATAGTCTAATGGGCCTTCCTTTCTATGTTTTATCCTTCTTTTCCCTAGCTGCCTTGAGGATTTTTTCTTTGTCATTGATTTGTGATAATTTCATTATGATGTGTCCTGGAGTGGGTCTGTTTGGGTCAAGGTAACTCAATGTTCTGTTTGCTTCTTGGATTCAAGGCTCTAACTCTTTCCACAGGCTTGAGAAGTTCTCATTGATTATTTGTTTGAATATTTTCTCCCTTTTTTTCTCTCCTCTCCTTCTGATATACCCCATTTTTCTTATATTGCTCTTTCTGATGCAGTCAGATAATTCTTGTAAGGCTTTCTCATTGTTTGAAATTTGTGAGTCTCTCTCCTCTTTTATCTGCAGTATCTCTAGTAGCCTGTCTTCTATATTACTAATTCTCTTCTCTATCTGGCCTATTCTATTAGCTAAACTTGTTACCTCAGTTTTCAGTTCATGTATTGAGTTTTTCATCTCTGTTTGGTTCCTTTTCATAGTTTCAATTTTCTTGATGAAGTACTTGCTATGTTAATTTAATTGTTTTTTGAGCTCACTAAATTGCCTTTCAGTGTTTTCTTGTATCTCGTTGAGTATTTTTAGATCTTCAATTTTAAATTTTCTGTCATTTAACTCCAAGGGTTACAAATAATTGAAATTTGTTTTCTAGAGATTTTTTATCATCTGAGTTATACCTCTGTCTTTTGTATCTATGATATTTGATTTCTTTTTCTTTGATGGCATTTGATAGTGGTATTGTTAATGTCACTAGCAAGAGATAATTAAAAATAAAATAAAGGTAGTAATTAAAAAAATACAATGAAGAAATGAGAATTCTATAATGATAAGTGGAACAAAAGTTACAGAAAACAAGTAGCAGGAACTGAAGAAAAGTAAAAAAAAGAGAGAGAGAAAAATCAAATCAAAAGGAAGGAAAATGCTACAAAGAATAATATGAGTCCAAAATATAATAATTTAATTAAAAATGACAATTGGATGAAATTAAAAAAAAGAAAAAAGAGAAAGCATTAGAGAAGGGAACAGAAAAAAAAGATAAAAAAGAAAGAAAAAAAGGAAGTAAAGGTTTCAGAAGTGAAATTTTCAGGAAAAAAAGAATGAAAAATATGACAACTATGCATAATGAAGTTCAAAAAAATAAGAAAAAGGAGGAAAAAGAAAAAAGAAAAAAATGACAAAATGATATAAAAATGTAATTTTTTTCTGGTTTTTAGAGGTAACTCTTTTTTGTTTTTTGGGGAGGCAGGTCTCGCTGTAGTACAAGTTTTGCCTCTGTGGGGCTCTTGGGCAGAGTTTTGATTATGTGTTTTCTGTGGTAATGTCCTAGTCTGGGCCACATTTGCATTGGTAGGTGGGGTTTGTTGTTAGGGCTTTGCGATTTTATATCTCTAGCAGTGGAAATCTCAGTCCTCCAGGCATCTCTCCCCATGTCCCTCTCACAAGAGCTAGCAGTCTGGACACTTAGCTGTGAGGTCTACGACAACACTATTTGCACAGCAAGGGAAGCAGTGTGCAGCCAGGTCTTTCCTCCAGTACCACTCAAAGCACGGTTCTGGGCAAGGTAGTGGCTGATTGCACCCTGGAACCAGGAGCAGAATTGGGAAGGGTGGGGGACAGATTGCAAATCAAGTGCCTTTCTACTACATACATACAAAACTCTATGGGCCAACAGGTAGATCTAGCATACCTCAGTGCTCTGTAAGTCGAATCTCCAAGGGTTTCTCGTGAACTGTTTGTGATCCACAGTTAGCCATGTGTGTTCCCAGTTCCCATAACTCCAGCAATACAGGAAGACACCGCATCAGCTGGCGTGGGCACTCAATGCTGGCAAATTCAGGTAGAACCCAACACCCGTGCATGCACCCAGTGTCTACAATCTCAGGCAGAGCAGGTGTATTTTTTCTTTTGTTTGAGGACCTACCCTAATTCAGCTTCTGCTTTATCGTCCGGCTCCAAACAAAAGCGCCCCTTCCACAGATCAATAAGGAAAGTGAAATACCCTGTCCTCAGTCTTTTCCTTGTGAGCGGATTTTATCTTCAGCCACCTTTTCACCCAATCATAACTTTATCTGGTGTGTGTATGTTTCAGGTGCTCCTGAGATTTTTTTTCTGTGTGTTTAGTTGTTGAATTTGTTGAAATTTCAAGGGGAGAACCATCATTTCTATCCATCCTTCCTCTCAGTTTCTGGAAAATATTATTCTTCTTTAAGTCTCTCTTTATTTGTTTATTTTGAAGATTTCTTATATATAGATTCATATAATATATGACTTTTTGTGTTTTGCTTTTTTTTTATTTAGTATATTTTCAAGGTTCATCCATACTATAGAAAGTATAAATACATCATTCTTGTTAATGACCGAATAATATTCCATTGCATGCATATACCACATTTTGCTTCTTCATTCATTCATACATGGACATATCTGCTGTTCTAACTTTTTGGCTTTTACTAATAATGCTGTTATGAACATTCATGTGCAAGCTTTGTGTAGACATAAGTCTTTAATTATTTTGTATATAAGCAAGGAATGATAGCTATATGAATCTATCCAACTATTTTTCATTGCAGCTACAGTATACTACATCCCCACTGCAATTGTAAGATGATTAAATTTTCTGTACATTTTCTCCAACACTTGTTGATTTCTTTAATTTTTTTCATTATCATCATTCTAGTATGTGTGAAGTGGTATTTCATTGTGATAGTATTTCTCTAGTGAATAATATTGTACATCACTTCATAAGCTTATTAAAAACTTGGATATCTTCTTGGGAAAAATGTCTCTTAAAATTCTTTGTCAACTATATAATATAGTACTGTTAATAATAATTACAAGGATGTACATGAGTTTCCACAAAAACTTGTTTATCTTATAACCAAATTAGACCCTTTGATCAACACCTCTCCATTTCCTATTCTCTTCACCACTAAGCTGCTGCTTTTCATTATGATTTTGGGTCTATTTCTTATCAAAGTGACCAAGTTCTTGCGAAGAGAAAAAAGGGACTATGACTATGTCAAGTTAAAATCCACAAAGCTCTCTTTTTTTTTGTAAACAATTTCTTGATTATTACAATTTGTTAGTTAATTTTCAGCAGACTGTAAAGGTTAATTTTGACAATGTTTGCAAATGTCCTAATTTGTTTTACCAAAGACGCAGTTTTTGGAGATTCTTCCTTTGCCATTCTTTCTGACATTATTCAAAATCATATTTTTGGTTATTGATGTAGAATGAAAACATTTTCAGCTGATTTTCACCCAGTTTAGAGCATTTTTTTAGTTTCCCTGAGAATTTCTCTTTGACTCATATATTATTTAAATATATGTTATATAGTATTCTATTGTTTTGTAATATTCTTTTTTGTGTGTGTGTGACAGAGACAGAGTGACAGAGAAAGGGACAGATAAGGACAGACAAACAGGAAGGGAGAAATATGAGAAGCATCAATTCTTCTTTGTGGCACCTTAACTGTTCATTGATTGCTTTCTCATTATGTTCCTTGACTGGGGGACTACAGCAGACTGAGTGACCTCTTACTCGAGCCAGTGACCTTGGGTTCAAGCTGGTGAGCTGTGCTCAAACCAGATGAGCCCACACTCAAGCCGGTAACCTTGGGGTTTCAAACCTGGGTCCTCTGCATCCCAGTACAACACTCTATTCACTGTGCCACTGCCTGGTCAGGTGGTAATATTCCTTTTATCTTTCTGTCTTTAATATGAAGTTTGATTTCACTGTGGTTAAAATGTATGCTCTGTATGATGAAACATCTTTTAAATATGTTTAAGATTGTTTTGTGGTCCAGCGTATGTTCTATCTTGGTATATGTTCTCTGGGGACTTGAAAATGATGTGTTCTGCTGTTATTTCATAGATTGTTTATAACTACTGAGATTCTATTGGTTAATGGTTTTGTTAGTATCTTCTATATACATGTTGATTTTTTAGTTGTTCTATCAATTGTTAAGAAAAAAGTGTCAAAGTCTGTTATTATAATTTTGGATTTGGTTACTTCTTTCAGTTTGGTCAGATTTTGTCTCACATTTTTGTGACTGTTATATGGTGGTTACACAAACTATGTCTTGCTATATTTTTTGGTAGATTCACACTTTTATCATCATATTATGTCTTTCTTTGTGATCATTTTATTTTTTCTGGAGTCTACTTTATTTAACACTATACTTATTAATAGTTATTTCCTGTCAGAACTATATTGTCAAGTTATTTAAAAAATTATATTCTTCCAATTCTGATCTTTTAATTGGTGCATTTAGAACATATATAGTTAATGTAATTATTGTTAGGGTAAAGCTTAAATCTAACATTTTATATAAATTTTTTTTTGTTTTATGTTTGTTTTCTCCTTTTTAATTTCTAGTTTTTATTTCTTTCTTTCTATTGGTTATCTGAATTTTTAGAATTCCATTTTGATTCACCTTTCATGTTTTTGAATCCATCACTTTGTGCATAATGTTTTTAGTGATTAGGAATTATATTACACATAAATAATTTATCACTGACTGATGTCATAATCTTACCAGTTCAAGTAAAATATAGAAACCTTTCAACTTTTTAAATTCTTTTATTTTTCCTTCTTTATAATAAACCATCTTTAATATGTTCTCTATATACATTTAGAACCATATCAGACTTTTATATTTTTTGCTTCATGTTATTTTCTCTTTCCTGATATTCCAGAATGCTCCTTTTTTTGTGTGTGTGTATTTTTCTGAAGCTGGAAACAGGGAGAGACAGTCAGACAGACTCCCGCATGCGCCCGACCGGGATCCACCCAGCACGCCCACCAGGGGCGACACTCTGCCCACCAGGGGGCGATGCTCTGCCCCTCCGGGGCGTCGCTCTGCCGTGACCAGAGCCACTCTAGCGCCTGGGGCAGAGGCCAAGGAGCCATCCCCAGTGCCCGGGCCATCTTTGCTCCAATGGAGCCTTGGCTGTGGGAGGGGAAGAGAGAGACAGAGAGGAAGGAGGGGTGGGGGTGGAGAAGCAAATGGGCGCTTCTCCTATGTGCCCTGGCCGGGAATCGAACCCGGGTCCCCCGCACGCCAGGCCGACGCTCTACCGCTGAGCCAACCAGCCAGGGCCCAGAATGCTCCTTTTATCATTTTGTTTCCATATAGAGAATATTCCCAGAGTCATTGTTTTAAGATAAAATTGTCTTAGTTCTTCTTTTATTGATGTAGCCTAGACTTTCTCTTCATTCTTGAAGGGAATTTTTTCTGGATATCAAACTCCAAGATGATAATTATTTTCTCTTAGAATTTGAAAATAATGTACTTACTCTTAGCCTCCATGGTTTTGATAAAGTCACTGTACTTTAAATTGTTTTTTTCCCCATCTAATTAGGGTACAATTGATTTCTTAATGCTTTGAATAATTTTTGTCTTCTTACAAATTAGAAAAAATTAATTAGTAGACAGAGAGTGTTACATTAGAATAAGATGTATAACATAGTTATTAGACATTTATGTATCTTACAAAGTGATTATCCTGACAAGTCTAGTACCCATCTTATATTGTACATAGTTATTCTAATATCTCCAATATTATTAACTAAATTTCCTATGTTGTACTTTACATCTTCTGTCCCTAAATAAATGAATGGAGAAAGATGACATAGAATATATATATATATATATATATATATATATACACACACACACACACACACACACACACACACACACACACACAATGGAATATCATGAACCATAAAACATATGTGATCTTACCATATTTGACAATATGGATGCATCTAGGGGATCTTGTTTTAAGTGAAATTAGTCTATTAGTCTAAAAAAGAAAAATGCCTTATGATTTCATTTATATACAGAATCTAATAAAAAACATGAGTAAATAAAACAGAAAAAAACTTATTGATACAGAAAACAGTTAGATGTCAAATCGGAGAAGGTTGAGTGGAATGGTGAAAAAGTGAAAGATGACATCACAGTGATGGTGACATGAGAGATACTTCTGGCCTCTACCCTTGAAATTTTAACAAATTGAATAACTATAACACAGTGAAGGAACCTCAGTGGGCTCACAGGCATTCCTGTAAGATCCATACACCAAATAGAATAAATGTGGCAAAGGTTGAAAAGGAGGATGCAAGGACTGACCAGGCATTGTAGCAGTGGATAGAGCATTGGACTGGGATGCAGAAGACTCAGGTTCAAAACCCTGAGGTTGCCAGCTTGAGTGTAGGCTCATCTGGTTTGAGCAAGTCTCACCATCTGGAGCCCAATGTCACTGGCTTGAGCAAGGGTTCATTTGGTCTGCTGTAGACCCCTAGTCAATACACATATGAGAAAGCAATCAATGAACACATAAAGTGCCACAAAAAAGAGTTGGTGCTTCTCATCTCTCTCTTTTCCTGTCTGTCTGTTCCTCTCTCTGTCTCTTTCTGTCTCTGTCACACACACACAAAAAGGCAGGATGGAAGATAAAGTATTCTTCTGGTTGGTTTTGGAGCACAGACTAGAGAGACTGTTTCTATTTTTTTTCTCTGTTGGAACTACAGAGAAGAATGAAACTCAGAGTAACTGGGTTTCATGAAGCCCAAAGTGACTGTTCTTTTTTTTTCTCAGAAGATATGGGAAGGAGGGAAGTTCAAACTGTCTGGCTCTTGTGTGCTGGGCTTAAGGACAGGGAAGTCAGGACTGAGTGGCTCTTTCTTTGCCAAGAGAAGTGTGATTGAGGGTCAGAAGGTTGATACCAACAAATAAACAAACAAACAAACAAAACAGTGGTAGAGCAAGGATTCCCAGCTAGTGTTTCTGTGGTCTGTCCACAGTGCATAACCTGCACAGAGAAAAACAGAAACAAATGAAGGCCCACAATTTCCCAAATTCTACCTCCCTCACCTCATGGTATGGAGAGTGTCAATGACTGACATGATGATTAACTCTTCAGGTCAACTCTCTTCCCTGAATAACAGAGGTGTTCCACATCTGGTTCCCTGGTCTGTTGAGACATGGAGAGCAGTGCCTAGAGGCCTGAGACTGGATTTTCTGAAGCCTTAAAGTCCTAAAGCCAGAAAGCCTTCACAACACACCTGTTGGGCAAAGAAATTTGTAACAAGAGTTTTAGGTTTTCTCGCTTGTATTGGGGCAGCACCATGTGTACATAGTTTATAGAAGGCTCTGGTTGTTTGCTCTCAGGGCAGCAGATTACAAATTGTGGATTGTCTTCCTAATTGGCAGGGGATATTGTTTCCTATTGTTTGCTAGAGAAGGTTCTCCCCCCAGCATGTTTTGCTGGAGAATTCAGAAAGAGAGAGAATGCTGAAAGGCTTGGGAGCCCTGAAATTTTTTTCCCAGCCTGTTTGCCAGAGGATTGCTGAGACTAGTAGGGGTTTGTGGGTCTAGGGGATTCCAGAGAATGAGTTCAGTAAGTATGGAGTGCTGAGCAGTTTGGGAGCCCTGAGTGAGAGGGAAGCAGTCTTCCTGCCTGCTTTCTCATCTGCCAATACTAAACATTAATAAATGGAATGACCTACCATTTTATAGATCCACAGGCCCTTTATCATCTTCCAAAATCCAATGTGAATCTTCATGACTATGGTCACTGGCCCCCACAACACTCCACTAACCAATGCAACTGTGGTCCTGGCTACATCAGTGCAACAGCAACATCTTAGTGGAGGTTAGCCCAGGAATTTCACAGAGGTAAAAGTTGTAATACAGTGATACCTACTAAAAGAGAATAGTAACCTCTCAAAACTAAAATTTTTTCATATTATTTTCTGTTTTTGTATTTTTCTTTTTTCTCTTTATCTTTTCATAAATTTATTTTTCTTTAATTTTATATATTTTATTCTTATTTTTGTGAGTTACTTGTTTCTGACTTATTTTTGACTTTCACTCTGATTTCCAGGTTTTTTTTACTTGTCATTATTTTTTTAATTTTTTTATTATTCATTGTATTTTTTCAATATTTATTTTAATTATTTTTAATTTTTTGTTAGAATTATGAAAAATGCCACTCTCAAATGTCATCAAGGAAGAAGAAATTTAAAACCATGGTACAAAAGACAGACAAGTAGTTCAGAAAGAATAGGAAAAAATCTCCAAAAAGCAAACTCCATCATATGGAAAACATGGAGTTAAATGATACAGAATTTAAAATGGAAGTTTCTAAAATACTCATTGAGATGTGAGAAAACACTGATAGGCAATTTAATGTGTTGAAAAAACAAATTAATAAACAAAATGAGTACTTCACTAAAAAGACTGACCCTTTAAAAACAGAGATGAAGAACTCAATACATGAATTAAAAACTGAAGTTGCCACTTTGATTAATAGAATAGGCCACATAGGAGACAGGATCAGTGACATCAAATATAAACAAAGATGCTACAGAGAGAAGAAGAGAGAGACTTACTGATTTAAAAAAATGAGAGAGCTCTACCAGAATTATCTCACTCCATCAGAAAGAACAATATAAGAATAATGGGTATAACAGAAGAAAAGAGGGAGAAGGGAATGGAGAGCCTATTCCATATAAGTATAATAATAATTGATGAGAACTTCTCAAGCTTATTGGAGGAGTTATAGCCTAGATTCCAAAAAGAAATGAAAAACTGAGTTTTCACAATCCAAACAAACCTTCTCCAAGGCACATCATTATAAAATAGTAAAAAATCAATGACAAAGGATCCTCATGGTAGCTAGGGAAAAGAAGTACATAACATATAAAGAAAAGCCCATTAGGTTATCATCAGTCTTCCCAGCAGAAATTGTGCAAGTCAGATGAGAGTGGAGACACAAATATTCAAAGTACTGAAAGAGAGGAACTACCAGCCATCAAAAAATTTGGGAAGATTGACATTATACCAAGCATATATTTTTAACACAAGCCTTTGACAATAAAATTCAACTGTAAAAAGGAAGTAAAGAAGCCAACAAAAATGTGGAAATTAAACAACATGCTTCTAAAAAATGAATGCGTCAAAGAAGAAATAAAATCAAAGATCTAAAGATATATACAGACAGATGAAAATGGCAACACAATATATCAGAATTTTGGGGATGCAGCAAAGGTAGTAATAACATGGAAATTTTTATAATCACAGGCTTATATTAAGAAAAAGAGAGATCCCAAGTAAATAAGCTAACATCACATTTTAAAGAACTAGATAAAAAAAAAACCAAAAGCAACTGAAAGTTAGCAGCAGAAAAGAAATAGTAAAAATTAGAGCAGAAATAAATGAAATAGAGGACAAAAATCTATACAAAATATTAATACAACAAATAGTTGGTTCTTTGAAAAGATCAATAAAATTGACAAACCTCTGGTTAGATTCACTCATGAAAAAAAGAAGGACTCATATAAACAAAATTCCAAATAAGAGAGGAGAAATGACCACAGACATAATAGATATACCAAAGATCATAGTAAAATATTGTGAAAGATTATATGCCACTAAATTAACCCTCCCCCCAAAAAACCCCAAAGGAAATGGATAAATTCCTAAAACTATAAAATCTTCCTAGACTAAGCCATGAAGAAATGGAAAACCTACATGCAGGGAAGAAATAAGAACAACTATCAAAAACCTCCTCAAAAACTGAAGTCCAGGACCAAATGGTTACACTAGTGAGTTCTACCAAGCATTTAAAGATTTGGTACCTGTCCTTATAAAAACCTTTCAAAATATAGAAGAAAAAGCAATACTATCCAATACATTTTATGAGGCCAACATAACCCTCATACCAAAACCTGGTAAGGACAACTCAAGAAAAGAAAACTACAGACCAATATCTCTAATGAATACAGTTGCAAAAATAATAAACAAAGTACTAGCAAATCAAATACAACAACACATGAAAAGAATAATACTTCATGATCAAGTGGGATTCATTCCAGAGGCACAAGGATACTTCAACATATGGAAATCAATTAATGTAATACACCACATCAACAAAACAAAGAACACAAATTATTTGTTCCTATCAATAGATGCAGAAAGGAAGTCAATAAGATACAACATCCCTTTATGTTTGAAACATGTATTAAAATCAGAATAGAAGGGAAACACCTCAACATAATAAACGCTATATATGACAAACCATCAGGTAATATACTAAATGGTGAAAGAATGAAGGTTTCTCCTCTAAAATGAAGACTGAGACCAAACTGCCTACTCTCTCTACTCTTATTCAACATAGTTCTGGATGTTTTAGCCAAAGTAGTCAAAGAGAAATAAATAAATAAATAAAAGGTATTCATATCTGGAAAGAATATGTAAAGGTATCACTTTTTGCAGATGACACAATTCTCTATGTAAACATCTCCAAATACTCCACTGAAAAACTATTAGAAACAATAAATCAATACAGTAAATCACAAGATACAAAGTCAATATACAGGCCTGACCTGTGGTGGCGCAGTGGATAAAGCATCTACCTGGAAAGCTGAGGTCGTCAGTTCAAAACTCTGCACTTGCCTGGTCAAGGTACATAAGGGAGTTGATGCTTCCTGCTCCTCTCCCTGTTCTCTCTCTCTCTCTCTCTCCTCTCTAAAATGAATAAATAAAATAAAGTTTAAAAAAATAACAAAATCAATATACAAATGTTTGTTGCTTTTCTAAGTACTAACAATGAAACTTTGGAAAATAAACTAAAAAAACACAAAACAATTTATTTTACAATTGTAAAAGCAATAAAAAAATCAAATACTTAGGAATAAACTTAACAATGGAAGTGGAGTATATTCACTGAAAACGACAAAGCATTATTAAAAGAAATAAAAAAAAGACAATGAAATGGAAATATATTCTTGTTCATGGATTGGAAGAATCAATGTAATTGAAATGGACCTATTACCCAAAGCAATACACAAATTTAACACAATTCTCATCAAATTCTCAATGTCATTTTTAAAGAAATAGAACAAAATACCATCAGGTTTGTATGGAGCCATAAAAAACCTCAAATAGACAAACATTCCAGAGAAAAATAATGAAGCTGAAGGTATTACATCACCTTACTTCAAATTACAGTATAGAGTCACAATAACCAAAACAACATGGTAATAGCAAAAAAGAGACATACCGACCAATGAAACAGAATTGGGAACCCAGAAATAAAACCACATATATATGTAAAAATAGTCTTCGACAAAGGAGTAAAAAACATACAATTGGGAAAAGAAAACTTCTTCAATAAATAGTGTTGGGAAAATTGGAAAGCCACAAGCAAAAGAATAAAGGTTGACTACAGTTTGTTCCCCTGCACACACACAAAATTAATAATTTAAAATGGATCAAATACCTAAATATACAATCTGAAACAATAAATTATATAGAAGAAAACATAGGTATTAAATTTATGTACCTTGACCACAGAGGACAATTTATGAATTTGACACCAAACGCAAGGAAATTATAGACAAAATCCAATAAATGGGACTATATCAAACTAAAAAGCTTCTGCAAAAAAATAAAAAAATAAAAAATAAAAAGCTTCTACACAGCAAAAGAAACTGACCATAAAACAAAAAAGGCGTGAACCAAATGAGAGATAATATTTACAAACAACAGCTACAATAAAGGGTTAATATCCAAAATATATAAAGAACTCAGAAAATTTAACAACAAAGAAGGAAACATTCCAATTAAAAAATGAGGAGAAAACATGAACAGGCACTTCTCTTAAGATGACAATCAAATGGCCAACAGATATGTGTAAAGATGTTCATCTTCACTAGCTATTCTATAAATGCAAATCAAAACTACAGTGAGATATCATCTCACACCTGTTAGATTGGGTATTATAAATAAAACAGGTAATAACTAATGTTGGAAGAGTAGTGGAGAAAAAAAATTTCTCATTCACTGCTGGTGGGAATGAAAATTAGTATAACCATTATGGAAGAAAGTATGGTGGTTCCTCAAAAAAGTAAGACTAGAACTACCATACGACCCAGGAATCCCTCTACTGGGTATCTACCTGAAAACTATTGGTACATAAAGATACATGCACCCCCATGTTCATCACAGCATTATTCACAGTGGCCAAGACAAGGAAACAACCAAAGTGTCCCTTCATAGAGGATTAGATAAAGGAGAAGTGGTACATTTATACAGTGGAATACTACTGAGCTATAAGAAATGATGATATATTGCCATTCATGGCAACATGTATAAACCTTTAGAACATTATACTGAGTGAAATAAGTAAATCAGAAAAAACTAAGAACTATGTTATTCACACATAGCTGGGTTATAAAACTGAGACTCATGGACATAGATAAAGGTGAAGTGGTTACCAGGGGCAAGAGGATATGAGGGTAGGAGTGGGAGGAAAGGAGTAAAGAGGGGCAAATACATGGTGACGGAAAATGATTTGACTTTGGGTGATGGGTATACAACATAATCAACAGTTCAAATACTATAGAGATGTTTACCTGAAACCTTTGTACTCTTCTTGTTTAATGTCCCCCTCTTGAATTTAATTTTCTAAATAAAACTAAAAAGGAAGAAACGGTGAATTTTTCAAGGTGCACAAATTACCAATTTTTCTTTTTGTTTTTAACTTTTAGATTGTTTCTCTGAGATTTTAGTTACTATATCCATCTTCTGTATTTTTTATAAATTATCAGTTAAATATAAATTATCTAATAATAATTCAATTTTATTTCATGAGCACTTAGGTAGTGATGGTATATTTTTTCACCAGGATGCAAGTAATAAATTTCAGTTTGTTGTTTTAATTGTGGTTGTTTTTGATGTCAGGATTTATAGATATCCAATACCTAGATCCAATAATTCATTAATGGTTATAAAATGATGATAGTCTCTTTTTATAAATATTAAAAAGAATATTCTCATCCATGACTTTCTCCCCTTTCATAGCCATCAACTAATTCTGCATGTCTATGTGTCTGTTTTTGTCTTTCACTTATTTTGTTTTTTAAGATTCCATATATAAGTTATATCATACAGTATTTGTTTTAGTATGTCTGATTTATTTCACTTAGCATAATACCTGCTAAGTCCATTCATATTTTTTCAAGTGGCAAAATTTCATTCATTTTTATTTCTGAATAATATTCTGATGTGTATATATATGATTTCTTTTTTACCTGTTCATCTCTTAATGGATATCTATGTTGTTTCTACATCTTGGCTACTAGTACTAATGCTGCAATAAACAGAAGTGCATGTATCTTTTTAAATTAGTGTTTTTGTGGTATTTGGATAAATAATCCAAAATGGAATTGCTAGATTGTATGGCAGCTCTATTTTTAATTTTTTGAGGAATCTCCATATTTTCATAGTGGCTGTTCTAATTTACAATCCAACTAACAGTGTACAAAGTTTCCCTTTTCTCTACATCCTTGCCTGCACTTCTATTTGTTGATTTATTGATGATTGCCATTCTTAAAAGTGTGAGGTGACAGCTTATTTTGGTTTTAATTTGCATTTCCCTGATGATTAGTGATGTTAAACATCTTTCACATGTCTCTTGTCCATTTTTATATACTCTTGGGGGAAATTTTTAATCACCTCCTCTTCCCACTTTTAACATGAGTTGTTTGTGTTACCTTAGTGTTAAAAAATTCAAGACCTTTGAAAGGGAAAGGACATTAAGCAATAATAAATTATCGGCTGTGTGCATTTGAATTTTAGGAAGTGGATAAGGGAACACAATCTAAAAGTAACCTAAGGAATCCAGGATTTATGGAGGATTAAGAAACTTGCTCAAGGTCAGACAACTAGGATATGGTAGAGCCTAGATCAAAATCCAGAGTCAGCTGACTCTGAAGCACTCATGCTCTGTTTGGATATTAAGGATGATAAGAAGAATGTCAAGATGCTTTTGAGGTTTTGTGTTTGGGTACTGAAAGACAGGGCAGAGGTTGCCAAAAATGGAAATCAAGAGGAAGGTGTTATTGGGAAGAAAGATAAAGGTATTATTTTAGAATTAGTTAATTCTGTGTGGACAGAAGAAAACAGCAGTATGTTAAAATTGTTGGCCTGGTATTGGAGAAAGAGTAATTTGGAAACAGTTGACCTAATTGGTACACGTTGAAGCAGAAATTAGATAGGTGGAGGGTAGGCAAAAATGGAAGAGTAATAGAAACCAAGAGTCAAAGTCTCAAAGTCATACCCTGGTAAAATAAAGGAATCATTTTTAGAAAGCAAACTAGGGAGCAAGACCAATAAAGTGATGAGAGAAAGAGAAAGATGTGCATCATGGCAGGCCGAGGTGCAACCTCACAGCCAAGCTCCTCCATGGCAAACTGCAGAAAAAAATAGAGATGATATCCCATTCTTCTTTAATGACTTATTAAGTGGAAAATATTATGAATAAAAAATTCTTTTCATTTGTTATTTGGCAGTCCAGTTCACACCGGAAAATAAGTTTTTTTTTTAAATTTTGCCTATTAATTTCAAATAATAATAAGTTGTTTATCCAATGGTGACCAATTTTATTATTATTAGCAACTCATGGATTTGGAAATATTTCATGTTTTAATTCACTAAAATTACTATCCTTATTGTTCTTTAATTGGTTTTTCCCATTTTTGGCTAGTAGAAACTTCTTCAGGCTGATTCTTGAATTGTGACAGTACATCTTGCCACAACCCTGTCTTGGATTTCTTCTGTTCTACTTGTAAAGACAAGTGGTTTTTATGCTTTTCTTCTACATTTCCTGCCTCTGATCTGGATTTAAATGTTCTTTAAATAGTCTTTATTCTCTTAAATGAGAAAAGGACCACGATCTGGGCACTAAAAGGGATCATTGTTCTTGGGTTTGTCGCTATTTCTTGGACACTAGCATGAACAAAACTGTTCTACATAATATTTACATGAACTTTTTATCTTACATCTTTATCTCTTTCATATATCTGTTGGCTATTTGTATTTCCTCCTGGGAGAAGTGTCTGTTCATGTCCTCTTCCCACTTTTTTATTGGATTGTTTGTTTGTTGTTGAGTTTTGTGAATTCTTTGTATATTTTGGATATTAGGCCTTATCAGAGCTGTTGTTTGAAAATATCATCTCCCTTTTAGTTGTCTGTCTGTTTGTTTTGCTGTCAGTTTCTCTTGCTGTGCAAAAACTTCTTAGTCTGATTGTGGTACCACTTATTTATCTTTGCCTTCACTTCCCTTGCCTTTGGGGTCAAATTCATAAAGTGCTCTTTGTACCATATGACCCAGCAATCCCTCTACTGGGTATATAGCTCCATAACTCAAAAACATTAGTATGTAAAACACATACAGCCCCATATTCATTGCAACATTGTTCACAGTGGCTAAGACATGGAAACAACTAAAAAGCCCTTCAATAGAGGATTGAATAAAGAAGAAGTGGTACATATATGCTATGGAATACTACTCAGCCATAAGAAATGATAATATATTATCGTTTATGACAATATGGAAGGACCTTGATAACATTATATTATACTTAGTGGCATAAGTAAATCAGGAAAAGCTATGGACTGTATGATTCCATACATAGGTGGGACATAAAAATGAGACTCAGGGTCATGGACAAGAGTGTGGTGGTTACTGGGGGTGGAGAGGGGAAAGGAGGGGTGGGGAGAGGGGAGGGGCACAAAGAAAACCAGATAGAAGGTGACGGAAGTCTATATGACTTTGGGTGATGGGTATGCAACATAATCAAATGTCAAAATAACCTGGAGATGTTTTCTCTGAACCTATGTACCCTGATTGATTAATGTCACCCATTAAAATAAAAAAAAAAGAAAATCAACCTAGCCACTTTTGTGGGTAAAATTTTGCCAAACTAAGGTGAAAATGGCATTGTAGGCACAGTGAGTTCATGCATCTCTCACCACTGGATTTTGATAAGTTATACGAAACAAAAAGTGATTTTCAAATAAATAAAAAATAGTTACTTAATTTTAAAATAAAAGTCAAACACCAGTTAGCAGAAAAAGGAAAGTTGATGGTAGTCAAAGTTAAAGTGTGTTGTAGTGTTTTAATATCTCAAAGATATGGAGTTATATTTCTAGATGTAAAGCTATATCATGCAAAAGTCAATATACAATTTAGAATGATTTCTTTTGTTTAAAATAGAGCCAGTGTTTCATTTAAGCAGTAGTTCTCAGCCATTAAAGTTTTTTGAACATGTTACTAACTTCTGCATATATGTTTGCTTTTGTTTTAAAACACTCTAAATATGCATCTATTATTTAGACAAATTACTACATCTATCAAGTATGTAACCAATAGAAGAACAATTAAAGTGGGGCCTTCTGGGTAGAAAGAAACTGTTGCTTTTTTTATTGTAAACACAGTACATTTGAGAAAATATATTAAATACTTAAAATTTTTTTAAATAAGTAAATAAATTAAATCTTAAACTGTGTGCTACTCTCGCACATATAATTATTTTTTTTTCGCACATATAATTATTAAGGTTTACTTTTACTTTTAGGTTTGACTTAATTTAGCTTTAGTTCAATGGAGAAATCACAGGTCTCTGAGAAAACATGATTTAATCTCTGTGATTTAGTAACCTAAAATTCATTTGAAATTTTCTATTTAAGCCATATGATAACTGCCACCCACATGCCATCTGGTGGCATATATCCAGATGACACATTGGAAGTAATAAAATTCTCTGAAATTTATCCTATAAATCCAAACCAAGAAAGTGCTTATAAACAGATTTATATTGCTGAATGATGAGATAGAATTCAATTTTTTAAGAAGCATTTTAATTTAGCTAATTAAACAGCAACAACAAAAGCCTTCACTTTTGCTCAGTATTATTTAAAATTCTGGGTTCTTTTAGGAAAACAATTTGATTCTGTATATAAAAAAAATCACCCTCCTAAATTCAATTCCTGTTTTTGGTGCACCGCTAGAATACAGGAACTAGTTGGATAATATTGTTATATCATATTTTGTTAGTCATGACCTGTGCTCTAGAAAATTGCCTCTGTGTGTGTGTGTGTGTGTGTGTGTGTGTGTGTGTATATATATATATATATATATATATATATATATATATATATATATATTTTTTTTTTTTTTTTTTTTTGGTATTTTTCTGTAGCTGGAAATGGGGAGAGACAGTTAGACAGTCCCGCATGCGCCCGACCGGGATCCACCCAGCATGCCCACCAGGGGCGACGCTCTGCCCACCAGGGGGCGATGCTCTGCCCCTCCGGGGCATCGCTCTGCCACAACCAGAGCCACTCTAGCGCCTGGGGCAGAGGCCGAGGAGCCATCTCCTGTGCCCAGGCCATCTTGGTTCCAATGAAGCCTTGCCTGCGGGAGGGGAAGAGAGAGACAGAGAGGAAGGAGAAGAAGTGGAGAAGCAATGGGCGCTTCTCCTATGTGCCCTGGCCGGGAATCGAACCCGGGTCCCCTGCACGCCAGTCCAACGCTCTACTGCTGAGCCAACCGGCCAGGGCTATGCCTCTGTTTTATGTAAACTCCTAGAACAGTGGTCTGAGCCTTTATTGTAAATTAGAATTATCAGGGATGCTATGAAAAATCTGGTTGACAAATAAAACAGTATACGGATTATATTAGGCTCTTTAAAATTGTGAACAAGGTACCTAAATTTTTAAATATTTCCAGATGTTAACAAGGTGTAGCCAACTTTGAGAAACACTGTCCTAGAAGATTGTTTATTTTAAATAAAACTGCATACCAGTGGGGATAAATTTGAAGAATTTAAAAAATATAAAAAAGTATATTGAAAATAATTGAAGAGGTTATAATTTTGGGGATTGGAACAAAGGAAAAAATTAATAGACATATACTTTTATGGTATATTAAAAATAAAGGTAAAATTCATGTAGGTTAAATCTAATGTTATTTTCTAAGTAGTGCTAGGTTCTACAAATCAATATATAGCTAATAGTATGTGAATAATATAAGCTATTATATACAAATGAAAGAAATAAACCTTTTTTATAAGAATCAGTTTTAAAGGACCTAATAGAAGTTTTTAAATTAAGTGCAAGAAGTTTCTGTAAACACACAATAAAAGAAAATAAACATCATAGGAAAAACAGAATATTCATTGTGGTTTCTACAAGCACAATTATAATGTTAATTTACCCCTTTATTTTTTCATAATGCATTGTCCATATACAGGGGGTTTTTGGGTTATGACAGAGTTTTGTTCCTATGACAGTGAGGTAACCTGAATTTCCGTGTAAGTCAAAACATACATTATCCCAGGTGTCGGGAACCTTTTTGTCTGAGAGATCCATGAATGCCACATATTTTAAAATATAATTCCGTGAGAGCCATACGATATGTTTAACACTAAATACAAGTAAATCTGTGCATTTTATGTAAGACCAACACTTTTAAAGTACAATAAGTCTCTGAATTCTTCTTAATAACGTTGTTATGCTGTTGCTAACCAATGATGAATAAAGTACTTCTTACCACTAATGCAACTTCTGGTGCTGCATTGTTTTGCTGATGGCTTTGTAGTCTGGTTGATATGTGGTGAGGTTAAGTTTCATGCAGGCGTTGAGACTTCAATCCATTAAACGTGATCGTAGGTTGGTCTTAACGTTGTTGAGATGTGATAAAGACTGCTCACATGCATATGTGGAGCCAAACATTGTCAGTACAGCAATACTCACATGCTGCAGTGTGTGGTATGTGACGGGAAGCGCGTTCCAAGTTTTGACAATCAGCTGGTCCGCAGGTTGAAGTTTTTTCATTTCTCCCCACTTGTGTTTGCTCACCAACTCTGCTTGCTATCATGCAAGTCTTTCCAAATCTTCATTCAGTGACTTGAACTTATTCACCCACACGTCTGAGGCCTTCAGATCAGCAGCTTGTAGCTCAAAATTTCTGACAGAGACACCAAGGATGTAACTCAGGTCAGCGCCTGTCCACTGCGCACTTGTGTGGATGGGTGATGAACTTAAAAAGACAAGTGCGCTCACGAAATTCTCCAAAGTGCGCTTTGAATGACTGCAGGAGATTAGATGTGAAGCCCGCTAGCTGCTGGAGATCAAGATGTTGAGCAGGGTCACTTGCTGTGCATGCATTTTTAAACTCTCCCTGTTTTTCAAAGTGTAGTAAACGACCTGTTTCAGTGTTAGTGATGAAGAGTTCCAGCTTGTTTTCAAATGCAAACATTGCTTGTTGAAGGGATAAGACTGTATTTCCGACACCTTGCATTTTCACATTGAGCTGGTTCAAATGTTCAGTCATGTGCACGAGATAGTAGAACTTCAGGAGTCACTCAGTGTTAGCTAACTCAGGATCCTCAACTTTTTTCATTTCAAGAAAAGTCCAGATTTTGCTCAGACAAGCCGCAAAATGGCTGAGCACCTTGCCTCTTGACAACCAATGCACATTACTGAGCAGAAGCAGACCAGAATAATTATTCCCAATTTTATCCAGCAGTGTTTTAAACTGGCGATCATTTAAAGCTCAGGCAACAATAAAGTTGAGCACCCGAATGACCAGCAACATCACCTCACCAAGCTGCTCGCTACACATCTGGAGCACAAAGCACCTCCTCATGTAGGATGCAGTGAAAACTTAGGATGCGTCTCTTTTCATGTTCATGAGGAAGTGCTATGAATCCTCTGTTTTTCCCCACCATGCCCGGAGTACCATCAGTACACACCGAAATAAGTTTATCCATCGGTAGATTTTTTTCTTTAGCGAACTCAGTGAAAGACTTGATTAAATCCTCCCTTCTTGTTGTCTCTTTCATAGGCAAAACAGCAAGTCTTTCCTCAAATAGTGTGTCACTGACAGCATACCTTGCAATCAAGCTGAACTGGGATAAATGGCTTATGTTTGTTGACTCATCCAAAGTGAGAGAAAAGAATGGTGCTGCGTTTATGTCCTTCACTTGTCTTTCCTCAATTTGATTTGCCATCATGATGGTAGGATCGTGAACAGTTCTTGCAGACGGAGGCATGTTTTTTATTTGTTTGATTATCCTGTCTTTATCCAAAAAGTCATCAAAAAGTTCATTGGCAACATCAAGCATAAATGTTCTGGCATACTCCCCATCTGTGAATGGCTTTCCATTTCTCACAACTGCTAAAGCACCAGCAAAGATAGCTGAATTCCAGTCACCTTGTTGGGTCCAAACACGGAGTTGCTGCTGACTAGTTTGCACTCTGCACAGTAGCTCTTGACATGCTTTCTTCCTGCTGTCCCCTGCTGGATATTTTGATGCAAATGTAGTATGGCCTGTGTGAAGTGCCGCTTTATACAGTGTGTCCTTAAAGTCATGGTGCACTTTCGACCGGTCACAGGAAAGCAACAAAAGATGATAGAAATGTGAAATCTGCACCACCTAAAAGGAAAACTCTCCCAGTTTCATACGTATTCAGGCAGTTCGATGTGGGCTCATGCACAGATTTTTTAGGGCTCCTTAGGTAGCTATCCCTTATAGCCTCTACAGACTCATCACTGTCTGATGGCTTACCACAGGGGTCCCCAAACTACGGCCCGCGGGCCACATGTGGCCCCCTGAGGCCATTTATCCTGCCCCCGCCACACTTCTGGAAGGGGCACCTCTTTCATTGGTGGTCAGTGAGAGGAGCATAGTTCCCATTGAAATACTGGTCAGTTTGTTGATTTAAATTTACTTGTTCTTTATTTTAATTATTGTATTTGTTCCTGTTTTGTTTTGTTTTTACTTTAAAATAAGATATGTACAGTGTGCATAGGGATTTGTTCATAGTTTTTTTTATAGTCTGGCCCTCCAATGGTCTGAGGGACAGTGAACTGGCCCCCTGTGTAAAAAGTTTGGGGACCCCTGGCTTACCAGAATGTGGTTTCTCCACCAAACTGCTGGTTTCCTTCAACTGCTTATCCCACCGAGTAATGTTATTCCTATATGATGGCGCTTCGTTATAAACGTGCCGATATTCACGTTGCACTTTGGTCATGAATTCGAATTTAGCAAGCCACAGAACACACTGAACTTTCCTCTGTACCATCTACATCTTGACTGGCATGGCCATGGGCTGCTCCGCTGTATACATGGTGTTAGGTCATCATCTGCATATGCGCACATGCTGCCACATCATCCTACAGAAACTGGGAGGGTTTTCCTTTTATTTGGTGCAGATTTCACATTTCTATCGGTTTTTGTTTATTCATTTTTTTTTAGAGAGGAGAGACAGAGAGAGAGAAGGGGGAGGAGCTGGAAGCATCAACTCCCATATGTGCCTTGACCAGGCAAGCCCAGGGTTTCGAACCGGTGACCTCAGCATTTCCAGGTTGACGCTTTATCCACTGCACCACCACAGGTCAGGCATATCTTTTTTTGTTGTTTTCCTGTGACCAGTCAAAAGTGCACCATGACTTTATGGACACACTGTATTTGACCATTTCATAGATGCAATTTTATCATTGCATATTAGCCATACCGCAGAACCTGCTCTCTCCACAAAGGCAAATTCCTCTCTCCAGTCCTGCTGAAAAGTACGATACTCCTCATCTTTTTTCTTTTAGCCATCTTCTTCATCAACAGGGTTTCTGCAATTAGCTAGCTGACTACTTGATTAAAAAGAGAGAAGTTTACTTCCTGACTTCACAACGACGTGTGTACATTACGCATTATCCAGTAAAAATTTGGTGTTGTCCCTGAGGACAGCTGTGATTTGCTCCAGCCACCTGCACCCATGAACATGAGTGGTAGAAAATGAATGGATTGTAATACACGAGAATGTTGCCTGACCTGTGGTGGCACAGTGGATCAAGCGTCGACCTGGAATGCTGAGGTCGCTGGTTCAAAACCCTGGGCTTACCCGGTCAAGGCACATATGGGAGTTGATGCTGCCTGCTCCTTCCCCTGTTCTCTCTCTCTCTCTCTCTCTCTCTCTCTCTCTCTCTATATATATATATATATACACACACACACACACACATATATATATGTATATATATATTTCTTTGTCTCTCTTCTCTAAAATTAATAAATAAATAAAAATAATTAAAAAAGGAATATATGAGAATGTTTTATATTTTTAACGTTATTTTTTTATTAAATATTTGTCTGTGGGCCAGATGCAGCCATCAAAAGAGCTACATCTGGATCATGAGCCATAGGTTCCTGACCCTTGCCCTAACCTAAGTCACAGAAAAAGATATAAATATACTGTACTGTACATTGTACTGCATATTTTTCTGCTGCATGCAACCAAACTAGTTAGCTCAAGTATTCTGTAAGTACAATGCTAACAGCGTAAGCCAAAACACTCATGTTTCAATTATTTTAAGTTGTTTTTTTTTAATTTTTTTATTTTTTTTGTGGTAGAGACAGAGAGAGTCAGAGAAAGGGACAGATAGGGACAGACAGACAAGAAGGGAGAGACATGAGAAACATCAATTCTTCGTTGCAGCTCCTTAGTTGTTCATTGATTGATTTCTCATGTGCCTTGACCAGGAGGCTACAGCAGACCGAGTGACCCCTTGCTCGAGCCAGTGACCTTGGGCTCAAGCTGATGGGCCTTGCTCAAACCAGATGAGCCTGTGCTCAAGTTAGCGACCTTGGGGTCTGGAACCTGGGTCCTCCACGTCCCAGTCTGCCGCTTTATCCACTGTGCCACTGCCTAGTCAGGGAATTTTTTAAAGTTTTTATGGGAGTGAGCATCATATACTTGAAACATCCTATGTCACAACTGTGTATTTTTTTGAGTGTAAGTTTTGGCTTAAAATTTACATAATTTATGCCTGACCTGTGGTGGCGCAGTAGATGGAACATCGATCTGGAAATGCTGAGGTCGCCGGTTCGAGACCCTGGGCTTGCCTGGTTAGGGCACATGTGGGAGTTGATGCTTCCTGCTCCTCCCCCCTTCTCTCTCTCTGTCTCTCTGTCTCTCCTCTCTAAAAATGAATAAATAAATAAATAAAAATTTACATAATTTATAATAATTGTATTTGACATTTTTCTTTATTATTATTTTGAATTCTCATTTACTTCTTCAATACATAATTTTCCAGTCTGATCTAGCGTTTGGCATAAAAAGAACATAGTTGTTGATTACAACTGAAAAACACAGGATTTTTTTTTTCTTTCTCACTTACTTCTGCATGTTCTCATGAACTCTTTTTAGGACCTTAGAGTCTAAGCAGAAAATAACAGCAGTTGTGTTTCAATTTACGCTGCATGTTTTGCACCTGTTATATATTTATATCATTTGTATATAATTTTATTTAAAATTAAAATGTTATTCACTCAATAAAGATTAGAAGATGCCTCATATGATAACATCACATAGAAAATTCTCTAGAACAAGTTTAGTAGCAGAAAATAATACTTAATTTGCAAGTATTAGACTAAGAGTAATGTTCATGTAAAGCATTATGAAGGATTCATATATTTATATAGTGATTATAGCTTGCTCCTTAAAATTATAAATATACAACTATATATTTATATACATATATTTATGTATGCTCCACAAACTCTTCCAATTATATTTTTTGTTACCCTCTGAGAATATTAATTAACATCACTTTTCATGAATTTGATCTTCATTTTTCTTATTTAAGTGTTTTGAAAAGGTTATTATCATTTCAATTGAAGTTCAGAAGTCACACTAATTTGGGAAAACGTATATAAAAAACATTGTTAACCTAAAAAATGTGATGTATTTATACAAAGGAATATTATTTGACAGTGGAAAATAATAAAGTACTGATACATGCTCTGACATGGACGAAACCTGAAAACATTATGCTTAGTTAAAGAGGTCAGTCACAAAAGACAACATATTATGTGATTCAATTTATATTAACTGTCCAAAAGAAGCAAATCTCTCTCTATATATAGAAAGTAGATTAGTGATTGCCTAAGGCTCAGGGCTTGGTGTAGCAGATGGAGAGTGACAAATGAGAATAGATGGAGTTACTTTTTAGGGTGTTAAAAATATTCTAAAATTAAATTGTGATGGTTGCACAGTTCTGTAAATATATTAAAATTGTTAAATTCTACACTTTATTGGATGAACTTTATGGTATGTAAATTGAATTTTGAAACAGTTTTAAGAAGTATGAATTTGGGTGATACTAAACGGCTGGTTAGAGTTTATTGTTTTTATATGATAACCTACTTAAATAGTCTATAAGATAGATCCACCTTATATCATTATTGCTAAAGTGAATAATATGGGCCAATAAAATACATTTTGAGCTTCCTGTCAAAACTTTTGATGAATTAAGATAAAATTCTGGCAAGGCTATTGTTGTGATATGAGAAAGAGTAGCCAAATACATGAGATACAAGATGTAAAGCATCCTGTTTAGTGTGTGGTACATTAATAATGTGCTTAATGAATAAGTTTTTTTTTTTTTACCATCATCCTAATATTCATTACCACCACCATCATTATCATCACAACACTTGTGCTACAAAACATGAACACACAAACTTGTTCTCACCTCCTGAAGTTATTATTGTCAGTTTTAAGTGCGTATTTGGTGCCATATATCAACTATTGTTAGCTGCCACAATGATAGTGTAACTCGGGCTTACCTTTAAAATTCAATTCAATTCAACTAGGACAAATTTTACTCTACTTTCTCATGGTTGAGAAAGTTTATATTTCTATTAAAGATGAAAATTATATTCTTAAATGGGACAATCAACATTAATTTACCTTTCTTTTTCAAAGCCAGTATTCTGATAAAGGTGTAAGAAGAATACTATGCTACAGAATGAAAATTTTTACCATAGAAATAAGCTTTTTATTTTGAAGAGCAGTAGTGTGGAACTTTGTTACATTATTTTAATAAACACTTCACATTTTATGTGGTGTATTTAGTAAGTAGAAAATGCTCAATGTATATGCAAATTGTATAAAGATAATGCCATTACTAGTTACCATAGCAAATAGAAATAAATTGACATCATTATTGTGGAGGATAAAAATAAATTTCAAAGTTAAGGGAAAGAGATTGATGAAATTATATATACATAACACAGCATTATAGAGAGCAGAAAAGCAAATCTTGGAGGGAAGGGGGGGAGTGCGTTGGGGGTGGGGGACAAAGGGGATGTTAAGGGGAACACGAGGGTGGGTGATGTATTCAGTGGGACACTTAAATCTATGTAAATACAATAAAATAAAATCAATATAAAAAGGAAAAAAAATTCAAAGTTAAAAAATATTTTTTTATATACAGTCACAGTTTGATTTAATTCAAAAGTTCAAAATTCTCCCCCACCCAGTCACAGAATTTTGAAAACATTTCAGTGATACATTTATTTTAAAATATTGAATTTATTGGGGTGATACTGGTCAACAAAATTATATAAATTTTATGTGTACAATTCCAAAATACATCCTCTTTATATTGTATTGTGTGTTCACCACCCAAAGTCAAGTCTCCTTCCTTCACCATTTATCTCCCCTTTGCTCTGTTCTACATTTCCTCACTCCCTTTTCCCTCTGGATTGTGTCCATGTGTTTTTTTCTCTTTGTTTTAATTAGTGATTTTAGAGAGAGAAAAAGGGAGAAGAGAAAGAATGAGAGAGAGAGAGAGACATTGATTTGTTTATGTACATGCCCTGGCCAGGGATGGAACCCTGCACTTCATGATGATGCTCTAACAAACCGAGCTATGTGGCCAGGTCAATTTTTTCTTAATCCCTTTACCTTTTTCACCCAGACCCACTAAATCCCCTCTCCTCTGACAGCAGTTCTCTGTATCTACGACTCTGTTTCTATTTTGTTTGGTAATTTATTTTGTTCATTAGATTATACATAGGTGAAATTATATGGTATTTGTCTTTGTTTGACTGGCTTATTTCACTTAGCATAATACTCTCTAGGTCCATCCATGCTGTTGCAAAGGGTAAGATTTTCTCCTTTTTTATGATCAAATAATATTCCATTGTGTAACATACCACAGCCCTTTTACCCACTCATCCACTGATGGGGGCACTTTGATTGCTTCCAACTCATGGCAATTTTAAGTAAGGCTGCAATGAACATAGGTGTGGATATATATTTTTTTCAAATTAGTGTTTCAGGTTTCTTTTGATATACTTCCAGAAGTGAAATTGTTGGATGATAAGGCAGTTCCATTTTTAATTTCTTTTTTTGAGGAAAATTTATACTGTTTATCACAGTGGCTGCATCAATGTTCATTTTTAACAACAACGTCCAAGGGTTGACTTTTCTCCATATTCTCACCAATACTTGTTGTTTGTTGTTTTACTGATGATGGCTGTTTTGACAATTGAGAGATAATAGCTCATTGTGGTTTTAATTTGCATTCATCTAATCATTAGTGACATTGCATATGTTGTCATATGTTTATGGGCCACCTGTATGTCCTCTTTGCGAAGACTTTATTCAGGCCCTTTGCCCATTTGTTGAGTTGTTTGTTTGACATTGCGCTGTATAAGTCTTTATAAATTTTGGATATTAACCTTTGTCAGATGTATCATTGGTGAATTCAGTGGTGCTTATAATGGACAGATTGTCTACCATAGGCTTTATTAAAGCTCTGTTAAAAGTATTAGTTTTGGCACTGAAAAAGTAATTGAAAGGTTTAGTTTTTATCTTTCCTCCATCAATATTGAATATTCATATGGGTATTAGATCCTCTGAATATTCTGTCAAAATTGAATACCTTAAAGAAAACTTATTCTATGAAGTAATTTTTTTTTGTATGGAAGTACTCTCTTTCAGCAACATTTTTAAACATCTACGTTCCACTTATATTACATCAAATTCTTTTGTAAATTTGCTTCACTATTTCAGATAATTGATCAAGAATCTTTTTAGCCACTGTATAGCCAGTAACCACGGCCAACATCAAAGCCACCTGGTCCGTGCAGGTTTGCATTTGATTTGGACAGATGTTAATTAAACAACGGAGCCAAAAACTAATAGGCCATTACATTCAATCCTAGCTTGCACCCAGCGGGCAAGAAAATACACACAGTGAGAAAGCACTTTCCTTTCCATTCAGGGCTCCTAAAGCCACTGACTCATCCCAGTATTCCTAGAATTAAAGGTTTCTAACTCACCATCCTTATTCACCTCTGTTTCTCATCTCCTCTTTGCACAAACTCTGCATAAACTGGTTTCTCCTTCAGCACTCTGCCATCCTGGCTGCTTCTCTTTTGCAATGTTAATGGCAGGAACAGAGCAAGCAAGAGACCCCAGTCTGCTTCATTTTATAGTGTAGAAAATTAAAGCCTTTAAGCCAATATACAAATAAGGAAGTCTCTGATACAAAGCCACTTATCTGAGGCATAAATGGGCTTCCTCATAAGAGTGCACTACCCCACATCATGCAACAGTCAAGAATGTGGGAAAAAGCTTAGTTTTGAGAAAATCTTAGTATTAGAAGAATGTTAAAGAGATCTTAGTATTAAAAAGATGAGAAAGGCTTAGTCATAAAACGGAGCCTTATGCCAGTGGTTCTCAAAGTGCGTGCCAGGGCACACTGGTGCACCCTAGAAGATTTCCAGGTGCACCCTATGGTATTCCAGAGAAATATGTACTTGTTTGGGACCAAAAAACAAACAGGGTTTTTGGAGTTTAGATTTTTGGGGATCAGAGGTGTGGGGAATTGGCTGTAAGCTGACAATCTACTCAACCACCCACCTCACTTGCCTGATTAGGTTGCAAAAGGCTGTTAAGCTGTGATGCTGGATTGTTTGCATTACACCCTCCTCCCCTGTGTTCCCCAGAAAGACTAGAGACAAGTTTCTTCTATCATTTGTTTGGCGTAAGGTTAAGATGATATGTATGGTGGGGGTTTTCTGCACTTGGTAAAATTCTTGGATTGCCTTGGAAACATGATCAAAGATCTCTTTGATTTGCTAATGGCCCACTTTGCCCTATAAATAAAGCAAGATGCTGTTTTTTGGCATACTTTGTTCTTGCCAGCAGCAATTACAGGGCCCTCCTGACCCCGTTATTTTCTTAATTCCGCACTGTTCCCACTCAGGACCTTGAATTACTAGCTGCATTGTAATTCCAGATATACAAATCTGTTCCCATACATAAAAATAAATATAGTTACTCTATTATACTATTTTATTACTGAAATACTGCTCTTTTTGTTGACACATCATTATTATATTTATTATTAACACATCATTATATTATTTTTAGATAAATACACTAAAATAAAATGGATAGATTTCTCAAAAGGAAGCGTGATATTGAAGAATCTGATTCTGGAAGTGAGCAAACGTTAAGTGTAAATAAAAGAGGACTTGAAGGCTGACAGGCAGAATTTAATTTATAGCATTTTCCATCACTTAACACTGAACAGTATGATTGGATTAGAAACTCACTCATGGAAGCTTCAAGTGATTTTGGTTTAACATTAACAGAAGAAGAACTGGCAGATATATCCACTGATCGTGGATTGATGATAAAACATAAGGAATTGTCTCTTAAAGGCTTTTGGATTTTTATAAAAGGAAAATATGTGGCAATATCTAAAAAAGCTTTGAACATTTGACTATAATTTTCAACATCCTATTTATGTGAATTAGGATTTCTTCTCTCAACACAATTACGAGTAAAAAGAGAAGAATTATTTAAAGTATTGATGAGGAAATGAGTGTTTGCCTTTCAAATATATGCCCAGACATTGAAGAAATTGCTGGCACACATCAGGCTCATGATTCTCATAAACACAAAAATGAAAAAACAACACATTTGCACTGAGACATGCTGAATTTACTAAATCTTACTAAGAATGTATCTATATATATAAAAACATAACATTTTGTCATTTTTTAAATTTTTAACCCCTCTTTTTTATGAATTCTAAAAAGCATTACTCAAAAAATGTTACATAAAAATGTTTTTTAATGTCAAAATAAATTTAATTTTGTCATATTTATTTTGTTTAATTACCATAAAATCATGCTTAGACTTTATATATATTTATACATACATTTTAAATATTTGACTTAATTATTATAACATATTTCTTAGAAATTTGTATATAGTGTGCCTGCAATTATCTGTAGGATTTTAAATATGCCCCAACTTCAAAAAGTTTGAGAACCTCTGCCTTATGCTATGAGGACCTTGCCAGCTTATAGACTGTCCCCCACACCCAATACAATCTATAAGCGAGCAAACATATATATATTTACAAACTTATTTGACTAATAGTCACCCAGTCTTGATGTTTTACTTACTTTTTACTCCTTTCATTAGCTGCCAAGCTCAGCTGATAAAAGACATTGTTTAAAGGGGTAAGTGGGAAGCCAGAAAAATTAATTTTTCCTATGCTTGGGAAGATTTATATAATCAGCTATTAATTCATATTTTCTACTCTTCAGAAGAGAGAAACACCTTTTTGATGATAAAAGGAAGGGTATTAGTATCCATTTATTTTGAACATGTTGGCTGTTATTCTGCCCTTGAGTGACATGCAGAGGTGTGTGCACATCAATCAAGGACTTCATATCTGAAGAAATAGTGTCCTCAGTCAAGTATTGTCTGAAGATGCCCTAAGTGTAATGAAAGGGGAGCAACAAGTGCTTCAGATGCTTAACAGTCAATACAGTTTCATAGCAGCCAATGAAACACTGCTAAGTTTTTTCTCAGAAAGCCAGAAAATATTCAATTTTTTTCTGGAAGTCAGTGAAAACTCAGCACTAGAAGTAGAGCTTCAACTATTTAGTAAATGATACAAAACATATCAAAAGGGAAGGCAACTTAAGAAAAAAAACCCACAAAAGCTTATATGCATACCTAATTGGCTTATGTTCTTACCCATCTTGCATAGCTTAAGTCGGTGGCTGCCAGTAAATAGAGGCTGCAGCCCTTGAGGACTTGCTCAAATTGGGAGCCGTTAAAGATTCAATGTGACTTCAAAATGAGTCATCATTTTAAGTTTCGAGCAGACCCAACTATCTTTTTTAGAAACAATAATTCTAAAAACATTGTTAGTGAGGTAGAAGGTATGTCAATAGTGGACAGATTATTAATTTTTAACTCTTTGTCCCTTTTGTTATTTTTATATTCAATTATTTTCTAGACTTGGGTAGTTAACATTGGTTACTTAAGACACAGTGATATTTATTGTAATACAGATAAACAATTTAGCCTGACCAGGTGGCGGCACAGTGGATGGAACATCCAAATGGGACGTAGAGGACCCAGGTTCGAAACCCCGAGGTCGATGGCTTGAGAGTTGGCTCACTTGGTTTGAGCAAAGCTCACCAGCTTGAGCCCCAGGTCGCTCATTTAAGCAAGAAGTCATTCAGTCTGCTGTAGCCCCCGGTCAAGGTACATATGAGAAAGCAATCAATGAACAACTAAGGTGGTATAACGAGGAATTGATGCTTCTCATCTCTCTCCTTTCCTGTCTGTCTGTCCCTATCTGTCCCTCTCTCTGACTCTCTCTGTCTCTGTTACACACACACACACACACACACACACACAAGAAAACCAAAAAACAACAACAACAACAACAACAACAAAAACAATGTACAATGGGATAACAATTCATGGATGTAAAGTATTTGTTAGAGACTTTACTGAAGTTCTTACTCTTCAGCATCAACATCTAGTGGCAAGAACCTTTCTAAAAAGAACTAAAGCGGCTTCCTAAACCTAATAGAGTTATGTAGCTAATTTAACTGTGTTTCATTGATGTAAACAACATTTACTTGAATACTAACATATTTTTAACCAAATAAAGTTATCTAATAGAGAAATATTGTTATGCTTATGTTACAGGGAAAGAATTTACCCTCTTTTTATAAGTTGTTCGTGTTACATATTTTTATCACAAAGTGATAAAAATCAGAAAGTAGTGGATTCATCGTATAGCCTGTTTGTGTACATGTTCTTGTATGCATACAATAGTCATATTTTCCATGGTATGATCAATGTTATTAATTTACTCATTTGCACATTGACCCTTTTATTCCCCAGAGATCTTTTAATACACAGTACTTGACAACCATGCTCTATGAATCTTTACCTTCTTCTCTTTACTATTAGCAGAGTTTCAGAGAAGAGTCTCTGCTACTTCCCAACGTGAACATGCCTCCATGGCATGAAATTGATCTACCATCTGGGCCTGCCAAGTATCACTGTAAGGTTTTGGACTTATTTTTGTACAAAGGTTTCAAAAAAATCTATTGTCTTCAGATTAGATCTATGTTCCTGCTTTAAAAAACCTTACTTTGCTTTTATTACCATCTAATTGTATAGATTATTTAGGAACAAATTTCTAGAAAATCTAAAATAAATTTAGTATCTTTATTTCTTTCCCTTAAAATAATTCCTTTACTTGTGACAATCTAACATCAGGCCTTATTGTTTTTGTTTTTAAATTTCTCTCTGAAAGGTTACTAATGACTTGACTAAATTCAACAGCCTATCTTTAATCTAATCACTTATAACAAAGTCTCACAATTCTTACTCCATTAAGTCAGTATATTATGTAACATTTTATACTTACAAAAAGATATCAAGAATAATGCAATGGCATCTGAATTTGAAATAACTGGGTTTAAAACATAATGCATTACAAAACTTTCATGTACCCCTTTCTTCCCTGGTCACATTCTCTCTTTTCTTTGTTATCGTCCCTTCCTCTTTTAGGAAGCCACTGTTAGGAGTTTTGTATTTTTTATTATTTATTTTTATACTAATAATGCATATATATGTATCTCTAAATATTCTAATACTGCCCCAAATGTTTCAACTTTTATTTAAATTAAATTATATCATGCGTATTTTTAGGCAATTTAGTTTTTATATTTTTGACACTGATCTGTATTTATATTGTAGTTGTGTAATATACATTTATATTGTGCATAGTATTGCACTGCAGGGAATCAGTTACATTTTCTCTCTTCTATTGAAGAGCATTTAGGTTTCTAAAGTTTAAGTTTTATTGATGTATAATTGACATACAGCACTACATAAGTTTAAGATGTATAGTATAATGATTACTACAATAAGTTTTTAACATTCATCACCTAATAAAGGTAGCAAAATATTTTTCCTTCTGGTGAGAATTTTTAGGATTAACTCTCTAAACAACTTTAAAATGCAACAGTGTTAACTATAGTCCTAATAATGCACTTTAAATTCCCAGTACTTGTTTATATTTTTTTATAACTTAAAGTTTGTATTTTTTGAGCATCTTCAACCAATTCTCCTGCTCCCCAACTTCTGGTGACCACAAGTGATATCTCTTTTTTATGATTTTTTTTAGATTCAACATATAAGTGAGATCACACAGCATTTGTCTTTCTCTGTCTGACTTACTTCACTTAGCAGAATGCCTTTGAAATCCATTCATGTTGTTGCAAATGGCAAGATTTTTTTTTATGGTTGAATAATATCCCATGGTGTATTTTTCATAACTTATTTATGCATTCAACCTCTGATGGTCAATTAAGTTGTTTCTGTATCTTGGCTTTGTAATTAATGCTGCAATGAACATAATGTTGCTGATATCTCTTTGACATAGTGACTTTTTTTCCTTCAGATACATATCCAAAAGTGAGATTGCTAAATCACATAATAACTCCTTCTTAATTTTTATTTATTGATTTTTAGAGAGAGAGGAAGGGGGAGGGAGAGAAAGATAGAGAGAAAGATTGATTTGTTTTTCCACTGACTTATGCATTCATTGATTCGTCCTTGTATGTGCCTTGACTTGATATCGAACCCACAACCTTGGCATACAGGGATGATACTCTAACCTCCATACTATTTTCCATTATGCCTATACAAATTTTCATTCCCACCAACAGTGCACTAAGGTTTTGTTTTCTCCACATCTTCATCAAACCTTAACTATTATCTTTTTTGTAATAAGGTGTGAGGTGATAACTCATTGTAGTGCTGATTTGCTTTTTCGCCATGATTACTAATGTTAAGCACTTTCTCATGTACTTGTTAGCCATTTGTGTGTCTTTGGAAAATGCCTATTCAAGTTTTGTGGGGTTTTTCTTTTTTACCATTTTTAAATTCAGTTTCTTAAAGGTTTTTGCTACTGAGTCATATGAGTTCCTTTAAAATTTTAGACATTAATTCCTTATCAGATATATTGTTTGAAAAAAAATTCCCCATTACATAGGTTATTATTTTCATTTTGTTGATTGTTTCTTTTGCTGTGCAGAAACTTCTCAGTTTGCTGAAATTCTACTATTTCTTTTTTGTCTGTTTGTTTTGCTTTTGTTGCTTGTTCGTTTGATGTCACATCAAAAACTCTCATTGCCAAAACCAATGTGAAGGAGGTTTTCCCCCGTTTTCTTCTAGAAATTTTATAAATTTAGGACTTAACATTTAAGTCCTTAATCCATGTTGAGTTCATTTTGCTGAATGGTGTAAGATAGAGGTCCAATTGCATTATTCTGCATGTGAATATCCAGTTTTTCCAACATCAGTTATTAAAAGAAAAAAAAACTACCTTTTCTCCAATACAGTGTTTCTGTATTCCTTGTTATATATTACTTGCACATATACACAAGGGTTTATTTCTGGGCACTCAGTTTTGTCCCATTTTTCTAGGTTCTTATTTTTGTATTCATGATATACTGTTTGCTTGCTATAGGTCTGCACTATTGTTTGATATCCAGTAGTGTGATGCCTTTGGTCTTTTCCTTTCTCAAAATTGTTTTGGATATTTGGAGTCTACAAGTTCCATACAAATTTTAGGATTTTTTTCTATGTATGAAAAACATCATTGTCATTTTGAGAGGGATTGCATTGACTCTACTATTGGTTTGAGGAAGTAAGTACATTTTAACAATTAATAGTTCTGATCCATGAACACAGGATATTATGTCATTTGTGTGTTCTCCAATTTATTTTATCAATATCTTTATGTGTGTGACAGTGACTGAGAGAGACACACAGAGAGATAGATGGGACAGATAGGAAGGGAGAGAGATGAGAAGCATCACTTCTTCATTGTAGCACCTTAGTTGTTCATTGATTGTTTTCTCATAGGTGCCTTGATGGGAGAGAGGGGACTACAGCAGAGCGAGTGACCCCTTGCTCAAACTAGTGACCTTTGGGCTCAAGCTAGAAACCATGGGGGTCATATCTATGATCCCACTCTCAAGCCAGCTACCCTGCACTTTAGCTGGTGAGCCTGCACTCAAGCTGGATGAGCCTGCACTCAAGCCGGCAACCTGGGGGTTTCAATCTTGTGTCGTCTGAGTCCCAGTCCGATGCTCTATTCACTGTGCCACCACCTGGTCAGGCTTCTTATTGTTTCAGTATACAGATCTTTTATTCCCTTGGATTTATATATTGGATCTATTGTGTTGTGCATTTTAATTTTATGTATTGCTACTTTACTACTTTATTATTATATTTTTTTCATTGATTTTTTTGGGTTTTCAGTTATAGAATAATCTCACCTATAAATAAGGGTACTTTTAGATGCCAAATTTTTCGAAAAACGGTGCATCTTTTACATGAGGAAATATGGTACTTTGTCTTATGCAACTGTACTGGCTAATACATCTAATGCAATGTAAGGAATATTGTATACAGTGAGAACACTTTAATTGGAAATTCTGTGATGCTTACAGATTGAGAAATATGCTGGTTTGGGAGATGATCATTAAATATATGAAAGTGTACATAATTCTTACTGAATTTATGTTTTCAAAAATTTAACTATTACTGAATTTAGTGGAATGTTTTTTTTAGGTATGTTATAAAGATATACTGCATTTCCTTTCTTAGTTCTAGTACTATGATAATTGTGTTTATTGCTCTTTATGTTGAACCACTGTTGTATTTTCAAATAAATTCCAGTTAGTTAAATAATTTAATGTGCTCCTGAATTTTCTTTGCTATTTTATGTAAGATTTTTGCATTAAATAGTTATAAGTGAAACCAGAATGTAGTTTTCATTTGGTTAAAATTAACCATGCTATATAAACAAATTTGGGCATTTTTATTCTTTTTATATATTCTGTAATAACTTTAGAAATATTGGGATTAAAAAATCTTTAAAGATTTTAGAGAATTTTTTTGAGAACTATAAAATTTTAGAGCTTTTTTGTAGGTAAATTATATATAATTAGATTATTTTTTGTATGAGAAATTGTTTAGTATTTTAATTCTACTGCAGTCAATTTTTGTAAACTGTATTTCCGAAGGAATTATTTATTTTTTAAAATTTTGACACTAAATTGCATAGACTTTTACAAAATAGTCTCATTTGAAACAATTGAGTTATTTTCAGTTGTCATTTCTGATTATGTGCATTTGTGTTTCCTTTTTCTTTTGCATTAGTGTTTTGAGATATTAATTTTTTCCAATGAACCAGAATTTTTGTTTATTTATGATTTTTACCGTTTTCTATTTCCTAACTCATTAATATCTTCTTTTATTTTTAAATTATTTTTATACTTTTCTAGACTTTTTAAGTTGAGTGGTTCATTGAGTTTGAATTTTCAATGTTGTCATTATAAGTATTTTCATGTTTTTCTTTTGATAACTGCTTTGCTGCAGCCCTTCATTGTTAATCACAAGAAATTCTCCAACTATTGTTTTATACTTCTGCTTTAACCAAAGAGTTGTTCACTAGCATGTTTTAAAATTTGTTTTTAGGCTGAGTGAAAGGAGTTGAGAGATTGAGAAAATAAAAAGGAAAAATAAACTCATGGACATGGACAACAGTGCAGTGATTCCTGGGCAGGTAAGGGGTTGGAAGAGGTGGAGGAGGGTATGGGGAGAATAGTGATGTATGGAGACTTGAGTTGAGGTGGTGAACACACAATACAGTGTACAGATAATGTGTTGGAGAATTTTGTATCTGAAACTTGTATAATTTTGTTAACTAGTGTCACCTTGATAAAAAGTTAAATTAAAAACAAAAAATAATTTTTTGTCATGTAAAAAGATCTTTTTTTTTCTTCTGCAATGTCTAGGCCATGTATGCAGAAGAGATTTGAAACGGTTATTCCATTTCATTTTACAATGGCCCAATGTTATTTTATCCCATGCGTGGGAAGATCTTTTTTAAACAATTGTTATTAATTTCTAGAATTCTGCCTGTATTGTTTTCATTTTTGCAATTATTGAGATTTTTTACAACCAAATATAGTTTTTTACAAATTTTTTATGAGCACTTGGAAATATATATATATATATATATATTCTTTATAATCTAGAGTACTTATACAATATCAATTACATCATTGTGAATTATAGATTTGGTATTATGAAATATTTCTCTTTCATTTCATGCTGTCTAACATCTACCTTGTTAGAAATCAAGATCTTGACTCCTTTTTGTTTCCTTTTTTTTTGCTTTTATTTGGTATGAAAATTAGTATATTTTTATTTTTAATATTTTGAATCCTTTTATGAATATAATGTGTTTTTTTTAATAAATTTTTATTAATGGTAATGGGATGACATTAATAAATCAGGGTACATATATTCAAAGAAAACATGTCTAGGTTATTTTGTCATCAAATTATGTTGCAAACCCCTCGCCCAAAGTCAGATTGTCCTCCGTCACCCTCTATGTTTGTATACCATTTGGATTTTGGTTTTCAGTTAGTCAAAAATATTTTCTTTTAATCTGTAACTCAATACCATATGTATTTATTAATGCTGTATGTGTGATGTTTTTAATCTCAGTTCTGTTCCCTACCAAACTCTGTATATTAAGTTTTTTTTTTTCTTTTCTCTATCAGATATCTATGCCTCTGTCTCTCTCACATTAGTTTTGGCATTTAGGAAGACTTCAGTTTTTGTTCTGATAATGCCATTATATTAATTCTTTTATTTAGCATCCTTAATCTCGTCTTTCTCTTAAGGTACTTTTTATTAGTTTCTTACTTTAGGAATTATTTAAAATATCTACAAACTGCTTCATTTTCTTTCCTTTCTTTCCAAATCATCTAAATTAAAGTTATATTCCTATATTCTTGGTATAATATATATAAGGCAATCACTAGCTTATTCTGCTTATTATTGATTCTGTTTCTCATCATTTTTGATAGTTGCAATATATCATTAGAAGATGCCATAACATTTACATCTATTCCATTCACCTTTATTCCCATCATTTACACTTAATGACATAGTTAAATATATTTAATGCTTACCACCATTTGAATATTTCCCTGTAGTCTGAAGTTCATTCTTTAATACATGTAAGCAAAAATTTGCTTATAGTCTTTGTGCTTGGCTTGTGCTCTCAGTTTCTTAAATTACTTTAGGAGCATCTTAGAGCACTGCAGTTGACAAGCTTGATGCTATTTTATTAAGTAATACACATATGTCCTCTCACTACATACACTCTTCAGTACTATATATTGAGTACTATATCTCTAGCCCTTTCCCGCAGTAGCATCTAAATTTTCATTCCTCTTATTTGCATTGTTCCTACCCCAGTATATTCTTGTACTATGCCCAGCAGTTTCTTTTTAGTGCAGGCTTAAAATTTTCTAGCAAAGTTTTTTTCATTGGGTGTTTCCAGCCGTTGAGGGTTCAGGACACCCTAATGCCCTGGACAGTTTACTGATATTATTTGACAAATTGGAGTTACAAAGGTCATTTCCAGTGGAACACCCTGAAGAATGTTCCAACTTGAATGGATAAGCTCCATTTTTTAAAATTAATTTTAATTTATTGTATTTATATTTAAATGGATTCAAGTGTCCCACCAAATATAACACCCTCATTCCTAACCATGTGTTCCCCATTATGCCCCCTTTTACCCCCTCCCCTTAATTCCCTACCCACTTCCCTCTTGGATTTGCTGCCCTGTTTTCTGTATCTATGTGATATGTATATATAGTCTCACTAATCCCTTCACCTTCTTTTATCCCATCCCGTTATCCCCCTTCATTTGACAGATGTCCATCTGTTCCCTGTGACCCTGCCTCTGTCTCTATTCTGTGCCTCAACTAGCCATGTTCATTAGATTCCACATATAAACGAGATCATATGATATTTGTCATTCTCTACCTGGCTTATTTTACTCAGCATAATTCTCTCCAGGTCCATTCATGCCATTTCAAAAAGTAAGATTTTCTTTTCACAGCTGCGTAGTATTCCATTGTATAATTATACCACAACATTTCAATCCACTTGTCCACTAATGGACACTTGGGCTGTTTCCAAATCTTGGCTATTGTAAACTATGTGGCAATTAACATGGTGGTGTATACATTCTTTGGAATCAGATTTTTTGTATTCTTAAAATATATTTCTAAAAATGGAATAGCTGGGTCAAAATGCAGTTTCATTTTTAATTTTTTGAGGAAACTCCATACAGTTTTCCACAGTGGCTGCACAAGTCTGCATTCCCACCAGCATTGAAGGAGGGTTCTCTTTTCTCCACACCTTCATCAGCACTTGTTGCATGTGGTTTTGCTAATGAGTGGCATTCTGACAGGTGTGAGGTGGTATCTCATTGTGGTTTTAATTTGCATTTCCCTGATGATTAGTGATGTTGAATTTTTTTTTTCATTTGCCTATTGGCTATCTGTATTATCTCTTCAAAGAAGTGTCTATTCAGGTTTTTTACCCATTTTTAATTAGATTATATATATATAATATATATATATTGTATATATATATAAATATATATATATATATTTTTTTTTTCCTGATGTTGAGTTGTAAAAGTTCTTTATAAATTTTGGTTGTTAACCCTCTGTCAGACATACTGGCGAATATGTTCTCCCATTGTGTGGGTTGTTTTTTTTATTTTGTTAATGGTGTCTTTTGTTGTGCAAAAGCTTTTTAATTTGATATAGTCCCATTTCTTTCTTTTATCCTTCTTTGATTTCACTTGCCTGTGGAGATAAATCAGCAAAAATATTGCTACAAGAGATATCAAAGAGTTTATTGCTTATGTTTTCTTATAAGATGTTTATGGTTTCACGACTTACATTTAAGTCTTTTATCCATTTTGAGTTTATTTTTGTGAATGGTGTAACTTAATGGTCTAGTTTCATTTTTTTTTTTTTGCATGTACCTGTCCAATTTTCCCACCATCATTTGTTAAAGAGACTGTCTTTACTCCATTATGTACTCTTACCTCCTTTATGTAATATCAATTGACTATAAAGGCATTCATTTATTTCTGAGTTCTCTTTTCTGTTCCATTGATGTGTGTACATGTTTTTATGGCAATACCAAGCTGTTTTGATTACAATGGACTTGTAGTATTACTTGGTATCAGTAAGTGTGATACCTCCCACTTTATTCTTCATTCTCAAGATTTACTCTAAAAACTTTATTTTTTGTGATTGTTTAATAGTGAAGGGGATTGTTTCCTTAATTTCTCTTTCATATAGTTTATTATTGGTGTATAAAAATGCCACTGATTTATGAATATTAATTTTATATCCTGCCACTTGGCCAAATTCATTTAACAGGTCTAGTAGCATTTTGACAGAGACTTGAGTTTTCTATGTACAGTATCAGGTCATCAGCAAAGAATGATAATTTTACTTCTTCTTTTCTAATTTGGATCCTTTTATTTCTTCTTGTCTGATTACTGTGGCTAGGACTTCCAGAACTATGTTGAATAAGGATTGTGAAAGAGAACACCCCTGTCTTGTTTCTGATCTTTAGGGGATTGCTTTTAATTTTTTTCCCGTTGCGGTTAATGTTGGCTGTTGGTTTGTCATAGGTGGCTTTTATTATGTTGAGATATATTCCCTTTATTCCCACTTTACTGAGAGTTTAGATCATAAATATGTGCTGGATCTTATCAAAATGCTTTTTATGCATCTATTGATATAATCATGTGATTTTTATCCTTCCTATAGTTTATGTGATGAATCACATTTATTGATTTGTGAATATTGTACCAGCTTTGCCTCTCTGGAATAAATCCCACTTGATTATGGTATATGATCTTTTTGATGTATTGCTGGATCCAGTTTGCTAATATTTTATTGATAATTTTAGCACCTATGTTCATCAGGGTTATTGGCCTATAGTTTTATTTCTTTGTAGTGTCTTTATGTGGTTTTGGAATGAAGATAATGTTTGCTTCATAAAAGGAGCTTGGAAGTCTTCCCTCCTTTTAAATTTTTAAAAATACTTGTAGCTTGAGAAGTATGGGTGTTAGTTCTTCTTTGAATGTTTGGTAAAATTCACCTGTGAAGCTATCTGGTCCAGAACTTTTATTTGCTGGGAGGTTTTTTGATAAATATTTTAATTTCATTTGTTGAAATTGGTCTGTTTATTTTTGTTTTGATTCTTCCAGATTGAGTTTTGGAATATTGCATGTCTCTACGAATTTATCTATTTTGTCAAGGTTGTCCAATTTTTTGGCCCATCAATCTTCATAGTATTTTCTTAAAACTCTTTGTATTTCTATGGTGTTAGTTTTACCTCACCATTTTCATTTCTGATTTTATTTATTTGAGTCCTCTCTCCATTTTTCTTGATGAGTCAGGTTAAAAGTTTGTCAATCTTGTTTACCTTTCCAAAGAACTAAGTCTTGGTTTCATTGGTGTTTTCTGTATTTTTTAAAACCTCTATGCCATTTTTTTCTGCTCTGATTTTATTATTTTCTTCTTTCTACTTCCTCTGGGCTTTGTTTTTCTTTTTCTACTTCCTTTAGATGCAGAGATAAGATTATTTGGGCTTTTTCTTGCCTCTTAAGGTATTACTGTAATGATATGAACTTCCCTCTCTGAACTTCTTTTTGTGTCCATAGATTTGAGGTTGTTGTATGTTTATTTTCCATTGTTTCAAGGAAATTTTTTATTTCTTCTTTGTTTCATTGTTAACCCAATTCATTATTTAATAACATGCTACTAAGTCTACAAGTATTGGAATATTTTGCAGTTTTTCTATTATAGTTAATTTCAAGTTTCATGCCATTTTAATCAGAGAAGATGCTTGATATGATTTCAATCTTCTTAAATTTACTGAGGCTTTTTTTGTGTACTAACAGGAGGACTACCCTGGAGAATGTACCATGAGCATTTGAAAAGATTGTATATTCTGCAGCTTTGGGATGAAATTTCTGAAGATATTTATTAAATCCAGTTGATCTAGGGTGCCATTTAAGACCACTGCTGTTTGGTTAATATTCTTTCTGCAACATCTATCCATTGATGTTGTTGGTTATTAAAATCTCCTACAATTATAGTATTGCTGTTGATCTTACCCTTTATGTCCATCAAAATCTGCTTTATATATTTAGGTACTGCTATATTAGGCGTATAAATATTTACAATTGTTATATCCACCTGCTGGATTGCTCCATTTATTATTCTGTATGTAGTGACCTTCTTTATCCCTTAATATAGCCCTTGTTTTTGTTTTTGTTTTTGCATTTTTCCGAAGCTGGAAACAAGGAGACAGTCAGACAGACTCCCGCATGCGCCCGACCAGGATCCACCTGGCATGCCTACCAGGGGGTGATGCTCTGCCCCTCTGGAGCATTGCTCTGTTGCATCCAGAGCCATTCTAGCACCTGAGGCAGAGGCCACAGAGCCATCTTCAGCGCCTGGGCCATCTTTGCTCCAATGGAGCCTTAGCTGTGGAGGGGAAGAGAGAGACAGAGAGGAAGGAGAGGGGGAGGGGTGAAGAAGCAGATGGGCGCTTCTCCTGTGTGCCCTGGTCAGGAATCGAACCCAGGACTCCTGCATGCCAGGCCGATGCTCTACCACTGATCCAATCAGCCAGGGCCAGCCTTTGTTTTAAAGGCTATTTTGTCAGATATAAGTATTGCTACCCAAGCTTTTTTTCCATTTCCATTTGCATTAAATACTTTTTCAAACCTTTCACTTTCAGTCTATGTGTATCTTTTATTCTGATGTGGGTCTGTTGTAGACAGCATACGTACAGGTCTTGTTTTCTTATTCATGCAGCTTCCGTATGTCTTTTGATTGGAGCATTTTATCTAATTACCTTTAAGTTTATTAATGATATTTACTTATTATTCTCATTTTATTTTTCAAATCTACAATCGTTTTTCTTTTGAATTTTTTCCTTTTCTCTTCTTATAGCAGGTCTCTTAAGTTTTTTTGCAGTTCTGGTTTGGTTGCAATGAATTCCTTGAATCTTTTTTTGTCTCGGAAGCTTTTTATTTCTCCTTCAAATTTAAATAATAACCTTGCTTGAAAAAGTAGTCTTGATTGTAGGTTCTTGTTTTGCATCAGTTGAAATATTTCTTGCCAATCCCTCTGGCCTCAAGTGTTTCTGTTGAGAAATTGGATGTCATCCTTTTGGGGCCTTCACTGTAGATAATTAACTGCTTTTCTCTTGCAGTTTTAGTATTTTTTCTTTGATTCTTAACTTTGGCAGTTTAATTATTATGTATCTTGGTGTCATCTTCTTTGAGTACTCTTTAATGAAACTCTCTCTACTTCTTGAACTTGTGTGACTTTTTTCTTCACCAATATAGGGAAATTTTCAGCTATGCTTTCTTCAAACAAGTTCTCTATCCCTTGTTCATTCTCTTCTCTTTCAGGAATCCCTATGATGCAGATTTTTCTCTTCATGTTGTCACAGAGGTTACTTAGAGTTTTCTCAGTCTTTTTGTGTCTCTTTTTATTTCGCTGCTCTACTTCCATGTTTATGTTTAAATTTTCTTCTATATCACTGATTTGATCTTCTGCTTCATTCTGCCTGCTGTTGATTCTTTCTAGTGCATTCTTCGTTTCTGATAACATATTTGTAATTTCTGATTGGTGCTTTTTTATCATTTCAATGTCATTTTTGATGCTTGCTATCTATTTATTTCAGTGCTCAAATGTCCATCCAGTGTTGCTCTAAGATTCTTAAGTATCCTAAAATTCATTATTGTAAACTGTGCATCTATTAGTTTGGCTACTTCCATTTCATTTTTTTTCTGGGGATTTCTCTTGTTATTTCATTTGGGTCACATTTCTTGTCTGCTCATTTTGCCTTATATTAGTTAGCACTGTCTGACTTTAAAATTTGTTTTAGTGCCTTTATGAGAAAGATGGGTTTGGTGCAACTGACTTCCAGGCCAACTTTTTTCTTACTTTACAAATACTTCTTGAGGGTATTATTTTCCCTCCTGTTGTATGTCAGTATTTAATGCAGTTGGTCCTTTCATGAGTATGGTTATCCCTTCTGGCTGGCTGGCTCTAAGGTCAACCTTGATCATGTGTCTTGCACACTGTGCAATATCTGTCTTGTTGAACATATTAATTCTCCAGAGTCTGGTGCCTGCTTTACCACTTTGGCTGTGATTCTTGTTTAGCTAGCTAAGTCTGGAGTTGGTGCTATCTGTCACCCCCTATGAGTTTTGTTCATTCTAGATCTTCTTTGGTTGGCATCAGCTGTTTTTGTAACCTGCTGTGTACTACCAGTTTGCAGCTACTGCATTTTTGCTGTTTGTGTCAGTGTTTTTTGTGCCTTGGTAGTGTGGGAGAAGCCAACCTATGTATAACAATCAGTTACCTCCTGTTCCATGATGATAGCAGCTTTGTAATAGCTCCAAGCTCTATAATATTTTTCTCTACTTTTCAACTGCTCCACCTCCTCTTACAGCTGCCTTGTCTTCCAACAGAGTATTTTGTTGAAAAACTGTAGTGTGAGATCAGACTGGCCTCACCCAACCAACCCCTCTACAGGTTGCATGCTTTTTGCATTAGGGCATCTGAGGTTGGGAATATAACATTACCTGGACCTCATACTTCAGGAATCTCTTGGTCAAGAGTTCAGTATGGGGAAAATGGCCCTACTGTAGAGCTTAGTCCCTCAAATACTGCTGGATACTCAAATTTTATTTCTCCCCAGCAAGGTGAGCAGCAGGTTCAGATCAAGTTTGGCTGACAAGTCCCTCTGCAGAAGTTCTCAGAGCTCTTGAGACCCTGGTCTCAAGGAGGAAGACTGAGAGAGTCCTCTCCTGGGGCTGACTGTGCCTCCCTAGAAAGTGGGTAGCCCCTCAACCAGATCCAGTAATAGGCTCATGGAGACCTACATTTTAAATGTCCAAGCTCCAAGCCTCTCTCTAACCTTCCTCCTGAGAAACTTAGCACATTAAGGCACAACATACAGCACCTAAGCTGTCTGACTGTGAAGTTCCACCCTGTCCTATGCACATGAGCAGCACAGAAAACAGCACTTGCCTCAGCTGAGCCAAGTGTGAGGAGCCCTTCCTTAGGATACCACTCTAGAAAGGGTTGTTAGGTCCAGAATTGATGCCCTCAGAAGCTTGCCACTGGATATGTCAACCTTGGACTCCCTGGAGTGAAACCAATGCAGACCAATGAAGGATACTGCCCATGACTGGCCCTCAGTAAACTTCTTAAAGCTTGTAATCCATCCAAAGTTTGTGGCTGCCTCTGTTGGACCCAAGTGCACATGAAAATACCAAGCTGCACAAGTAGGCTGACTTGTACCCACACTGAGCTTGGAGGAAGATCTGCTCAAAAAGCCAAGGTTCCCTGAGTTCTTTCTTCTGCAGCCTCTGTCTGCTGGGTGCTTGTTGGGCTCAGCACTGAAAGCTTCTGGTAGAGTCTAGACCCTGTAGAAATTCAAGGATTAAGAAGTGTGGTGGGTATGGCTCCACCCCTCAGCCCCAGGTGTCAGTTTTTTCAGACTATTTTACACAGACCGCAATTGGTGTGGCCCCAGGAATCCAGTGAACATGACTTCTGAGACCCAGAGGTGTGGTCTGTCCACAGTCTGAACATTTTCTGCTGCGTCTCTTGCAGGGCAGAAGCACTGGTCATAGACTTGGGAGTGTGTGTGGGAAAGCTCCAGCCTCAATGCTAGAAAACTGAGTTACCGATGTGCCCCCTACTTCCTGGCTGACTTATCAGAATGGCCAGATCTCCATAGGGTGAGCAAGAGGGATTCCCAAGGGTGGAGCAGTTGCTTTCCCACAGACTGATGCAGCTCAGACGTGACTGAGCAACTGGAGTGAGAAAGAAAGATGGCAACTGGAGTATTGGAGAATGCCTCAGAACAGAGATTCTGGTGGTTGTCCCCCACAGTGTCTCTCCTTAGGCCTCCAACTTCACACTCTCTTCATGCAACTCAAGTCCTCTCAGCCCTCCCTTGCCAGAGCCCTCAATAAGTGATTGTGAAAGAAAATTTCTCTTCTGGCCCTTTAAGATGGAGCTTACATCTCGGAGAGCTCCTGTCTCTTTCTTGCAGACAAAAAATCTAGGCTCTTTTCACTGCCAAATGTTGTGTGGGTCCCTTTTCTTGGCTCAGGGCTCTATGCTGGGACCCAGGGCCTGGAGCTTAGGTTCCTCTGCTATCAGGGTGAACAACCCCACAGTGAGAGTCCCTGCAGACCCTCTGCTGCCACTTACTCCTGGGAAGAAGGTGGCTCTTCCCTCATCTCCTCCCTTCCTACCAGTCTCACTGTGGATTCTTCTGTGATCTTTGGTTATAGGCTCCTCTTCATTTAGTCCAAAGTTGGTTTTTCAAGATGATTGTTTTTAAATTAATTTGTAATCCAATTTGGTCCTGGAAGGTGTCAGTTAGAATGTCCACACCTACTCCATTGCCATCTTGGAATCTCAATAAGCCTCACTTTTTATTTAGAAATTAAATTTAATGTGGTGATATTAGTCCATATAAACACATAGGTTTCAGGTGTACATCTCCATAGCATATGAACTAAATAACAAAGCATTGGCATAAAAACAGACATACAGAACAATGAAATAGAATTGAGAGCCCAGAAATAAAACCATATGTATATGGGCAAATAATTTTTGACAAATGATACAAAAACACACAATGGAGAAAAGAAAACCTCTTCAATAAATGGTGATGGGAAAATTGGAAAGTCACATGCAAAAGAATGAAATTTGACTAAAGTTTGTGTCTAAGCACAAAAAAATTCAAAATATAAGATCTGAAACTATAAATTACACAGAAGAAATAATAGGTACTAAACTTATGGACTTGGCCATAGAGAATATTTTACAAATTTGACTCCAAAGGCAAGGGAAGAAAAGGCAAAGATAAATAAATGGGTCTATATCAAACTAAAAAGTTTCTGTACAGCCAAATAAGCTGACACTTATGGCTTCTTTTGACAGTCAAAATTTTTGATAAGTTCTGTGTTGCCCAGCTCTTGGTATTGCCAAATGCCTCCATTATTGTCTCCTCACAACTTTTTGCCTTCATATGATTGCTGTTGAACCTGATTTTTCTGTTCTAAATGATTTGATCTCACTTACTAATATTCAAAGCCTTAACATGACACTGTCACTTGGTTTACTGCTGTGTTGTTAGCCTATTTCTTGTGTGTGTGTGTGTGTGTGTGTGTGTGTGTGTGTGTGTGTGTCTATCTGTATAGGAGAGAGAGAAAGAGAGAGAATTTAGGTAGAGGCAAAAATAAAAAATCATAATACCTTTATTGCTGCCACTATCTATGAGATGTCTTCCTTGGCAATAATATGTATGATATTTTGTATTGTGAATCCATAATCAGTATAATTTTATCTGTGAAAACCCTGGAAAGCCTGTTTTGAAGGTACATATTTCCATAAATGTGTGCTAGACTCCAGAAGACACCTTAGTTTACTTCCAATCAAAAACTAATTAAATTAATTTCTCAGTTTATGTTTTCTTGGATCACGCAGCTACTATATTTTAAACCCAGAAGAGTTCATATAGGTATAGTCAGACCTGTTGAGAAGATTGTATCTTTAGGGAAATTTTATCTACTCAGAGCCATGTTTAATTTGCTTGTTATTTTCCTTTGCCACCAGGTAGATACTTTTTTCCCCTCCAATCTACTCGTTCATTGAGTATTTAGTTTTTTTAGGTTTGGGCGTGATGAATAAATTTTGTTGGAATTATCTACTTTAAATTGGACCAAAGCTATGTTACCTATACTAAGTGGTCTGTTATTTAAGGAGATTGGCAAACATCTTCAGGCTCTAGTAGGCTTTCCTTCTGTGTCCAATTTGATTTTCCAGCTCTCTCAAAGGAATTTTCCGTATTTTTCTATGAGCTCAACTATGTATTGATTTGGAATATATATATAACTTTTTTTTTTAGAAAGTCAGAGAGAGAGACACACAGATAGGGACAGACAGATAGGAAGGGAGAAAGATGAGAAGCATCAATTCTTCATTGCGGCACCTTAGTTGTTCATTGATTGGTTTCTAATATGTGTCTTGACCGAGAGGTGGGGGCTATAGCAGAGCAAGTGACCCCTTGCTCAAGCCAGCAACCTTGGGCTTCAAGTCAGCGGCCTTTGGGCTCAAACCGGCGACCATGGGTTCATGTCTATGATCCCACACTCAAGCCAGTAACCCATGCTCAAACTGGTGAGCTGTTGCTCAAGCCATATGAGCCCATGCTCAAGCTGGTGACCTCAGGTTTCCAACCTGGGACCTCTTTGTCCCAGGCTGATCCTCTATCCACTGTGCCACTGCCTGGTCAGGCTATATTTATTATATTTGAATTCATCATTTCTGCATTTTTGATATTTGGGGATTATATGTCAAAATATTTAGTTATTAATTTTGCCAGAGATAAAAGTCTTAATTCACAATTTATCAATTTATACTCTCATTGCTCTAATGCAATTATAAGATCCTTATTTTCCCCATTTCTCCAGTTTTTCTACACAGCATTGCAATCTTACAAATCAATGTATGCTTTTATAAATCATTGCCATAATGATATATTACTAAAATTTTAATTTGATGCTCAATGTCTATAGAATTTTTAGTCTGATATTCAAAATGATCTACTGCCTTACCCTGACTCACTGTATTGGAATTCCTGTTTCTAAATTCCTCTGAGACTGTCACTAGGATTGGTGTGAATCATAGATGAGTTCATTTTTTATCGCTGTTGCTTTTTAGCTGCATGATCTCAGCCTCAACTTTTTTATCTGTGGAATAGAAAAAAGTTTCTCTAGTTATATGAAAGAATTGATGGGAAGGTGAAAGCAGAAAATATATGTAAAACATATTCTGTCATCAGAAAATTGCTATAAAATTACAAGTATTAGTTTGAATTTTTTTTGCCCTCACTCATTCTTTAAGGTTAAGTTTACATACCACATCTTTCCTGAAATATTTTCTGAATCCTTTTTAGTATAGTCAGCATTTTATCAGTACTTATCACACGTTACTTTACACTGTTAATTGTTTGCAGCTTTTATATCAACAAATGGAGTGTAGATTTTTTCAAGGACAGGGACAATATCTGACACCCATCACACAATTCCTTAAATATGATGTACTCAATAAATATTATTTGAAACAAAGTTCTCAAGTACACCGTTTGGGGTAGGTATAAAATGTGCCAGCAATGAACTTGTATTAAATAATTCATTTTTACACTAATATGATTAACTTCTTTCTTAAAATAATCTTAGCTTTCCTATTTTTCTAAGGTGCATATTTGTGATAAGGTTCTCTAAGTCATTAGGTGCACCAGATGTGTTGGCTGATTTATCCATATTTGTTTCAACTTTTAAATTATCCATCTGAATGGCAGATGCTGCTAAATTAAAAATTACACTTTCAATATCGCTTGTAGCTATGGTTTCAGGTTTCCACCAATCACAGGCATTCACACAACACTTGCATTTGTAAGTGTTGTGTTCATAAGATGCTTCTCATCTCTCTCTTTTCCTGTCTCTGTCTCTCTAGCTAAAAATAAAAAAAACTTCTTTTTGTGCTAATAAGTGAGTTGTTTGTCTTAAAGATAAACATTTCCATAACCATTTCTGAAATTCTACATCATTAATAGCTCATATATGTAAAAATGTCCAAGTATCTTAATTTTAAGACATTATTAATATTGAGTTTTCATGTTTCAAGTTTCATGGACCTGTTTTCTAGAAACAGTTATATCAGCTAGGATGGCTTCCACTATGTAGTGTGAGAACTCATATATACATATTTTACTTAAGCTTTTTTGTCTTGCCTAATCTTAACTATTCTAATATTGTTAAAGAAATAAAAGCATTCTGGAAAGGATCAGGGAAAAAAACCTGATTACAAAAGTATTAAATACAACCAGTATACAATACAACAGATAGAGGTAAAACAACAAAAAATAATTTGTTGAATTTTATAATTTAATTATGGCTAGCCTGTCTGGTGACCTTCCATCTTTTTCCACAAAGAAAGCCTCACAAATGTTGAAGAGAAGTTTGCTGTAGCAGGAAGCATACCTAGAGCTAGTTCTCTGCTGTTTGAGTCATTTATGTTAATGATGGAATGGGCAATGATCAGAATGTCAATCAGTGAACAAAATGTTTTTTGAACATTTGATGTTTTGCACATTCAACTTCATGGTCAATTAGGCATGCAACAGTGTGTACAAATTCTTGTTGCAAATTGTACTCAACTATTTAAATAGCTCTTTTGAAAACGATTTCCATTCATTTTCATGCAGGGTTTCACTTTGTACAATGCCAAAAAGCATTTTTAGAAATTTTCTCTCAGCCAAATTGCCAGGCATTTCACAAAATAAGGAGAATTTTCTCAGAGGAGAGTAGTGAACAATGCAAGTGTTGCAAGTGGTCAGGTTAGGTGGAACAGAATTTAATGAGTTAAATTCTTTTTCAAGAAGGCTTATTTTTATACCTCTAAGAGAGTCTTAATAATAAAAGGCAAACAAACTCACTCAAAATCTTTGACAAAAAGAATGCTACAATAGCTTTGAATGGATTGACGAAATGTTTAACAGCCTTTTATTAGAATTCTGCAAATTAAGAAAACTCTGTGAGCAAAACTTTTAAAGCAGAATTTTTTTGTTTGACTGCCAGATTAAGCACAACAGCATTAGCCTTATTCTGTGTATAATCACAAAGAGAGAGCTTTCTATAATCTGGAAGCTTTTGCTTATTTTATCTTTGATCCTTGCATTTAGCCCTGGTTGGACCTCTCTCTGATCTAGTCGAGCCAGCTAGCTAAATAGAAAGCTAATTATTAGTACATTCTCTAGTTTTCCTATCAACCACTCACATGCATTACCCTTGTCTTCTATTCTACCCCCAAACAAGAGTTTAACAGACCAGCATTACATATGATTTTGGTCAAATTTACTTAGGCACTTAGACATTTCAGTTTTCCCTACTAAACTTTGAATAATAAATTCACCTGTTCCATTGGACTGTTTTGTGGATTAAATAAGAGGGAATGTCTGTAAAGTACATAGCACCTTGGAATTGCAGTAACATATAATTAATGTTAGTTTTTTTCCCCCATTATTTTCCTCTTTCCATTGTCATTACTTTCAGTCTGTGATATATGAATAGCTACATCTTTTTGGAAAGTCTTAGTTAGAGATATTTGTTGTATGTAAATTTATATAATGAAATATCTTTAATCACAATTAGATGGTTGATTTGAATTCCCAAGAACAGGTAGCTTTTTACCTGAAAAATGTGTCATATACAAATCTCAGTGCATGAGGTAGAATTTTTGAAGAATGTCATTGCTTTCACCTATTTTCAGATGAAGACAAAAGATCTCTCTAAATGTGGATCTACAAAGTCTTGTGGCACCAAATAATTCTTATTCAAAATTCATTTAATGACAAGAAAATATTAATAAGATAGGGCAGGGAACAACAAAATGATTTCCTAAATAATTTCTTTTGTTTTTTACTTTCTCTTCTAGGTTAAGTGCTAAAAAATATTTATTAAAGATGTTGCACAGCTTAAAATCTCCTCAGAAGGCATTGCAAATTATACGTTCAAATGTAACAAAGGAGAGATTTGGTCACAAATTACTTCTCTGAAACACATTTTTATGGATTCTAAACTAATTAACTCAGAAACTCTTCTCATTTCCACAAATCCATAAAGAAGAAAAATACTTCTTCAAAGAAAAAAGCTGTTCTTAAAGTTTAAAACTAAGTTTTAAAATCTAAAACTTACCACATCAAGTGATTTGACCAGATAAAGCAGTCCAGTGGAAATGATCTCAAACTGGAGAACTAAAAGCATTGTGTTCTAAGTTCATAGTAGTAAATCATATGTTAACAGGGTCCAGTAAAATAATGTATGTGAGTAAGATGAGTGTATGCCTAATGGATGGCAGTCACTTGGCTCCAAGAAATTGTTGCAAGGTGGGAATTTGAGTCTAGTTGTTCCACATGTTCTGATTTTTAAGAAAATCTGAACATCCAGATTTTTATATGAATTTCACCAATTTTTACGTATGGACAAAAAAAGTCAAATATTTTTATAACTTTATGTGAAACTAAACAAAATACATAATTTCGGGGTTGGCCTTTGTATGACTACAACTCTTGATCATATTTAATTACCTATTAGTTATGTGATCTTAGACAATTTATGTAAGTTATTTATGCCTTAGTTTTATTTTCTATATGTGGTAGATTAGAAACAGACGAACCAGGCTCCATTTTGTGAAAAAATAATATTGGAACATAGCTATATACATTTGTTTACATGTTGTCTATAGTTTCTTCAATGTTACAACAACAAATTTAAGCACTTTTTTTTTTTCATTTTTTTGAAGCTGGAAACAGGGAGAGACAGTCAGACAGACTCCCGCATGCGCCCGACCGGGATCCACCCGGCACGCCCACCAGGGGCAACACTCTGCCCACCAGGGGGCGATGCTCTGCCCATCCTGGGCATCGCCATGTTGCGACCAGAGCCACTCTAGCGCCTGAGGCAGAGGTCACAGAGCCATGCCCAGCGCCCGGGCCATCTTTGCTCCAATGGAGCCTTGGCTGCAGGAGGGGAAGAGAGAGACAGAGAGGAAAGTGTGGCGCAGGGGTGGAGAAGCAAATGGGCGCTTCTCCTATGTGCCCTGGCCGGGAATCGAACCCGGGTCCTCCGCACGCTAGGCCGACGCTCTACCGCTGAGCCAACCGGCCAGGGCCAAATTTAAGCACTTTTGATGGAGATCATAAGGCTTATGAAGGATGAAATATTTAATAATTAGCCTTTTAGGAAAATCATTTGCTGCTTCTTGGGGTAGATCATTGGTTCTTTATGTATTCAAAGTGTTGCTGGAAGTGAAAGAAAATAGCAAGTTCTAAAGGAAAGATTATAAAAATTAATTATGATAGATTTTGTTATTGGCTCCAACTGACCCTTCTTGTTTTCATATACTTTATAATGTAACTTCACAGTGCTTTACCACTTGACTCTGAAATCAGGTATGTGACTTGCTCAGGTCAATTGGGTATTAGATATGTGACAAAAGCAGAGGTTTAAGATAGACACGAGTTGATGTCTATTCTTTTTCTAGCATTATCATCACCAGGAGAACATGCCTAGGCTAGCCTTATAGAACAAGGATGAGCAATTCTTTTTCTATAAAGGTACATATAATAAACATTTTAGGTTTTGCAGGCCATATAATTCTGTTACAACTACTTCACTCTGCTGTTGTAGTGCAAAAGTAGCCATATACCGTATGTAAACAAATGGGCAGGTGTGTTTCAATAAAACTTTATTTACAAATAGGTGGGCTGAATTTGGCATGCTAACCCCTATATTGGAAAAAAAGAGACATGTAGAGCAGAGCTGAGTCACCTTATGCACCTCAGCTGAATAACAGATCAACCAGCTAAAACATCAACATATGAGCAAACACAGACAAGATAAGCAGAACTTCATAGCTTAATGTTAGATGAATGAATAATAAATGTTTATTATTTTTGCCACTGGTATTTTCAAGTTGTTTGATACACAACAAAAGTTAAATAGTTCAGTGACTATATTATTAAATAGTCATCTAAAATAGAAGAAACTCTTGTGTGAGTAGTTTGCAAAACTCTTTCTCTCTGTGTGTGTCTCTCTCAAACACACACATTCAATGTATCTAAATGATGTTTATAGATACCTTGTGTCTACACTAATCAGAGCATCTACAATTTAAATATTACTTACTACTGTGAGTGAAGCAGTTTGCTAAATTCTTAACTTAAAACCTAACCCTGACCCTAATCCTAACCCTAGCCCTTATTTAAACCACAACCATAATGAGAATGCTAACTCTACCTTTTAATGCTAACCATACCCCTAATCATAAATTCAACGCTAACCTTAACTCTAATCTTTGAAACTATCCTGCAATATAGACTTTTAAATTTTATATATTTTTCAGATGAAGAAATTGAGGCTTACTGACCTGGACAAAGTTGTACATATGTGAAGTATCAGAGCTGAGTCTACCTACAGATTAATTAACATCCAAATGATTGAATATATATCTGAAAACTCAGATAATATTTCTCAACTCATTGTAATCACGTTATTTCATTCCAGTATACTTTTCAAAGTATCTTTTAAGTAAACGTAGTGTTTATAAATACCTTGATGAAAAAAATACTATTAAAACATAACCATTTAAAGTATTTTCTACCTTTCAGAATGACTTTTAGACATACTTGAAAACTGAATAAATTTTACCAAGATTCAGGTTCCTGTCATCAACAGAAGATATTTTTAGTAATCTGTACCAAAATCTGATCTTGTCTGTTATTTTACTGTAAGTAGAATGATAGATTCATTTCAATTTGCATGTAAAAATTCATTATAATGTCTGTTATAATTTTAATATATGTGAATTGTGCTTTTTGTATAGTTAGAAATTGTATACTTGTGAATTTTTTTCTCACAGCCAAGTATTAAAAGAAATCAGCTATTTACCAGTTAGTCTGGTTCTTCTAATCTGAGGAAACAAAATAAAACATGGGATGACGTCAGAGTAATGGCGGGGTAGGAAGCAATACATATAAATCTCCCCCAAAATTCAACAAGATCTTCAACCGGAAACAGAAAAACCTATCCTTGGAGCCTTCAGATGTTTCGCAATACACCTGAAGGTATGATCGAGCGAAAAAATTGGCTAAATATATAACCAAACCCCAAAGGAAATAGGGAGTAAGAAATGCTCCGCCTTCCTCAATAACCTAAACAGGGCAGCTTTCACTGGAAACTGAGAATATAGAAACTAAGGCGGGCAAAGGGGGAGAATAGATCGAGGCCGAGGCACAAACAGCCGAACCAGGCTGTGGCATGGAGATCCAAGCCCAGGAAAAACTGTTCCTGTGGCAACCCAGGAAATACAGCTAACACTCGCGCCAAACCCAGACAAAGAAAAACAAGCGGGGCAGCCATTTTACCAGATCTCCTGGTCGGCGCGCGCAGATAGTGGGCGAGAGATTCCTCCCAGTGCCTCGGCAGTGCCCGCCCGTGTTATCCCACAGAGGGGCAGAGTCAGGGGCCTTTGTGTGGGCCAAAAGCAGAATCTCTGGCCACCCCAGCACCCTGAGGGGGCCGCGCACGAGAAGGGAGCGAGAACTAATTCCAACGCTGGAAATTGTCCATGCGGGAGGGGTTTCACTCGAAGGGTGAGGCGGCTGGACTGATATCCTGGTTGGCGCACACAGAGAGTGGGCAAGAGACTCCTCCCAGCACCTCAGGATTGGGAGCCCGTGTTGTCCCACAGAGGGGCAGAGTCAGGGGCCTTTGTGTGGGCTGAAAGCGGAATCTCAGGCTGCCCCAGCACTTTGAAAAAGCTTCACACGGGGACGGGATGGAGCGAGAGCCAATTCCAACGCTGCAACTTTTAAGTGCAGGCAGGGGGTTTCACTCAGAGGGCGAGACTTCTGGCCTGACATCCTGGTCTGTGTGCTCAGATAGTGAACGAGAGTTTCCTCCAACCCCCCGGGAGTGGGTGCCCGCCCATGTTACCAGACAGAGTGGCAGAGCCAGAGGTCTTTGAGTGAGCAGAAGCCCTGGCTGATTATGCTAGCAGCTCTGACTGACTGAGCCTTACCCAGAGCCCTGTGCTGAGTGGGAATAGAGTGGGGAGTTGCCAGCTCTTTGAGCCTCTTACTATCCAGGCAGAGGCAGCAGCAACCCCATAGCTGGATTATCAGAATACTAATTGACGAAGGAAAGACTAGGAGAGAGGCTCCAGGAACACGGACTCTCTCACTGTCGGAGCCTATAAATGCTAATGAGCCTTGACTGCCAATGTGACTAAAGCACAATACATGACATCACCATAGAGACTTATCAACTGCAAACCTCTACCTGAGCATGCCAAAGGGGCAGAACCCGGGGTACAGAGTCACCGACCAGGAAGAGGGAGAGAAAAGAAAAAGCAAGAAGATAACCTCTCAAAATCAAGAATAATCCACAGACTTTATAACCTATCCCATTTTATTATATTTGTTCGTTTGTTTCTCTTATCTTCATCCTTGATTTTTTTTTCCTCCTCCAATTTGGTCGTTTAACTCTCTACCAGTCTTACTCTCTCCTCTCCTTGAACTACACTACCTATAAGTGTTATATCTCCCATTATCTTTTCTTTCCTCTTCCTTTCTCTCTATGAGGATTGCACTCCAAAACCATTAATTCTCTCTCTCTCTCTCCTCTTTTTTCTTTTTTCTTCTTTTAGTGGTTCCCTCTTTCTCTTTATCTCTCTCTCTTTCTTTTCTCCCTCTATATTAGTTTCTTCCTTTTTCCTTTATGTCTCCTCTCTTTCAAACCTCAATAGCGAACAAATTATCTTATCTGGGACTCAAACTTATGTTTGTGGCATTTTGGGGGTTTTTTACTTCATCTTGTTAACTCACTAGCAGTGCTCCCATCCCTGGCTTTCCATTTTATCAAGCTCTTGTTCCACTAAATACAATAGAAATTTTTTAATTTGTCCCCCCATTTTCCTGTTTCCCTCTTATTCCTCTCATCATAACTCTTAGTCAACCAACACCTAAACGCAAATCATTTTATTCTTGATCCAAATTTTTTCCTTATTTTCTTTTTGTGGGTCCATACCCCCCCTTTTTATTTTTTTATTTTATTTTTGCCCCTTTATTACTTTTCCCCAATTCAGGCCCTCCATTACAGGCATTGTTTGTTCTATTTAATACAATATAATTCATAGTTCACCACAAGATTTTCTCAAGAAAGAGGGGAGAGGAGAAGAGAGGAAAAAAGGAGGGCGGGATAATTTTCTTTTTTTAATTTTTATTTTATTTTTCTTTATTTCATTATTAATTTTAAAAAAACAACTTTTTTCGATTTTTTATTTTTTTAACTTTTTATTCTTTATTAAATCCCATTAATACTATCAACAAAACCACCCTCAGATGCCATTAAGGAAGAGAAAATCGAATATCATGGATACAAAAGAAAGAGAGGTAACACAGATAGATGAGGAAAAATCTATGGAGAACAAATTTAATATATTGGAAACCTTGGAGCTAAATGACAGAGAATTCAAGATAGAAATCCTAAAAATACTCAGAGATATACAAGAAAACACAGAAAGGCAATTTAGGGAGCTCAGAAAACAACTCAATGAACACAAAGAATATATGTCCAAGGAAATTGAAACTATAAAAACAAATCAAACAGAGATGAAAAACTCAATTCACGAGCTAAAAAAGGGGTAACAAGCTTAGCTAATAGAACAGGCCAGATAGAGGAGAGGATTAGTGAAATAGAAGACAAGCAACTTGAGACACAACAGAGAGAAGAAGAAAGAGACTCAAAAATTTAAAAAAATGAGATAGCCCTACAAAAATTATCTGACTCCATCAGAAAGAATAACATAAGAATAATAGGTATATCAGAGGGAGAAGAGAGAGAAAATGGAATGGAAAACATACTCAAACAAATAATAGATGAGAACTTCCCAAGCCTATGGAAAGAACTAAAGCCTCGAATTCATGAAGCAAACAGAACTCCGAGTTTTCTTAACCCCAACAAACCTACTCCAAGGCACATCATAATGAAATTGGCACAAACCAACGGCAAAGAAAAAATTCTCAAGGCAGCCAGGGAAAAGAAGAATACAACATATAAAGGCAGGCCCATTAGATTATCATCAGATTTCTCTGCAGAAACTCTACAAGCTAGAAGAGAGTGGACCCCAATATTTAAAGTCCTGAAAGAGATGAACGTTTAGCCACGAATACTATACCCATCAAAGCTATCCTTCAAATATGAAGGAGAAATAAAAACATTCACCGATACAGAAAAGATGAGGGAACTTACCATCAGAAAACCCCTACTCCAGGAATTACTAAAGGGGTTCTCCAATCAGATACAAAGAACAAAAAAAAAATAAAGCCACAAGTAAAAGCTCCAAGAAGAACACAATAAAACCAAATTTAAACTGTGATAACAACAAAAAGAAAGGGGGGAGAGGATGGAGATTAACAGTAGCAAAGGACGATGGAGTACAAAAGTACTCACAAAATAGTGTGCTACAATGAACAGGGTAGGAACCCTTTTCATTACTTAAATGTAACCACCATTGAAAAAACCACCACAGAAGCACATGAGATAAAAAAGATAGCAACAGAGGAAAGATGTATGGAATACAACCAAATAAAAACAAAAGATAGAAAAACGAAAGAGAAGGATCAAACAAGACACAAAACTGACAGAAAGCAATCTATAAAATGGCAATAGGGAACTCACAAATGTCAATAATTACACTAAATGTAAACGGATTAAACTCACCAATAAATAGACACAGAGTAGCAGAATGGATTAAAAAAGAAAATCCAACTGTATGCTGCCTACAGGAAACTCATCTAAGTAACAAGGATAAAAACAAATTCAAAGTGAAAGGCTGGAAAACAATACTCCAAGCAAATAACATCCAAAATAAAGCAGGCGTAGCAATACTCATATCTGATAATGCCGACTACAAGACAACAAAAGTACTCAGAGACAAAAATGGCCATTTCATAATGGCTAAGGGGACACTGAATCAAGAAGACATAACAATTCTTAATATATATGCACCAAACCAAGGAGCACAAATATATAAGACAGCTACTTACTGACCTTAAAACAAAAACTGACAAAAATACAATCATAAAAAATAGAACATGTAAGCAAAAATACTGCTGCAATTAGTTCGAAAAGCAAATAAATAAATTAATAATTAACTACTAAATCATTGATTCGAAGAAAATTTAAACAATAAAATAACAGTCTGAAAATTCAGTAAAATATTAAGGTATCAAAAATTTTTTATAATTTTTTTAAAAATAAGACCTTTAAATATTTCATTTGAGTAGTGGCTATTAAACTTTCTTCCACATGTCCAAGGATTTTACTAAACTCCAATTTGATTTTACAGTTTAGTTGTTTGACCCTAAACAAATGATTTAACTTTTCTGAGTCTGAATCTCCTAATCTGTAAAATAGTGATAATAATACCAACTGCTTTGGAATTGCAATGAAAAAAAAAAATGTTGAGTGTTGCGAAGTGCCAAGGAAAGTCAGTGCATGAATATAAATAAAATTTGCTCATTAGATATTTTTTGAACCTGAATCTGTTGTTAAAAGTAATGGCACTTTGTGAAGTGTTTAACTTTTATTTACACAACATCAAAAAGTACTTCATGTGAAATAATTAACTATATAATTAAGTGAATGACATGATTGAATTGATTGGGCACTTGATTATTTTCCCTTGTTTAGGAGGGCATTTGGAGGAAAGCAAGCATGTTTTTGTTTACACAAGACGTTGACTTTAGTCGTAATAGTGTAAATTTATTTTCCTGTCAATAAAAGTGCTTTTTTTAGGGACACATGAAAGCTTTTAAAGTCTCATTTGACCTGTTTCCTGAATGGTAAATTATAATATATCATATTGTTATCTGGTTAAAGTGTCTAGGGAATAATTATAATGAAGTAATAAAATGATATTTAAAACAAATCTGTTAATTTAAAGATATATAGAATACTTAACAAAAGGGATTTTGTGTAATTGAGACAATAAACCAGTTATTGTTATTTAATGACCACATAATAGGGAGACAGTGTATAGTGAAGTGTTTTGGAAAAATACCAGAACAGTTTGTGAATCAAATATGACTCTATTTTTCCACTTACCAGCTGAGTGATCTTGGGGGCAAGATTTTAAATCTGTACATTCCTGGTTTCTATAAAATGACAATAAATCACTCTTCATTTATTAATTTAACAAATCTTGGTTGAGTACCACTGTATGACATACATCATGGAGCATAGGTGGGTAAAATGGATAAGGCTATCTACCTATCTATCATAGATATGTATCTATGTATGTATGTATGTATGTATGCCTATCTATTTATCTACCTACCTACCTATCTCATATTCTCCTTCTTCCAAAAAATTTTTATTACAGTGTTTAGTACTTATATGGTTCAAGAAACAGTTTTATTCTTATTAAAATATATGCTACTAACTAAAACTTGTTGCAAACATACAGGGCCAGTTTTGTGTAGAGATTAAAATGGTATGTTTATATTCATTACATAATAATAAAGCATGCTGTAATGTGTGATGAGATTTCAGAATTATATATTTTTAACACATAAAAGTGTTCATCCAGGGCGCTGAGGATGGCTCTGTGGCCTCTGCCTCAGGCGCTAGAATGGCTCTGATTGTGGCAGAGCAGTGCCCCAGATGGGCAGAGCATCGCCCCCTGGTGGGCGTGCCGGGTGGATCCCGGTTGGACGCATGCAGGAGTCTGTCTGACTGCCTCCCGTTTCCAACTTCGAAAAATAAAAGTGTTCATCCAAAAAAAAAGTTGTATTGCAAATATTGTACTGCTACTTATTCAAAGATGGCGACTCCCAAGGCATTTGAATCAAACTCATTATGACCCTTTTTTTGTAGAGAAATTTCAATATGGAACCATACTGTGTCCCTACCCCAACAAACACACAATTGCTTCAGTATTGTTTTTTATGTAATGACAATAAAATTTGGTGACAAATTCCAATAAAAGTGGAATAATATTTATTTTTATTTTAAGTGTACCCTTAAAAGTATTTTTAAGTATATCTTCTTCATTGCTATACTGTGCCATTATCCTATGTGATAAGAGTCAAGAGTTGTTTCTTAGAAAATGTTTTCTATTTGAGAAAATGGAATATTTGTTCATTTATTCCTTATATTTGAATAACATATTCATACATGTTCTATATAATTAGTATATGTGTTATCTATCATCTATCTATCTTATTGGTTTAATGTGAAGCAAATTAAAACTAGGCTATGGCTAATTGGAACCTTACAAATAAATAAATAAGTATTAACCAGCTTTTTGAGTTAGGCAAAGGAGAAAGGCAAAATGAGACACTAACTTTTGCAACATGAACTGATGTTGACTAGCTAGAATGTTGAATGAGAATAGGCAATCCAGCAAGAAATAACATTTAGAGAGGTAACCAAAGGCTAAATCATGCATAGCCTGGTATAGAGAGCAACTGAAGGGTTTTAAGGTGAGACACAGAATGATGTAACTTATGTGCCCTATTCTCCCTCATTTTGTCAAAATGGTTGTACTTTTTGCTTTCTAGTGTTTCCCCTGTGTACTTAGTTCTGAAATCTACCCAACATAAATTACTTCTGTTAAATATAAGTAGTTATTTAATCTTATGTTTACTGATAAAAACAATTTTTCTTAAACTTAATATTAAGTTCATAATTTTATTATTTTCTTAATCATGTACCAGGACATTAAAGATGTATCCAAGGTGCAAAAATCTCTTTTTTTAAAAAAAGTATACTCATGCAAAATTAAATGAAAATTAAGAAATGAATGTTTTAATACACAGTTTTCTGAAATGTTCTCGTTTCTTTTTATATATATTTTTTTAAACTAAATGAACCTTTTCCTTTTAGTTCTTGTTCCTTCTTGAATTAGTGAAAAATAATATTTTGTTCTTAATGAAGCATTCATCACCTGTTCTCTGTGACTCTTTTCTCTATGTTGTCCAAGCTACATCCTTCTTTGCATCATTTCAAAGCTGCTCTTTCACTGGCAGGAATCCTCCTTAATAGAAATAGCTCACAAATATTTTTTATTCATTCTTTGCATAATGTTTTCATCAGAACCTTCAAATTGATTCAATCAGAGACTAGATATATACATCACACTTGTTATATTTTCTTTCTAAGAAAATTTGTTGTTCATTGTCTTCATTTTTAGAATCATTTTTAGATGTTTTTGATTAGCATGAATTCATTTTAGTGTTCATTTGTTTTTTATTTCTTTGTATTTTCTTTATATATATAATTTTCTTTATTTTATATTTGCTAACTTATAGTAGATAAAGGTTTGTGCAGCTTAACAGATGATTCAAATAGGACAATAAGTTGGTATCAATATACATGCAGGAAGAAGGAAGAAGGAGGGAGCCACGGACATTTGCATATTTAATGTTTTTTTAAGACTATTCAATTTTTAGAAAGAAGAGAAAGAGAGAGAGAGAGTGTGTGTGTGAGAGAGACAGAGAGAGAGAGAGAGAGAGAGAGAGACAGACAGACAGAGAGACAGAGAGACACAGGGGAGGAGCAGGAAGCATCAACTCCCATATGTGCCTTGACCAGGCAAGCCCAGAGTTTAAAATCTGTGACCTCAGTGTTTCAGGCCAATGCTTTATCCCACTGTACCACCACAGGTCAGGCAATATTTAGTGATTTAATGATTGTAATGATAGGAAGAATATCCATCTTAATTCTTGAGTAATAAAATTAAATTTGTGGAGAGAGAAATTTTCATAAATCTCCCTCTGCAATATTTATCTGGAGCCTTTCCCACTGATGGCAGTCACTCTCCTTCCTTCATTTTATTCCCTTAAATCTTTACTGGGTTACTAAAATAAGATATTCTTGGAACTGAGGCAATAATGCCTGGTAATGAGTAATTGTTTGAATAAGTCCCTAGTAACAAGCTTATTTCAAGCAATTGCTTCAATATGTAAGCTTACAGTGGATGAATAACTGTGTCACCACGTGGTCAGCCTAAATACATATTTAAAATGCACATAGTTAATACAAATTTTAATTTCATTTTATCTGGTGAATATACTGTGCCGTAGAAGATGCAATGAAAGATAATACATCAAAATTATAAAAAGAAAAGTTCTCAGATTATGGTTTGGAAGTTAGTCTTTGTGAAGAAGGAAACATAGTATTTTGTACTCAAAAGTTGTATTAGGCAAAATGTATGACAATGCATAAAATGATTTCATTCAAGAAATTTCCATTTGAATCCCCAAACTTCACCAAATTAAGAGTGCGAAATTAGATTTTAATAGTCTTGTAAGTGAAACTCAAGAGCACCTGGTAAATTTGCACTGAAGATAAATCAAGATTGAAATATAAAGTACATTTCACAAGATTCTGTTTTAATTGCCATGAGGCATTATGTGTAAAATATCTACTTCTGTTTCTTTGGCTTCTCCATAAGGTCTGATAAAAGATAAATTTTCAGGGGAGCAGAGGAAAATTGCTGCAAGGATTTGCTGGTGTTGTTACAGCCAAGTGGTAGAAAAAGTTAAGTGAAGCGATCAAGTGGAGAGCAAGATGAGGCTAGCCAGAAAAATAAAAAGAGAAGAAGAATGAGAGAATGGGAAGGAGAAATACAGAAGTGAAAAAAGAAAGTATTCGGTCATCATTAAGCAGACCTTGTAAGACTTCATCATCAAAATTTGTCTGCCCTTTCTCCCGAGGGATCAAACAGCTCCTTCACGTTCAGATCTTTCTAAATTCTACTTGCCTAGACATCTGGTAGTCTCAATTCACACCTTCACCTTTCAGCAATCTGACTGAATAGTTATGCATATGCCCTTCCATACCTATAATGTCCCCTATTCTTAATACTTTGAAAGCTGAAGTATTTAATTTGAAAAAGAGACTCAGTGAGCATTCTAGTTTTCCTGAGAGCAAAGATTTTTAAAAAGTTGAAAAACCCAGTAACTTTTAAGGTAATTCACATTTATAAACTAAAATCTCTGTTCTCATTACTTTATTACATCCCTGCCAAATTTTCAACATTTTAAGAGAAAAAAAAATGAAAATTAACTTTCAAGGTATTTGGAAATAAAAGATCTGCTTCTGAGCTAATGCTGAAAGGGCATGAAATAACTACAAGCATCTTAAAATTAATATTAAGGTTTGGCAATATTTTAAAGGACTACTTTAAAAAGTCTCCTAGAGTGTAGAGTCATAGAAATAAATGACAGGATTTGAAGCAGCTTAGCAGGGGCTAATATATTCATATTAAACTTTTTAAGTAGGATTTTTGTTTTGTTTTGTTTTGAAAATCAGCTTAATTGCCATAGGAAAAAAGCAAAAAAGCCACAACTTGTATATTAAAGTATTTAACTCACGTAGTCACTCAAAGACACTATTTGTGTAATTACTTTGCTCTCTAAGAATTTAGAATATTTTCATCTAAATTTACTATGATTTCAACAGGACAATGTAGTATTTGTTTCTACATAAACTATCCGTTTTCTGAAAACAGAGGGAAAAAGAGAAAAACTGCAATCTTTGGAAAAAAATTTGTACTGAGTAAATACGTCTCACATATTTCTTTCATAAGTGAGTTTTCATTGCTAGAACCTGTTGTAATTGGGAAGGCTATCTGCACTACTTTGTATTATGGGCAAGTAGAAATGAGAGTACAGCACTTCAGGTATTTATACCATTTGGGGAAGTTTAGGATTGTTGAATTTGTCAAATGAAATTCAGAAGGAAAAGTTAAGTTTTAATTTCAGAACAAACAACAAATAATTTTTCAGAGTATCTAAAAACATTTCATGGCACATACTTGTACTATTTTTCTTTTCTTTTCTTTTCTTTTCTTTTCTTTTCTTTTCTTTTCTTTTCTTTTTTTTTTTTGCCTGAAATTCAAAGTTTGCTGGACATCCTGTATTTTATTTGGCAACCCTAGGTAGGTCCTTCCAAAGGCTAAAATATTACTTGTTTTATGCACATAAATTTCTTCAAATAAATATGGCTGTTTTATTCAGGAGCCTTTTCGTTTTTATTCTTCTGCTTGTAATTTTCTTTCTTCTGAATGAGGCTGGTCCTTGAAATAAAAATTCTCTGGGCCCTGACCGGTTGGCTCAGTGGTAGAGCATCGGCCTGGCATGAAGAAGTCCCGGGTTTGATTCCCGGCCAGGGCACACAGGAGAAGCGCCCATTTGCTTCTCCACCCCTCCCCCTCTCCTTCCTCTCTGTCTCTCTCTTCCCCTCCCGCGACAAGGCTCCATTGGAGCAAAAGATGGCCCGGGCGCTGGGGATGGCTCCTTGGCCTCTGCCCCAGGTGCTAGAGTGGCTCCGGTCGCAACAGAGCGACGCCCCGGAGGGGCAGAGCATCGCCCCCTGGTGGGCGTGCCAGGTGGGTCCTGGTCGGGCGCGTGCGGGAGTCTGTCTGAGTGTCTCTCCCCATTTCCAGCTTCAGAAAAAGAAAAAAAAAATTCTCTGGACCCAATGGTAGAAATTGTTCCTATGCTAGACCAGTCATGAATTGGGTTTACTTTCGCTATACATAGATTTTAAAACACCTGTTAACTGAGAAAAATATAAAAGTATTTTTGACTTTTAGACCCAGATTGTGTTCAAATTTATGAGTGTGCATATAGTTTACTATGTAGTTTATGTACATATAAGGTGATGGTTTCCACTGTAGTGTTTGCTTAAAGGCTAAGACGATCCTAAGTAATTCATTTATTTCCTTATTTTGTAAAACTAGATGCTTTCTTGTTTATTTATACTGTGATTATTTTCTTTGTGATTACTTAGTAATAAACTTTAACATTAAATATTAATTTTATAGAAAATGTTAAAATAATTTTAATCTTTAAAACAAAATAAGTTTGTACACCGATTCTTAAATAAATATGTTAGCTGAAATATTTGGGAAGAAACAGCAGTCTCATTCTCTCCATTTGACTATTCAATTTTGACTTGGATTACTTCCTAAAATAGTTAAGGATAAAAGAGGAATGGAAAAGATAAGACAGAGATTTGTTTTTGTAGTACATATGTTTAGCAATGACAATTGCTTAAATAAATTAATTTCCATTCTCACAGTAAAAAGATGCATATTACACCACATAAAATTAGTATATTTGGGGATTTTGCTCTATAAGCTTTTCTAGTGTCTTGTTATTGATTTAAGCAGAAAATATTAAATATCTATAAGTGTTTATGGTACTTACAAAGTTTTTATTGAATTCTTCTTGAGATAAAATTGTATTATATAAAATTAAGCAAAGTAAATAAAAATTTTAATATATAATAACTATTTTAATAATTCAGTATCTTTAACTGAATTTTTGTTACTGAATTAGAAAATTAGCTTAATATTAATAGATAAGGTAGCTGCCTATATGATGTGCCACTATTGATGTGCATTGACAATCTTTATCTTTCCCTCAGGGAAGCCATGATTTTTATAATTCTCTTTATTAAAAATAGAATGATTGGTTATAAAGTCTTCCTGTTAAAGATTGTATTGTCTATTTCAAATCTTTCAGTTTTTAGAGTTGGTAAATAGGACCCTGACAATGAGAATTTTGTGTCCTCAAAACTTTTAAAATTATATTTATCTCTTACCTCACTTTTATCACTCAAGTTGCATTTTTAAGTGAATGCTCCCCAAGATAGTTGCAAAAATTTTATTAATTTACAGAGTTTTACCTCAGAAACATTGATACGTAAAGACACATGTAGCCCCATGTTCATTGCAGCACTGTTCACAGTGGCCAAGACATGGAAATAACCAAAAAGCCCTTCAATAGAAGACTAGATAAAGAAGATGTGGCACATATACACTATGGAATACTACTCAGCCATAAGAAATGATGACATCAGATCATTTACAGCAAAATGGTGGGATCTTGATAACATTATACGGAGTGAAATAAGTAAATCAGAAAAAAACAAGAACTACATGATTCCATACATTGGTGGAACATAAAAACGAGACTAAGAGACATGGACAAGAGTGTGGTGGTTACCAGGGGTGGGAGGGATGGAGGGAGAGAGTTAGGGGGAGGGGGAGGGGCCCAGAGAACTAGATAGAGGGTGGCGGAGGACAATCTGACTTTGGGCAAGCGGTATGCAACATAATTTAATGACAAAATAACCTAGACATGTTTTCTTTGAATATATGTACCCTGATTTATTAATGTCATCCCATTACCATTAATAAAAATTTATTAAAAAAATCAAAACAAAAAAAAAATTTACAGAGTTTTAAAAAAGCTGTTTTTGTTTCTGAAGAAGAAAAATTTTAGACTTTCTTATGCTGCTATTTTCACTGACATTAATCCAAATACTTTTATTTTTTTCTGTTTTCCCCCCTTTTTTTACAAGATAGGGTAGCAGAGATAGAGAGACAGACTCCCACATGTGCCCCAACCAGTACTCATCCAGCAACCCCCATCTGGGGCTGATGCTCTGCCTATCTGGGGCCATGCCCACAACTGAGCTATCTTTAGTGCCTGAGGCAGATGGTACACGGAGACATCCTCAACACCCAAGGCAATGTATTGGAATCAATCAAGCTATGGCTGTGGGAGAAAAAGAAATAGAGAGAGAAGGGGCAGGGATGGAGAAGAAGAGTGCCCTGACAAGAACCAATCCTAGGACAGCCAAATGCCGGGCTGATGTTCTGCCACTGACCTAAGCAGCCTGGGCCTCCAAATGTTTTTCTTTAATTGCAGAACTTTATGTTACTGAGCAAGGCGCAGAACACCCTGCTGTGGCTAAGGGGAATGTAAAAAATTAAAATTATCTTTTTAGAACATGAGACAATTCAGGTTCAGGATCATATATTAATATCATTGGATGCCATTTACAACTAGGGGAGGGTCAGTAGATTCTCTGCTGCATAAAACCACCTCAAATAAAAAGCAGAATTTGGCTTCCTGACATGGACGTTACACGCTAGAATGAAGAGAATGCCCTACCTTTGAGGTCTGGCTATGCAACACTCACTTAAGAATGAAGCTAGATCAACACTAAAGACACCTTTTCCTGGGGCGCCAACCCTGAATCTAGACAGCATAATGAGCTACAGTGGTTTGTTGAAAGGAAAAGAAAAGAATCTGAAGAGTTGGCCATTCTGTGTACCAGGTGTGCCAACATGATAGAAATTTTAGGGTAGAGTGATTTGACTGGGTGACAGGTATACAAAATAATCAACAGCTTAAATGCTGTAGAAATGTTTACCTGAAACCTGTGTACTCTTATTGATCAATGTCACTATGTTAAAGTTAATTTTCTAAATAAAATTTGAAAATTAAAAAAAAGAAAATTTTAAGATTAAGAACTAGCAGAAGTAACAATTCCAACTTTCAAAGTTGCCACCCAGCCTAAGCACAAATTAATGTCAGCTTGTACACATTGAAGAAAATATTAGCAGCAGTAAAGCCCAAACACAGGTAAATTCCTGATTAGATTCTTTCAAACTCCTACATTAATGGCTTGAAAAAAAAAGGCATGCCATTTCCAGAAAAATATAAATAACACTTACCTTATCGACAAATGATGTCAGATATCAATTTAAAATAATTTTTGAAATATACAAAGGAAGACAAGAAAATAGAATCACATCTATGATGTGAAAGGCAAACTTACCAACAAAATCAGGTACAGAGAAAGATAATTATTGGAATTTTGAGACAGAAACATTAAATTAACTACAGTTAACATATTAAAGGATCTAGTGATAAAGGTAAACAGTTGCATTAACATGGAAAATTTAGCAGAGAGATAAAAGTACAAGAAAAATGTAAAATAAAAATCTTATCAATAAAAAAGAGCCTCTTCTTGATAGCTTGGTTAATTTGAGCATCATCCCAAAACACAGAATTTGAACGTTCAGTCTCCAGTCAAGGCACAGACAAGAACAGATCAATGTTCCTGTCTCTCTCTCTCACCCTTCCTCTCTCTTTAAATCAATAAAATAAACATTAAAACATAAATAAAACTTAAAAAGGATAATACCAGAGATAAAGAATATATTCAATAGGGTCATCAGTATGCTGAGCACTGCCAAGAAAAGAATCTTTAACTTGAAGATAGTTCAGTGGAAATTACTTAAACTGAAACACACACACACACATACACACACACACACACACACAAATGTAAAGGAAAAAAGAAAAACAGAAAAACAACTAAGAGCCCTGGGATAATATCAAATGTTTTAACATACAAGAAAGAAGGGAAATCACAAAAAATATTAAAGGTAAAATAATGAATAATTGCCACCAAATAATAAATGAAATCAAACCACTTATCCAAAAACCTCACAAAACCCTGCATAAGATAAACAAAACAACAAAATCTCACATCTAAAGATATTAAAGTGTAAAAAACTGAAGATAAATTTTTGAAGGCAGATAGAGGAATAAAAAATTATTTATTTACTTCTTATTCATTTATTTACTTTTTTCTGTGTGACAGACACAGAGAGAGTCAGAGAGAGGAATAGATATAGACAGACAGGAGGGAGAGAGATGAGAAGCATTAATTCTTTGTTGTGACACCTTAGTTGTTCATTGATTACTTTCTCATATGTGCCTTGACCAGGAGGCTATAGCAGAGCAAGTGACCCCACGCTCATGCTGGTGAGCCCACTCTCAAGCCGGCAACCTCAGGGTTTTGAATCTGGATCCTCTGCATCCCAGTCTGATACTCTATCCACTGCACCATTGTCCGGTTAGGCAAAAACATTTTAAAATAAAGATTATAGTAACGTTCTCGACAGAAAATATGTACACCAGGAAAAATTGAAGTGAATATTTTCAATGTGATGAAAAAGAAAATGGTAACTATAAACCCAGAATTCTAAGCCCCAGTGTAAAATATCTTCTAAAAGTGAAAAAAATCAGTTTTTTAATTTTAATTTTTTTTTGGTATTTTTCTGAAGCTGAAAATGGGGAGAGACAGTCAGACAGACTCCCACATGTGCCCGATCCATCCCGCATGTCAACCAGGGGCGATGCTCTGCCCCTCCGGGGTGTCGCTCTGCCGTGACCAGAGCCACTCTAGCACCTGGGGCAGAGGCCAAGGAGCCATCCCCAGTGCCCGGGCCATCTTTTGCTCCAATGGAGCCTTGGCTGCGGGAGGGGAAGAGAGACAGCGAGGAAGGAGGGGGTAGGGGGTGGAGAAGCAAATGGGTGCTTCTCCTGTGTGCCCTGGCCAGGAATCGAACCCGGGTCCCCCACACGCCAGGCCAATGCTCTACCGCTGAGCCAACCGGCCAGGGCCAGTTTTTTAATTTTATCTTAATATTAGATATTTGAATTTATTGGAGTAACATTAGTTAATAAAATTGTATAGATTTAAGGTATACAATTCTATAATATATCATCTGTATATTATATTGTGCCTGCACCACCCAAAGTCCAGTATCTTTACATCACCATTTATTCCCCTTTGCCCACCCCTTTACCTATGGTAATAAGTTTTTTAAATCAAAATCTCACACAATTTACTGTAAACTGGTACTATGAGAAAAAAAGGTAAATGCAGTTTTAATACAGAAGGAACATGACACCAGACAGAAATGTTAATAGAGAGTGGAAAAATGGTATCAATGACATTAAATATATAAGGTTTTTGTTTTTTATCTTCTTTTAATAACTATAAAAGTTAATAGACATTCTAAAGCATAAATAGTAAAAATAAATTGTGTATTTAATTACAATATAGAGAAGTAAAGTGCATACCAGTGACAGCACAGAGAAGAGAGGGAAAAATTAGATACAGTTCGAAGTTTCTTACACTATGCATGAAATATTTAAAGTAAATTGTGACATATTATATAAATATATTGTAAGCAATAAAGCATGGGTAGTCAAATTTTTTATAAAAACTGCCTATTTTGCAGTGCTGGTCAACCTAGTCCCTACCGCCCACTAGTGGGCATTCCAGCTTTCATGGTGTGCCAATCTTGGCACCATTTGGCCCATGTACTATCTATCTCTATATATAGTACATATAAGAGTTATAATATTAGGAGTTCTAAATCTAACCATATTGTTAAACCTTAAAATAGATGGTTTAAGTGCCACAAAAGTTAGGTATTATAAAACCGAATAAAAGGCAAGACTTTATTGTATTCTGCTTACATAAAACATAAACTGGCTAAAAGCAAAAGGATGCAATATAATTCACTATGCTAACACTAACCATAATAAGACTGTAGTAGCTATATTAATACCAGTGAAAGAAGAAGTCATTGCAGTGGGACTAACAGAAATAATTAAGGATATTATGTAATAACATTTGGATTGATTCCTCAAGATATTTAGAATCTTAAAAATGTAAGTCCCTAATGACAAAATTCAAAATACATAAACCCAAAAAAGCAAAGAGATATATCCACAAATGTATTTTGAAAATTGAATGTTCTTTCTCTATAACTGATAGAACAATACAGAATACTTGAAGAATATCAATTACCTTGACCTAACTGATATTTATGGAAGAGTTTAGTCAACAAAAGCAGTGTACACAATCTTTCAAAGCACACACGCTGCAACCACCAAGACTTGAAAGCAACCCAAGTGCCCATCAATAGATGAGTGGATAAAAAAGTCATAGTATACTCACACAATGGAATACTACTAAGCCATAAAAACAATAGGGAAAATATTTTGCAGCAACATGGATGGATTTAGAGGGTATTATACTAAGAGAAATAAGTCAGTCAGAGAAAAACAAATACCATATCATTTTACTTACATATGGAATCTAATGAGCAAAACAAAATAGAGTCAAAATCATAGATACAAAGAACAAATTGGTAGCTGTCAGAAAAAAGGGGGCTAAGGGCTGGGTGAAATGGGTGAAAAGATTAAGCAAAAAACCCTCAAAAACACAGACAACAGTATTTAATTACTAGAGGGAATGGGATGGTGGCAGGTTGATGAGGATAAAGTCGTGGGGGATAAATGCTCAAATGGTGACAGAAGACTTGATTTTGGGTGATCAAAGAATACAATATGCTGCCATATTCAAAGCTTGCAGAAGGGCAAGGTATATATTAACTAAGCACTAAATGTTTCCATGGATGTTTTGATCATGATCAAATGCCTGCTAATCTGAAATATACAGATGATACATTGTAGAATTGTACAGTCAAAACTTATATAATTTTATTAACCAATGTAAATATGATAAATTCAATAAAATATTTAAAAAGTAAAGTACACTGTAATATTCATGAAGAAAGACCATATTCTGGGCTATAGAGCAGATCTTTCTATATTTGAAAGAATTGAGACAATAAAAATGTGTTCCCAGACCAAAATAAACTAGAAAGCAATAATAGAAAGTTATTTGGAAAGCCCATACTATTTTGAAATTAAATCACACATTTTTTAGGAACCCATGAGTCAAATGGAGAATAAAAAGGAAATTTAGAAAACATTTTAATTGAATATAAATAAAAATAAATCATGAAAATGTGTGGGATGCAGCCAAAGCATACTTAAAGAAAACTTAAAGTATTAAATGCTTGTATTGGAGATAGAAAATTGTCTCAAATCAACACTCAGAATATGAGAGGTGAAAGGGGGCACCCCAAGCTTGTTCCTGATCTTAAGAGGATTGCTTTTGATTTTTGCCCATTGATTATGATGTAGGCCGTGTGTTTGTTATAGATGGCCTTTATTATGTTGAGGTATGTTCCCTGTATTCCCACTTTGCTGAGAGTTTTGATCACAAATGGGTGCTGGATTATGTCAAATGCATTTTCTGCATCTATTGATATTATCATGTGATTTTTGTCCTTCCTTTTTTTAATGTGATCATTTAAATTGATTGATTGGAGAATATTTTACCAGCCTTGCCTCCCTAGAATAAATCCCACTTGATCATAATGTATGATATTTTTCATGTCTTGCTGGATCTGGTTTGATAATATTTTGTTGAGAATTTTAACATCTATGTTCATCAGGGATATTGGCCTATAGTTTTCTTTCTTTATAGTGTCTTTACCCAGATTTGGAATGAGGATTATGCTTGCCATATAAAAGCAGCTTGGAAGTCTTTCCTCCACTTGAATTTTTTGAAATAGCTTGAGAAGGACACTTGTTAGTTCTTTGAATATTTGGTAAAATTCACCTTTCAGGCCACCTGGTCCAGGACTTTATTTGCTTGGAGATTTTTGATAACTATTTCAAATTCATTTCTTATAATCAGTCTGTTTAAGTTTTCTGATTCTTCCAGATTGAGTTTTAGAAGATTATATATTTCTAGGTATTTATCCATTTCACATAAGTTGTCTAATTTTTTGGCATAGAGACCTTCATAGTATTTTCTTACAATTCTTTGTATTTCTGTGGTGTCAGTTGTTGCTTCTCCACTTTCATTTCTAATTTTATTTTATTTTATTTTTTTAATATTAATATTTTTTTATTAAATTTAATGCAGTGACATTGGTAAATCAGGGTACATATGTTGAGAGAATATATCTCTAGATTATTTTGACATTTGATTGTGCTGTATACCCCTCCCGCAAAGTTAAATTGTCTTCTGTCACCTTCTATCTGGTTTTCTTTATGCCCCTCCTCTCCCCTAACCCCTCTCTCCTTCTTCACCCCCTCCCCCCTCCCCCAACCCCCCCGCCCCTGTGCCATCACATTCTTGTTCATGTCTCTGAGTCTCATTTTTATGTCCCTTCTATGTATGGATTCATCTCAGTTTTTTTTCTGATTTACTTATTTCACTCCCTATAATGTTATCAAGGTCCATCCATGTTATTGTAAATGATCCGATGTCATCATTTCTTATGGCTGAGTAGTATTCCATAGTATATATGTACCAAAGCTTTCTAATCCACTCGTCCTCTGACGGACACTTGGGCTGTTTCCAGATCTTCGCTATTGTGAACAATGCTGCCACAAACATGCGGGTGCATTTCTCCTTTTTGAGCCGTTCTATGGTGTCCTTGGGGTATATTCCTAAAAGTGGGATAGCTGGGTCAAAAGGCGGTTCGATTTTCAGTTTTTTGAGGAATCTCCATACTGTTTTCCACAGTGGCTGCACAAGTCTGCATTCCCACCAGCAGTGCAGGAGGGTTCCCTTTTCTCTACATCCTCGCCAGCACTTATTCTGTGTTGTTTTGTTGATAAGCGCCATTCTGACTGGTGTAAGGTGATCTCTCATTGTGGTTTTAATTTGCATTTCTCTAATGATTAGTGATGTTGAGCATTTTTTCATATGCCTATTGGCCATCTGTATGTCCTCTTTGGAGAAGTGTCTATTCATCTCTTTTGCCCATTTTTGGATTGGGTTGTTTGTCTTCCTGGTGTTGAGTTTTACAAGTTCTTTATAAATTTTGGTTATTAACCCCTTATCAGACGTATTGTCAAATATGTTCTCCCATTGTGTAGTTTGTCTTTTTATTCTGTTCTTGTTGTCTTTAGCTGTGCAAAAGCTTTTTAGTTTGATATAGTCCCATTTGTTTATCGTGTCTTTTATTTCACTTCCCCGTGGAGATAAATCAGCAAATATATTGCTCCGAGAGATGTCGGAGAGCTTACTGCCTATGTTTTCTTCTAAGATGCTTATGGTTTCATGGCCTACATTCAAGTCTTTTATCCATTTTGAGTTTATTTTTGTGAGTGGTGTAAGCTGGTGATCTAGTTTCATTTTTTTGCAGGTAGCTGTCCAATTTTCCCAACACCGTTTGTTAAAGAGGCTGTCTTTACTCCATTGTATTTCCTTACCTCCTTTGTCAAATATCAGTTGTCCATAGAACTGTGGGTTTGTTTCTGGGTTCTCTGTTCTATTCCATTGATCTATATGCCTGTTCTTATGCCAGTACCAGGCTGTTTTGAGTACAATGGCCTTGTAGTATAACTTGATATCAGGAAGTGTGATACCTCCCACTTTATTCTTATTTTTTAAGATTGCTGAGGCTATTCGTGTCCTTTTTTGGTTCCATATAAATTTTTGGAATATGTGTTCTATATCTTTGAAGTATGTCATTGGTATTTTAATTGGTATTGCATTGAATTTATAAATTGCTTTGGGTAATATAGACATTTTAATGATGTTTATTCTTCCTAACCATGAGCACGGTATATGCTTCCACTTGTTAGTATCTTCCTTGATTTCTTTTATCAATGTTTTGTAATTTTCCGAGTACAAGTCTTTAGTCTCCTTGGTTAAGTTTACTCCTAGGTACTTTATTTTTTTGGTTGTAATTGTGAAGGGGATTGTTTCCTTAATTTCTCTTTCTGACTGTTCATTGTTGGTGTATAAAAATGCTTCTGATTTCTGAGTATTGATTTTATATTCTGCCACTTTGCTGAATTTATTTATCAGGTCCAGTAGTTTTTTGACTGAGACTTTAGGGTTTTCTATATACAATATCATATCATCTGCAAATAATGATAGTTTTACTTCTTCTTTTCCAACTTGAATGCCTTTTATTTCTTCTTCTTGTCTGATTGCTGTGGCTAGGACTTCCAGGACTATGTTAAATAAGAGTGGTGAAAGGGGGCACCCCTGCCTTGTTCCTGATCTTAAGGGTATTACTTTTAATTTTTGCCCATTGAGTATGATGTTGGCTGTGGGTTTCTCATAGATGGCTTTTATCATGTTGAGGTATGTTCCCTGTATTCCCACTTTGCTGAGAGTTTTGATCATGAATGGGTGCTGGATTTTATCAAATGCTTTTTCTGCATCTATTGAAATTATCATATGGTTTTTCTCCTTCTTTTTGTTTATGTGATGAATCACATTGATTGATTTACGAATATTGTACCAGCCTTGCCTCCCCAGAATAAATCCCACTTGATCATGGTGTATGATTTTTTCCATATATTGTTGGATCCGGTTTGCTAATATTTTGTTGAGGATTTTAGCATCTATATTCATCAGAGATATTGGCCTATAATTTTCTTTCTTTGTGTGGTCTTTGCCTGGTTTTGGAATCAGAATTATGCTCGCCTCATAAAAGGATCTTGGAAGTCTTCCTTACTCTTGAATTTTTTGAAATAGTTTGAGAAGGATAGGAGTTAGTTCTTTGAATATTTGGTAGAATTCTGTTGTGAAGCCATCGGGCCCCGGGCTTTTCTTTGTTGGGAGTTTTTTGATAACTGTTTCGATCTCCTTTGGTGTAATTGGTCTGTTTAAGTTTTCTGATTCTTCCAGATGGATTTTTGGAAGATTGTACGTTTCAAGGAATTTGTCCATTTCATCTAGGTTGTCTAGTTTTTTGGCATACAGTTCTTCATAGTATTTTCTTACAATATTTTGTATTTCTGTTGTGTCAGTTGTTATTTCTCCTCTCTCATTTCTAATTTTATTTATTTGAGTCCTCTCTCTCTTTTTCTTGGTGAGTCTACTTAAAGGTTCATCAATCTTGTTTACCTTTTCAAAGAACCAGCTCCTAGTTTCATTGATCCTCTGTATTGTTTCTTTAGCCTCTATGTCATTTATTTCTGCTCTGATCTTTATTATTTTCTTCCTTCTACTACATTTGGGCTTTACTTGCTGTTCTTTTTCTAATTCTTTTAGATGCAGGGTTAAGTTGTTTATTTGAGCTTTTTCTAGCTTCTGAAAGTGTGCCTGTAGTGCTATGAACTTCCCTCTCAGCACTGCTTTCGCTGTGTCCCATAAATTTTGAGTTGTTGTATGCTCATTGTCATTCGTTTCTAGGAATTTCTTTATTTCTTCTTTGATCTCATTCTTAATCCATTCATTATTTAACACCCTGCTATTTAGTTTCCATGTGTTTGAGAATTTTTGAGCTTTTCTGCTGTGATTCATTTCTAGTTTCATGCCGTTGTGATCGGAGAAAGTGCTTGATATGATTTCAGTCTTCTTAAATTTGTTGAGAGCACTTTTGTGCCCTAACATGTGGTCTATCCTAGAGAATGTACCATGAGCACTTGAAAAGAATGTATATTCTGCTGCTTTAGGGTGAAAGGTTCTGAAGATATCTATTAAATCGAGTTGATCTAGTGTTTCCAATAAGTCTGCTGTTTCTTTGTTAATTTTCTTTCTTGAGGATCTATCTAGTGATGTTAGTGGAGTATTGAAATCCCCTACTATTATAGTATTGCTGTTGATCTCGCCCTTTAAATCCATCAAAATCTGTTTTATATATTTGGGTGCTCCTATATTAGGTGCATAGATATTTATAATAGTTATATCTTCCTGTTGGATTACTCCCTTTATCATTATGTAGTGGCCTTCTTTATCTCTTACTATATCCTTTGTTTTAAAGTCCAATTTGTCTGATATAAGTATTGCTACCCCAGCTTTTTTTTCATTTCCGTTTGCATGAAACATTTTTTTCCATCCTTTTACTTTCAATCTGTGTGTGTCTTTTGTTCTAAGGTGTGTCTCTTGTAGACAACATATGTATGGGTCCTGTTTTCTTATCCACGCAGCTACCCTATGTCTTTTGATTGGATCATTTAATCCATTTACATTTAAGGTTATTATTGATATGTAGTTGTTTATTGCCATTTTCTTCTTTAAAGGTGTATTCCTTTTTCTTTTTTTTTTTCTGTATTCTTTTCCCACTTTATCTGTTTACACCAGGCCCCTTAATATTTCCTGCAGCATTGGTTTGGTTGTAATGAATTCCTTGAGTTGTTTTTTGTCTGGGAAGCTTTTTATTTCTCCTTCAATTTTAAACGATAGCCTTGCTGGATAAAGTAGTCTTGGTTGTAGGTTCTTGTTCTGCATTACTTTGAATATTTCTTGCCATTCCCTTCTGGCCTCAAGTGTTTCTGTTGAGAAGTCAGATGTCATCCTTATGGGGGCTCCTTTGTAGGTGATAACTTTTTTTTCTCTTGCAGCTTTTAATATTTTCTCTTTATCGCTTAGCTTTGGTATTTTAATTATGATGTGTCTTGGTGTAGGTTTCTTTGGGTTTCTCTTTAATGGAGTCCTCTGTGCTTCTTGGATTTGTGAGAGTTTCTCTTGCATTAATTTAGGGAAGTTTTCAGCTATGATATGATTGAACAAAGTCTCTATCCCTTGTTCTTTTTCTTCTTCTTCAGGAACCCCTATGATGCGGATGTTATTTCTCTTCATGTTGTCACAGAGCTCTCTAAGAGTTTCCTCTGACTTTTTGAGTCTTTTTTCTCTTTTCTTCTCTGCTTTCATGCCTTCATTCCAGTTGTCTTCTAACTCGCTGATTCGATCCTCTGCTCTATCTATCCTGTTTTTAATTCCTTCCATTGTGGTCTTTATTTCTGATATTGTATTTGTCGTCTCCAACTGATTCTTTTTTATACTTGCTATTTCTTTATTTAGGTTTTCAAACTCCCCCTCCATTGTTGTTCTAAGATCCCTAAGCATCCTTACAATCATTATTTTGAACTCCGCATCTGGAAGTTTGATTATTTCCATATCACTCAGTTCATCTCTCGAAAGTGTCTCTTGTGGTTTCATTTGGATTGCACTCCTTTGTTTTCTCATCTTCTTCTTCTTTTTTTTTTTTATTTGTAGAGTTGATTGAGTCTAGGCTTGGTGTTGTCTGCCTCCAGTTTTCAGTTGTGTTATTTTTAGGTCTTCGTGGGTTGGTATCAGCTATTATTTGTAATCCACTTTCGGATTTGGGCAGCTTTGATGTCTTGATTTGTTTGTTTTCTTAACAGGTGATAGTCTTGTTAACTGATCTCAGCAGGGGGCTTCCTTGAAACTGTATCCAGGAATGCTGTGGGTGTAACCTGAGACGCTGAAGGTCTCTTCCTCCAACTAATCTCACTGGGGGCAGGGTTTTTTCTCTCAGCTTCAGTAGGGGGAGGTGTATCTCAGATCTCCATGGAGACCTGAGTTACTGCCCCTCCTCCCCACTTCTTGTTTTCAGCTGTGTCTTGTTGTGCTGATTGGAGCTGGATAGATGTCCAGAGATCTCTGATCCGGAAGCACTTCAGCTCTGTTTTGTGAAAGGTTCAGTCCCTCCCCCAGCTATGGCCGCCTCCAGCACGAATGAGTCAGCTTTTTTATTTTGTTTCTTGCATACCTTAGCCCCTCACAGTCTGTCCCTCTCCCTGTCTTTTCCACTTGGGAGATAAGCTGGTCTTTTCAACCCACCTTGCTCCCTGGTCGCCAGGTAAGTGGCTGTGAGCAGTAGTTTCTGCTCTTTTTCCTCTGTGAAATCCTCTCTGGGCTCTCAGCCTCACCCCCCTCCTTCCCTTCCTGTAAGCAGAGGAGATTCAGGCACTCCTTACCAGGATTATTGTGGCTTCCTCTTTGCTCCTTGGTTTTTGAGAGCTGTTCTTGCAGTTCAGTGTTGGTTTTTCATGCTGATTTTTTCTAAATTGATTTGTATTCCAGTTTGGTGTTGAGAGCTGGGTGTCTGTGCATCCGCCTACTCCGCTGCCATCTTCCACGAATCATTTCTAATTTTATTTATTTGAGTTCTTTGTCTTCTTTTCTTGATGAATCTGGTTAAAGGTTCATCAATCTTGTTTATCTTTTCAAAGAACTAGTTCTTGGTTTTATTGATCTTAGTATTTTTTTAGCCTTTATGTCATTTATTTCCACTTTAATATTTATTCTTTCTTTTGTTCTACTTCCTCTGAGCTTTCTTTGTTGTTCTTTTTCTAGTTCTTTCAGATGCAAGGTTAACTTGTTTATTTGACCTTTTTCTTGCTTCTTAAGTTACGCTTGTAATGCTATGAACTTCCTTCTCAGAACTGCTTTTGCTGTGTCCTATAAATTTTGAATTGTTGTATGTTCATTTTAATTTGTTTCAAGAAAATTTTTTATTCCTTCTTTGATCTCTTTGTTAATACATTTGTTATTTAATAATATGTTATTTAGCCTCCAAATGTTTAAATGTTTTTCAGTTTTTCTATTGTAGGTGATTTCTAGTTTCATGTCATTGTGATCAGAGATGTTTGATAGGATTTCAATCTTCTTATATTTATTGAGATTCGTTTTGTGTCCTAACATGTGGTCTATCCTAGAGAATGTATCATGAGCACTTGAAAAGAATGTATATTCTGCTGCTTTGTGGTGCTTTCACCACAAAGCACCACAAGCTATTTGTGGTTCTGAAGATATCTATTAAATCTAGTTGATCTAGTGTGTCATTTAAGGTGGCTGTTTCTTTCTTAATTTTCTGTCTGGAAGATCTATCCATTTGATGTTAGTGGGGTATTAAAATCTCCTACTATTATAGTATTGCTGTTGATCTCACCCTTTATGTCCATCAAAATCTGCTTTATAATTTTAGGTACTCCTATATTAGGTAGATAGATATTTATAATGGTTATATCTTCCTGTTGGATTGCTCCCTTTATCATTATGTAGTGACCTTCTTTATCCCTTACTATAGCCTTTGTTTTAAAGTCTGTTTTGACCTGACCAGGCTGTGGTGCAGTGGATAGAACATCAGACTGGGATGCAAAGGACCCAGGTTCGAGACCCCGAGGTCTCCAGGTTGAGCACAGCCTCATCTGGTTTGAGCAAAGATCACCAGTTTGGATCCAAGGTTGTTGGCTTGAGCAAAGGGTTACTCGGTCTGCTGAAGGTCCATGGTCAAGGCACATATGAAAAACCAATCAATGAACAAGTAAGGTGTTGCAACAAAAATTATGATTGATGCTTCTCATCTCTCTTTGTTCCTGTCTGTCTGTCTCTATTTATCCCTCTCTCTGACTTTCTTTCTCTGTCTCTGTGAAAAAGAAAAAAAATTAAAGAAAAATTTAAAGTCTATTTTGTCAGATGTAAGTATTACTACCTCAGCTTTTTTTTTCATTTCCATTTGCATGAAATACTTTTTCATCCTTTCACTTTCAGTCTATGCGTATCTTTTGTTCTAAGGTGGGTGTCTATAGACAGCATATTTACGGGTCCTGTTTTCTTATCCATGCAGCTACCCTATGTCCTTTAATTGGAGCATTTACTCCATTTACATTTAAGGTTATTATTGATATGTAGTTGTCTATTGTCATTTTATTCTTTAAATCTACCTTCCTCTTTTTCTGGATTATTTTCTCTTTTTTCTATTACAACAGGCCTTCTTTATTGTGTGTGTCACTTATATGTGGGATCTAAAACAGCTGAACTTGCAACAAAAAATGATAGTTACCAGGGGTTGAGGAATTGGGAATTTGGGATGATATTAAGAATATAAACTTGCTACTGGTAGATAATTAATTTCTAGAGATGTAATACACAGTATATTGATTATAATAAACAATACTACATTTTTTAACTTAAACAATTAAATTTAACAGGGTGACATTGGTCAGCCAGAGCACATAGATTTATAGAAAACATCTCCACTTCATTTAGACAATCATGCTGTACACCCATCACTTAAAGCCAAATCATCTTCTGTCACCTTATATTTTGTTTCTCTTTAAGCTCCTCCCCCTCCCTCACCCTTCTCCCTCTCCTCCGTTCCCCTCCCCCTGGTAACCATTGCAATCTTAATGATGTCCGTGAGTCTCAATTTTGTGTCCCACCTATGTATGGAATCATACAGTTCTTATATTTTTTCTGATTTACTTATTGTACTCAGTATAATGTTATCAAGGTCCATCCATGTTGTTGTAAATAATACTATGTCATTATTTCTTATGACTAAGTAGTATTCCATTGTATATATGTACCACTTCTTCTTTGTCCAATCCTCTATTGAAGGCATTTCCGGTGTTTCCATGTCTTGGCCACCATAAACAATACTGTGATGGAAGTGGGGTTCATGTGTCTTTACATAACCATATTTTTCAGTTTTGGGGTTATGTACACAGTAGAGGCATTGATGAGTCATATGGTAGTTCTATTCTTAATTTTTTGAGGAACTACAATACTTTCTTCTATAATGGTTTTACTAATTTACATTTCCACCAACAGTGAGTGAGGGATCCTTCTTCTCCACAGCCTCTCCAACACTTGTTATTACCTGTTTTGTTGATAATAGCTAATCTATCATTTTTGATTTGCATTTCTCTAATAGCTAGTGAAGAGAAGCATTTTTTTTCACATATCTATTGGCCATTTGTATTTCTCCTGGGAGAAGTCTCTGTTCATGTTCTCTTCACATTTTTTTAATTGGGTTGTTTGCTTGTTTGTTGCTGAGTTTTGTGAGTTTATATATTTTGGATATTAACCCCTTATCTGAACAGTTGTTTGAAAATATCATCTCTCATTTAATGAGCTGTTTATTTGTTTTGTGGTCAGTTTCTTTTGCTATGCATAAGCTTCTTAGTTTGATGTAGTCACATTCATTTATCTTTGCCTTTACTTCCCTTGCCTTTGAGGTCAAATTCATAAAATGTTCTCTACTGCCAAAACCCATGAGTTTAGTACCTATGTTTTCTTCCATGTAATTTATTGTTTCAGATCTGAGATTTAGGTCTTTGATCCATTTTAAATTAATTTTTGTGCAAGGATACAAACTGTAGTCAAGTTTCATTCTTTTGCACGTGGCTTTCCAAATTTCCCAGCACCACTTATTGAGAGGCTTTCTCTTCTCCATTGTGTGTTTTTGTCTCCTTTATCAAAGATGATTTAACCATATATATGTGGTTTTATTTCTGGGCTCTCTAATCTGTTCCACTCATCTGTGTGTCTATTTTTCTGCCAGGATCATGCTGTCTTGATTATCATGGCTCTGTAGTATAATTTGAAGTCAGGTATTGTAATGCCTCCAGCTTCATTCTTTTTCTATATGATTACTTTTGTTATCTGAGTTGCTGGTTTTGGGTTCCCTGTGTTCTTCTTTTTCTATTTCCTTACGATGTGATATTAGGCTGTTTATTGGGACTGTCTCTTGTTTTTTTATGTAAGCCTTTAATGACTTGAACTTCCCCTTATTACTATTTTTCTGCATCCCAGAGATTCTGATATGTTGTGTTTTCACTTTTGTCTGTATGTAAATTTGAACTCTTCTTATATTTTTTTTCTTTGACCCAGTCATTTTTCAGAAGTATGTTGTTTAATTTCCACATTTTTGTGGGTTTGTTTACTTTTTTTTGTGGTTGCATTTCAGTTTCAAAGTTTAATGGTCAGAGAATATGGTTGGTATAAATTCAACCTTTCTGAATTTGTTGATGTAAGTTTTGTGGCCCAACATATGGTCTATACTTGAGACTGTGCCATGTACACTGGAGAAAAATGTATACTCTGATGTATTGGAACAGAATGTCCTGTAGATGTCTATTATGCCCATTTGTTCTGGTGTTTCATTTAAGGCTGATATTTCTTTATTGATTTTCTGTTTGGATGAAAGATCTAAAGCCATCAATAGTGTATTGAGGTCTCCAAGTATAATTATATATTTTTTGGTTTGTACTTTTAGATCAGTTAGTACATATCTTATATATGTTGGTGCTCCCTGGTTTAGTGCATATATATTAAGAAGTTTATGTGTTCTTGATACAATGTTTCATTTATCATTATGAAATGTACATCTTTGTTTCTGGTTACCTTTGTTGTCTTTTAGACAGCATTGTCAGATATAAGTATGGCTACACCTGCTTTTCTTTGGATATTATTTTCCTGGAGAATCATTTTCCAACCTTTCACTTTGAATCTCTTTTTATCCTTCTAGCTTAGATGTGTTTCTTGAAGGCAACATACAGTTGGGTTCTTTTTTTTTTTTTATTCACTCTGCTACTCTGTGCCTTTTCATTGATGAGTTCAATTCATTTACATTTAGTGTAATTATTGACACTTGAGGATTTCCTATTGCCATTTTATATATTGCTTTCTGATAGCATTGTGTCTTGTTTGTTTCTTTTTTTTTCTGTCATTTGTTTCTGTTTGGTGGTATTCCATACTTCTACCGTCTGTTATTTCTTTTTTTGAGCTATGCTTTTTTGTTGTGGCATTTTCACTGGTGGTTACCATTATGTTATTAAAACAATATATATCATATTCATTGTAGTCCATTATCTCATGAGTGCTGCTGCACTCCATCTTTCTTTGCTACTGCTAATCTTTGTCCTTCTACCTTTTTTGTTTTTGTTGTCACATATTATTCTTATTTTTATTGTGATATTTTGGGAGCTTTTACTTGTGATTGTGTGTGTGTGTGTCTGTACAGATAACTCCTTTAATATTTCCTGAAGTGGGGGTTTTCCAGTGATGAATTCTCTCATCTCTATATCTATAAATGTTTTTATTTCCCCTTCATATATGAAAGATAGCTTTGATGGATATAGTATTCTTGGTTGGTTGTTCTTCTCTTGCATTACTTTAAATCTTGGGGTCCACTCTTTTCTAGCCTGTAAAGTTTCTGCTGAGATATCTGATTATATCCTAATAGACCTTCTTTTATATGTTACATTTATGTTCTTCCTAGCTGCCTTGAGAATTCTTTTTTTTGTTGTTGTTTTTGTCAGTGATTTGTTATAATTTCATTACAATGTGCCTTGGAGTAGGTCTGTTTGGTTTGAGGTAACTCGGTGGTCTGTTTGCTTCTTGGATTTGCAGCTCAAACTCTTTCCATGGCTTGGGAAGTTATCATTGATTATTTATTTCAATATGTTCTGCATTCCCTTTTTTCTCTCTTCTAATATGCCCGTTATTCTTATATTGCTCTTAATGATGGAGTCAGACAATTCTTATAAGGCTTTCTCATTTTTTTTTAAATTTGTGAGTCTCTCTCTTCTTTTCTCAATAGTATCTCCAGATGCCTGCCTTCAATGTTTCTGATTCTCTCTTACATCTGGTGTGCTGTATTAGCTGAGCATGTTACATCATTTTTCATTTCGTGTATTTAATTTTTCATCTTTGTTTGGTTCTTTTTTATATTTTCAATGTCCTTTGTGAAATACTTTTTTTTGTTCAATAAGTTGTTTTTTGAGCTCACTAAATTACCTTTCAGTGTTTTCTTATATGTTTTTGAGTATTTTCAAAACTTCAATTTGGAATTCTATGTCATTAAACTTTGAAGCTTCCATGTAATTGAAATTCTTTTTCTGGAGACTTTTCATCATCTATCTGAGGTACTTCTCTGTCTTGTATATCCATATTTGACTTCTTTTACCTTGATGGCATTTGCAGTTGATATTATTAATAACCCAAACAAGAGATATCTGAAAAATAAAAATAAAAATGGAAAAAATACAGTAAAAATGAAAATTCTATACATAATGATAAGTAGAACAAAAGTTACAGGTAATAGAAATCAGAAACTGAGAAAAAATAAAACAAAACAGAGAACAAATGAAATAAAAAAAAGCAAAATGCCACAAAAAGAAGTGTGAGTTTAAAATATAATAATTTGATAAAAAATGACTTTCAGGTGAGAGAGGGGAAAAAGAGAGTAAAAAGGAAAAAAAAGGTAATAGAAGGAAGAGAGAAGGTAGGAGAGAAAAGAAAGAGGAGAAAGTATCAGAAATAAAGCCCTTGCAAAAATCTAGAATAAAAAATATAACAACTAAGAATAATAAATTTCACATGGGAAAAGGAGAAAGAAGAAAAGGGAAAGAATAAAAAGTAGGATAAAGCAGAAAAAGAAAAAAGAGAAAAGGAATGTATTTTTTTTCTAGTTTTGAGAGGTAACTTATTTTTTTTTCTGGTAGGACGTGCTGTACTAAAAGGTTTACCTCTGGGAGATTCTTGGATGGAACTCTGCTGAGGCATCATTGTCATAAGGTTGCAGGCAGGGCCATCACATTATGGCTCTAACAATGGCCAATTAGGGGTCTTTCGGGGTCCTCCTTCACATCTCAACAGAGCAGGGGATCAAGGACTTAGCCTCTCTCACCTCTCACATGAGAGAGTAACCTGCAGAGCCAGCTAGTGGGGTCCATCACCGCCACTGCTCACACAGGAAGGGGAGCAATGTAGACTGGGGTTAAACAGGCCAGTCCTTCCTCCAATACCACTCTAAGTACTCAAAGCGCAGCCCTGGGAAGGGTAGGGGCTGTGCACCACAAGCCAGTGTCTGAATTTCGGTAGCAGTTGCGACAGAGATCACAGATCAGGGGCGTTCCACCAACACATGCTAAACTCCGCTGGGCAAGTCGGTACCCGAGTTTCCGAGTGGGTTGGGCACAGATACCAGATCAAGTGTATCTGGTGCCAGAAGGCTAAACTCTACAGGTCAGGCAGGCAGAACAAACACACCTGAGTGCCCCATGGGCCGATCTCAACGCTATTTCCATGCTGTTCTTGGGAGCACATCACCGGCTTTGTGTGTACCCAGTGTCTGCAATCGGCAGATGCTGGGAAATGGCCCTATTCCCCGTTCTTGGTCATCACCCATATCTTAGCTGCTTCCTCCAGACTTCTTCTCCCAGCTCCAGATCTGAGACACAGCCTGCACCAACTGTGCCTCTGTCCGCAGGTCTGTGAGCAAAAAGAAAGACTCTGTCCTCTGGTATTTTTTTCTTCTGTGAGCAAATTCTATCTTTGGCCCACCTTCTTGCACAGTGATACCTTTGTATATCTGGTGTGTGTATATTTCAGGTTTCTCTGGCATTTTTTCTCTGCATATAGTTGTAGAATTTGTTGAAATTTCAAGGGGAGAGATTGGGAGTATTTCTCACACTACCATTTTTCTGATGTCACTCAATACTGCATTTTAAACTTCAAATCTGGTAAGAAACTAGATTTTAAGTGTTCTTACCACAAAGCAGAAATGATAAGTATGGTATGTGATAGAGGTAACACTACGGCTATGTTGGTAATCATATCTCAATATAAAAATGTATAAAACCAAAATTTTGTATATCTTACTTGATGTTTATGCCAATTATATACATATTCTATAATAATATATATTATGTATATAATATATAATAATATATATTCTATAATAATATATATTATGTATATAATTATATATATAATTGGAAAAAAGTGAACTATAACTTAATAAAAAAGTGAACCTATGTGGCAAAAGAACTAGGAACCACTTCCATTCTTCTATTTCTCAACTCTGAGCTAGAGATGTTATCATTCTCATATCAGTTTTAAATCCAGTTCTAATGTATTTCATGTATGGTGTCTTACAAATAGTTATTTATTGGACTTGTATATGGAGAAGCTAAAGCTTTTGTAGTAAGATTTATTCGGAGTTGAAAATACAAGGTTGTTTATAGGTATTTAATGCCTCATTTTCCTCTGTTTCATCAAGGAAAATGTTCAGTCTTGTCTTTATTAAGCTTAGTGTAAGTGCAGATATTAATGGTTTAGCACATATCAAAGCTTATTCCAGTTCAGACACTGCTCAAAGCTTGTACTTGGGAGATTGTCTAATTGTAAGCCCACACAGCATGTCTGCAAAAGAAGCAATCATGTTCCTAAGCAGGAAAGCATAATGGGCCAGATTTCTTTTAAGCTTGTGTTTATGTATTTGGGCTCAGAAGGACTAGCTTTACTTTAAGGCAAATAATCAGTTTCTTTAAAAGTTCATCGGCTTGTGTTGATTCTTCTCATTAACCAATCAGATCCCATTCTCTGGGCTAGACTGACAAGACTCTATGGTTGTCATTCTGGTTGCACTGCAAATGCCTTAAAGTGGAAGCACAGAAGCATCTTTCCCCCAGCAACCACTGTCAGTGCCTTGGAGAGATTTCTCACAAACTTGAGTGCAGAAGGCTGAGGAAAAATAGACTTTGAGGGCACAATGGATTCCTGAAATGTGCAATTGATTCTTTGAGTACTTTAGCTTTATATCTAACTAAGCTAAATGAGATGTTGCAACTTCTTACTGAAGCAAGCTTACTGGTTAATAAAATATAATGTCCAAATCTTTTGTTCTCTTTATCCATCAATATCTAGCTATCTGCCTACATTAACACAGACACAGCCTGGCCTCAGAATAACAAATACTAGCCAGACAGATAGGTTCAGACAGTTACACAGGGTTCACTCCTCAAGCTTAAAATTAGATAACTATAGCATCTCCTCAAGAGGAACAAGGTTTCAGAATCCTCACCCTGCTCCAGGTATAATTTTCAGAGGTTAAATATTGTCAAAAAGTAGGAGCTCATTTTTTCATTCAGCCCTAAATTGTAAGGCAGAGGGTTTCCTTGGGTGCATCTCAATAATACAGGACCCTGACTGATCATCGTCACCCAGTTCCTTCACAAAACAATGTTTTCCACTGAGAAAGGCCAATTCAGAATGCCAGAAAGTATAATTGTTCTACACTCCTGGCTGGGTGCTCATCAACTAAAGCAGGAGTTTCATTTAGAGAATAAGCTGCCACTGTCTCCACTTCTAACTTCAAGACCATATCTTAGAAATATTGTTTGGAGGTGACTAAAGTTTTTACAGAAGAAACATATTTCATTTACCACAGAGTGTGGTGGGAACTTTTAATCTAAGGATCCTCTCAAAAACAGTGAAGGTTGTGGCAAAGATGATTAAAGAGTAGACACTTAGATTCATTAAACACATAAAATCAGAAGTGGAATCACTGGGTCATAAGGCAGTTTTATTTTGAAAATTTGAGGAAGTTCCGGACTGTTTTTCCAGAGTTGTTCCTCAATCTGTATTTTTACCAACAGTGTACATGGTTCCATTTTTTCTACATCCTTGTCAACATGTTGTTTGTTGATTTACTGATGATAGCCATTCTGACAGATGTGAGGTGATATCTCATTGTGGTTTTCATTTGTATTTTTCTGGTGATTAGTGATGTTGAGCATCTTTTCCTATGTCTATTGGCCAACTATATGTCTTCTTTGGAGAAGTGTTTATTCAGGTCCTTTGACCATTTTTAAAGTGTATTGTTTCTTTGATGTTGAGTTGTACAAGTTCTTTATGCATTTTAGATATTAACCTCTTATCAGATCAATAGATGAGTTGATAAAGTTCTGTGGTACATTTACACAATGCAATACTACTTGGTCATTAAAAGAAGGAAATATTACCTTTTGCTATAGCATTGATGGATCTAGAAACTATTATGCTAAGTTAAGTAAGTCAATCAGAGAAAGACAAATACCATAACATTTCAATTTCATGTGAAATCTAATGAACAAAACAAACAAATAAGAACAGACTTATAGATAAAAAGAAGAAACTTACAGCTATCAGAGGGGAGAGGGTTCTGGGACTGGGTGAAGTAGGTGAAGGAATTAAGCAAAAAAAAAAAACCCCTCATACACACAAACAATAGTATGATGATTACTAGAGGAAAAGGGGGATGAGGGGATTTAGAAGAGTGTAAAGTAGGATAAATGATGATGGCAGGAGACTTGACTTTGGTGATAAAAACACAATACAATATACAGGTAATTGATTATAAATTTGACACTTGAAACCTATATAATTTTATTACAAATGTAACCCCAATAAATTCAACAAAAATATTATAAAATATATAAATTCATTCATAAACTAGCTAATTTACCAGAGAGAACCAAGTAATGCCACAGCTAAGAAGATGCTTCCTGGGTTCAGAACAAATCTCAAGTGCTGATTTCAAAAAGCATACTTATAAGCCAGTCTAAACTTAATTGGGTCATTTTGTGAAATAATTTATGCCCTGGATATTGTTAAAAACAATAAAGTAATAATGAGAAAATTTCAGTTTAACAGCTTGTTTTGGTAAGAGAAATAATAATAAAAGAAGGCCCAGTTAAAACCATGTCATTCCATAATGAATGTTTACATGCTCAAGTTTGTACCTTTCAAGGATGAAAATTAATGGTTCCATAGTGGGTGGTGGAGGTTATAGATAGGTTTCAACAAAATAATTTAGCCAGTCAATTTACAAATAAATAATAAAATAAAAAAATAAAACCAAGAAATTAAGAGACTAGTATGCATTATGTTATTTAAAAGATATCCAGTTCCAACAAGAATTATGAAATAATGAGACATAAAAAAACTAGAATACTCTGTCTTATACCTAGACAATAGAAACTTTCTGTGATAGTGATAACATTTGATTTACAAAACATACATTAAAGTAGCATACACAACTACATAGAAAAAACAAAAAGAAACCATGTTTAAAAGGGAAAAAGCAGTTATGATAATAAAGTTTACCAAATAAAATATATTAATAGTGAGGTAAAAATTATGAAAAATGGACCAAATAAAAATTCTGGAGCTCACAAGTACAATAACTGAAATAATTCATTAGAGGGACTCAATAGCAGAATAGAATTGGATTTGAATCATGAATATTTAACATAGATTAATTTAAATTACTCATTCTGAGAAACAGAGAAAAATGAATGACGAAAAATGAACAAAGTCTCAGACAATTGTGAAGACATTAATGTTTAAGTGCAGCCACATATATATAATGGGTGTGTCAGAAGAAGAAGAGAGCCTGACCAGGTGGTAGCACAGTAGATAAACACTGAACTAATACGCAGAGGACCCAGATACAAAACCCCAAGTTTGTTGGCTTGAGCGCGAGCTCATCTGCTTGTGCGCAGGTTTACTAGCTTGAGTGTGGGGTTGCTGGTTTGAGTGTGAAATTGTAGAAATGACCTCATGGTCTCCGGCTTGAGTCCAAATGTCACTGGCTTAAAGCTCAAGGTTGCTAGCTTGAGTAAGGGGTCATTTGCTCTGCTGTAGCCCCCTGGTCAAGGCACAGATGAGAAAGCAAACAATGAACAAGCCATGAGCAAACAACTAAGATGCCACAACAAAAAACTGATGCTTCTCTTTCTCTCCCTTACTGTCTGTCTGTCCCTATCTGTCCCTCTCTCTGACTCTCTCTGTCTCTTTCAAAAAAATGAATAAATAAATAAAAGGAGAAAGAAAACAGAAAAGAAAAAATTCAGCAAATTAATGATGAAAAATATCCCAGTTCAAACCAAAACTTTAATGTACATAATCAAAAAGCTCAGCAAATTTCATGTAGATTAAATGCAAAAATATTTTGAGACAGATATTTCATAGTAAAAATTATGAACACAAAATATAGTGTAAATCTTGAATACAGCAAGAGTAAAAATAATTTCACTAGATTTTTATTAACCTGCCAAATTTGATGATGTCAGAGGAAAGGTGACATAAGAGATCCCCTTGAAGTTTCAACAACTTGAACAGCTAAAACTCAATAAAGAATTCCCTTTTCAATGAACAAACACTCTTTGGAGATCTGCACATTGAAACATCTTAAGGTGAGTAAATGTGAGTGAACTGGACATGAAAAAAGGAAGAAAAGCTGAGACAAGCCAAAGAAACATCCATAAAGCCAAAATCTCATGACAAGGCTCAGCTCAGAGAGGGTAGGAATCAAATTTTGGTTGGCACTCTGTGACTAGTCCTGGGATCTGGGTACAGGAAGGATCTCACAGAGGTCTGAGATCACCAATACTGGAAGAACAAAACAGCACAAAAAGGTGCTGTGATACATGCAGCCCACTTAACTCATGATACATCACAGCTACACTGTGGGCAGCATTGGGCTGAAAGGAAGACTGCTGGTATTTCCTGGGTTTGCATCCCCATGACTCACCACCCACTGAAGAACTGAAATGTCAGAAAAGGGTAAGAAAGCTTAAAAACTTGTGATTCAGTACCATTCATTGGTAAATAATACAGAGAACTCTTTGTGTTAGTCAGCTAGTGAAGTGCCACTCATATATAGACACTTGAACAGAGAAAGACTCCTTCAAATAGCATAACAACCAAGGCAACGAAGCATCTGAGAAAGAAAAAAAATCCATTAAACAAACTGGGAGATATAGAAATATGTGATAAAAATGACAGAGAATTCAAGATTGCAGTTCTGGAAAAAAAAATATTTCAAGAAAATACAGTCAGGCAGCTTATTGAGCTCAGAAAACAAATCAACAAATAAAATGAGTACTTTACTTAAGAGATTGAAATTTTAAAAAAAGAATGCAACAGGAATTGTGGAGATGAAAAACTCTGTAAAAGTAATCAAGAATGAGCTACCAAGCACAGGAAATAAAGCTAATCAGATACAGGAATGAATTAGTGATATTGAAGATAGAAAACTAGAAATTATGCAGAGGGAAAAAAGAGAGACTTCATCATTAAAATATGAAATAACTCTATGAGAATAATGTGATTTTATCAGAAAGAGTAATAAAAGAATAATAGGCATACCAGAAGAAGAAGAGAGGGACAAAGAAATAGACAGCATATTCAAACACATTGTTGATGAAAACTTCCAAAACCTATAGAAAGAGCTACATCTTTGAATCGAAGAAGCAAACGGAACACCTAATTACCTCAATATAAAAAAGGCCTTCTCCAAGTTATATTAAACTGTTAAAAGTTATTTTCAAAGAAAGAAATCTCAAGGCATTCTGGGAAAAGAAGAAAGTAACATTTAAAAGAAAGCCTAACAGGTTATCCATTAGACTTTTCAGAAGAAACTCTACAAGTTTGAAGAAGATAAAACTAAATATTCAAACTACTGATAGAGAAATTACCAGCTAAGAATAAAATATCCAGAAAAACTATCCTTTAGATATGACAAAGAAATAAAGGTATTTTCCAGACATACTGAATCTGAGGGAATTTATCACCAGAAAAGCTCCGTTGCAGGAAATATTCAAGATGGTTATTCTACTTGAAACAAAGAAGAAAAGATCACAAAAATATGAATAAAATCACCAATAAAATTACAGCATAAAAAGGGATAAATATGACAACAAAAAGATACAAAGGGAGAGGGTAAAAATCTAAATTTGCAAAGAACGATGAAGATCACCTGCATTAAAGGTTACATATATGAAACATCATTTTTCATAAACTTAATGGTAACAAAAAATGGTCTGAATTTGCAAAAGAGGATTGAGATCAGTTGCATTCAAAAGTTGTATATATGAAACATTGTTTTTCATAAAGCTATGGTAACCAAAACAACAGAAACAACAATAAAGAAATACTGACAGATAGCTTAAAAGAATAAGAAACTGAGAAAAGAAGTATATAATGTGAAAAACAAAACACTAGAGAGAAACTCAAGAGAAAAGAACCAATGAAGAAACAGAACTACCAGAAAACAATAGATAAAATTGCTATAGGAAATTCTCATACCATCATAAATTATCCTATATGTAAAGGGACTGAGTTCACTGGTAAAGAGGCATACAGTACTAGACTGGATAAAAAAATAAAACCCAACCATATGCAACCTTCAGGAGACACATCTAAGCTTCAAAGGCAAACTTAGATTCAAAGTCAAAGGGTGTGCAATGATTCCCCCAGCAAATAACATCCACAGAAAAAGCAGTTGTAGCCTTAATTATACCTGATAATATAGACTTCAAGATAACAAAGGGAAAAAGAGACAAATATAGATATAATGATAAAGGGGACAGTACATCAAGAAGACATAAAACTTCTCAATCAGAGAACACTAAATTATAAAAAAATGATTACTAAAAGAATGAAAGGGAGAAACAGTAAAAAAAATCATAGTTGGAAAGCTTAGTACTCCATTGAAGGCTATAGATAGACCATCTAAACTGTAAATTAGTAAAGAAATATCAGCCTTATGAGACACGTTAGACCACATAGACAGAATTGACAATTATAAAGTCTTTCACCCAGAATATCAGATTATACATTCTTCTCCAGTGCACATGGAACATTCGCAAGGATAGACCATATGTTGGGTCACAAAAATAGCCTCAACAATTTCATGATGATTGAAATTTCTTTTTGAGACAGAGAGAAAGAGAGAGAAGAAGAGAGGGACAGAGGGACAGATTGGATAGACAGACAGGAAGAAAGAAAAATGAAAAGCATCAATTCTTTATTGTAGCACCTTAGTTGTTCAATGATTCTTTTCTCATATATGCCTTGACCTGGGGGCTACAACAGAATGAGTGACCCCTTGCTCAAGCCACCATCCTTGGGTTCAAGCAGCATGCTGAGCCTTGCTTAAACTGGATGAGCCCACATTCAAGCCAGAGACATTGGGGTTTTGAACCTGGGTTCTCCACATCTCAGTCCAATGCTCTATCCACTGCCCTGCTGCCTAGTCAGGAAAGATGACTGAGATTATACCAAGCATATTTTCTGACTACAATATTTTGAAATTATAAATCAACTGCAAGGAGAAAGTAAAAAACCCAACAACTATGTGGATATTAAACAACATACTATTAAAGAATGACTGAGTAAAAGAAACTGAAATCAATAGATATATAAAGATAAACAAAAATGACAGTACAAATACCAAAATTTATGGGATGCAATAAATGCAGTAATAACAGTTTATGTCATTACAGGCCTATCTAAAAAAATAAAAATAGAAATCCCAAGTAAACAACCTAGCATTACATCTTAAAGAACTAGAAAAAGAAGAACATAATAATGTAAATTCATCAGAAGAAAGAAAATAATAAAAATTAGAACAGAATTAAATGAAATAGAGAATAAAAGGACTATATAAATTAATAAAACAAGACTTGCTTCTTTGAAAAGATTAATAAAATTGACAACCCCTTAGGTAGAATCATTAAGAAATAAGGAGACAAGACTTATATAAACAAAATCAGAAATGAAAAAGATGTTGCCACAGACATCACATATATACAAAAGATCATACTAGAATACTATGAAGGACTATATACCACTAAATTCAATATCTTATAAGAAAAGCACATAACTTCATAGAAATATATAACCTTCCTAGACCGAATCATGAAAAACTGGAAAATCTAAATTGATTGATAGATAAATAGGAAATTGATACAACAATCAAAAACCTCCCAAAAATAAAAGCCTAAGACTGGATGGTTTCAACAGTGAATTTTACCAAACATTTGAAGAAGATTTCATACCTTTTTCAAACTCTTCCAAAAAATTGAAGAAGAGGTAAAAATTTATGTTTGTGTGTGTGTGTGTGTGTGTGTGTGTGTGTGTGTGTATATATATATATATATATATATATATATATATATATATATATATCTTTTGTATCCTTCTGAATTGAGAAGCTGGGGAAGAAGGGAGAGCAATTAGAGACAGACTCTGGCATGCACCCAACAAGGATCCACCCCGCATGCCCACCAGGAAGCAATGCTCGACCTATCTGGGGCATTGCCACTCCAGCGTCTGAGGCAGAGGCCATTGAGCCACCCCTAGCACCCAGGCCAACCCCACTCCAATGGAGCCCCAGCTGTGAAAGGGGAAGAAAGAGATACAAAGAGAAAGGCAGAGGGGGAAGGGTCGAGAAGCTGATGGGCACTTCTGTGTGCCCTAGCTGGAAATCAAACCTGGGACTTTCATACACTGGGATGATGCTCTACCACAGAGCCAACCAGCCAAGGCTGAAGCAATACTTGCTATCACATTTAATGAGGCCAACATAATCCCAATAACAAAACCTGGCAAGGATAACTACAGACCAATTTCTCTAACAAATTCAGATGCAAAATCCTAATCAAAATACCAACAAATGGAATACAACAATACATTAACAAGTAACACATCATAATTTAGTGGGATTCATTTCATGGGCATGCAGATGGTTCAACATATGCAAACCATTCTATGTAATACACCATATTAACAAAACAAAAGAAAAATTTTGATCTTATCAATAAATGCAGAAAAAGCATTTGGTAAGATATAATATTCATTTATGATTAAAACACTCAATAAAATGTGTATAGAGAGAAACTATCTCAACATAATAAAGGTTGTATATGTCAAACTTTCAGTCAGTATACTCAATGATAAAAAACTAAAAGCTTTTCATATATAATCAGGAACAAGATAAAGATGCCCACTCTCACCACTCTTATTCAACATATGTAGTTTTGGAAGTCATATCCAGATTAATCAGACAGGAGAAAGAATTAAAATTCATCCCAATTAGAGAAGATAAAATAACAATGTCACTTTTTCAGATGACATGATTCTGTATCTAGAAAATCTTAAACATTCTGCACAAAAAAATAATTAGAAAGAATAAACAAATACAGTAAAGTTGCAGGATACAAAAATCAATGTACAAAAAACCCACTACTTTTCCATACACTAACAATACAGTTTAGGAAAAAGAAATAAAAAACAAGTAAGTGCACCCAAAGGTAAAAATAATAAGTTTGACAAAGGATATATAAAACAAATATAAGAAAAACTACAAAGCATTATTAAAAGAGATTGGAGCCTGACCAGGTGGTGGCACAGTAGATAGAGCAAGGGTCAGAAACCTATGGCTTGCGAGCCAGATGTGGCTCTTTTGATGGCTGCATCTGTCTCATAGACAACTCTTTAATAAAAAAATAATAACGTTAAAAATATAAAACATTCTCATGTATTACAATCCATTTTCTACTGCTCATGTTCATGGTTGCGGGTGGCTGGAGCCAATCACAGCTGTCCTCAGGGACAACACCAAATTTTTATTGGATAATGCGTAATGTACACGGGTTGTTGTATGATTCTCATGGAATTACATTTTAAAATATGTGGTGTTCATGGCTCTCTCAGCCAAAAAAGTTCCTGACCCGTGGGATAGAGCATCAGACTGGGATGCAGAGGACTCAGGTTTGAGACCCCAAAGGTCGCCAGCTTGAGCGCGAGCTCATCTGGTTTGAGCAAAGCTCACCAGCTTGGACCCAAGGTCGCTGGCTCAAGAAAGGGTTTACTTGGTCTGCTGAAGGCCCACAATCAAGGCACATGTGAGAAAGCAATCAAGAACAACTAAGGTGTCACAACCAAAAACTGATGATTGATGCTTCTCATCTCTCTCCGTTCCTGTCTGTCTGTTTCTATCTACCCTCTCTCTGACTCTCTCTCTGTCTCTGTAAAAAAAAAAAAAAAAAAAAAGAGAGAGAGATTGGAAAAGATACAACAAAATGCAAAAATATTTCATGTCATGGATTGGAAGAATCAACATAGTTAAAATGACCATATTACCTAAAGCATTATATATATTTAATGAAGTCCCCATGGAAATCCCAATGACATTTTGTAAATAAATAAAACAAAAAAATCATCAAATTTGTATGGAATCATGAAAGAAAATGAGTAGCCAAAGCTATCATAAGGGAAAAAAAATAAATCCAGAATTATACTACTAGACTTCAAATTATACTACAGAGCTATGATAATAAAAAACAAACAAACATAGTATTGGCAGAAAAATAGGCACACAGACCAATAGAACAGAATTGAGAGCACAGAAATAAACTCACACATATATGGGCAGTAATTTTGGACAAAGGAGCCAAAAATACACAATGGAGAAAAAAAAAGACTATTCAATAAAGAGTGCTCGAAAAATTGGAAAGCCACATGCAAAATAAACTAGACTACAGTTTGTCTACATGTACAAAAATTAATTAAAAATGAATCAAAAACATAAATATAAGGCCTGAAACAATATATTACATAGAAGAAAATATATGTACTGAAGTTTTGGTCCTTGGCTGTAGAAAACATTTTATAATTTTGACCTCAATGGCTAGGGAAATAAAGGCAAAAATAATTGAATGGGACCATAACCAAACTATACATCTTCTTTACAGTAAAAGAAATCAACAACAAAACAAAAGGGCAACAAACAGAATTGGAGATGATCTTTGCAAACAACTCCAACAAGGAGTCAGTAACCAAAATATATAAATAACTTATACAATTCAACATTAAACAAACAATCCAATTAAAAAATGAGTGTAGGACCTGAACAAACATGTCTCCTAAAATGGACAAATAGCCAACAAATATATGAAAATATATTCAACTTCACTAGTTATTAGAGAAATATAAATCAAAACTACAACTAGATACCACCTCACACTTTTCTGAATGTCTAATATCAACAAGACAGGTAATAACAAGTGTTGGTGAGGTTGTGGAAAAAGGAACCCTCATTCACTGTTGGTGGGAATGTACACTAGTACAGCCATTATGGAAAACAGTATGAAAGTTCCTCAAAAAATTAAGCATAGAGTTATTATATGACCCAACAACCACTCTTTTGGTTATCTATCCAAAAAAACTATAAAACACTTATTTGCATAGATATATGCACTCCTATGTTCATTGCAGCATTATTCACAGTGTTTTAGACATGGAGACAACCGAAGTGTCCTTCAATATTAGATTGGATGAAGAAGATGTGGGACATATATTCTATGGAATACTACTCAGCCACAAGAAAAGATGAAACCTATGTACCCTGATTGATCAATGTCACACCATTAAAATTAATTAAAAAAGAACTAATTCCTAAAGTGAAAGTGAAGCACATACTTCATTTGCATCAGAAGCCAAGAAAATAATATAAATACTTCTCAACAAAAACAAAAAAGGAAAGAAAAGAAAAGGTAAAATACTGCCATTTGTGACAGAATGGTTAAAATCTTGAGAATATTATATTAAGTAAAATAAGTCAGTCAGAAAAAATTAAGAACCATATGATTCACTTGTATGTGAGATATGAAACTGAAAATCATAGAAACAGACAATAGCATAGTATTTACCAGAATGAAGGAAGTGGGGGTTAATAAAGGCTAAAGGATGCCAAACATCTCATGTCAGAAGATAATTTGACTTTGAGTGGTGGGCATACAATGTGTTATTCAGATTATGTATCATAGAAATTTATACTTCAAACCTATATGATCCTATTAATTGATGTCACCCCAATAAATTTAATTAAAAAAATTAAAACTGCCAAATCCATCAAACAAAAGCATTTCAAGTGTATAAATCAGTAAAGTAATTTGGGCACTTGAAAAATTAAAAAGAAAAAAGAACCATTACATACAAATGAAGTTCATTAAGATTAACAGTTGAAGCCCTGGCCAGTTGGCTCAGTGGTAGAGTGTCGGCCTGGCGTGCAGGAGTCCTGGGTTCGATTCCCAGCCAGGGCACACAGGAGAAGTGCCCATCTGCTTCTCCACTCCTCCCCCTCTTCTTCCTCTCTGTCTCTCTCTTCCCTTCTCGAAGCCAAGGCTCCATTGGAGCAAAGTTGGCCCGGGCGCTGAGGATGGCTCCATGGCCTCTGCCTCAGGTGCTAGAATGGCCCTGGTTGCAACAGAGTAATGCCCCAGATGGGCAGAGCATCGCCCCTTGGTGGGCGTGCCAGGTGGATCCCGGTCAGGCACATGCGGGAGTCTGTCTGACTGCCTCCCCGTTTCCAACTTCAGAGAAAAAAAAAAGATTAACTGTTGATTTTCTGGATGATCTATCTAAAACTGTCAATGATGTGTTGAGATCTCCAAGTGTGATTGTGCTTTTGTCTGTTTCTATTTTTAGATCAATTAGTAAATGTCATATATTTTGGTGCTCCCTGATTCAGTGCATATATATTAAGAAGTGTTACGTTTTCTGGATATAGTGTCTCCTTTATCATAATAAAATGACAATCTTTGTCTCTTTTTACAAATATATGGTGAAGGAAAATGATTAGACTATGAGTGATGGCTACATGACATAATAAACAGTTCAAATGCTATAGAAATGTTTACTTGAAACCTATGTACTCTTATTGATCAAAGTCACCTCATTAAATTTAATATTGTAAATTAAATTAAAAAAGAAAAAAATGATTAACTGTTGACCTCACATTAGAAATAATGGAATCCAGACAGAAGAAGGACAGCAAATTAAAATTAGTCAAAGTGAAAAACTGTCAGCCAAGAATCCTATATCAAGCAAAGCTATTTTTCAAAATTGAAGCTGAAATAAATGCATTCTCAGATCAACAAAAACTGAAAGAATTCATTGCTAGCTCACCTGCTTTACAAGAAATACTAAGGAAGTCTTTCAGGCTGAAAGCAAGTGTTATAAGACACTAATTAAAATCAACATGAAAATAGAAAACTGTTTCGGGAAATTATTAATCACAAAAGACAAAGTAAATAGAGTGAGACATTAACAGAGTGGCCAAGTAGGAAGCTAGGCCCTTGTTTCACCATAGAAACACTAAATAAACAACTAGAAACTGACTAAAATAACCTTAGGGTAGTTCTGGTAATCAATCAGCTAGAGCAACCATGAAAACCCAATCAAGGAAAAAGCTTAAACCTGGCAGGACTCTTTTTATTTGATTCTTTGTACTAAACATTAGGTTTATTAAAAAGGAATTAAAAAGTCAAGAGTATGAAGTTTTTCAAACAAAATATTTGGCAATATATTCTGGATACCATGTATCACCAAGAACAATTTGAAATGGTTTCCAGTGTAAAATCAGCTTGATATGGTCAAAGCAAAGTATATACAGGTCCTGAGCATCAGAGCTATGTTTTCTCCACAGTCCTCAGCATAACTAGAGGAATGCTTCCCCTCCATGCATTTTAGACTGGTAAAACCCCATTTTTTGTTTTATTCTTTGTTCTTCGTTAACCCCACAAAATTGTTGTAAGGCCAGTAGCCTGGCCCATGTAGGTTCGCATTTAATTCAGACAGGTTGTAAAGAAATCGTGGAGCCAAAAACTGGTGAGCCATTTCCCTTTATTCCTGCTCACAACTGGCAGGTGAGAAAATACACACAGTGGAAAATCACTTCCCTTTCCATTCAGGGCTTCCAAAGCCACTGACATTTTCTTTCTTTTTCCTTAGAATCAAAGGCCCTCAGGAGTCTTATTCACCTCTTTTTCCCATCTCCTTCTCCTGCACAAACTGGCTTATCCTTCAACATTCCACCATTTTGGCTGGCTCCTCTCCTCCATGTGGCCTCTCTGCCCTGCTACAACATGGGCTACTCCTCTCTCTACAAGAATGTGGGCTCTCTCTCTTTCCAAAATGGCCTCCTAGCTCCTGCTTTTAAAACTTTTTGGTGCAAAAGCCCTCCCCCAACACACATTAGCATAACCAAGCCCCTTCCCAAGCATTAAAGGCAATTAGCTGTATCATGTGAGAGCATCACAACGTGAGAACACCGGCCATCTTTAACATAGTGGACATAAAATAACTTATCTGACAGTTGTTAAACTAAAACCTCAGGTATCCTGATGTTATGAGAGTTATTTTGTGTCAGATTGATAATTTCTTAGGAAAAAACCTAGTATTATAAATGAAAAATAATAATGATTTTAAAAAAAGGAAGAGAGGATAGGAAGAGAGGGAATTACTGCTATGAATTCAGTCAAGAAAAGGTGGGCCTCACCGGGTAACAGAGCCATCAATTCTATGACTCTTAAATTAATCTATCCATTCATCCATTTATTCATAAACATTTTTTTCAGTACCTATTATGGGTCAAACACTGCACTAGGTCTTAAGAACATGTAAATGGAGACAATATTTTACATATATGAAGTCCTATACTTTTTATTAGAAAATGTGAGGAAGAAGAGAGGCATGTAAGGGACTACAGAAGCATGATTGAAATACTGGAAAACAGCCTGACCAGGTGGGGGCACGGTGGATAGAGCATCAGACCGGGATGCGGAGGACCCAGTTTTGAAACCCTGAGGTCTCCGGCTTGAGCGTGGGATCATCTGGCTTGAGGATGGGCTCATCAGCTTGAGCGTGGGGTAGCTGACTTGAACATTGGATCATAGACATGACCCCATGGTCGCTGGCTTGAGCCCAAAGGTCACTGGCTTGAAGCCCAAGGTCACTGGCTTAAGCAAGGGGTCACTCGCTCTGCTGTAGCCCTCCCCCGCCCAGTCAAGGCACATATAAGAAAGCAATCAATGATCAACTAAGAAGTCACACAAAAAAATTGTTGCTTCTCATTTCTATCCCTTCCTGCCTATCTCTCCCTCTCTCTGTCTCTCTGTCTGTCTCTCTCGCAAAAAAAAAATGCTGGGGAACAATTTAATACTAGAAGCATGCTTTTTGGCAATCTGTGAAAAATGTTTGAACTTTGCTGGTGACGTTCTAGTAAAATGCAATTTTCACTAAACCTTGCCAAAGTTTCTGTTGAAACAATGTCTGATGTCTACTTTTACAGATTTACTGTCTGTTGTCAACCACAACAGTTGTGCAACAACAAGAACAGATTATTCTGAAATTTAAAGTGGAAGCACAATTTATTTACTTTGCACTTTTGCTCAAATTTTTAGGTACTATATTCAGCTTCCTAGCGCATTTATGTTTCTTTGAAGGCGCCTGTTTCTACTTCACTTATTGTATGAAATGGATTGTTTAAAGTCATGCTTTGAATGATGGACATTCAAATATTTGAAAAATCAAATGTATTTTAAATGTGAGGAGGCTGTCTTTTGATATCTTTGTTAAAACATTGCATATAAAGAGAATTGTTAAGAAACTTTATCCAATACTTAGAAATAAGACAAAAGGAAAGAGGCAGAATATCCTTTCAATATCATATGCAGGTTATATTTTTCAGGCGTACCCAAAGATTATCTAATTTTACTTTATCTCACTGCTTATTATTAATTCAGGGTCTCAGAGTTTGCTAAATTACATGTTAACACATAAGTTTCTGTCAGATAGATATATAAGTAATTTTTCTTCAAAAGAAGAAAACAAATTTTTTATTAACTTTAAAGGACTTTGTCTTTTTTTAACAAAACAACTGTGTTTTAACCTTCTTTTATTAATTTCAAAGGGAGTAAAATGTTTTCCTCAACACTCAGGGTCCCTGGATGGGTCTAAAATGTAATCTGGTAAAGATAGATTTTAATAGGAGAAAATTATATGAATTTATTTAATACAAATATTATGTGATACGGGAAACTTCATAAGGAAATGAGGACCCAGTGAAACAGACCTGAACATTTTTATGATATGTTTGATGAAGAGTGGGCAGTTTTGGAAATATATGATAGGTTAAGGAGTATGAGGTAATTGTAGTAAAGTGGAAGAAACTTAGCACGACCTGTTTCTTTGGCTGCTTCTTGGTGTGCCTTTGTGTTTGGAAATAAGGATGTTCTTTTCTTCCTGATATAAGGTATTCGTCACTCACAGGAGGTATTATGATCTGTTTCCAGGGAGACAGGAGAGAAGAAAGTCAGAGTGACCTTCCTCCTACTGCTGTTTTCTCAACTTCTTCAGATTAAAACATTCATTATGCCAAAATGCCATACTGTAGTTTGGAAGTAGAGTATTCTGAACCCCATCAACTTGCTTATAAATATCTAGCTCTCCAGATTCTCTTGGATTCAGTTTACTATCTTATTGGTTCCCACATCAGTGGGTAATGTGAATAAAATATTTGTCATATGTTACTTTTATATTTGTATAAATTATATTTTAACTTTCTGAAACTTCTACTTAGAAAAAATATCTAGGAAGAAAAAAGTACGATGTTTAAAGAGCTGCCCTATAAAATTATTTTGCTAACAAGCTTATCATGCTCTAGACTGTGGCCATTGTCAAATCTGCATATTCACATATAAAAAAGAAATGGTTTTTAATTTATTTCTTGGCTGCATGATGAGTTGCAAATAAACAGTTGCATTATGCAGAAACACATCAGAGAGAAAAGATTCTTTTTTGCCATTCTCATGTCAAGATAAGTAAATTATATTTGCCTCAGTGATAAATGACAATATACCAAATTTTTCTATTTTATATGAATTAAGTTTAGAGAGTGGCTTAATCAAATATATGTTCCATCCAGTGATCTTATGAGATAACTCTGCAAGAATTTAGTGTTTCAAATTTTTTTAGTGCTTCAATTTTAATGAAAATGAAAGCAATCAAATGCAAAAGTAAAAACATTCTACATTATCATGGAATGACACTCAAAATGGTAAGAAAAAAATGTCTTAAAATGCTGATTGATACTTAATGAACGTTCTTAAATATTTTTCATAACAGCATTGGTGAAACTTCAATTTTATTTTGTTATAAAGAAGAAAAATGCTATGGCCTAACAAATTATAATAAATAAATCTTAGAAATTGCAAGTTATCCAGCTAATGTGATAACTGCTATGTTTTTGTTCAAAATTATAGGGTGGTATCAAGTCTGTAATACATGAATCTGGAAGATTCATTCTTAATATGCATTTTGAGCTCTTGTATTTTTTGATATAAACTACTTTTTAATTAAAAAGTGTTAACAGGCCTGACCAGGCGATGGCGCAGTGGATAGAGCGTCAGACTGGGATGCGGAGGACCCAGGTTTGAGACCTCGAGGTTACCAGCTTGAGCGCAGGCTCATCTAGTTTGAGCAAAAAGCCTACCAGCTGCAACATTGTTCACAGTGGCCAGGACATGGAAACAACCAAAAAGCCTGTCAATAGATGACTGGATAAAGAAGATGTGGCACATATACACTATGGAATACTACTCAGCCATAAGAAATGATGACATCGGAACATTTACAGCAAAATGGTGGGATCTTGATAACATGATACGAAGCGAAAAAACCAGGAACTGCTTTATTCCATACGTAGGTGGGACATAAAAGTGAAACTAAGAGACATTGATAAGAGTGTGGTGGTTACAGGGGGGAGGGGGAAATGGGAGAGGGAAAGGGGGAGGGGGAGGGGCACAAAGAAAACAAGATAGAAGGTGACAGAGGACAATCTGACTTTGGGTGATGGGTATGCAACATAATTGAACGACAAGATATCCTGGACTTGTTATCTTTGAATATATGTATCCTGATTTATTGATGTCACCCCATTAAAAAAATAAAATTATTTAAAAAAAAAAAGCCTACCAGCTTGGACCCTAGCTCACTGGCTCGAGCAAGGGGTTATTCAGTCTGCTGAAGGTCCATGGTCAAGGTACATATGAGAAAGCAATCAATGAACAACTAAGGTGTCGCAACAAAAAGCTGATGATTGATGCTTCTCATCTCTCTCTGTTCTTGTCTGTCTGTCCCTGTCTATCCCTCTCTCTGAATCTCTCTCTGTCCCTGAAAAAAAAATGTTAACAGCCTGAGGGAAAAAGTCTTGACAAGTTATATAACTTCTCACTACTAAATTTTATTTATTTGGAAAGATAAGTAGACACTTAGATTTATAAAACAGGAAGGAAATTCAAGCTGAAAGAGAAAATCACTGCTATTTTCCTAGTCTTTCTGAAGTTGAGCAGAAAATATGGTATCACAAAAGATAAATATGATAGTATATCTTTTCTGACTCTATTATGCAAAAGCAAAGTCAATACAATTTGTATAATCAGAATTAAGTGTGCCATCAAAGCAAAAAGTCCTGTAAATGATCATAATGTCTACTTACATAACCTACAGTGTCATTAGAATGGAAATTAATGATAACATGCTTTTTAAGATTGTAGCATTTAATTAAAACTACCAATAAAATCATACAAGAAAAGACCAGCATTTCCCATATAACGGAAGTTGACACAATCAGCAGTCATTTGTTTTATCTTATTCTCTCATTTAAAAATAACCCATGGTACTCCTGACTGATGGCATAGTAAATATGACATATTGGAGCACCAAGGTCACTGGCTTGAACACAGGGTCAGGCTCAGACTGAGGGTGTCAGCTCCACTACCTGGGTCACCCATTTGAGCCCCAATTAAGGCATGTATGAGAAGCAATAAGAAGGTGTGGAAAAAAGTGGATCAAGTTCGTGCTTCTCTATCTCTGTCCCATTACTTCCCCCTTCCTTCCCATCTCTCAAATTAAAAACAAAACCCAAAAATAACCAATAGCAGTTTAGTAAATAGCTGTTTCTGTAAAAAAAAAAAGTGTGATGTCACTGACATTATTCCTTAAGTTACGTACTCCTAGATAACACCTCCATGTTTAAAACATTTAGATTTTGCCACCAGTGTGCATTTGTAACCATATAGTTCCCCATGCTCTCAGATAATTTTTTAGAATTATTTAATCATTGAATTTTGCCATTTGATTTTTTTAAATTTTATTTTATTTTATTGGGTGTACATAGATTCTAATGTCCCCTCGAATACCTCCCCCCCTTGTTCCCTACTCCATCCCCCTTGCCCTCCATAGTGCAATGACTTCCCCCCAGTTTTGCTTTTCTGCTCTCATCCCATCATATCTTCCCCTTTCCCTCTGTCCACTTTTCCTCCAGATCCTTTGATCCTGACTATACCGTTCTTCAGTTCATATTGTTCACTGGATTCCTCAAATGAGTGAAGTCATATGGTATTTTTCTTTCTCTTCCTGGCTTATTTCACTTAAATTAACATAATAGTTTCCAGGTCCATGCATGTTGTCACAAAAAGTAAGATTTCCTTCTTTTTCATGGCCCCATAGTATTCCGTTGTGTATATGTACGACGGCATTTTAATCCACTCGTCCACTGACGGACACTTGGGCTGTTTCCAGATCTTGGCTATTGTAAACAATGCTGCCATAAACATGGGGGTGCATTTCTTCTTTTGAATCATTGATGTGGTGTTCTTGGGATATATTCCTAAAAGTGGGATGGCTGGGTAAAAAGGCAGATCTATTTTTAATTTTTTGAGGAATCTGCATACTTTTTACCACAATGGCTGCACCAGTCAGCATTCCCACTAGCACTACAGGAGGGTTCCCTTTTCTCCACATCCTCATTAGCATTTATTCTGTGTTGTTTTGTTAATGAGTGCCACACTGACTGGTGTGAGGTGATATCTCATTGTGGTTTTTTTTGTTTTTGTATTTTTCCGAAGTTGAAAATGGGGAGGCAGTCAGACAGACTCCCGCATGTGCCCAACAGGGATCCACCTGGAATGCCCACCAGGGGGCGATGCTCTACCCATCTTGGGGCGTTGTTTTGCCGCAATCAGAGCCATTCTAGTGCCTGAGGCAGAGGCCACAGAGCCATCCTCAGTGCCCGGGCAAACTTTGCTCCAATGGAGCCTTGGCTGCGGGAGGGGAAGAGAGAGACAGAGAGGAAGGAGAGGGGGAGGGGTGGAGAAGCAGATGAGCGCTTCTCCTGTGTGCCCTGGCCGGGAATCGAACCCAGGACTCCTGCTTGCCAGGCCGACACTCTACCACTGCGCCAACCGGCCAGGGCCCTCATTGTGGTTTTAATTTGCATTTTTCTAATGATTAGTGATGTTGAGCATTTTTTCATCTGCCTATTGGCCATCTGTATGTCCTCTTTGGAGAAGTGTCTATTCATTTCTTTTGCCCAGTTTTTGATTGGATTGTTTTTCTTCTTGGTGTTCAGATTTACAAGTTCTTTATAAATTTTGGTTATTAACCCCTTATCAGATATATTGTCGAATATGTACTCCCATTGTGTGGTTTGCCTTTTTGTTTTGTTCATATTGCCTTTAGCTGTGCAAAAGCTTTTTAGTTTGATATAGTCCCATTTGTTTATTCTGTCCTTTATTTCACTTGCCCATGGAGATAAATCAGCAAATATATTGCTGCGAGTGATGTCGGAGAGCTTATTGCCTATGTTTTCCTCTAGGATGCTTATAGATTCAGGACTTAAATTTAAGTATTTTATACATTTTGAGTTTATTTTTGTAAATGGTGCAAGTTGGTGGTCTCGTTTCATTTTTTTGCAGGTAGCTGTCCAGTTTTCCCAACACCATTTGTTGAAGAGACTGTCTTTACTCCATTGTATGTTATTTCCACCTTTGTCAAATATCAATTGTCCATAAAGATGCATGTTTATTCCTGGGTTGTCTGTTCTGTTCCATTGACCTATATGACTGTTCTTATGCCAGGACCAAGCTGTGTTGAGCACAATGGCCTTGTAGTATAACTTGATATCAGGAAGTGTGATACCACCAATTTTGTTTTTTTGTTTTTTTTCAAGATTGCTGAGGCTATTCATGTTCTTTTTTGGTTACATATAAATTTTTGGAATATTTGTTCTATATTTTTGAAATATGTCATTGGTATTTTAATAGGAATTGCATTGAATTTATAAATTGCTTTGGGTAATACGGATATTTAAATGATGTTTATTATTCCTACCCATGAACACGGTATATGCTTCCACTTGTTTGTATCCTTCTTGATTTCCTTTATCAATGTTTTATAATTTTTAGAGTATAAGTCTTTTACCTCCTTGATTAAATTTACTCCTAGGTAATTTATTTTTTTGTTGTTGTAATAGTGAAGGGGATTGTTTTCTTAATTTCTCTTTCTGACGATTCATTGTTGGTGTATAAAAATGCCTCTGATTTCTAAATATTAATTTTATATTTAGCCATCTTGCTGAATTCATTTATCAGGTCCAGTAGTTTTTTTACTGTGACTTTAGGGTTTTCTATGTACAGTATCATATCATCAGCAATAATGACAGTTTTACTTCTTTTTCAATTTGGATGCCTTTTATTTCTTCTTGTTTCATAGCTGTGGGTAGGACTTCTAGAACTATGTTCAATAAGAGTCGTCAAAGTGGTCACCCCTGCCTTGTTCCTGATCTTAAGGGGATTTCTCTTAATTTTTTCCCATTGAGTATGATGTTGCTTGTGGGTGTGTCATACATGGCCTTTATTATGTTGAGGTATGTTCCCTGTATTCCCACTTTACTGAGAGTTTTGATCATACATGTGTGCTGGATTTTATCAAATGCTTTTTCTGCATCCATTTATATTATCGTGTGGTTTTTCTTCTTCCTTTTATTTATGTGATGAATCACATTGATTGATCTGTGAATGTTGTACCAGCCTTGCCTCCCCAGTGTAAATCCCACTTATTCAAGATGTATGATTTTTTTTCATGTACTGCTGTATTTGGTTTGTTAATATTTTGTTTAGAATTTTAGCTTCTAAATTCATCAGGGATGTTGGCCTATAGTTTTCTTTCTTTCTTTTTTAATAAATTTTTATTAATGTTAATGGGATGACATTAATAACTCAGGGTACATATATTCAAAGAAAACATGTCTAGGTTATCTTGTCATTAAATTATGTTGCATACCCCTCACCCAGAGTCAGATTGTCCTCCGTCACCCTCTGTCTAGTTTTCTCTGTGCCCCTCCCCCTCCCCCTAACTCTCTCCCTCCCTTCCTCCTGCATCCTCCCTCCCCCCACCCCTGGTAACCACCACTCTCTTGTCCATGTCTCTTAGTTTTCTTTCTTTGCGTTGTCTTTGCCTGGTTTTGGAATCAGAATTATGCTTGCCTCATAAAAGGAGCTTGGGAGTTTTCCCTCCTCTTGAATTTTTTGAAATAACTTGAGAAGGACAGGAGTTACTTCTTCTTTGAATATTTGGTAGAATTCCCCTGTGAAGCCATCCGGCCCAGAACTTTTTTGGTTGGGACTTTTTTGATAACTTTTTTTGATCTCATTTGTTGTAATCGGTCTGCTTAGGTTTTTTCATTCTTCCAGATTGGTTTTTGAAAGATTATATTTTTAAGGAATTTTTTCATTTCACCTAGGCTGTCTAATTTTTTTGGCATACAGTTCTTAATAGTATTTTCTTACAATATTTTTTTGTATTTCTGCTGTGTTTGTTGTTACATCTCCACTCTTGTTTCTAATTTTATTTATTTGAGTCCTCTCTCTTTTTTTCTTGGTGAGTTGGGCTAAGGGTTCATTGATCTTGCTTACCTTTACAAAGAACCAGCTCTTGGTTCAATTGATATTCTATATTGTTTTTTTAGTCTCTGTCATTTTTTCTGCTTTGATTGTTATTATTTTCTTTCTTTTACTTCCTCTGGGTTTTACTTGCAGTTATTATTCTAGTTTTATAAGTTGCAGGGTTAACTTGTTTATTTGAGCTTTTTCTATCTTCTTAAGGTATGCGTGTAATGCTATAAACTTCCCTCTTAGGACTGCTTTTTCTGTGCCCCATAGATTTTGAGTTGTATACTCATTTTCATTTGTTTCAAGGAAATTTCTGATTTCTTCCTTTATCTCTTTGTTTATGCATTCCTTATTCAATAACATTGTTTAGTTTCTAAGTGTTTGAGTGCTTTTCTAGTTTTTTTTTATTGTAGTTGATTTTTTGTTTCCTATTATTGTGGTCAGAGAAGATGTTTGACATGATTTCAATCTTCTTTAATTTGTTGAGACTCGTTTTATGTCCTTATATGTTGTTTGTCTTAGAGAATGCACCTTGAGCACTTGAAAAAATCTATATTTTGTTGTTTTATGGTGAAAGGTTCTGAAGATATCTATAAAATCCAGTGGCTCTAGTGTGTCCTTTAATTCTGTTGTTTCTTTTTTTTATTTCTTTCTTGAGGATCTATCCAGTGATGTTCATGGGGTATTGAAATCCCCTATTATTATAGTATTGCTGTTGATCTCACCCTTCATGTCCATCAAAATCTGCGTAATATACTGAGGTGCTCTTATATTAGGTACATAGATATTTATAATTCCTGTTGGATTGTTTTCTTTATCATTATGTAGTGACCTTCTTTATTCTTTTTTAATTTTTTAATTTTATTCATTTTAGAGAGGAGAGAGAGAGGGAGAGAGAGAGAAGGGAGGAAGGAGCTAGAAGCATCAACTCCCATATGTGCCTTGACCAGGCAAGCCCAGGGTTTTGAACTGGTGACCTCAGCATTTCCAGGTCAACGCTTTATCCACTGCGCCACCACAGATCAGGCTCTTTATTCTTTACTATAGTCTTTGTTTTAAAATCTGTTTTGTCAGATATAAGTATTGCTACCCCAGCTTGTTTTTCATTTCCATTTGCATGAAATATTTTTTTCATTCTTTTACTTTCAGTCTATATGTATCTTTTGTTTTGAGGTGGGTTTCTTGTAGACAGCATATGTATGGGTCCTGTTTTCTTATTCATTCAGCTACCCTATGCTTTTTGATTGAAGCATTCAATCCATTTATATTTAAGATTATTATTGATATGTAGTTGTTTATTGCCGTTTTTTTCTGTAAATCTACATTCATTTTTACTGGAATTTTCCCCCCAGCTTTGTTCTGTCTACAGCAGGCCCCTTAACATTTCTTACTGCATTGGTTTGGTTGTGATGAATTCCTTGAGTTGTTTTATTTATTTATTATTTATTTATTGGAGGGGTCTGTGAAGTTTTTTATTTCTTCTGCAATCTTAAATGATAGCTTTGCTGGATAAAGAAGTCTTTGTTGTAGGTTTTTGTTCTGCATTAATATGAATATTTCTTGCCATTCCCTTCTGGCATCAGTGTTTCTGTTGTCTGATGTCATCCTTATGGGGTTTCCTTTGTAGGTGATAGGCCGTTTTCCTCTTGCAGCTTTTAGTATTCTCTCTTTTTCTCTTAACTTTGATATTTTGATTATGATGTGTCTTGGTGTGGGTCTCTTTGGTTTCTTTATTAGTGGGGTTCTCTTCTCTCTGATTCTTGAACCTGTGTGACTCTTTCTTGCCATAATTTAGGGAAATTTTTAGCTATGATTTCTTCAAACAGGTTCTCTATTCCTGTTGTTTTTCTTCTACTTCAGGAACCCCTATGATGTGGATGCTCTTTCTCTTTATGTTGTCACAGAGCTCTCTTAGGGTTTCCTCAGACTTTTTGTTCCTTTTTTCTTTTTGTTATTCTGCTTCCATGATTTTGTTTATCTTCACTTCTAAGTCACTGATACGATCCTCTCCTTCATCCAGCCTGTTTTTAATTCCGTCTAGTGTAGTCTTCATTTCTGATACTGTTTTTGTCATTTCTGTCTGGTTCTTCTTTATGATTTCCATGTCCTTTTTGATACTTGTTATCTCTTTATTTAGGTGCTCCTTATGTCCATCCATTGTTGTTCTAAGATCTTTGAGCATTCTAACAATTATTATTTTAAACTCTGCATCTAATAATTTGTTTATTTCCATCTCACTCAGTTATTTTTCTGGGGATTTCTCTGATTGATTCATTTGGATTGCATTTCTTTATCTTCTCATTTTTCCATGTCTACACCCTTCCTTTGGGTGTGTTGTGTAACTAGCTGAGTGTAAGGTTGGTATTGTCTGCTTCCAATTTTCAGTTGTGTTGTTTCTAGGTCTTCTTGGGTTGGCATTAGCTGTTGTTTGTAATCTGCTATGGACTGCTTATCTACTATCACTATTCTTTTTAATATTTGTGTCGGCATTTTTTATGTCTCAGCTGGGTCAGATGTCTAGGTCCTGAACTGGTGCTTTCTGTATCTGGTCACTGGATGTGCCTGCCCTGGAACTCCCTGGCAGGAGCCTGGTGCTGATCGGTGGGGGTCACTGCCTATAACTGGCTCTTATCTACCTTTTTGGAACTACAGGTGATCCAGATCTTGTGGCTGCCTCTTCTGGACCCAGATGCCATTGTAAATATCAGCTGCACTCCTAGGCTAACTTGTATCTACTCTTGGCCTGGGAGAAGTTCCTTTGAAGGTACAGGTTCCCCTGAGATCTGCTTTCTGCTGCCTCTTATTGCTGGCTACTTATTGGGCTCAGTAGTGTAATTTAGTGATTAGGTACAGTAATTGATTTGGCTTTCCCCTTAGCCTCAAATGTCTTTCTACCCAGACTTTTTATTTATTATGTTGTGTTTTCTTCTTTTCCAGCAATCATAAAAGTGTGGTCTCAGGGGAACAGTGGCTGTGGCCTCTGTGCTCCCAATGTGTGGTCTCTCCGCTGGCCCTTTGTCACTGCTGTTGCCGCCTTGGGCGGTTGGGCTCAGGCGCTGGCAGTGGAAGCCTGCCTCTGTTGCTGCCATGGTTTCCACTTCCCCTGGTGGGCCCATGGGCTTGCTCCAACCAACATTAGGTCCACGGGGCCCCAGCCACAGCCAAGGGCTGGTTAACACCGCGTGCTGGATTGTGCGTGAGCTCGGAACTCCACAGTGGTTTGCCACAGCTTCCGCCACTGCACATTCCTATTTGGATCGTTTCCACTGTCACCTAGGCCTTATCCGCAGCCACAGGTGGGCTCTTGCTGCAGGCCTGATTGTGCGTGAGCTTGGACATCCGCAGCTGCTGCCGCAGCCTCTGCCTCTGTGGGCAGGCCAATGCACAGCCGCTCTGACCATTTCTGCTCTCCTCTGGGCCTCTTCCACCGCCAAGGGCTGACAGATTGCATGTGAGCTTGAACCTCCACAGCAGCTTCCACAGCCCCCACTTCTGTGGGCCAGCCAGTGCATACCCCCTCTGACTGCCCCCACAATTTCCCAGGCTTGTGCTTCAGAAAGGCCTGCATGACTGCATTGCACAGACCTCCATAGCAGCCACAGTGTCTTCTGCTTTCCTGGTTGGGCCCACTCATGTTCACTCATATTGCCCCGACTCCTGCAGCCATGCCCTGCAGCCGCCTGCCCTCCCGACCCCAGCAAGCACTCAGCAGCATGGAAGGGTGGTGTAGCTCAGACCCCAGCACTCACTACCTGTGTCCCTAACTTGCTGCCTCCCTGTAAGCGCCTCTTTTTTTCTAACTGGGACAGAAGAGCCTCTTGTGTACAGGGTAATTTCTTCTCTTTGCTGGTGTTGCTGCTCCAATGAAAAATGTTCACTTTAGATTTAGGATGGGATTCAGCCCAGGGGTTAGGGTTTCCATTCCTCAAAGTGTCTCCCCTGTGCCTCTGAGACCACACTCTCCCCTAGCAACTCCAGTTCTTCCAGCGCTCTCTTCTCCCAAAGCCCCAGGCAGGTGCCTGTGAATGAGGCTCTCTGTGCAGTCCCTTTAATACAGAGCCTTGGTCCAAAAGTTCTGTCTCCTCTCAAACAGTATCTAGGTTCCTTTCTCAGCCAAACACAGTCTATTCGCCCCTTCCAGGGTCCAGGGCCTTAGGTTGGGACTCCAGTTCCGAGGCTGAGGACCCACAACTCGCTGGGCACTCCTGCCCACTGTAAGAGTCCCTTCGAGCTACCGCTTGCTCCCAGGAACAGGGCAGCCCTTTTCGCATCTCTGCCTTTCCTACCAGTCTCAGTGTGGGTTCTTTCATGGTCTTTGGCTATATAATCCTCTTAGTTTAGTCCAAAGTTGGTCTTTCAAGATGACTGTTCTCAAAATTAAGTTGTAATCCACTTTGGCTCTGGGATGCGGGAGTTGGAACGTCTGGCTACTCGATGTCCATCTTGTCTCTTCGCCATTTGATTTTGACTTCATTGCTTTTTAGCATGGAGAGAACCTTATACTGATTCAGTAGCAAGATAATAAAGTTTTTTCCTTCCTCCTAAAATTTATATATTTTGACTATGACACTGAATTTAACTCTAAAGTAACAGTTTTCACTCTTTCTCACCTCTTGCTTTTCAAACAGTGTGGTATTTCAAATTTCTTTCTACAACTAGTAAGAAAAAATTCATTTTGCACACTCCAATAAAAATTGGATTTTCATAGCAAGGCTGTCTTACACTTTAATGTCATCTTTTATAAATGGCTCAGCATTGGAGCCATTCAAGTTATAATTTGTTCCTCAAACACCACATCAAGATTTTATGCCTGCTTAAATAAAACTATTCCATGAACATTTACCCAACTGTAGTTGTCATGGTAGATAGGGTACCTATGAATAGAAAAACATTATTCATTCTTTAAATCATTCCTTTTACCTCATTATCATCCCATACATATGCCATCAAACTGGATAGGATTTTTAAATTCATTCAAAATGCTAATGATAGTTTTTAAAACAGTAATTTGAGTATGTTAAATAGCTTGCAGTTTTCATCCCATCAAAGAAGCAAAGCAACAGAAAGTACCACATTGAAAAAAATATTTTTCAGTCTCACTATTAAAAATATTCGTTAGTTCTAAAGTATACAAATGTCACAAAACCAGGAAGAGACAACTGGTCTGACCTTTGGAAAACTATAATTCATGATAAAACTTTTAACTCTCCAAAAGTAAACGTACAAAGATGTCCAAAATATAAGTAGTATATTCAATTACTTGAATTTCCAAATAACAAATTTTTTTCTAATGTAACCTAAAATTGTCAGAGTACAGTGGATATTTCTTGATTCATAATCAACACAGGTTTTTCTACCTGGAATTCAAAAGCCTTATCTTTGAATAAGTTTATTTACAATTCTTTGTTCCCCCCCCCCAAAAAAAATCCACATTAGATGTAAAAAAATATAATAATATGTACCTTTAGAGATACTTTTTGTTAAAATATTTTTAAGATACTATAAAATTGGTTACTATAGACTTTAAAGAATTTTTTATGTGAGTAGGTAGGTATTTGAAATATCATAATTAATATTTTGCTTGTATTTCAGTTCTTAAAGGGAATTATTTAAGAAAATATATTTCTTTGGTGGAGACTACCATCATAAATGTCACTTTTTTTTTACAGAGACAAAGAGAGTCAGAGAGAGGGATAGACAGGGACAGACAGACAGGAATGGAGAGATGAGAAGCATCAATCATTAGTTTTTTGTTGCAACACCTTCGTTGTTCATTGATTGCTCTCTCACATGTGCCTTGACTGTGGGCCTTCAGCAGACCGAGTAACCCCATGCTCGAGCCAGCAACCTTGGGTCCAAGCTAGTGAGCTCTGCTCAAACCAGATGAGCCCGTGCTCAAGCTGGCGACCTTGGGGGTCTCGAACCTGGGTCCTCCGCATCCCAGTCCGATGTTCTATCCACTGCACCACCGCCTGGTCAGGCACAGATGTCACTTTTCAAGTATCAGATAATGTAAAAATTAAAGAAAAATGACTTTAAATATTGTCTAATATATTTATATTTATAGTTCTTTAATTTTGTTTTTTTCTCTCCTTTAAGGTAGTTATTCAAAATTTATTTTTTTCTTGATAGAAATTTTTTGTTAAGCTTCAAAAGTTAATGTTCATATTAAATTTTAAATTCTTGTCATATTTGGAAAACCTATATAGTTTATTTCTTATATGAGTTATAAAGAACAATTTTCTGCATACTAGCTTTAGTCTTACCTCAATTATCTATAGAGTGATTTTCAGCCTGTATGACACAAGAACATTTAAAACATGCAATACCCAAGTGTTAGTCAAGGGCACTGACTTCTCTTCCCTTAGAGTGTCAAATAAAAAAATTACAATAGCCAACACGATAGTTGTCCAGTGTATACCCTGTCTTGAATCATCAATATATAGGTCATATAATATAGAGTTTCATCTTATTGATCATGTCGCATAATAAGTTTACATCTTATTGGTTAATTCTTGGTACCAGAAATACTTATATACTAGTATAAAGGAAGGTAACTACAATTATTATTATTCTCATTATTGTAAATCAATCAAAACTAAACCTATTTTTTGTCAGATTGGCAATATATACTATATTATATATACTAATATTATATATTAGTGTGCTGCAGAAATTTAGTAATTAGTTTATGTGTGCCGTGCTAAAGACGATTGAAACTTGCTGATCTAAGACCTGGCCAGATAGCTTTGTTGGTTGGAGCGCCACCCCGAAATGCAGAAGTTGCTGTTTTGATCCCTGGTTTAAGCACATACAGAAACAGCTCAATGTTCCTGTCTCTCTGTCTCTGTTTCTCCTGCCTCTTTCTTAAAATAAATAAATGAATAAATAAATATAGAAATATATAAATAAATACAAAATTTCTGATTTATACACCTCTGGTGTTGAGTGAAATAATCTATGTCCCTGTACTTTCATGTCATGATGGTTTGGTGGCAGGATGAGCAGGAGAATTCATGAAAGCTTTCCTATGGCAGGAGAGCTAGCAATGATTTTACACCAGAATAATTGGAAATACAGAAACATATTCCACTGAAGTAAAAGCAAATGTGTCAATTTATGTGTTACCACTCCTTAGCTGGATTCCAAAATTACCTGGAACCACTCAAATATAAGAGAAAATATGATATATAAGAATTCAAACTAGCACTGGTATTAATGAGGTTAAGTAACCATATTTATTTATTTTTTTTTTTCAAAGAGAGAGGGAGAGAAATAAGGAAAGAGAGAGGAGAAAGAGAGAAATGAGATGCATCAACTCGTACTTGCTTCACTTTAGTTGTTTATTGATTGCTTATTATATAAATACATGCCTTGACATGTAGGCTCCAGCAGAGCCAGTGACCATTTGCTCAAGCCAGAGACCTTGGGCTTAACCCAGCAACATTTAGTCTCAAGCCAGTGACCTTAGGACCATGTCTATGATCCAGCGTTCAAATCAGCAACCTCACACTTGTGCTCTAGCCAGCAATCTTGGGATTTTGAACTGGGGCCTTTAGCATCATAGGCTGATACTCCATCCACTGTGCCATCACCAGTAAGGCTTGATGGTTTCATTTATTAACTTTCATTTTTTTTGTATTTTTCTGAAGCTGGAAATGGGGAGAGACAGTCAGACAGACTCCCACATGCACCTGACCGGGATCCACCTGGCACGCCCACCAGTGGGCGACGTTTTGCCCACCAGGGGGCGATGCTCTGCCCCTCCGGGCGTCGCTCTGTTGCGACCAGAGCCACTCTAGCACCTGGGGCAGAGGCCAAGGAGCCATCCCCAGCGCCCGGGCCATCTTTGCTCCAATGGAACCTCGCTGTGGGAGGGGAAGAGAGAGACAGAGAGGAAGAGGAGAAGGAGGGGTGGAGAAGCAGATGAGTGCTTCTCCTTTGTGCCCTGGCTGGAAATCAAACCCGGGACTTCTGCACGCCCGGCCGAGGCTCTACCACTTATTAACATTCATTTTTAAAGCTAAGAGCTTCTAATACCTTCTCTTGATTCCAAGTTAAGTTTATATATATATATTAGAAAGCCTGGCAGTCATATGAAATGACTGCTGTTCTAGATATTATAAATTTTAATTAAAATGATTTGTGCAAAGGTGTCTGCTAATTCAAACTGAATTACCCAGGGCAGGCGGCGAGGACGTCCCTTTGCTCACTGCCCCACGGGGTTTCTCCCTTCCACTTGCTTAATTGCTTAAAGTAGAGTGCAATGAAGGAAACCACTGGCGGTACATTTCTTAAGAGCCAATGCTAGCTCAATAAATAAAGGTGATTTAAATAATAAAATGTTAATTCACATGTCAAAGATCTCTTTGTACACAACATTTCTTGTGTAGATCTTTCCATCATTTTTAAGCTCGCCTTGCAGAGGACCATCAATTATTTTTAATTTTACGTCTGTTCTTTCACGAACTCTTGAACAGGCCACATAAAGTTGACCGTGTCCAAGTGCAGGCTCAGGTAAAAAAATGCCAACACGCTTAAGCGTTTGGCCCTGAGACTTATTGATGGTCATAGCAAAGGCAAGTTTTACAGGAAATTGTCTACGTCTCAATTGAAACGGCAGCCCTGTTTGAGGTGGAGCCAAATCAATTCTTGGAATGACATGTATTTCACCTTTAGAGGAGCCAGTCAAAGACTTAGCTATTATGACATTATTTTTCAATTGGAGAACCTCTAGTCTTGTACTATTGCAAAGACCCCTTCTGGTGTTAAGATTTCTTAACAGCATAATAATTACTCCAATCTTTAACCTCAATTTGTGAGGTGGCATGCCAGAAGGCGGGACTATTTGAATGTCGTGGCAACTTCACCCCATTGGCTAGTACAGTTACTCAAGCAACCAATAAGCTATCGGTGACAAACAGACACTTAAGCCACATATAATAAAGATATATATAAAGATTTACATTTTTCTAAGTCTAGGTCTGCTGTTAATTTAGATTTTCTTTGTTTGGATGGTAGATTTAGCAGACATTGGTTTTTAGTATGTGCTCTTCTGCTCATCTCCATCTTACATTTTCAATCCTAATGGGTGATTAATAGAACAATATTACTTACTTAGTTTTTATTAGGGTCATTCTGTTGAACGGGTTCAGAACAGGCTTCCCCAAGATGTATCACCTTTCATGTGAATTACTTTAAGCTGAAGGCAATCAAGACCCTGTGAGCACACAAAAAATCTTAAAGAATTTAAATTAGGGGCCTTGTCCATAATGAGAAGTATTACCAGAGATAACTTATTAGGACCTATCTATAGGGCTGAAGAACATCTAATTACCAAATATATGCACTTCTTTTTGCCTTGTAAATGACCTTTCTCCCCTCTGAAGTCCCAAGGAAACTTATCTTATTCTTAGCTAAAAATATTATATATATATATATATATATATATATATATATATATATATATATAATATTTTCCCTTTAATCTCTGAAACTTTCATGTATGTTGGTTCCCTGACTCTTTCATGTTTGGGGAGGTGGTTCCTATGTATATAATTAAATTTAGTCATTTTTTCTCTTGTTAACCTGTGTTATGTCATTTTGATTATTAGACGAGCTAGAGGGCAAAAGAAAGTTTCTTTTTTCCCCACATTGTTCAAATTATAATTTGTTATCACATATCAAGTAGTATCTTACCTTGAGAAAAATTACCTTTTAACTTTGGGATAAACTACTCAATGTATGGTGCCAATGGTAGCAGCCTTTTCTAGGTAAAAAGAAGCAAAATACTATCAATAGTGAAAAGATAAGCTTCAAAAATTTGTATGTTTTCATAACATAAGTATCATAGCCTTGGAAAACTTATGATTTAATTAAAAAAGTTATCTTGCTTTAAAATTAGTTACCAGCAGTATTTAAGATAAGGTGACCACATTTTTTTTACAATCAAACAAATTGTAATTTGGGTCTATTTCTCTCTTTTCCATTAAAGTACCAGAGTTCCCAATCAAATTTTAAAATGAGGGCAGTGACAAAGATTCTCTCATTGATTAAATTTTACTAAGGATCCTCTGAGATCTTTTCCAAATAGATCTCAACTTTTGGACTTTCATGTTTGTCTTTGAATTGTCAAATTTCAGCTAGAATTCTGTTTAACCAGAATCATTCATCTTCCATATTTGATTTTTCATCATATCTAATTGGGTTTCTTAAACTCACCATTCCCCAGGTGATTTATATTTATTCTATCAGGTCAATAAAGCCAGAATCCCTCTTACCCAAGATGTTTCCCTTCAGTACTTTTCCATCCACTCATCATTGCCACTTGACTATAAATTCTAACTTTTCCCTGTATTGGGAGGTGAGCCCAATCTCTCTCTCCCAATAGGAGATTGCACTATACCTATTTAACAACAATTTCCCTTTTGAGGAAATCTTTCTTACTATCTTTAACATGTCATGAGTAAATCTGTCTTTAACACAAGTACAGTAGAAGAACAATGAGATTTTGGAGGCCTTTGGAAGAAAAAAAGAACACATATCACAAGGGATCTAAAAAACATACTCCAGTCAAGACACACGTTGCTTCTTTAAGCCTTTTTACTTATATAATAAAGTTTTCATTCTCTATTCCAGACTCTTCTAGATGTACTGAAGGGATTCCATGAATCACTGTTCTCTTTATTGTCCTTGGAGACTAGTCTTAGCCCTTCAATTTCTTCCAGTTTTTTTTGTTGTTGTTTGTATGTGTGTGTATGACAGAGACAGAGACAGTCAGAGAGAGGGACAGACAGACAAGAAGGGAGAGAGATGAGAAGCATCAATTCCTTGTTGCAGCTCCTTTGTTGTTCATCGATTGCTTTCTCATATGTGCCTTGACCGTGGGGCTACAGAAGACCTTGCTCGACCCAGCGACCTTGGGCTCAAGCTGGTGAGCTTTGCTCAAACCAGAGGAGCCCGCGCTCAACTGGCGGCCTCGGGGTCTTGAACCTGGGTCCTCTGCATCCCAGTTGGATGCTCTATCCACTGCTCCACTGCCTGGTCAGACCAATTACTTCCAGGTTTTTTGTTTTTTTTTTTTGTATTTTTCTGAAGCTGGAAACGGGGAGAGACAGTCAGACAGACTCCCGCATGTGCCGGACCAGGATCCACCCGGCACGCCCACCAGGGGTGACGCTCTGCCCACCAGGGGGTGATACTCTGCCCATCCTGGGCGTTGCTATGTTGCGACCAGAGCCACTTTAGCACCTGAGGCAGAGGCCACAGAGCCATCCTCAGCGCCCGGGCCATCTTTGCTCCAATGGAGCCTTAGCTGTGGGAGGGGAAGAGAGAGACAGAGAGGAAGGAGAGAGGGAGGGGTGGAGAAGCAGATGGGCGCCTCTCCTGTGTGCCCTGGCCGGGAATCGAACCCGGGACTTCTGCACACCAGGCCGACGCTCTACCATGGAGCCAACCGGCCAGGGCCTCTTCCAGTTTTGAAATAACAAATTAAACTTGATTGAAGGGTCCTAATGTAAAGATATTAAATCAGAGATTCAGAACTGAAATATAGATTCAGTGCTGTAGAACTATAATAGAAATATGCTTGGTAGCATTTTCTAACATATGTGTGCAAGGATATCTTTTAAGTATGAATATCCTTTTCATGATTATTAAATTTAAGAGCAAATTAAGAAATAACCAAGTGGCTGGCAGAAATGTTTTCCATAACATTTTTATGACATTATTTTTGTGTATTTCAAACACTGTATTTTTTTAAATGACCACTTAAAATTCCTGGTTCTGAATTTTTCTAAGATAATCTGATTCAATGGGCATGAAAACACAGCAAACATTCAGTGAATCACAGTATATGTAGTTATAGTCTTTAGGTTACTTCAAATCTAGTAATGTTCAGTGCATTATCTTACATCTCATCATTATTAGAAAATGAAATGTTATTTTTTTGAAAATTCTAGAGAAGACATTTCAGTTTAAAGTATTTTTTCTTTTCTTTTTTTATTGATTTTATTTATTGTGTTTACATAGATTCAAGTGTCCCATCGAATACATCTCCCCCACATGATTTTTTTTGTCTACTCTTTCTGATTACAGAAGTGATAGACAATGATAATAAAAATTTAACTTAAAACAATGGTGTAATATATAAAACAAAAAATGAAAGTGATCTTTAATTTCTACTTTAAATAAGTACTTAAAATAGTATTTCAAACTCTGGCAAACAGAAGTAAGTGGACAAAACTTATGTAGGGAATTTTTTAAATTAAAACTTTCCTAGTTAAAGTAACTTTAAAAATAATATAGTAAAATAAGTTTCTTAAACAAATAAAAATTTATTTGCTTAGCATATTCAAATATATTGTTTTTTTTGGTTGTTATTGTTGTTTTGTATTTTTCTGAAGCTGGAAACGGGGAGAGACAGTCAGACAGACTCCCGCATGCACCGGACCAGGATCCACCCGGCACGCCCACCAGGGGTGGCACTCTGCCCACCAGGGGGCGATGCTCTGCCCCTCCGGGGCGTCGCTCTGCCGCAACCAGAGCCACTCTAGCGCCTGGGGCAGAGGCCAAGGAGCCATCCCCAGCGCCCGGGCCATCTTTGCTCCAATGAAGCCTTGGCTGCGGGAGGGGAAGAGAGAGACAGAGAGGAAGGAGAAGAAGTGGTGAAGCAATGGGCGCTTCTCCTAAGTGCCCTGACCGGGAATCGAACCCGGGTCCCCCGCACGCCAGGCCGACACTCTACCACTGAGCCAACAGGCCAGGGCCTCAAATATATTGTTTTTGAGGAATTTCTATCTTTGACAACACTTTTTTTTCTGAGTATATCAATATTGAGAAATTACTTACCATAGCATTCTCTTTAAGCATTATAAGTTTATATAGGAGAACACTTAAATTACATTTTGTTGTAATAGGATTATTATCAGTGTAGGTATTTCAAAGGGAAATTTAAATTATATGTAGCCATAGAATTTAATAAACTGTCTAACCCTTGAGTGTCATGGGGATTGATCTGTAGTTGTTCTGTAGCTAGCTTCACCTTTCTCTGTTTCTATTTCTTTATTTTCTAAATGATAAAGTTGATATCTGTTATGACGAATTTATACAAGTGTTATAAATTGTAAATGAGTAATAGATAGGAAAATGTTTTGAAATGATGTTCAGGAATCAAAAATCTGAATGACCCCTAAGTCTTTTTTATTTTTATAGTGATATTGGTGATGTTACTTTAGTTACTTGGGGCAAGCTTTCTAATTGCTAATCTCATTATGCAAATCTAAAGAGTTATGGCAAATGTTCTTAGAGTACAATTACTTATTAAACAAGAATGAGTACTTATTGTCAACATGCAAACCTCTATAATATATATAATAAAAATAATTACATGACCTTGAAGAAGTCACATTACCAAAAGGGATCTTAGTTGCCTCATCTTAAAAGATAGGGATAATAACCCCCTTCCAAATTTCCTTGAAGAAGTACTAAAAAGTAAATGAAGTTATGTATGTGAAATCTCAGTTTAATCCTTAAAGTGCATCCCCAATATAAGGTATTATAATATAAGTTAAACAGTGTGACCTGACTAGAATATGAATCAGTACTGAAGTCAGAGAAGGGCGTTATGAATAAAGATAGAAAATAAACTTAGTCAGCTGAGAAAATCTCAATAGCAGAGTCGCTTACTTTGACAATTTGGTAGGAAAAGCAGAGACTTACCTGAAAGAACAAATTACTGCTTGCAATTGCCAAATTCTCCAATTATTGGAGAGTCATGGACTCTAAGAAATAATCTACATTTTCTCAGATCTAATGTAGAAAATGGATTCAAGATTATTTTCTGGCTCAATGATGTTAGGATTTCAATGTTTATGTTTATGTTGTAAATATTTAAATAGCAATTGTATAGTGAAAATGATATTGGATGTCTCAAGGACTTCTCAACATTTAAGGTCTGAAACAGAACGTTTCATTTTCTTTCCTTTTTTTTTTCAGTGCAAATTTAATGCTCATTAATACCCAGACAAATAGCTTATTAACCACCCAGAAAATTCACTTCAAGTTGTTAAGCTACATAGTATTCAAAATCAGTATCTGAAAATCGATTAGGAGATGCAGGATTGCTGCACAGAGGAATTTTGTAATCATAAAATTCATTGATTATGAAAAGGGAGATTATCCCATGTATAATTTATCCCAACCCTTACCCAACCCTTTCCTTCAGTGCATGATATTACTCTTTCCACTCTATTCTGAAACCTTCCATTTCCTAATAAACACATACCTTTCACTGTACCTCATCCCTTAAATAGCTTTACCTCCATTTAGTTGGTCAGGTAAAATTCTAGAACTTCTTTCCTTCAGTAGCACCTCTTGCGTCAACTTCTGAAAGAAATCTTTAATATGACCATTTCTCTCTACATTTACCTACTATAAAACCCTAGCCCAAGCAATGTTATCTTTACAGTTTCTTCTCTGATCCCATGCCTTCTCCTCCTAACTCTGAGATACTTTACTACCCTGACCTTTGTGTTTACCATTTTCTCTATTTATATTTTCACTACATGTGTGTATCCTTAAAATAATGCCTTGTTTAGTTTACACATTTCCTATTTTCTAGAAAGGGAATCATCATACAATATACAATCCTTTCCAACTTCCATTTTCCACTCATCTTGTAATTATACATGTTGATGTATGTAAGTCATTTTATTTTCACTACATATAGCAAATACCTATACTCAATGAGAATAATACATTTGTTCATCATACTGTTGATAAATACTTGGGTTATAATTATTTTTTTCTATTTTATTTTGAAATACTTTATTTTTAATTAAATTTTACATTCAATATTATTTTGTATTAGTTTCAGGTGTACCACATAGTGGTTAGGCAAACATACACTTACAAAGAATTCCACTTGATAAATCCAGTCACCATAACCATGCATAGGAAACTGTCAACAAAATGAAAAAGCAACCAACTGAATGGGAGAACATATTCATTAATGATATTTCTGATAAGGGTTTATACTAAAAATTTATAAAGAATTCATACGATGCAATACACTAAAACAAATAATCCAATTACAAATGGGCTGAGGGCCTGAATAGACCCTTTTCCAAATAAGACATACAGATGACCAATAGACATACAGAAAGATCTGTTAGAAGGAGGAGATCTGTCAGAAAAAAAATAATGTTAAGAGAAATATCAGAAATTTTACTACCTATATTTTCTTTTAGGAGTTTTATGGTTCCAAGGTTTACATTTAAATAATTAATTCATTTTTTTATTCTTGTATAAGGTGTAAGAAGGTAGTCTAGTTTCATTTTTTTCATGTATCTGTCTCATTTCTCCAACACTACTTTTTGAATAGACTGTCTTTTCTTGTAAATTCTTTCCTACTTTGTAAAATATTAATTGACTACATAGGTATAAGTTTATGTCTGGGATCTCTATTCTGTTTTATTGCTCTATGTCTCTGTTTTTATGCTAGTGCCACGCTGTTCTGATTTCTATAGCCTCGTTAGATACTGTGATAGCTGGGAGTGTGACATGTCCAACTTCACTCTTATTTCTCAAGACCACAGTGGCTATTCAGTCGTATGTGTTTCCACATATATTTTTGGATTATTTGTTCTAGTTCTCTGAGAAATATCATTGACATTTTGTTAAGAATTGCATTGACTATAGAATGTCTGGGATAGTATGGAGACTTTAATGATATTAATTCTTCCTTTCCATGAACCTGGTATATATTTTAATTTATTCATATTTTCAGTTTTTTTTTCTTCAGTGTCTTTTAATTTTCTGAGTACTGTTCTTTTACTTACTTGGTTAAATTATTTTTAGTTTAGTTTTTTTAAGTAATTATAAATGCTATTCCTTTTTTTGAGAGAGAGAAAGAGAGAGAGTGAAAGAGAGAGTAGAGAGAGACAGACAGGAAGGGAGAAAAGATGAAAAGCATCCATTTGTTGTTGCAACACTTTAGCTGTTCATTGAATGCTTTCTCATATGTGCCTTGAACAGGGGACTCCAGCAGAAACAATGACCCCTTGCTTAAGCCAGTGACCTTGGGCTCAAGCCAGAGACCATGGGGTCATGTCTATAATCCCACATTTAAGCTGGCAACACCATGCTCAGGCTGTATGAGCCCTCGGTCAAACCAGTGACGTCAGGGTTTCGAAACTGGGTTCTCCGTGTCCCAATTCAATGCTCCATCCACTGCGCCACTACTTGCTCAAGCAGAATGCTATCATTTTCTTAGTTTTCCATTATGTTAGTTCATTATTGTTGTATAAAAATGCAATTGATTCCTGAACATTTATTTGTATCTTGCCACTTACTGAACTTTTTTTTATTTTTATTAATTCTAGTAATTGTTGGGTGGAACCATTTGGGTTCTTCATATAAAGCATCATGTCATCTGCAAATAATGACGACTTTCCAATTTTTATTTTTGCAATTTGAAGGCCTTTTCTTTTTGTGATTAAGATTTTCATTACTATCTTTAATGAGAGTGGTGAAAGTGGATGTACCTGTCTTGCTTTTTATTTTAAGAAAAACACTTAGTTATTTTATGTTAAGTATGATGTTGCCTATTGGTTTGTCATATATGTTTTTTATCATGTTTAGGCATGTTTCCTTTATTCCCACTTTGGGTAAAGTTTCTATCAAATGACTGTTGAATTTTGTCAAATGCTTTTTCTGCATTTATTGAAATATTCATGTGACTTTTATCTTTGTTTTGTTTATGCGGTGTGTCAAACTAATTGATTTGTGAATATTGTACCAACCTTATATCAGCACAATAAATACCCTTTGATCATGAGTGTATGATCTTTTTAATGTATTGTTAAATTTGCTTTGTTGAGACTTTTTGCATCTTTGTTCATAAATAATATTGGCCTATAATTTCCTTTCTTTGTAGTGTCTTTTTTGGTTTTGGAATTTGGATAATGTTGGCCTTGTAAAATGAGCTTGGAAATCTTTCCTTCTCTTGAATTTTCTGAGTAATTTGAAAAGGATAGGTGTTATTTCTTCTTTATGCATGTATTTTTTATAATGTTTGGTGCAATTCTTTTGTTAAGACTTCTGGTCCAAGACTTTTGTTTGTTGGGAGTATTTTGAGTACTGCTTTGATTTTATTGGTTGCAGTCTGCTTGACAGATTTTATTTTTTTCCTTGATTCTATCTTGGAAGACTGTATCTTTGAAATTTATCCATTTGTTCCAGGTTGTCAAATTTGTTCGCATATAGTTGTTCGCCAACATGTACTCTATCATTGAAAAGTTTCATATGTCCTTGAAAATAGTGCATTTGTGTTGCTTTTGGGTGAAATGCTCTAAACATATCATTTAAATCCATCTGGTTTAGTGTGCTTTTTCAGGACCTTATTTTCTTATTAATTTTTTTTTGTCTGCAATATCTATTTATTGATATTAATACAGTGTTAAAATCCCCATCTATGACTGTATTACTATGAACTTCTCGCTTCATGTTTGTCAATATTTGCTTTCTATATTTAGGTTCTCCTATGATGGTTGCATTGCTGTTTACAAGGGTTGTATCCTCTTGTTAAATGGATATCTTTATTTATTTATTTTACATATGCATAAGAGTTTTTTTACAGAGCACAGTTCTTTGGGGGTTTTTTGTTGTTTGTTTTTTGTTTTTTACTATGGCATGGACATTTATGGAAATCTGCTGAAGCCTACTAAATGCCTCAGAATACATTTTTAAATGCAATAATTAAAATTAAAGAGTTATAAAATAAACCAATTATATTGAAACACAATTATAAAAACGTTAATAAGTTATACTGTTGCCTGACTCGTGGGGTTGAACATACAATGCGTTGTAAAGAGATGTCTTGTGGAGTTCAAAACCTGAAACCTGTATGATTATATTAATTTGTGTCATCTTAATAAATATAATTAAGATGTTAATATATTTATAGACATATTTTGTTTTATTTTTTCACTTTATTGCACTTCACAGATGTTGTATTGTTTAAAAATTAAAAGCAAGACCATCCACCAGCAACATAGCACATCTCACTTACCTTCAATACTTGCTTTATTTTGGTAATATGAAACTAGACCAATAATATCTCTGAAGTATGCCATGCCTGTATGGTATTAAATATGTTTCCTTATTAATACATTAATTTCAAATATGAATATTAGATCAAATTACTGTCTGATTTTTAAGTTATATTTTTGTGACAGAGACAGAGAGAGATAGACAGACAGGAAGGGACAGAGATGAGAAGCATCAATTCTTCATTGTGGCACCTTAGTTGTTCATTGATTGCTTTCTCTTATCAGCCTTGACCAGGGGGCTACAGCACACTGTGTGACCCCTTCTTCAAGCCAGCATTAGGCTCAAGCTGGTAAGCCTTGCTCAAACCATATGAGTCCTCACTCAAGCTGGCTACCTGGGAGTTTTGAATCTGGGTCGTCCACGTCCCATTCTGATGCTCTATCCACTGCACCACTGCCTGTTCAAGCTAATTTTTAAGTTTTAGTGATTATGTTTGAAAGATATCTTCATGTATATGTCCCAGTGCTTTGCTCATCTCTTTCAGTTTTCTATTTTACTTCTTTTACTTAACTTTTTAAACTGTCTATTTCTTATTTCCTCATCAATGTATGTAGATGAATCTTTAATTTAGCACTTTTAATTGGTATGCTTTAAAAAGCCAATTTATCTAGTTCACAAGTCTTTAGGTAGAGAAAATTTGAAAAAAATTTAATAGTAAAACGTATCATATGAATAATTAGATAAACAGGTCACTCAACTCTTAAAAACCTCTAATAATTTCACATGGTATTTGGGAGAAAAAATAAATTAGTTTTAATATCTTAAAAGATCTTATATAATCTAGCTTAACACTTCCTCTCTATTATCATCTTATGTCACTTTTTTCTCTCTGCTATAGTCACAGAAAACTTCTTCCAGTTCTTCAAATATGGTTCAATTTTTCCCATTTCAAGTCCTTTCTACATGTTATTTTTTTCTGTTTGGAATCATATTTTTCACCATTTATTTGAGTAATCATCCTTCAGTTCTTTATCTGTTTGTAACCTATGTCAAGAATATTTCTTGCCTGACCAGGCAGTGGCGCAGTGGATAAAGCGTTGAACTGGGATGCAGAGGACCCAGGTTTGAGACCCTGAGGTCGCCAGCTTGAATGCAGGCTCATCTGCATTGAGCAAAAAGCTCACCAGCTTGGACCCAAGGTCGCTGGCTTGAGCAAGGGGTTACTCAGTCTGCTGAAGGCCCATGGTCAAGGCACATATGAGAAAGTAATCAATGAACAACTAAGGTGTTGCAACGCACAATGAAAAACTAATGATTGATGCTTCTCATCTCTCTCCGTTCCTGTCTATCTGTCCCTGTCTATCCCTCTCTCTCTCTGTCTCTGTAAAAAAAAAAAAGAATATTTCTTTAGCCTTTTATACCATAAGGAAGCCCCACTTTTATTTTCTGAACCACTTCTTCCACTTTTTAAGATGCATTACTTTATTCAAATTGTGTTTAACCTACTATACTTCATGAGATAAGAACGACATTTCTCCTTTGCCACCATTTCCTAAAGTTTAACATAATACCTGATATAGAAGAGTCTCCTAAAAATATTTGCTGTTTATTTTCTTTGAATAAGCCACATAAGAATCTTATAAACTTTGGGGTACATAGATTTGTTTATATCTTTGGTATAAGAGAGCTGAACCTCAGACATTGCAAAATTACCAAAGTAATGTTGACCTAAAAATCTCAGCTGGATGTCAATTCTCTCTATTCTTGTAGATTGTGCTCATCCCCTCTTTTTAAGCTTCACAAAAGTTACTTTGTCATATCACTCACTCAAGAACCTTCTCTGTTCCTGTTCCTTCTTGTTTAGTCTAAACTCCAAATTTTAGCATTCAATGCTATGTACAATTTTCCTATTGACTTATCTTCATCAATCTTTCATTATTTCCCAAAATATTCACAAAATATCAATTATTATGTTTTCTTATTTGGATTTATTCTTTCATATCACATTCTATTCTTCAGCTCATGTCATGTCACCTAGTAAGGATTTTGTAAGGATATTTTTCTGCTTTTGTACTTTTACTCTCAATCCTATATATCTTTCACAGACTGCCATAGATCCTAAGTACAGAGACAATATGGAAAAGTTCTTAATATAATTTTCTTTGTCATTTTTTAAATGTGTATAAACTTGAAAAAAATCATTTAAACTTCTATGTTTACATTTCCTTATTTGTAAAATTGGAATAATAATAGTAACTTATAAAATGAGATTATTTAATGAGTTAACATATGGTACATAGAATAAGGCTTGGTGTATGGTAAAACATCAATATTTTTACTATATTTAACTCCTCCATGAAAGTTTCTAATTTATTCCCTCTTCCAATACTGTGGTTAGCTTATTTTGTGCCCAACGGTTCACTAACCATTGCCTATAAAGTCATGGAAAAAACTGTCTCTTACCTCAAGAAACTTATAGAAGAATTCATTAAGAGATAAGCACAAGATGTTCTGGAGCATGAAGCAGAGACACCAATATCAATCCAGAAGAAGAATTGGAGAATGAATTGTTAAGAAAGTCATGTTAAAAAAAATTGTTGAGTAATGTCAGAGAAATGGTGGCATGAAAGATAATCCCGGTCTCTCTCCATGAAATTTCAGCAAATTCTACTACTATACGCAGAGAAAAAAACCCAGATGAACCTGAAATATACACACACCAAATACACAAAGGTATGATTGTTCAAGAAGGTGGGCCAAATATAGAATCTGCTCACAGAAGAAAAAAGTGCAAGAGGACTGAGTCTTCCTCCTTCCTCATGGACTTGAGAGACGGAGGCACTGTTTGCACAGGCTGTGCCTCAGAGCCAGAGCCAGGAGATGAAGTCTCAGGGAAAGTAGCTGAGATAGGGGTAACAAATAAAAACGGGGAGCAAGGCTGGTTCCCAGCATGTGCCCTACCGTGGTTGCAGGTGCTGGGTGATAGCAAGTGCTGTGTACACACAGAGCCCATGGCATGCTCTCAAGAACTGCATGCAAATATTTTGTAGAGATTGGCCCTCAGAGCACTGGGGCATGCTTCATTTGCCTGCCAGGCCTGCAGAATTTAGTCTTGTGGTGCCAGATGTGTTTGATCTGGGTTCTGCACCCAACTAGCTCCAAAACTCAGGCACAAGATTGCCAGGGGGAGTTTAGCGTGTGTGAGTGGGACACCTCTTATCTGTGATCTCTGCCACAACTGCTCCCAAAGCTTGGACACCAGCTTGTGGTGCACTGCCCCTGCCCTAACGCTAACTGCTTTGAGTGCTTAGAGTGGTATCGGAGGAGAGATTAGACTGTAACCCCAGCCTCCTGGTCCTACATTGCTCCCATTGTTGTGCGAACAATGGCAGTGGCAGACACCCCTCAACTGGGTCTCAAAGCTGCTCTCTTCTGTTAGGCGGGGTGCTTGGCACTTGATCCCCTGCTCTGTTGTGGGTAATGCTCCGGAGGACCCTGGTCAGTCATTGCTAGAGCTATAAAATTGCAAAGCCTAACAACAAGCTCCTCCTACCAACGCGACAGCCCTGCCTGCACCATTAATACAAGGATGCCTCAGCACAGCTCAAACCAAGAATTTCTCAGAGGCAAACCTTGTAGTACAGCACTTCCTAACAGAAAAAGAAATAAATTTCTTCTCAAAACTAGAAAAAATACTTTTTTTTTCTTTTTCAGATTTATTACATTTTTTTCTTCTTGCCTTTTTCTTCTTTCTCCTTTTCCCATGTGAATTTATTATCCTTAGTTGTTATATGTTTTATTCTTGATTTTTGTATGGGTTTCATTTCTGACACTTTCTTGTCTTTTTTTATTCTTCCCTTCTCTCCTCCTTTTATCAAATTTTTCCTTTTATTTTTTCTCGTTTTATTCCCTCTCACCAGAGCATCATTTTTTTCATCAAATTATTATATTTTAGTCTCATACTTTTTTTGTGACATTTTGCTTGTTCTTTACTTATTTTTTCTTTTTTAAAAATTATTTCTAATTTCTGCTTTTCACTATTTGTAGTTTTTGTTCTACTTATTATTATTTATATAATTTTCATTTTTACTGTATTTTTTCAATATTTATTTTTAATTATTTTTTTAGTTATCTCTCATTAGGGTTATTAACAATACCACTTGGAAATACCATCAAGGTAAAAGAAATCAAATATAGATATACAAGACAGAGACATAGCTCAGATAGATGATAAAATACTCCAGAAAAAAATCTCAATTACATGGGAACCGTGGAGCTTAATGACAAAGAATTCAAAATTGAAGTTCTAAAAAGACTTGATAAGCTACAAAAAAGAACTGAAAGGCAATTTAGTGAACTCAAGAAACAACTTAATGAACAAAAAGAGTACTTTACCAAGGAAATTTAAACTATATATAAAAAAGAACCAAACAGAGATGAAAAACTCAATACATGAAATGAAACAGAAGCTGAGAGAATTTATCACCAGAAAACCCCCACTATAGGAAATACTAAAGGCAGTTCTCCAACCACATACAAAGAACAAAACAAAACAAAACTACAAGTAAAAATTTTAACAAAACCACAACAAAAACAATGATAATCTGTGACAACATTCACATAATTGGGAGAGGATAAAGGTCAGCAGTAGCAAAGGATGATGGAGTGCAGAAGCACTCATGAGATAATGGTGTGTAATAAGTATAATAACTTTTATTTTAATAACCTAACGGTAACCACCTGTGAAAATGCCACTACTGAAACAGATAGCTTAAATAAAGAAGAAACAGAAGATAGAATTATGGAATAACACCAAGCAAAAACAAATGACAGAAAAAAAGAACCAAACAAGTCACAAATCTATCAGAAAACAGTATACAAAATGGCAATAGGAAATCTTCAAGTGTTAATAATTACACTAAATATAAATGGATTCAACTCACCAATAAAGTGGCAGAGTAGCTGATTGGATCAAGAAGCAAAACCCTAAAATATGCTGCCTTCAGGAGATACATCTAAGCTACAAGGATAAAAATAGATTCAGAGTGAAAGGTGAAAAATGATTCTGCAAGAAAATAATATCCAAAGAAAAGCAGGTGTAGCCATGCTTATATCTGACAATACTGACTATAAGACAACAAGGGTAACCATAGACAAAAATGGACATTTCATAATGAGAAAGGAGACATTGTATCAGGAACACATAATACTTCTTATATATATGCAGCAAGTCAGGGAGCACCAAAATATATAAGACATCTACTAACTGATCTAAAATTACCAATCGAAAAAAAATACAATCATACTTGAAGACTTCCTTCCACCATTGATGGCTTTATATCATTCATCCAAACAGAAAATCAATAAGAAAATATCGGCCTTAAATTAAAAACTAAAAAAAAAAAAAATGTAGACATAATATATGTTTACAGAACATTTCATCCCAAAACGTCAGAATATACATTTTTCTCCAGTGTACATGGCACATTTTCAAGAATAAACCATGTGCTGGGCCACAAAACTAACATCAACAAAATCAGAAAGATTAAAATTATATGAAGCATATTTTCTGACCATAAGGCTTTCAAACTAGAATTCAGCTGCAAAAAAAAGGAAACAAACCCACAAAAATGGAAATTAAACCACATATTTCTAAAAAATGACTGGGAGAAGGGAGAAATAAAAGAAGAGATCAAAAGATATATACAGACAAATGAAAATGACAAGACAACATAACAGAATCTCTGGGATACAGCAAAAGCAGTAATAAGAGGGAAGTTCATATAATTACAGGCTTCTTTGAAAAAACAAAAGAGAGTCCAAGTAAACAACCTAACATCATATCATAAGGGACTTAAAAACGAAGAACAAAGGCAACCAAAAAGCAGCAGAAGAAAGTAAATAGTACAAATTAGAGCAGAAATAGATAAAATAGAGAACAGAAAAGCTGTAGAAAAAATTAATACAACGAAGTGCTGGTTCTTTGAAAAGATCAATGAAATTGACAAACTGCTGGCAAGACTCACTAAGGAAAAAAGAGAAAGGACTCAATCCAAAATGAAAGTGGAGAAATTAACACAGATATCATAGATATAAAAAGCATTTTTGAACAGTATTATGAAAAACTATATGCTACCAAATTCAACAATCTACAAAAAACGGATAAATTCCTAGAATAGTACAATATGCCTAGACTAAATCACAAAGAACTAGAAAGCTTAAATAGACTTATAAGCAGGGAAGAAATAGAAAAAAAAATCAAAAACCTCCCCCAAAATAAAAGTCCGGAGCCATATGGTGATACTAGTGAATTCTACCAAACATTCAAAGATTTGGTTTCTATCCTTCTCAAAGTATTCCAAAAAATTGAGGAAGAAACAATACTTCCAAACACATTTTATGAGGCCAACATGACCCTTATACCAAAATCTGGCAAGGACAACACACAAAAAAGAAAACTACAGACCAATCTCTACTGAATACAGATGCAAAAATCCTAAACAAAATACTGGCAAATCAAATACAATAACACATTAAAAAAGTAATTCATCATGATGAAGTGGGATTCATCTCAGAATCAGAAGGATGATTCAACATACAAAATAGATTAATGTAATAATACACTACAAAACAAAGAACAAAAACCATATGATCCTACCAATAGAGATAGAAAAGGCATTTGGTAAAATACAACATGCTTTTATGTTTAAAACACTCAAAAATGGGTATAAAAGAAAAATACTTCAACATAATAAAGGCCATTTATGACAAACCATGAGCTGACATCATACTAAATGGTAAAAAAACTGAAAACTTTTTCTTCTAAAATCAGGAACAACACAAAGCTGCCCTCTCTCCACTCCTATTCAACACAGTGCTAGAAGTTCTAGCCAGCATTCAGACAGGAGAAAAGAATAAAGGGCATTCATACTTGGAAAGAAGAAGTAAAGGTTTTACTTTTTTCAGATGATATAATCCTGTATATATTGTAGAAAACCCCGAAGACTCCACAGAAAGGCTATTAGAAACAATAAACCAGTAGAGTAAGGTCACAGGATACAAAATTAATATACAGAAGTCTATTGCTTTCTTATATGTCAACAATGAAACTTTCGAAAAGGGACTCAAAAAAAATAATCCCTTTTACAGTTGCAACAACATCAACAAAATTATAAAATAAAATACCTAGGAATAAACATAACAAAGAAAGTAAAGAACTTATATACTGAAAACTACAAAGCATAATTTAAGAAAATTAAAAAATATCCCACAATGAAATGGAGAAATGTTTTTTGTTCGTGGATAAGAAGAATAAATATAGTTTAAATGGTCATATTACCCAAAGCAATATACAAATTAAATGCAATTCCCATTCAAATTCTGGCCCTGGCCAGTTGGCTCAGTGGTAGAGCGTCAGCCTGGTGTGAGGGGGACCTGGCTTCGACTCCCGGCCAGGGCACATAGGAGAAGCGCCCATTTGCTTCTCCACCCCCCCTTCCTCTCTGTCTCTCTCTTCCCCTCCCACAGCCAAGGCTCCATTGGAGCAAAGATGGCCCGGGCGCTGAGGATGGCTCTTTGGCCTCTGCCCCAGGTGCTAGAGTGGCTCTGGTCATGGCAGAGTGATGCCCCAGAGGGGCAGAGCATCGCCCCCTGGTGGGCAGAGCATCGCCCCTGGTGGGCGTGCCGGGTGGATCCCGGTTGGGCGCATGCGGGAGTCTGTCTGACTGTCTCTCCCCGTTTCCAGCTTGAAAAGGAAAAAAAAAATTCCAATGTCATTTTTTTAAAAAAAACGTAACAAAAAATTATCAGGTTTTGTATGGAACCACAAAAAACCCCAATAACAAAAGTAGTCCTAAGGGGGAAAAAAATGAAGCTGGAGACATTACAATACCTGGCTTCAAGCTATACTACAGAGCCACGATAATCAAAACAGCATGGTATTGGCAGAAAAATAGACACACAGTCCAATGGAACAGAATAGAGAGCCCAGAAATAAAAACACATACATATGGTCAAATCATCTTTGATAGAGGAGCCAAAATCACACAATGGAGAAAAGAAAGCCCCTTAAGAAATGGATCTGGCTCTGGCCGGTTGGCTCAGTGGTAGAGCGTCGGCCTGGCATGCAAGGGGTCCCGGGTTCGATTCCTGGCCAGGGCACACAGGAGAGGCGCCCATCTGCTTCTCCACCCCTCCCCCTCTCCTTTCTCTCTGTCTCTCTCTTCCTCTCCCGCAGCGAAGCTCCATTGGAGCAAGGATGGCCCGGATGCTGGGGATGGCTCCTTGGCCTCTGCCCTAGGCGCTGAAGTGGCTCTGGTCGCGACAGAGCGACGCCCCGAGGGGCAGAGCATCTCCCCCTGGTGGGCAGAGCGTTGCCCCCTGGTGGGTGTGCCGGGTGGATCTCGGTCGGGCGCATGCGGGAGTCTGTCTGACTCTCTCTCCCTGTTTCCAGCTTCGGAAAAATACAAAAAAATAAAAAAGAAAAAAAAGAAATGGATCTGGAAAAACTGAAACATCACATGCAAAAGAATGAAACTCAACTACATTTGTCTTCTTGCACAAAAATTAATTTAAAATAAATCAAAGACCTAAATATAAGATCTGAAACAATAAATTACATGGAAGAAAACATAGATACTAAACTCATGGACCTTGGCAGTAGAGAATATTTTATGAATTTGACACCAAAGACAAAGGAAGTAAAGGCAAAGATAAATGAATAGGACTACATCAAACTAAGAAACTTCTGCCCAGCAAAAGAAACTGACAACAAAACAAATAGACAGCCAACTAAATGGGAGATGATATTTTCAAACTATAGCTCAGATAAAAGACTAATATCCAAAATATATAAAGAACTCACAAAACTCAGTAACAAACAAGAAAACAATTCAATAAAAAAATGGGAAGAGAATATGAACAAACACTTCTTACAGGAAGAAATACAAATGGCCAACAGATATATAAAAAAAATGTTCATCTTCACTAGCTTTTAGAGAAATGCAAATCAAAACTACAAAGAGATAAACCTCACACCTGTTAGATTATCTATTATCAAGAAGACAGGTAATAACAAGTGTTGGAGAAGCTGTGGAGAAAAAGCAACCCTCATTGCTTTTTTCTTTTGTTGGGAATATAAAGTAGTACAACCATTATGGAAGAAAGTTTGGTGGTTTCTCAAAAAATTAATAATAGAACTACCATAATACCCAGCAATCCCTCTACTGTGTATATACCCCCAAAACTTCAAAACATGGATAAAGACACATGCAACCCCATGTTCATTGCAGCATTGTTCATGGTGGCCAAGACATGGAACCAGCTGAAATGCCCTTCAATAGAGGATTGGATAAAGAAGATGTGCTACACACACACACACACACACACACACACACACTCACACACACACAGTGGAATTGTACTCAGCCAAAAGAAATGATGTCGTAATATAATTTATGACAACATGGATGGACCTTGATAACATTTATATACTGAGTGAAATAAGTAAATCAGAAAAAGCTAAGAACTGTATTATTCCATACATAGGTGAGACACAAAATTGAGACTCATGGACATAGATAAGAGTGCAGTGGTTACCAGGGAGAAGGGAAGGGAGGAGTGGGAGAGGGTGGGGGTTGGGGGTGGGGCTTAAAGTGAAACAAAATATAAGGTGCAAAGGATGATTTGACTTTGGGTGACGGGTATACAGCATAATCTACTGTCCAAATGATGTGGAGATGTGTTTTTTTTTTTTATCTATGTACTCTGGTTGGCCAATGTCAACCTGATAAATTTAATTATCTAAATAAAAAATAAATTAAAATAATTGTTAGAGAAACACTTGTAGTCCCTTTGTTGCTGTGGCAGATGGTGGGAGGAAAAGAGAAGTAGGGGATAAACTTGAAAAGATTAGCGTGTGCATAAATGACAATACATGATCTTAAACTTTTCATGACAGGGTCTTTGACCTATCAGTCTTATTTGTCAGTGGGAGCACTTGAGAGGAATCGTTTGGCAACTTATTGTTATCATGTTACTAAGATGGAAGAAGTGCCTTTGGTATTGATACAATATTCATTTTTCTTTTTTTCCTCAAATAGTAACTAAATTCCTAATATATGTTAATTCATGTATTAGATGAGAGAAAAAATAGAACAACAAATAAAGCATGGACCCTGATTTTGAAGAATTCATATTTTCTTGAGGTATGTAAACAAACACACAAGCAGTTATAATGTAGAATGAAAAAAAACCTGAGTTACAGGTAAGTTCAAACTGCTGACGGCTTAAAATGAGAACATAACCAGGTTGTATAAGTGCATGGTTGTAGAGGCTGGAAAGGACATAAAGGATTGTCTAGAGGTTTAAACAATGCAGACATATGTTATTAGCCAAGTGAAGGGAGCAGAAAGGGTAAGAAAAATTAAAGCTCTAGGAAAAATATGTGTGGTCTGGCCCAGCTTAGTCTCTCTCTTCTCTATAAACTGATCTTATTTATTGTCTGAGCTACTCACTTTGGCAATGAATCATAATGCATCACATACAGCCAGATTCTGTTTAGAATGGCTCTGTTAATTTTGTCTTCCTGATGAAAATGTAAACTGTTTGTAAAGAGAGATAATGCCATGCTGTTTTTCCTATCACAATAAGAAGCAACACTGAATAGGAAATGCATATTTACTGCATTATTTATCCAATTAATTGGTCAATATTTCTCCTTTTGTATTTATTCATTCTTAGGTTATTTTTCTAAAACAAACAAATATATGCTTCCCTTATCCTCACACACATACACACCTATGAAAAAAGGTGTTTTATATTTTTCAGTCTCTTAGATTTTTTAAATCTGTTTATTTGCACTCTTCTAAAAATGGATGATAGTCAGGGGACTTGGTAAAAAGGGTGAAGCAATGAAACAAAGAAAATATTATACATTCCAGATGTAGACAACTGTGTGGGGATTGTAGGAGGGAAAGGGAATGGGAGAAGTCAAGGAGAGTAGAAGTGGAATAGATGTTGATGGAGGCAGACTTGACTTTAGGTGATAACCACACAGTGCAATATATAGATGGTGTATTATATGCACCTGAAATGTACCATTTTATTAACCAATGCCACCCCCAATAAATTCAATAACAATTTTTAAAATAAGTAAATAAATAAAACATAAAAAATAAAGACAGCTGTATATCATTGACATTACTTTCCCAATAGAAAATTGTAAAGTAAATGTAGTTCCATGTTCCACAGTAAATATTTAGACACACCAATAGACAGTAGATTACTTATTAGGTTTTACATACTGCTTACTTCTATCATTATGTTCTTAAATATTTGTCTGTACATACCTTAGTTTTGAGTCATTTTTCAAAAAATATTTTGTTTCTTTTTAATGCTAATATGTAAAAATTCTGGCTAATTCCTAGCACATAGTACACTATCTTATGTAAACCACTATTGTTCATCTCATCATTATCATATTTCTTTTAAGGCATTTTCTAATGTAATCTTTACTTTCATGTATTTGTGTTCGTGTCACAGTATTATATGACTTTATACTTTCCTTTAATAAATTTCTTGTATTTAATGAATCAATTTAAAAAGTTATCTTGAACCTGTATTTCATATTCAATAATATATCCAGAGGGCTGGTAGAGAGATTCAACTTTACTGGATTTAGAAACAAAACCAGAAATGTTTATTAATTTTCTCAGTCTTACAGCTTGTTAGCAGTGTCAAAGAGCCTTAGGCCAAAGAAATGAAGTAGTAAATATAAAAAGCTTCCTTTGTATGGCAACATAATCTTTCTAGAGTTTCTGAAACGACAATATAACTACATACTAGTCTAAAGAGTAGGTAGGCTTAGAGAAAAATATGAGAAAGATTAAGACTTCGGAATATGGCAACACAAAACAATGTTTGCAGCCATGTAACAATTCTTTCCTCCCTTTCCATAAATGATATCAATTTGATGCAGATGGAAATAAAATACACCTCATGTTATTTTTTCTTTGTATATCTATGTTGCTCATTAGTCAACATTTTGTACTCCTGTAGGCATCTTCAAACTGATAATGTAATGATTTTTTTCCACTATCACTGCAGGTACTGAAGTTAAGCAAATAGGTCTACAATTTTCCAGAATCATCCTTTTAGTAAAATTGGGCATGAAACTCTTTTTCAAGCTTCTCGCACTTCTGTTCTGAGCAAGTTTCTCAAAATAGCAGCAAAGACTTTACAATAACATGCAACATTGCGTTTAAAATCCTTAGTTGCCAATCATTACGAACTGCTGATTTAAATGCTATCCAGAGTTTTGAAGTTATTTCTGACTATAACTATTTCTATTTCCAAGTTATTTTGTCTCAGTGAAGTGTCCCATAGACAGTTATCTTAGTACTCCAGACACAGGAAAAAGAGAAATAAAGAATAAACCTAAAGTCATTTAGAAGCAATGGATTTAAATTTAATTTTTAAAACCCATCATAATTTCATATTTTCTTATGTCTTGTTTCTTTATTCATTTTTATAAGTAGGTTTTTTTAGTTAACTTTGAGATTATTGCTCTAGATCCCAAAGAGCTGTTGGAGGAATTTCATAAGGTTGTATTAACAATACATGGACTTTCCTACTGTTCCTTGATTCCAATTATATCTTAAATGATTAATTTTAATTATATCATTTTCAATTTTCAAAATGTTTTCATTATGATCATATAGGGAATAAAATAATTTTTTTTACAGATAGTCAGAGAGAGGGATAGATAGGGACAGACAGGAACGGAGGGAGATGAGAAGCATCAATCATCAGTTTTTCGTTGCGACACTGTAGTTGTTCATTGATTGTTTTCTCATATGTGCCTTGACCATGGACCTTCAGCAGACTGAGTAACCCCTTTCTTGAGCCAGTGACCTTGGGTCCAAGCTGGTGAGCTTTGCTCAAATCAGATGAGCCCGTGCTCAACTGGTGACCTTGGGGTCTCGAACCTGGTTCCTTCGCATTCCAGTCCGACGCTCTATCCACTGCACCACCACCTGGTCAGGCAAAATAATTCTTTATATTATAACCAGATCAGGCTATCTATGAAACTTCATGACATCTGAAAAATGCATTTATCTTGATCACCAGAAAAGAAAATTTCAACTGTGTTATAACCAGGGAATGTTTGGATAAGATAATTAAATGTTGTAAAGTTAGTGATGAAATTGACAGTGAGGAACAAAGTGCACTTTAAAAATTCTAGCAAAAGCTTTCAGTAAATACCACATCATAATTTATTACATAACTCCACAGGATTACTTAAACATTTTTATAACTATGCAAAAGCCTTGAAGATTAAAAGGTAAGTGAAAGAGGAAAAAAGCTGGCTAAAGATTCATAAAAGCTTCTACCAGTTAGAAACGTTTAAAATATATATTTTTTACATAGTGATCAATGGCATGATGATAAGGTTCCTGTACAAGACAGCATACAAAATTAAATTAGGGAAATTTCACAATAAATAAAAAATTCTATATTAACATTATAACCTCTGAATCATTAAGTTGGTAGATAACTAAAAAAGAGCTTTTGGCAAATTCAGGTTGACAAATTGAGAAAACTCTTCATTGGGGTAGCAAATGGTAAAGAAGAAAAGATTTATCTATTTGAGGATGGTACAACTTGACCATCTAATACAGAGATTTTCAACTGGTGTGTTGTGAGGATTTTTAAAACATGCAAGGTGTTTACATGGGGGGGAGGAAGGGGGAGGGGGAGGAGCACAAAGAAAACTAAATAGAAGGTGACAGAGGACAATCTGACTTTGGGTGATGGGTATGCAACATAATTGATCAACAAGATAACCTGGACATGTTTTCTTTGAACATATGTACCCTGATTTATTGATGTCACCCTAGTAAAACTAATAAAAAAATTAAAAAAAACTTGCAATACCTGACTTTAATTGTCAAATTAAAAAATGATAACAGCAAATACTGCATTAGCTGTCTGGTGTGAATGAGTCAAAATCATACCTATTTTTTTTGTCAGTTCAGCAAAATATATATATATCTTTTTGGTGTGTCACAGAATTATAGTAATTAGTTTATGTGTGCCATGAGTTGAAAAAGGTTTAAAATCTCTGTTCTGATATGATGAGTTACAGTTCATGTCTTAGTTCAGGCTGCTATAATAAAGAATCCTAGACTGAGTGGTTTATACACAACAGCAATTTATTTTTCACAGTTTGGAGACTGGAATTTTGAGATCAGGGTGCCAGCATGGTCAGGTTCTAGTGAAAACCTTCTTCTGGGTTACATATTGCACACTTGTTGTATCCTCACATGGTGGAAAGAGAGCTAGTTAGTTCCCTACCATTAATAAAAGCACTAATCCCACTTAAGAGCTCCACGATCATGACTCAGTTACCTCCCAAAAGCTTCAAACACCATATTTTGAGTTTAGAATTTCAACATATGAATGTGGGGGGTGGCAGAAGTTTCAGTCCATTGAAATATACATTTTAGACTTTAATTTTATAACAATAAATCCCATTTTAATTATTTCTAGCCAATTTGACTACGGAAATTTTATATGATGATTCAGAGGTGAAAGTAGGTCTTATTTTTCTTTCTTTTTTTAGTGAGAGAGACAGAGAGAAAAAGACAGAAAGAAACAGACAGGGACAGACATACAGGAAGGGGAAGAGATGAGAAGCATAAATTCTTTGTCATAACACCTTAGTTGTTCATTGATCGCTTTCTCATATGTGCCTTGACCAGGGGCTGCAGTCAAGCCAGTGACTCCTTGCTCAAGCCACCGACCTTAGGCTTTAAACTTAGGTCATGTTTGTGATCCTATGCTCAAGCCAACAGCAACCTTGCACTCAAGCTGGTCAGCCCATGCTCAAGCCAGATGATCCAGAGCTCAAGCTAATGACCTCGGCTTTTGAACCTGAGCCCTCTAGTCCCTGACTGACACTTTATTCACTACACCATTGCCTGGTTAGGCTCTTATTTTTCTTTATGTTTTTAACACAATCCTCTTATACTCTCACTTTTTGAAATAAAATTTATTTTGATTAATAATATTAACCTAAGTATAATTTATTAAAAGATAAATAAATGCAGTTTAATTATTTTATTTTTAGTATCAACTTCAGATTTCAACATATACTTTTAAAAATGTCATTCAAAACTAAAATATTTCACCCTGGCCGGTTGGCTCAGCGGTAGAGCGTCGGCCTGGCGTGCGGGGGACCCGGGTTCGATTCCCGGCCAAGGCACATAGGAGAAGCGCCCATTTGCTTCTCCACCCCCTCCCCTCCTTCCACTCTGTCTCTCTCTTCCCCTCCCGCAGCGAGGCTCCATTGGAGCAAAGATGGCCCGGGCGCTGGGGATGGCTCCTTGGCCTCTGCCCCAGGTGCTAGAGAGGCTCTGGTCGCGGCAGAGCGACGCCCCGGAGGGGCAGAGCATTGCCCCCTAGTGGGCAGAGCGTCGCCCCCTGGTGGGCATGCCGGGTGGATCCCGGTGGGGCGCATGCGGGAGTCTGTCTGACTGTCTCTCCCCGTTTCCAGCTTCAGAAAAATACAAACAAAACAAAACAAAACTAAAATATTTCATTATGTGTATGATATTTTAATTGAAATTAATACATTTTTTCTACTATTCATAATTTTTGATGAAGTACAGTGTTCCACCTTACCCATATATTACTATGGACTTTCTGAAAATATAAATAATAAAATTATTAGATTATATCTTTCAAATAATGAATAATAGCCTTTAGATAAACAAACTAAGGGAACTGCTTCTCTTTGATAATTTTATTAGATTTCTCTCAGGTGATATAAATTGATAGTCCCAAAGACAGCTTCTGAAAGTGAAGTAAAACAAAATATTTCATGGATAGTCAAAATAACATAATGTATTATCTATATAATAATGACATTACCTTTCGATCTATCTTAGATTTATGAATGTGTAAAAAATTATAATTAAAGTTATTTCTAAAAGAGAATAACATTTATTTGTGTAGTCATCTCACAAAAAAATGATTACTGTGAATAAGCTTAAACCCAAGTAAATTTCCTATGGCTCAAATCTGTATTTAGTACTTTTTCCTGAGAAAGTTTTCCTAGGAAGTGTATTCTATAAAATGCTTAGTGTTACATATTCAAATAAGTTTAAAAGATATTGCATACCCTACCTTTCCTCTTGGGAATTCAGCGTATATTAACATGTTACAGGCTTCTATTTAAGTGTTCTAGTACTTTGAGTAAAATAACAATTTTTAAACTCATTTGATTATGATACTTTTTTTCTATAATTCCTAATAAGTCAACAAACTAGAATTTCAGATGATTCAATTTGTGAAATGATAATATTGAAAGAGAGCTCTGAGATCATTTAGACTAACACATGTATTTTACAGATAAAGAGAATGAATCCCATGAGAGGTAATATATAATATATCTTCCAGGCACATAGTGGCCACTTAAATATTGTCAAATAAATGAATGATAAGGCTAGACATAGAGCTCAAAAGTTGTGTTTCTCAGCTCATTGAGGTTTTCAAAGGACTTATCTTCTTTCTTTTAAGGGTAGTACAATCAGATCACTAGGGTCTTTTATAACAGGAGTTATTAGCTATGTAGTTGTGGGTGTATATTCTCTTTGGGAATAAGGATAATACCTGTTTTTTTTACAGATTATTAGTATTAATTGATATGCCATACATGACAAAGTGATTACTACACAATGACTATTACAGTATTCAATAAATGTTAGTTTATTAAAATGTTGGTTTATTTATTAGTCTTTTGTTCCCTGATAATATTATTTACAAAAATGATAGTGCTTATGCTAGCATTATCTTATTTACTAAAAAACATTATGTATCTTAAAATTATAACATAGCATTAAGAGCACGAATCATAAGTGTACTGTTTCCTGAATTTTAATAAACTGAATAAACCTGGGTAATCAGTAACTACATTAACAGAACCCCAGAAGACATCCCCATGTCCCTTTCCATTAATTACTCCTTCAGGGTATTTTAAATAAATAAAATAACACAGTGCATACTTTTTTGTGTTTGACTTTTTTTTTGCCTCAACATTATGTTTGTAAGATACATCTATATTGTATGTAGTTATAGAGCATTCTTTGTTATTGTTATATAATGTTATATGAATATATTCAATACTATGAGTTATCCATTCTACTATTGATGTGCACTTCAATAGTTTCGACTATGAAGCCATAAGGAAGCATTCTTCAGTGAACATTAATATGCATGTCCTATGAATACGTATATATATGTATGTATTTCTGTTCATTTATATTAAAAAGTGAAAATTTTGTGTCAGTTTATGTATATGTTCAGTATTAGCAAGTACTATCAGTTTTCTAATGTTTATAACAATTTATACTCCCACCAGCAGTGCACAAGAGTTCAGTACATTCCAGAAGATTCAAACCTTCAACCATGGATTTAAGAGCAACAAAATGCAAAGTATATAAATTAGAGGCAGCACATATTAATGAAAGAACACTGGATTTACTGGTTTATTGAGTACAGTATTAAATTTTTATGCAACTCTTTATGTGATCTTGGAAAAACTACACTGCTCACAAAACAGGGAACGTGCAGATACTCCAGTATTTTCAACCTTTTGTATAGTGCATTTTCACCAATGAAATAAAAGTTGGTTTTGTATCTCATTTGCATAATGAAATGACTTTCTTTGACTTGTTTCTTTTCTGATGTTCTTGTTTAATTTTTAAAAATCAAATGCTTCTTTTTTATCGCTTTATATTCATTTTGAAATATCCCCTAATTTTTGTGAACAGTATATTATAGCCATATGGAACCCATAATGGTGGAGGTGATTAAAACTTATATTATGAGAAAGCAATCAATGACCAACTAAGGTGCCGCTACAAAACATTGATGCTTCTCATCTCTCTCCCTTCTTGTCTGTCTGTCCTATCTATCCCTCTGTCTCTCTCTGTCTCTATCACAAAAAATAAACTTACATTAAGTTTATTTAAAAATATCTGAACTAGATGATATTACCTTTTTTAGTAGTGACAGTAGTAGGATTCTTTTTTAAAAGTGAACCCATCAACTATTATTTCAGAGTATATTTCAAACATATATTTAGTACAGTAAAATATTTGCCAGGTAAATGGTAAATAATGGTGACAACAGAGATATGTATTTCCAAATTAGTCATCATAAAAATTGTTTTAATTCATACACAACAGATATGGTTATAAGATCCCTAAAAATCAATTGATTAGAATCTGAAGCATAGATAATACACTATTATTAGTATTAAATGTCAGTTCATGCCATCATTAAAATTATGGGGGCATAGAAAACACTAAGTATTTAAAAAAATCTTGATATTATCAATTTTTAAAAGGGATATACTTGATATTGTTTTAAACTAAGGACAATTTAATATTTTTTAAGTGAATGCAACTGACTGGGTATTTATTTCTACAGAAGTCCCTTATGTACTCAGTAGAATCATTTCTCTGATAATAGTATTGTCTTTTGTTTCTTATAAACTTTAATACCAAAATATTCCTTACACATAAAATCACCTCTAAGTAGTCCAACCTAAACTAAGTGGTATAATTTGAAAAGCAGAGTTTGTATTGCATAGAGTTTTATACCACAGTTCTTTATATTATTGTCAGCATTTATCACTCTTAAATCGCACATTAAAAGGATGAAAATGTTAAAGTCAGTATGTTAGCCAACTATCATATGAACCAGAATTTGTCTGGCCACCGCATAATCATCCAGCCTAATATTGGTAGGTAACAGATCTCCAGAAGAAAAGGATGATGGATTGAAAATAGCAAAAGGGAAGAGTTTAATAGCATCTGACATGGAAATGGGGAGGTGAGCTAAATGGTTAGTGTTGAAATGGGTTGGTTATCGACAGAGGCAACAAATAAAATCCAGTATAGGGAAGTATTCTGAAAAGAGATGTGATTTACAAATTAATGAGAAGAATAAACTTAATTAAAGCAAATGCCTAAAACAAACAAACATTTTCTACTTTTCTAGCAACAGTAAGAATAATATGTGTCATTATTTCTAGAGTTTAAAAATAGCATATTGCAAATGTCTCCTTTCCATGTTGTGTTTAATAATAAAATAGATAACTCTAGTTAGGGGTTTATCTGGGAGCAGGTAGCTGAAGTCTCTCAAGTATCCAGTTTCCTTCTAGTAGCAGGACTTTAACATATTTTGCTTCTGAGACACAGAGTAAACAGCGTGCACTTGGAAATGTCAACAAAAAATTATATTTTCTACATTATTTTGATGATAAATAACTGTTTTCCATATAAAACTGTTAAGATTTTTCATGCTTGCTTTCGAAATAGAAATTCCTAACAAAGGGTCAGACTACCATCACCTTTAAAGAGTCAACCTGGAAATCAGTAGAAGCCAGAAAATCATTTCATATTAATCTGCTATGAAAAACCTAACTGTTTGTTTATAAACAAGGGGATTTACTAAGTATTAAATTGTCATATTTTCTTTCATATAAATTTTGGCTGATGAAAACATTATATTGTTGTGGCAACAATGAACTACTCAGAGTAGCAAACCTGTCCTTTGGTTCCCATTTTTCACACAGGGCACCACTTGTTGCAATGATGATGACTACTGGGAGACCAGATGGAATGCTCTGAGTGGCTGAAGGGAGGCAATAGTTCCAGTCATCAGAATGAAGGACTGAGCCCCATCCCCAGCCTTACTCAGATATTTATTAGCCAGTAAAAATTAATTAAGGAAACAAGTTTTCAAGGGGTGAAGTAGAGGGCAAGGAACATGCTGACTCCTACTCTCTTTTCTGAGAGCCTAAACATTTTTTGTTACTGAATCTTATTCTGCTATTTTGCTATTTACAGCACACACTGTTTCCAGTATGGGTCAGAAAGACACCTGGACTCTTGTCAGCCAGGGATTTTTGCTCTAGGGTGCCTCAGTGTCTCTAATTGTCATCCTAACTCTGCAAGTCTTCACAGCATATTCATACATTATATTTTGTCATTTATAAAGACATTATTTATTGATTTTAGAGAGAGAAAATACACACACAGAATGGTGGAGGGGAATGAACAGGAAACATCAGCTCATAATAATTGTTTCTTTTATGTGCTTTGAGCAGGCAAACCTAGGGTTTTGAACGAACCACCTCAGCATTCCAGGTTGATGTTTTGTCCACTGCACCACCACAGGTCATTTTAAAAGGTGGATAACTCACAATAGGTATTTTAAAAGTTAATTAAATAGAAAATAGGCAAGTAGAATATTAGATATAATGATAATAAGAATTTGTAATTTAATATTTGGAGTATAAAGGAATAACCATTCTATTTCTACTTGATATATAATTTTGTGTGTGAAATTTATATATTTTATATGATACATGTATGTACTACACATAGGGACAAACTCATTATCTGGTCAAGCTGACTCTCTAATACTACACATTATTATATCTGTTCTTATTAATTCCTCTGTGCCAAACTGGTCAACTATTATATATCTTAGAACATGTTTTATCTTCCTATATACATTTATTCTTAATGTAACATGATTTTCTTCTATGATTCTTCTTCCCATTCTAATGTCTTATTTTGTGCTGTTTGTATAAATAGTGATATATTAATTTCTTTCAAGTATTTCTTTCTATTTCATCAAACACGTATTCAAAACCTCTTTTGTACCAGATAATTTTTAAAGTTCTGGAATACAATGATATCAGGGTGTCCTTAATTTATTAGACATTACAGTCCAGTGAGAAAGACAAACAAAAAATCATGCTAATAAAAATGTAAATACTTTAGTTAGATGGTCTGGGAAATCCCCATTTTTGGGAAATAACTTTTAAGTTGATACCAGAAAATCTGCTACATAAATATTTTATTTACATCAGTGGCCCAATTCTCCATTTAAGTAAAATGAACGAAGTGTAAGAGATTTAATTTTTACAGTAAAAATTGTTCAATAGACTTGTGAAGAATACCATGCCCCTCTATGTATGCTATTTTTCTTTCTCAGGTGACCCCAATCTTATTTGTTCTTATCTGTATGTGCAGACTTGTATTTAACTGTATAAAATTTAATCATATAAGTAGGTTTGTGTTTCTACCATCAGAGTTAAGGTACAGAACAGTTCTATCACCACAAGGACCTCAGTATTGCCTTTTATAACCGTGGCCACTTCCCTATGATGCCTAATTCCTAACAACCACTAACCTGATCTCTATATCATTTTGGTACTTCAAGAATGTTATATAAATGAAATTATAAAATATGTAGCCTTTTTAGTTTGGCTTTTTCTACTCTGCATGAATCCCTGAAATTCATTCAACTTGTGGTATGTGCCAATAGTTTACTCCTTGGCTATATGAATAGAATTTCATGGTAAGAATGAACTTCATTTTATCCATTCTCCCACTGAAAGACATTCAGGCTGTTTACAGTTGTAGATCATTACAAATAAAACTGCAATAAATATTCATACACAAGTTTTTGAGTGGAGATAAATTTATTTCTTTGAGTTAGGAAAATATGGGCAAATCCAAAGTTAAAAAGATTTACTTCTATTTTTTAAAGAGTTTTATATTTTTATTTAATACTTAGGTCTGTGATCTATGTTGAGTTAACATTAAATGTGCCTGACCAGGCAGTGACACAGTGGATAGAGCATGGGACTGGGACGTGGAGGAAACCAGGTCCAAAACCCCGAAGTCACTGGCTTGAGTGTGTGTTTATCTGGTTTGAGCAAGGCCCACAAGCTGGAGCCCAAGGTTGCCAGCTTGAGCAAGGGGTCACTCAGTCTGCTGTAGTCCCCTGGTCAAGGCACATATGAGAAAGCAATCAATAAGCAACTTAGGTGCCACAACGAACAATTGATGCATCTCATCTCTCTCCCTTTCTGTCTGTCTCTGTCCCTTTCTCTGTCTCTGTCACAAATATATATATATATATATGTATATGTATATATATATAAAATGTGGTATGAAGTAGATATTCAAATTTATTGCCTTGCCTGTGGATATTTGATTATCTCAGCACCATTTTCAAACTTCATTCCTTTGGCATAAAATTTTCTTGACACCCTTGTAAAAAATCATTGACAATAATGTAATCTTTTACTTCTGTACTGTAAATTATACAGTAGTCTCTCATCTATCACAGGGGTTACATTTCAGCACCCCCTGTGATAAATTAAAATCTGCAAAGTAGCGACCTTATATTTATTTTATTATTTATTCATGTTTTAAGGTTTTATAAACCCTTCCCACACTCTTATAAACAGTTCCCACACTGTTATTTACTTTTCACACACTTATTTTGCTTATTTCAAGGCAAAAATAATTAAAATAATAAATATATAAAAATACTTATATATATTGCAAAATCCGGCAACATAGCGAAAAATCTGCTATACAAAATTAGATATATACAATTTAAAAATCCTAATACAGTGAGATCGTGAAAAGTGAACCATGATATGGCAAGGGACAACTGTAATCCTTTAATTTATATGTCTTTTTCTATGGCAATGTTTCACCAAATTGATTATTGTAGCTTTGCAGGAGTTCTGAAATCAGGAATTGTAAATCTCTCAACTGTGTTATTTTTCAAGAATTTTTGGGCTATTCTCGGTCTTTTGACTTTTCATATCAGTTTTGGGATCATCTACTCAAATTCAACAAATAGTCAATTGGAATTCTGAAAGATAGATGGGTTTGAGGAGTATTGTTATCTTAAAAAATTAAATCTTACAATCTATGAACACAAAACCTCTTTTCACTTATTTAGGTTTTTTCTTAACTGCTTTCAATAAAGACTTGTAGTTTTTACTCTACAAACCATTGTCTGTCTTTGTTAAACTTATTCTTAAGTATTTTGATGCTAGTTAAGTGAATTATTTTCTTAATTTTAGTTTTGATATTTCATGGCTACTACATAGAAATACAACTTTTATATATTGGACATGGGTCCTTCAACCTTTCTAAAATTGTTTTTAGCTTTGGCAAGAATCTCGATGCAATGTTAAATAGAAGTGATGTGCTATGCAGGAGGCATGGTACAGAGATGCAATTACAGATGGATTTTAGGAGGAAATTTATTATGATTAATAACAATTATAAATAATCAAGGTAAAATCAAAAGGGGGTTGACTTAATGTAATCTAAAGTGGAATAAAGGAAATAATCAACACAACAATAAGCTACATAACATCACCAGAGAGAGAAACATCAGCCTGGGCACTAGAGTATTAGCTAGTTAAAGCAATAGACTACGAAAAAGAGAATTCTGAGTGTGTACAAATCTCACCAAACCATGGAGGAACACATCACCAGACCAGGAAGACTCTGTCTGGGCTCCAAAGTTGGCCACTCATCATGCGCATCTACAAGGAAGAGTTCTCAAGCTCCCGGGGCAGTCTGTGAACCTATGAATTTTATGAAAAAATTTTGGCTGAAGGTTATTATAAGAGGGCCCTTTGTGCATAGCTTCTAGGAAAAAAGAAAGATCACTACATTCCAAGTAGGCCTGCAGTCAAGTAATACAAACATCATCCTTGGCTTTAGAGGAAACTGCAGCAGGTCATCTTATCCCACCTTGAGTAAATGACTCAGTCACTCCTGTAACCTTCTTCGTGACTCTTATTTTCATGTTTAATTGAGTTTAAATTTATATTTTTTATATACTGTTCCTCTACAAGTGGTAAGAGCAATCATTCCTGTTTCTTTTTCTGATATTAGTGGTAAAATTTTTAGTCCTTTCAAAGAAATAAAAGGCATCCATATTGGAAAATAAGAAGTAAATGTATCACTTTTTGCAGATGACATGATCCTATACATCGAAAATCCCAAAGAATCTACAAAAAGACTACTAGAAACAATAAGCCAATACAGTAAGGTCGCAAGATACAAAATTAACATACAAAAGTCCATAGCCTTTCTATATGCCAACAATGAAACATTTGAGAATGCACTCAAAAAAATAATCCCCTTCACGATTGCAAAAAAATAAAATAAAATACCTAGGAATAAACATAATAAACAATGTAAAGAACTTATATAATGAAAATTATAAAGCATTGTTAAGGGAAATCAAAAAAGATACAATGAGATGAAAGAGTATTCCTTGCTCTTGTATAGGAAGAATAAATATAATCAAGATGGCCATATTACCCAAAGCAATATACAAATTTAATGCAATTCCTATCAAAATTCCAATTACATTTTTTAAAGAAATGGAACAAAAAAATCATCAGATTTATATGGAACACCCAAATAGCCAAATAGCCAAAGCAATCCTAAAGAAAAAGAATGAAGCTGGAGGCATTATAATACCTGACTTCAAATATTATTATACAGCCACAACAATCGAAACAGCATGGTATTGGCAGAAAAACAGACACTAAGACCAATGGAGCAGAATAGAAAGTCCAGAAATAAAATCACATATATATGGTCAAATAATTTTTGATAAAGGGGTCAGCAACACACAATGGAGAAAAGAAAGCCTCTTCAACAAATGGTGCTGGGAAAACTGGAAAGCTACATACATGCAAAACAATGAAACTTGAATACACTTTGTACCCTTGTACTAAAATTAATTCAAAATGGATCAAAGACCTAAATATAACACCTGAAACAATAAAGTACATAGAAAAAAACATAGGTTCTAAACTCATGGACCTTGGTTTTAAAGAGCATTTTATGAATTCGACTGCAAAGGCAAGGGAAGTGAAGGCAAAAATAAATGAATGGGACTACATCAGACTAAGAAGTTTTTGCTCAGCAAGAGAAACTGACAACAAAATAAACAGACAGCCAACTAAATGGGAAATGATATTTTCAAACAACAGCTCAGATAAGGACCTAATATCCAAAATATACAAAGAACTCATAAAACTCAACAACAAACAATCCAATAAAAAAATGGGAAGAGGACATGAATGACACTTCTCCCAGGAAGAAATACAAATGGCAAACAGATATATGAAAAGATGCTCATCTTCATTAGTTATTAAATAAATGCAAATCAAAACTGCAATGAGATACCACCTCACACCTGTTAGATTAGCTATTATTAACAAGACAGGTAATAGCAAATGTTGGAGAGGCTGTGGAGAAAAAGGAACCCTCATTCACTGTTGGTAGGAATGTTAAGTAGTAGAACCATTATGGAAGAAAGTATGGTGGTTCCTCAAAAAACTGAAAATAGAACTACCTTATGACCCAGCAATCCCTCTACTGGGTATATACCCCCAAAACTCAGAAACATTGATACGTAAAGACACATGCAGCCCCATGTTCATTGCAGCATTGTTCACAGTGGCCAAGACATGGAAACAACCAAAAAGCCCTTCAATATATGACTGGATAAAGAAGATGTGGCACATATACACTATGGAATACTACTCAGCCATAAGAAATGATGACATCGGATCATTTACAACAAAATGGTGGGATCTTGATAACATTATACGGAGTGAAATAAGTAAATCAGAAAAAAACAAGAACTGCATTATTCCATACGTAGGTGGTACATAAAAATGAGACTAAGAGACATTGATAAGAGTGTGGTGGTTACGGAAATGGGGAGGAGAGAGCAAGGGGGAGGGGGAGGGGCACAAAGAAAACTAGATAGAAGTTGACAGAGGACAATCTGACTTTGGGTGATGGGTATGCAACATAATTGATTGACAAGATAACCTGGACATGTTTTCTTTGAATATATGTACCCTGATTTATTGATGTCACCCTAGTAAAACTAATAAAAAAAATAGGCACAGTGAAAAAAAAATGTTTTAGTCTTTCATAATCATGTATGATACTATCTGTTGATTTTCTGTCTATATTTTTAGACAGGGTTTAGAAAATTTCCTTCTATTTATAGTTTCTAAATGTTTTTAGATTATGAAAGTGTTCTGATTTTTAGATAAGTGTTTCTATTTACAATAGCATTAAAATAATTAAGTATTTAAGAATAAATTTAACCAAGTAGATAAAAGATCTGTACCCTGAAACTATAGCACGTTGAAGAAGAAATTGATGACACAATAAATAGAAGCATATTCTTTCTTTAAATTTCAAATTAAATTTTATAGAAATGTACCTTGTGTTCTAAAAATACACGGACAACAGTGTAGACATAGACAACAGTACAGTCATCCCTCACCATATCACTGTTCACTTTTTGCAGTCTCACTGTATCACAGATTTTTAAATTGTATATATCTAATTTTGTATCATGGATTTTTCATTATATTGTGGGATTCTGTGGTATATAGGTATTTTTATATACTTATTATTTTAATTATTTTTGCAGTAAAATAAGCATTTTCTAGCCTAAAAATAAAAAATTATATAAAAATATATGAATTAAAACATTATCATTCAAGTTGTAGTATATTCACTGGTGAGTACTCATATAGAATTTTATATGTTGTTAAAATTATGTAGGTTTCAGAGTTTAGAAAGTGTTGCCTGACCAGGTAGTGTTGCAGTGGATAGAGCATTAGACTGGGACATGGAGGGCCCAGGTTTGAAACCCCAAAGTTTTCAGCTTGAGCACAGGATCACCAGCTTGAGTTCAGGGTTGTTGGCTTGAGCGTAGGATCATAGACACGAATGCCTGGTGGCTGGCTTGAGCCCAAAGGTTACTGGCTTGAAGTCCAAGGTCATTGGCTTGAGCCTAAGGTTGCTAGCTTGAGCCCAAGGTCACTGACTTGAGCAAGAAATTATTCATTCTGCAATAGCCTCCCTGTCAAGGTATATATGAGAAAGCAGTCAATGAACAAGTAAAAGGAGCCACAACAAAGAATTGATGCTTATCGTCTCTGTTCACTTCTGCCTGTCTGTCCCCATCTGTCCCTCTCTCTGTCTCTGTAACAAAAAAAAGAAAGAAAAAGAGTATAGAAAGTGTTTAAGAGCATAAGAAGTGTTTATAAGAGTGTGGGAAAGGTTAATAACAGTATGGAAAAGGTTAATAACATCATGGGAAAGGTTTATGAGTGTAGGAAGGGTTTATAAAGCCTTAAAATTGCTACTTTGCGAATTTTTGCCTATTGTGTGTGGGGGGGTCTGGAACCTAACTCCTGGGATAGAGGAGGGACCACTGCATAAGCAATTCTATTTTGAGTATTCTTGTACATGTATTGTTAGACACCTTTAAAAATGTCCTTTTAATAAAATTTTATATTTATGGTAAATTTCTAAAAGTAAAATTGGCCAGTTAATGAATATTATAAATGTATGTATATTGATACAATGTTGTACAAAGATCAAACTAATTTACATTCTAATCAACTGTGAATGAGATTGTCTACTTCCTCTTCCCTTCACCAACATACTGGGTGAATGATGATAACTCATTCTAGTTTTAATTTATATTAACTGATTAGTAATAAAATCAAGTTTATATCTTTTTTGTCATTTGCATTTTTCTTTTTCTCCCAATTGTCTGTACTTGCCTTTTGCACATTTTCCTGTTGAGTATTTTTCTCTTTTGGATTTATAATAGTAGAGTAAATTTTTACATTTACAATATATATAAGCTTTACCATATATAAATATTTCCAAGTTAGTCATTTGCATTTAAATCCATTTCGAGGAATATGCATCTAGCTGCTTAAACATATTTATAAAATTAATCTATTGGTCTTTTTTTTTTACAGGGACAGTGAGAGAGATAGATAGGAACAGACAGACAGGAATGAAGAGAGATGAGAAGCATCAATCATCAGTTTTTTGTTGAGACTCCTTAGTTGTTCATTGATTGCTTTCTCATGTGTGCCTTGACCATGGGACTACAGCAGACGGAGTAACCCCTTGCTTGAGCCAGTGACCTTGCGCCTAAGCTGGTGAGCTTTGCTCAAACCAGATGAGCCTGCACTCAAGCTGGCGACCTCAGGGTTTCAAACCTGGGTCGTCCACATCCCAGTTCGATGCTGCGTGACTGCTTGGTCAGGCTATCGGTCTTTTTCTTAATGGTCTCAGCTTTTAGTGTTATACTGAGAAAGGTCATTTCCTTTATATATATATATATAAATATTCACCAAAGACAATTTCATTAAATTGTCTTTATTGTAGACTTTTACCTTTCTATTCTATCTGACTTTACCTGGATATGAAAAAAAAAAAAATTAACATTCTGTCAAATGATTAGCTAGAGTTCCCAGTACCACTTACTAAATGATCCATCCTTTCCTGCATTTATGTTAAGCTGCCTTTAGTATATATTTGCATCTATTGCTGGTCTTCCTATTTTATTCTAACTTTTTTTTGCAAGAAAGACAGAGAAATATATATAGAGAGAGGGACAGATAGGGACAGACAGGAAAGAAAAGATATGAAAAGCACCAGTTCTTTGTTACTTGTTAATTGATTGCTTTCTCTTATGTGCCTTGACTGGGGGAGCTGCAGCCGAGCCAGTGACCCTTTGCTCAAGCCAGCGACCTTGGGCTCAAGCCAGCAACCATGGGGTCATGTCTATGATACTATGTTGAAGCCAGATAAGCCCATGCTCAAGCCGGTGACCTCGGGGTTTTGAACCAGGGTCTCTTGTGGCCCAGGGCGATTCTCTATACACTGCACCACTGCCTGGTCAAGCTTGAATTTTGTTTTTGGAGCAGAAAATATTTTTAGATTATTTTTCCTTTCTGTAGTATGTTTTGAATGTCTGTCGTTAATTTTTCTTATTCTTAAAAAATATTTCCTGAATTTTTAGTCACTTTTAATTTCAAATTAGCTTAATATTTTGAATATTTGCTTCCTGTAAGACTATTAAATTTTGGCCCTGGCTTTTTGGCTCAGTGGTAGAGCATTCACCTGGCATGTCAATGTCCAGGGTTTGATTACAGATCAGGGCACACAGAAGAAGCACACATTTGCTTCTCCATCCTTCCCCCCTTGTCTGTCTGTCTCTCTCTCTCTCTCTCTCTCTCTCTCTCTCTCTCTCCCTCTCTCATCTCTATCTTATCTCTCTCATCCTTTTCTGCAGCCATGTCTCCATTCAAGTTAGTTTGCTAGGGGCTGGGGATGGCTCATGGCCTCTACCTCAGGCACTAAAAATGGCTCTGGTTGCATCAGAACAAGGGCCCCAGATGAACAGAGTATTGCCCCCTAGTAGGCTTGCCCAGTGGATCCTGGTCCGGGCATATGCAGGAGTCTGTATCTGCCTCCGTTCCCCTCATTGAATAAATTTTTTTTTAAAACTGGTTGGATTTCATCATAAGTGTCATGTAGATTTTGTTTATATCTAGTACTTTTATTTTTGTGTGTGTTTGGTATGAAGGAGATTTATTTATTTGCTTTATTTTATAACTGCTTATTTAGAAATGCTCTCTTAAAGTATTGTGACCCACTTAGATGTTATTTTATTAGTGCTCTTAGGAATTTGTATGTATATTCTTATTTGTGTCTATGTCATCTATGTACATAATATATATATATATATATATATATATATATATATATATGTCACTTAGAACATAAATTTTGTCTTCTTCTTCATTTGCTGTCCAACTTATTCCAGGCCCCACTGGAACCTTCTAGGGTTTCCTAGATTACATGTCTCTTTATGTTGTTGAATGACTGTTTGTACTTCTTTTCCCTAGTCTTGAAAAATAAGAGAATCCAAAAATAGGAGCTACTGTATTGAAAACAATGTTTCTTTAGGAACATAGGACTTTGTCCCTCTCCATAGACCCAATTCCTTTTCAACTTTGTCCCACTCTGATCTGTCAATCAGATCCCCAGTCTTTAACTCATTTATTCTTTTGTAATAAGTTAATTGAGATAAAATAATTAAATGAACTAGATTTCTAAGGCTTGTTCAAACACTATGATTATTTAGATTCTAGACTTTTGGTTTGTTCATTTAATTTCTCAAATGTTTTTAAGAACGTTTACTTAAAAATTGTTTAAATTTTATAAAGAAAATAACTAAACCCACCTTTCTTGCTTTTGCTCACCCTAGACATCTTTTCTAAAAGTCTGCTTTAATAATATTTTATGAAACCTACCTAGCACAGTAAATGATCATAATATAAGTATGGCAAATATTCAAAAGAAAGAAGTTTCAATGTGGTATCTATAATCATTTAGGTATTTTATTAATTCAAAATAATGCTTTCTGTTAAGTTATTTAAGCACCAACTATAAATTATTAGTTACAAAATACAATTTAGAGATAAACTCAATATCTGTTAATATACATCAATTTCACATTTGTAAAGCAAAAGGAAAAATCTGTTCATAGAGATAAAAAAAACGGGAAAATAATGCATGAAATGCATATTCATGAGCTTCTAATTCTACCTGATATATGTTATAGTATTTAAAATAAATATTAGGCCTATATTCTTGTTCTTACTATTTTTCTATGTTATAATTTTAGAATTTTAAGTACAACAGAAATAATAAATCACTGTGTAGACAACAATTAATGTTTTTTGTGTGCCATGTTTTACTTGACTTTCAGGTGGTACTAGAATAAATTGAATCAGTAATATTTTTGGAATCTTTTTATACTGTAGGTGATTTTGTTAATAAAGTAGGAATAATGTAATGCATATACAATTAATGGCAATGTGTGTTAAATTTGAACATTCCTGTATACTGGCCTTGTTTAAATTTGATTTTATTTTGAAAAAAATCAGATTTATGTGAAAACAGATTTATATGGCACTTTTATCAGTAGAGCAAAGATTATTTTGTTACCGCTGTTAGCATTTGCAGTATAAAAAAGTGTAATTTAAATTCAAACAGACTCCTCTATAGTTTATTTGCCTTGACAGGGATTACTTTTGAATTTAATTAAATTGTATCAAAGAATGACCATTGAAATTAATTCTGCAACATCTATATCAATAACTTTTTCTTTCTAAGGGTTAGCTAGAATACTAAACGTAAGTCATTTGTAGTAGTATTTCCCTTGTTCTTCCAAAGAATGGACATAGACAGTCAAGCAATATGAATATATCAGTATATAAGCAAAGTATTTCTCACTCATTGTCCATAACAATTCTTTCTTTTCCATATCTGGATTTTTCTTAGTTTTTCTCCAATTGTGTTTTGCGATTCATTTCCATTAGAATCAATTACGGTACCAGCTACAATGAAGACTCCTGAGTTCTATCTCAGATAGACTAAATCAGAATCTCTAGGTGTAGGCCTGGGCATATACATTTTATACTTCCCAGCATGATTCTAAGACTCAATGAAATTTGCAGACCACGTTTCAGGGTAAGGATTTTGAAAATATATTCTATGCATTCCTTTTGAGAAACTTTACCATACTCATATATGCGCTATTAGCTCTAAAATCTCTATCTGTAGCACAAATCTCTCTGAGAGGCAAATCTATATATAACTCTACTTATCTCATATTACTGAGGCATAATGATCTCTTTATCTCTACATCAGACTCAAAAGAACTCCTTCCACAGATACACATAATATGAGCTCAAAATTATTTTTGATAGAATAGATAGTGGATAACATCAAATTTATTTATATTTATTAATAATATGTAATATAATACAGCATTTAAATTCACAGGCTTTGGAAACAGAATATCTAGCTTAAACTCTGCTTTTGCTACCTATGTAATCTCAGACAATTTACTTAAATGTCTGTATTTTAAGACACTAATCTTTTATATGTCTCTCTGGAAAAATTAGTATTTTTATTTTTATTCATTTTTATTTTAATGGAATTTATTGGAGTGTTGGTCTACAAAACCATACAGATTTCAAGTGTACACCTCAATACAACATTATCTGCACACTGAATTGTGTGTCCATTGCCTCCGAACATATATATATATACACACACACACACACACACACACACACACACACACATATATATACACATACACACACATATATTTATATTTGCACATTTTTTGGCTTATTTTATTTTTTTTACCCAATCTTTAAACTCCTTTCCAAACTGACAGCTGTCAGTTTGTTCCATGTGTCCATGCCTCTGTTTTTATTTTGCTCATCAGTTTATTTTGTTTAATAGATTCCCTATGTAAGTAAGACCATATGGTATGTGTTTTCTTTGATTGTCTTATTTTATTTAACATAAAATCTCTATTTTTATCCATACTGTCAGAAAAGGTAAGATTTTCTTTTTTTATAGTTGAGTAGTATTCCATTGTGTAAAATAGCCACAGTTTTTTATTCACTCATCTATTGATGGGCATTTGAGCTGTTTCCAGATATTGGCAATTAAAAAAACCATTGCAATGAACATAAGGGTGCATATAGTCTTTTGATGTAAGGTTTCAATTTTCTCCAGCATGTCTTGCTGTATAACTAATCTTGGTTGTTGGCCTTTGTTTTTCATACCTTTGAATATTTCAAGCCAATCCCTTCTGGCCTGAAGTGTTTCTTTTGAGAAATCAGCTGACAGCCTAATTGGAGCTTCCTTGTAGGTAATGAATTGTCTCTCTATTGCTCCTTTTAAGATTTTATTTTTACCTTTAACCTTTGCCCTTAACCATTTTTATTATGATATGTCTTGGTGTGAACCTCTTTGGGTTCATCTTGATTGAGACTCTCTTTGCTTTCTGAACTGTATACTTTTTACTATCTCAAGTTAAGGAAGTTTTCAGCCATTATTTCTTCAAACACTTTCTGGCACCACTATGATTAAGATGTTGTTACACTTGATGTCTTCTTAGACTTTCTTTAGTTTTTAATTTTTTAAAAATTTTTTTGATGTTCTGCTTTGGTGTGTGTTGTTATCTTCTCTTCTAAATCACTGATTCCAGTGGTGGGATTCAAATAATTTAACAACCAGTTCTCTGCCCTAATGACCATTTTAAGTATAAAAGAACAATATACCAAAAAGTAATTTATTATTTTATGCATTAAACTTAAATAAAAACAATAAAAGAGGTACACAAAACTAGATTATAAGAGTTTTAAAATATTAATGAAAAAATATTAAAAAATACCTGATAAAAATAATACAAGTTGTCATGCCTTGATTGTTGGCACTTTTTCTCCTTACGTTATATTTTTGTTTATTAAAATAACAAATGCAAAAGAATTAAAATTTATTATTTCACTAAAGGTATAATGAGTCTTATGAAATTAATAAATAAATATTACAAGCATAGTTCTGTCAAATTTTTTTCACCGAAGGACAGAATGAACATTACTTAAGGTATTTAGAAGAATAAGAAATGTCAATTTGTGATTTCTACATTGGGCGGCTGCCCAGGTACCCACCTTAGAGAGAATCCTGACTGCAAGTGCCCTTTTAACAACCAGCTCGTCAAACTCAACAAAAAAATTGGTATCCTTTCTGCCGAACCAGTGCTAACCGAATGAATCCCACCACTGATGAATTCAATCCTCTGCTTCATCTAACCTGTTATTGATTCCTTCTAAAGTATCCAGCATTTTAGATATTGTATTCTTCATTTCCTTTTTCTTTTTTTTTCTTTTTTGTGACAGAGACAGAGAGAGAGAAAGAAAAAGAGATAGATAAGGGCAAACAGGAAGAGATAGAGATGAGAAGCATCAATTCTTTGTTGTGTCACCTTAGTTATTCATTGATTGCTTTCTCATATGTGCCTTGACCGGGGACTACAACAGAGCCAGTGATGCTTTGCTCAAGCTAGTGACCTTGGGCTCAAGCTAGTGACCTTTAGCTTCAAGCCAGTGACCATTGGGCTCAAGCCAGTGACCATGGGGCCATGTCTATGATCCCATGCTCAATCCAGCGACCCTGCGCTCAAGCTGGTGAGCACACATTCAAGCCCGATGAGTTCATGCTCAAGCTGGTGACCTCAGGGTTTCAAACATGGGTCCTCTGTGTCCCAGTCTGATGTTCTATTCACTGCGCCACTGCCTGGACTGCATTCTTAATTTCTGACTGGTTCTCTTTTCAATGGTTTATATATCTTATTTAATGCTTACTATCTCCTTTATTAAGTTCTCACTGAGATCATTCATTCTTCCCTTAAGGTCCTTAAGTATCCTTGTAACTGCTATTTAAACTCTGCATCTAGTATTTTGGTTGCTTCCATTTGACTTAATTTTTCTGGGGATTTTTCATGTTCAGTCATTTGAGGCATTCTTTGTCTCCCCATTTTGTCTCTGTGTATTAGGTAGATCTAATATGACTCACAAACTTGATTTGATGTCTTTGTGAGGCAAGTGTCTTATTGAGCTTGGAGGCAAAATCTTTCAGATCACCTGAGCTCAGTAGGCCAAGATTATGTGCACCCCTCTGTTGTAGTAGAGATTGGAATGCTGTTGGCCTTTTTTGTGTGGAATTGATCTTTCAGGAAGGCTGACTATAAGGATGAATTGTTGGGTAAGGGCTGCCCCTCAAAGTGAAATTTTTCAAGCAGTATGGTGCCTTCCAGAGTCCTCCCGTGGTTGTATCACTTGTCTGGGTAGTCAGGCCAAGTGCTAGTGTGGGCTGAAACTCATCAGTGGTTTGTTGGTTCTGTGTCCACTTGGGTGGGGTCAGGTAAACATCAGTGTCAGATTTGTGTAACTGGCCTTGGGCTACCTGTCTTGAATTATCACAATATTCACTGTTTTTAGTTGCATTTACTGGAACTGAGGAGAAAAATCAAGACTCTCCCATTAGAGATGGTGCCAGCCTAGTCATATCAGTGGGCTAAGCTCTTTATCTTGTTCCCAAAAAGTAGCTTTCAACAGAGGTGTACTTTATATGTCCCACTTCTGAGCAGCTCTCCCCTTCCTCCCCTGAACTGAGCTCAGCAGCACAGAGCAATCAGAACATGGAGGGCAGATAAAACAGTCTTTAGGAGGGGCTCCTTTTAATTTAGCCAACATACACCATCTGATTCTTAGACAAACACTTCCCTGAAAGATGGTGCTCTAAAATCTTAGCTCTGCTCCACACTCTGGTTCCTCAGTGTAACTGAACTCAGCAGCAGGTTGGGGTGACAGAGTGGAAGGACAGGCCAAGTGATTCAACAAGTGTGTATGTGGAGGTGCCAGCTGTGCATTAGATGGGAGGAAGAATGGTCCCCTTTCTGAAGTTATATAGTTCAATCACTTTCTGAATCATTGCCAAGAGCTTCTCCAGAAAAAGAGCACCCTACTGTCCCTGTTGGGTGCAACTAGTACACTCCTCTGCAGGACCCAACCACAACAGAGTCGTGTCACCAGTAGTTGGAGGACCTGACAGTGTCCTCCCTGGGTTGGTGCTGTAACAATAGGAGGGCTCCAATCTGAGAAGTGTGCATTTGGGTTTCTAGCCAACTTACTTTTCTCCCAGATAGACTGAATATTCACTGATTTTCACCCCAGAAGCTTCAGTGTGAGCTCATCCCGCTTGAGCATAGACTCACCAGCTTAGGCTCAAGCTAGCTGGCTCAAGCATGGGATCATAAACATGACCCTGATGTCACTGGCTTGAGCAAGATGTCACTTGTTCTGCAGTAGCCCCCCAGCCAAAGCACATATCAGAAAGCAATCAAAGAACTACAGTGCTACAATGAACAACCAAGGTTTCTCATCTCTCTCCCTTCTTCTCTGTCTGTCCTTATCTGTTTGTGTCTCTATCTATCTCTCTGTCTCTCTCACAAAAAAAAAACACAAAAATAACAAAAACAAAAAAAAACCACACAAAACATCATGATTAAGTGAGATTCATTTCAGGAGCACAAGGATGGTTCAATATACGTAAATCAATCAACTTAATACACTACAACAAAAAATCAAAGAAAAAAATTATATGATCCTATAAATAGATAGGATCTATGTTTAAACATCTATGTTTAAAACATGCAAACAATAGCTCTGATAATGGGTTAATATCCAAAATATACAAAAAAACTCATAAAGCTCAACAACAAACAAGCAAAGAATCCAATTTAAAAAATGGGGAGAGGACCTAAACAGACACTTATCCCAAGAAGACATACACATGATCAATAGGTATATGAAAAGATGCTCATCTTCACTAGCTATTAGAGAAATGCAAATCAAAACTACAATGAGATATCACCTCATGCCTGTTAGATTTGCTATTATCAATAAGACAGGTAATAACAAGTGTTGGAGAGGCTTTGGAGAAAAGGAACACTCATTCCCTGTTGGTGGGAATGTAAATTTGTTCAGCCAGCAATCCCTTTACTGGGTATCTATCCAAAAACTCAAAAACATTGGTGATCAGAGACATGCACTCCCATGTTCATCGTAAAATTATTCACAGTGGCCAAGACAGGGAAACAACCAAAGTGTCCTTAGATAGAAGTTTGGATAAAGATATGGTACATGTATACCATGAAATCTTACTCAGCCATAAGAAATGATGACATATTGGCATTTATAACAATGTAGATAAACTTTGAGAATATTATACTCAGTGAAATAAGTAAATCAGAAAAAGCTAAGAACTATATGATTTCACACATAGGTGAGATATAAAAATAAGACTTATGGACTTAGATAAAAATGAAGTGGTTACCAGAGGGAGAGGGTTATGAGGGAGGGGTGGGGGAAAGGAGTAAAGAGAGGCAAGTATGCAATGACAGAAAATGATTTGACTTTTGGTGATGAGTACACAACGTAATCAACAGTTCAAAAGCTAATGTTTGCCTGAAACTTACATAACTCTTATTGATCAATGTCACCCCATGAAATTTAATTTTCTGAATAAAATTTAAAAAAAAAATTCTACTGAGATTTTTTTAAACTGTCAGTTATGCAAATTAGGTTTAGATCACAAGTTTCAATTTGCCTTCATTTGGCTGTGGTTCCAATCCATGGAAGTTAGTTTCCAAATCTGCTAAGCAGTGCTATTTGGATCTGCCTACTCTGTGCACCACCAGAGATCATCCTGAGACCCTTGGCTATGCTGTGCAGGATCATGCATGCACATTTTGGATATGAATATTGAAATCATTCATAACTTTATAGATTTCCATTTTCATGTTCCTTCTTCCTAATCTCCCCTATATTCTCTTTCTCATAAAGTTATTGTTTCTTGGTTATCTCACTAGAAAGCCAGGTTTTCTTTTCTCTCTCTTTTGTCTCGAACTCTCTGTATATGGCGTTGTCTTTAGGGTCAAGTAGTAGAAGGAGAGAGAGGGAAAGAGGCTCTTTTGCACAATTTTTAGGCCATAGTTTATCAATAATATAAAAGGATTTTTCTTTCTCACAGTTCTAGGTGCCAGTTTGCCTGCTGTTCCACCACCATCACCGGGTTGTAGCACCAGAAATGGATTTTGTCTGCAGGTTGGGCTGATGAAAGAGAAAATACAAAGGATAACTGCCACTCTTCCTGTCCCCTACACATCTTCCTTCCCCTGAGTCTGATCAGAAAGAGAGGACTTCCCTGAACTTATGCCTGTATTTGGTGACATTCCAGGAATAATCTGTATTTGAATCCAAGTCAGGATTTACAGAAGTGAAAAAAAATTATCTAGCCTAGATTGTTCATTCTTCCATTTCTTATTTCTTTTCCCAGACTTCTTGCTACTGTTTACTTTTCAGATGATTCAGATACCTGTTCTATTCAATCTGCCCAGGGATTCCAGTTGCAATCAGTAGGATCAGTAAGTGAAGACAGAATGGAGTGTGTTCACTCCATTTTAACTATAGCTGGAACTGCCTTCAGTTTTTTAAAACACTGGAAATCATATTATGTCTTTTCATCTATTATTAAATGTAAATATTAAGCTTTAAATTCATTTAAGCTTGTCATAGAAAACTTGTAATAAGTGTACGATGAAGGTACCAATAGCATTTTTGATAACAGATTAAAAAATTAAAATCTCCAAAAAATTAAATCTTTCATAAAGAAGAATTAAAACTATTTATTTTCAGAGACATATTTTTATTCATAGGTTAAAATATGGAGTAAAAAATGTTCTTCTACTATCTATTGTAAATTTTGAGTAAGTTTACCCCAATATAACTTTTTTTTTTAATCACTAAGTTAGAACAGTGAGTTTTGCTGTGATTTGAGGAACCAGTGACATAAAGCTTATTCTTAAATATTCTTCCAAGTAATATCATATATTCAAGAGACAAGAAAAAAAAACCCACAAGACTCTCCAGTATGCTTGTACTGGTAGCTGTAATACCTGAATGTGAGTTTACACAAAAGATTATTATGCAAACCTAAATGCACATTTATATAATATTTTAAATAGGCATTATATTGTTGGGTATATCCAAGTGAACACTTGCACCACTATTTAAGGGCAATATAACCCAAATGCAAACAATGGTCAAAGACAATGGCTTTATACAAGTTTACTTTGATCAGGTTTTATCTGTTTGAGGGTCACAGACCTTTGTAAAAATCAGAAGAAATAGCCCTGGCCACTAGGCTCAGTGGTAGAGCGTTAGCCTGGCATGCAGGAGTCCCGGCTTTGATTCCCGGTTAGGGCACACAGAAGCACCCATCTGCTTCTCTACCCCTCGCCCTCTACTTCCTCTCTGTCTCTCTCTTCCCCTCCCGCAGCTGGGGCTCCATTGGAGCAAAGTTGGCCCAGGCGCTGAGGATGGCTCCTTGGCCTCTGCTTCAGGTGCTAGAATGGCTCTGGTTGCAACAGAGTGACGCCCCAGTTGGGCAGAGCATCGCCCCCTGGTGGGCGTGCCGGGTGGATCCCAGTCAGGCGCATATGGGAGTCTGTCTGACTGCCTCCCCATTTCCAATTTCAGAAAAATACAAAAAAATATCAGAAGAAATATAAATCCAACTCCCCAGAAAAAAATATGCATCTATCTATCTATCTATCTATCTATCTATCATCTATCATCTATCACTTTTATGTATCTATATAATAATTTATATACCTTTTTTTTTTCCTGAAGATTAGAAACGGGGAGGCAGTCAGACAGACTCCCATATGCACCTGACCGGGATCCACCTGGCAAGCCCACCAGGGGGCGATGCTCTGCCCATCTGGGGCATCGCTCTGCCACAATCAGAGCCATTCTAGCACCTGAGGCAGAGGCCACAGAGCCATCCTCAGCACCCGGGCCAACTTTGCTCCAATGGAGCCCCGGCTGCGGGAGGGGAAGAGAGAGACAGAGAAGAAGGAGAGGAGGAGGGGTGGAGAAGCAGATGGACGCTTCTCCTGTGTGCCCTGGCCGGGAATCGAACCCGGGACTCCTCTGGTAGAGCCAGGCTGACGCTCTACCACTGAGCCAGCCAGCCAGGGCTAGTTTATATACATTTTTAGAGATTAATCCTAAAGCCTGATGAACAACCCTTGGCCTAGAAATGAATGACAAATTAGTTTGTATTTTTAGTCTCACTCTCCCGAACCTCAGACTTTTATTTTAAATTATCTATGGGAGAACTCTACTTATGTATACTGGAGTCAACTCTGATTACACAGTCATACCAAAGTTGCCAGTTAACTCTATTCTTTTCTCAGTTAATTAATGTATTCATCATCCATCTGGTTACCAAAACTAAAATCCTAGGAGTCATGTCAGAATTTCCTCTCTCACACCTCATTTAAAATAAAAACTAACTCCAAGCATTTTACCTTCTAAATTCATCTATTTCTTCACCTTCATTTCTGCTTCTGAGACTTGAACTAAAGCCCTCAGTATGTTTGACCTGATCTATTGTAGAGAGCTCTTAATTTGGCTCTCTGCCTCAGTTCTTCCATATTCATTATTATATCCTTCACACCATTGCCAATTATAATTCTCGAACATGAATTTGTATATTGAATTTCTTTTCTACTGCCTAAAGCAGTGATTTGCTAGTATAACGTAAACTGAAATATAAAATAAAATAAAGTAAGTCAGTTGGCTCCTGTTTTTTCTCATGCAAGATATCTTGTGCAAACCCAATATATCAAACAGTAAAAAAATGGGGTAAATTGCTATAAAATGTTATTTTGCAAACTTGTTATATACTGTGAATCTCCTCATGTGTGGGGAGCCTGTTGAAAGTATCACCTATTAAAGACTTATTCCAGCGTGATCAGGTATCAATGCCATAGATAGAGTGTTAGATTGGGATGTGGAGGAACCAGGTTCAAAACCCCAAGGTTGCCAGCTTGAAAGCAGGCTCATCTTGTTTGAGTAAAGCTCAACAGCTTGAGCCCAAGGTCGCTGGCTTGAGCAAGGGATTACTCCAGGGGTCCCCAAACTTTTTACACAGGGGGCCAGTTCACTGTCCTTCAGACCGTTGGAGGGCCAGACTATAAAAAGAAACTATGAACAAATCCCTATGCACACTGCACATACCTTATTTTAAAGTAAAAACAAAACAAAACAAAAAGGGAACAAATACAATATTTAAAATAAAGAACAAGTAAATTTAAATCAACAAACTGACCAGTATTTCAATGGAAACTAAAAATAAAACAGCCCCCATATTTTGGGGGTAAAATTAATATAAGACAGGGTCTTATAATAGGAGAAACCTGGTCTGTAGTAATGTGGGGGGAGACTTTTGGGCAAAGGGAAGTTATAGGGGCCATTATGTTGTTGTACATTTGGGGAATATGGGGACCATTTTACTGTGTAGTAATGGTTATAGTGCTTTGCCTTTCTTCCTACTTCTGCTGTTATTTCACACTGCTTCTGGTGATGTGCTCTACATGACGTGCTTCCAGAGCCTTGACGTGTGTGTCCTGCATCACTGGAAGTAGTACTGCACGTGAGCGATGCCCGGCTTTGCGGCACCGCCACATACAGTACTGCAGGAGCACAGGATGCAGATGCATCCGCATCCTGTGCTCCTCTCACTGAGCACCAGTGAAAGAGGTGCCCCTTCCGGAAGTGCGGCGGGGCTGGATAAATGGCCTCAGGGGGCCACATGCGGCCCGCTGGCCGTAGTTTGGGGACCCCTGGGTTACTCGATCTGCCTTACCCCCCCCCGAAGGCAAATATGAGAAAGCAATCAATGAACAACTAAAGTGCCGCAACAAAGAATTGATGCTTCTCATCTCTCTCCCTTCCTGTCTGTCTGTCCCTATCTGTCCCTTTCTGTTTCTCTCTGTCTCTATTACACACAAAAAAACCCCACTCCAGACTTATTCAGGTATAATTTCCATTGGCAGGACATAGGAATCTATATTGTGTACAAGTACCAGGTGATGTTTTAAGCAGGTAAGTTTACAAAACATTGGTTGCATCAGGTATCCAATATAAATGAGCTAAAATAAAACAAAAAGGAACATTACAGTTGGACTCTGATTTATTTTTCTAAACTACTTTTTTTCATGTGGCATATGTTCTAACTATATTGAACTATTCAGTCATTTAAATTTGCCATGCCATTTTTGGTCAATGTAGTTTTGCACATTTAATTTCCTATTCTCATATTCTCTTTTCTCATCTTACCCACCTGTTGTCTGTCTTCCTTTCATTGAAGAACCAGACAAAGGTTAACTATGCTGTGAAACATTTCCTGACTTTTTCTTTATAGCATTTAGCTCACTATTACAACTCAGTTTCTACCACCAGCTTGATGGCCAGTATTATGTCTGATTTCTAGTTGTGTTTTTAACACATAACACAATATCCAATGCATAATACCCACTCAACAGATATATATTAAATAATGAATGAGTGAATTCATTAATTCAGAGATAAATAAATAAATAAATTCATGAATAAATAAACAACCAAGGTTGGCAAATATCACACATTAAAAAAGAAAATATAATTATTTGCTAACAGAAAAACATAGAGCTTACATTATTTTGACTGTTATTTAATTCAAAACATTCACTTTGGTATAATGTAATGAAGACATGACTGTGGGACAACATTAATGTATTATCCATATGCATTTAGTTAACATCTGAAGCACTATTTTAAAAAATTCCATTGATTTGAGGGGTAGGAAAGGGAGAGATAGGGGAAAAAGCCATCAACTTGCTGTTCTACTTAGTTATTCCATTTAGCTGTACACCCATTGACTGCTTCTTGTCTGTGCTCTGACAGAAGATTATTCCTGAGACCTCAGCATGCTGAGATAATGCATTATGCACTGAACTACTGAGCCAGAGCCTGACATACTCTTATTAAAAGATTCACGTTCAAAAATATGCTCCAATTTTTTCGATCAAAACATACAATATTGTTTTGCTTTTTATTTACTTATTTATTTTTTAAGCGATCAAGAGAGAGAGACAGAGTGACAGACAGGAACAGACAGACAGGAAGGGAGAGAGATGAGAAGCATCAATTATTCATTTCTGCACCTTAGTTATCATTGATTGCTTTCTCATATGTGCTTTAATGAGGAGGGGGGCTTCAGTTGATCTAATGACGCTTTCCTCAAACCAGTGACCTTGAGCTCTAACCAGCCACCTTGGGCTTCAATCCAGACCTTTGGTTTCAAGCCAGCGACCATAGGTTCATGTCTTTGATCCCACTCGCAAGCCAGCAACTGCACGGTGGAGCCAGCAACATAATGCTCAAACTGGTGAACCCACGCTCAAGCTGGTGAACCCACCTTTAAACCAGTGACCTTGGAGTTTTGAACCTGGGTTCTCAGCATCCCAGGGCAATGCTCTATCCACTGCACCACCAACTGTTCAGGCTATTTTTATTTTTAAATAATTTATTGTGGTATCATTGGTTAATAAAGTTATATATATTACAAGTGTACAATTTTATGACACATAATCTGTATATTTGGAAAACAGCATGGAAACTCCTTAAAAATAAGGATAAAGTGACCATATGGCTCACCAACCCCGTTTCTGGGAACATACCTGAAAAATTTGAAAACATTTATTTGTAACGATATATACACCCTTATGTCTATTGCAAGATTATTTATGGTAGCCAAGAAATGGAAACAACTAAAGTATCCTTTGATAAATGATTGGATAAAAAATATATGTTTTTAAAATTCTATTTAAATTGTTTTTCTTCTTTTCTAAGTGACAAGAAGGGAGATACAGAGACAGATTTCTGCATGTCCCCTGACCAGGATCCACCCGGCAAACCCCGTCTGGGGTTGATGCTCTGCCCATCTGGGGTAATGCTTGCAACCAAGCTATTCTTAGCATCTGAAGCAGAGGATTTACAGAGCTGCACCTGGGATCTATGTGCTAGAATCAATAGAACCATTGCTGCAGGAGGGGAAAAGAGAGAGAATGAGAGTAGAGAGTGAAAGGGGTAGAGAAGCAGAAGGTCGCTTTTCATGTGTGTTCTGACCAGGAATCCAATCCAGGACATGTACACACTGGGTCAACACTCTACCACTGAGCCAACCAGCCAGGGTAGAAGACATTTAATTTAAAATGGGCATAACACATAAGCGTTCTTTGGCGATGTTAGAATCGTTTCAATTTTATTTGGCTAGAATATTGCACAGGAACTGCCACTCTTCTGTACAAGGATCTGGATAGCTTAGCAAAATAATAACTTCAAAGAAACTCCTTAGATCCAAAACATGGATCTGATGTCAATCCTCCACCTTCAGAATTCATAATTAATATAGAAATCTGTTGTCTGATGTAGTTAGAAAATCGTTGGTTCTGCTATCAGAATATTGGTGCATCCATTTCTAAGTGAATCTTTCATGCAAAGGGTTATCTAAGATTTTTAAGAGGTAGATGATGAACACTTCTAAGAACACAGAAAAACAAATTGTATGACTTTTTCCTGTGATTGTTAATGCTCTTTAATTGATCTTATTGGGATGACACTGGTTAACATAATTATACAGGATTCAGGTGCCCAATTCTTTAGTAAGGCAGGCTTCCACATGCACCCCAACTGGGTTTCATCTGGCAACCCCATCTGGGTCCAATGTTTGAGTACTGACCTACTTTTTGCTCCAAGGCTGATGCACTCCAATTTAGCTATCCTCAGTACCTGAGGCTACACTCAAACCTATAGAGCCACTGGCTGTGGAAGGTGAAGAAGGAAAAAAAGAGGGAGGTATGGAGGAGAAGTGAATGGTTGCTTCTCCTCTGTGCCCTGACAAGAAATGGAACCCATGATGTCCATACACTGGGCCGACACTCTCCACTGAGCTACCAACCAGGGCCTCAGGTGCCCAATTCTACAACTCATCTCTGTACACTGCATTGTGTTATCATCCCCAAGTCAATTTTTTGTCTATCACCATTTATTCCATACCCTTCTCCAGTGCCCTCCTCCCAACAATCGTCACACTATTGTCTATGAGTTTTTTTCTTATTTTGTCCTGTTTTGCTCAATCATTCCACCCTCCTCATCCAGCCCTGACAGCTGTCAGTCTGCTCTCTATGTATGAGTCTGTCTCTGTTTTGCGTGTTAATTCATTTTGTTTATTAGATTTCACATATAAGTGGAATCATATGATTGTTAATATTTTTAAGTGTGGCAGAATTCATCCAGAGACTTGTTTTCATTGCAATATACCATCTGGTAGAATACGTATAACTCCCACTTACATTTTTCCCATAACTTTTTATCTTGAAAAAAGTTAAAGCTACACAAAGGAATTCTACTATAACCTACAAGAATAATATAATGAACTGCCACATACCCTTCACCTAGACCTATAAGTTATTAACATGACATATTTCTGTGCGCTCTGCCTCTGTATCTTTCTCTGTTTTTGTCTCAACAGCCTTACATGTATTTCGTGTTTACTTTGAGAGTAAGTTGTATGTATTATGATAACTAACTCCTAAATTCATACCATGTATTGTCTAAGAATAAGAACATACATAGCCACTATTAAATTAACACAATCTAAAACTTTAACATTGATATAATAGTATTTCCAAATTTACAACCCATACCTATATTTCTTCAATTGTCTTTTATAAATCTTAATTTCCTGATCCACAATCAATTAAAGTTCATGAATTGCAGTTTTTGGCATTCTTTTCTAATTTCATTTAAATTTTTTTGTATTAAATTTATTGGTGTGACACTAGTTAATAAAATTATACAGATTTCAGGTACACAATTCTACAATAAATCATTTGTATATCATATTGAGTGTCCTGAATAATTCCCCAGCCATTTCTCTTTTTGTTTTTTATGAACATTTTTGAGGAGTCTAGAGAGTTGTTTTGCATAATGTCTATCAATTTGGAGAAGTTTTATTATTTCTTTATGATTGGATTTAGGTTGAATATTTTTGACAGACATACCACATATATGATGTTTCATCCTGCATTGTATGTCACATCAGGAAGTAATGTGGTTTCATTTTTAGCAACATCAAGTTGAATCACTTGATTAACATGGTGTCTAATGGATTGCTCTTGTTGTGGTAACTTTTTCTTTTGTAACTAATGAGTAATCTGTCAGGTGATAATTTTAGACTATGTGAATGCTTTGTTCCTCCAGCATTTGCCCACTGATGACTTCTGATATTTTAGACTGACAAAATATTTACTGTTATGTTTGTAAAATATTTGTTTTTCCAATTCTATCATTTGAAAATATTTATTGGATAGTATCTTGTATATAGAACTTCTCTGTTCCACCTTTTTAATATTGCTACATATTCATGAGTTGTTTTTTATTCAGTGTGTTTCAATCATTTGCTATCATTACTATTTTTAATGATCAAATTATTTCAAAATGACTCAGTGGCTTTATGTTCAAACTGGTATTCATATCCTTTTGATTTTCTCCTTTTGTAGCTCAACAAGATACCCCTAGCTTACCTTATACTTTTCCTTCCAAGACCTAAAATCAGTTCCTTTTCTCCAAGGAGTCCAAGTTCTTTTTAGTGAAGAATAACATTTAGAAATGAAGATCTGGGCAATAGGTATTCTTATTGCTCCTGGGATGTCATTTGCTTCTAGGATGCTTCATTGAGCAAAGCTGTTAATTTATTATTTCATAGAGTTTACTTTAATCCCAATGTAACACCAGAGGATTTTTCCTCTTTATCTAGTTCATATATTTATTTCCCCTTCCCCACTTTTAAACAGTGGGAACCTAAATAACAATATATTTATTCATTTGCTTAAATCTATAGTTGACATAAAATAGTTTTATAATTACTACTGCACATTGCTGCCAACAACAACAACAAAAATACTAAGTTAAGTTATTGATGTCTTTGTAGTTCTTCGTGTTTTTAGAATATATCCCAGTGATAATATAAGGTCAGAGTAATATGTCAAAATAACACTTAGATTAACTCTTTGTGTGCTTTTGTAATTCCATGATTAATAATTCCACTCATTTGTTTATCTAAGTATTCTATTTTAGCTTTTTTTTACTCTTGATAATTAAATTTTATTTTTTAAATATATGAAATATTAAAATGGTTTGTTAACCGAAACCAGGATAATCAGGGAAGTTTCATTTTCCTCTTGATTGCTCTTACTCTATCAGTACCTTTGTGCTGTAGTTTGTTTATCTTTCTTGTGTCTCTTTCTGTAAAATTAAGGACACATACACATTTTATATTTTCCTTCTTTTTTTTACACAAAAGTAATATACATCATATAATATAATATTTTGTAACTTGATATTTTTGTCACTTAATGACATATTCTGGAAATTTTTATTTTATTATTTTCTAATTAAATGTAATGCAATGGCATTGATCAATAAAAGTACATAGGTTTCAGGTGAACATCTCTATAGCATTTGAGTTGTTGTTTGCGCTATATGCCCATCACCCAAAGTCAAGTCTGAAATATTTTCAATGTTAGTAAATTGCTATTTTCTTTATTTTATAGCTTAGATGTATCATAATTTATTCAACTAATTTTTCCACTATGAACATTTATGTTGTTTCCAATATCTTATTATTATAAATAAGGCCACAGTGAATAAACTTGAGCATATGTCATTTCTTCAATAGCAGTTAAGAAATGCCTAGAATTGGGCTTGTTGATTCAAAATAAATATGTTTACTTTTGTTAGATATTGCTGATTTCTCCATCATAAGGTTTGTACCATTTTGCATTTCATTATCAGTATTTGAGAGTGAACATATCTCCCAAACTTATCAACAAGCTTTCTGTCAACTTTAGAATCTTTTGCTAAACTAAGAAGTGAGAAATGGTATTCAGTAGTTTTGATTTGAATTTCTTTAATTATGAATGGAGCATATCATGTGTTTATATGTTTAACTCTAATTGGTAAATCTTTTTTTATAAACTTCATTCATATGCTTTGTCCCTTTTTTACCTATTGAGTTTTTGGTGGTTTCCTCAGTTTTATGTTGTGAGAATGACTCTTTATCTAATATGTCATATTCCCTTTATTGTCTGTTACAATAAAATATGAAATGTATTATATATTGCCTTATTTACTTAGGCTGACTAATAAGTTAATTTATTGATCTTAGTAAATTGTCACTTGAGTCTTCTGACTCAAATAATAGGTTAATAGTACAAATGAACTTATTGAACTCACTTTAATTGAAGTCCTCAATTACTTATTTGAAGCTTTCACAGTTTAGCATTTTTTTGAGTTTTAGAGAGGCAACAGGAACACGTACGGAAAGTTATATAACATCAGCCATTGGCTATGGAACAACACCACATAATAAAACATACTTTTCTGCAAAAATGTTACAAATATTTTTATTAGTTGGGATAAATAAAAAACATAAGGAAAAGAGGCTCTATTACATAAGGAGATCACAGTTGGAAGAAGCCTACAAGTCATAGAGAATAATGGGTAGGCAGAGAAGCATAAGTCATATACTTCAACAAGATAAATCCTCTGATAAACTCTTGGATGAATCGGAAGTAATCAAATTACCAGAAGCAGAGTATAAAATAATGATTTTTAGGATGCTTAAAGATCTCAAAGCTACAATGGATGGACTTAATGAACACTTCAGTAAAGAAATTGAAAGGATCAAAAAGGAACAAATATCATAAAGAAGAATCAGACAGAAATGACAAACACAATATCAAAAATGAAGACTACACTACAAGGAATTAAAAGCAGGCTGGATGAAGCAGAGGATCAAATCAGTGACTTAGAGGACAAGATAAGTGAAAGCATGGAAGTGGAGCAGCAAAATGAAAAGAGACTGAAAAAAAATCTGAGGAAACTCTAAGAGAGCTCTGTGACAACCTAAAGAGAAACAACATCGGCACCATAGGGGTTTCTGAAGAAGAAGAGAAAAAACAAGGGTTAGAGACCTTCAATAAAATCATAGCTGAAAAGTTCCCTAAATTGAGGCAGGAAAAAGTCACAGAAGTTCAAGAAGCACAGAGAATTCCATTAAAGAGAAACCCAAAAAAACCTACACCAACACACATCATAATTAAAATACCAAAGCTAAGAGATAAAGAGAAAATATTAAAAGCTGCAAGAGAAAAAAAAGACTATCACCTACAAAGGAGCCCCCATAAGGATGACTTCTGACTTCTCAACAGAAACACTTGAGGCCAGAAGGGAATGGCAAAACATATTTAAAGTAATGCAGAACAAGTGCTTACAACCAAGACTACATTATTCAGCAAGGCTATTGTTTAAAATTGAAGGAGAAATAAAAAGCTTCCCAGACAAAAAGAAAGCTCAAGGAATTTATTACAGCCAAACAAATGCTGCAAAAAAATTTTAAGGTGCCTGTTGTAAACAGAACAAAAGAAAACAAGAATATAGTAAAAGAGGAATATAACTTTAAAGAATAAAATGGCAATAAACAACTACATATCAATAATAACCTTAAATGTAAATGCATTAAATGCTCCAATTAAAAGACATAAGATAGCTGAATGGATAAGAAAACAGGACCCATATATACACTGTCTAGAGGAAATGCACCTCAAAACAAAATATACACATAGACTGAAAATAAAAGGATGAAAAAAAAATATTTCATGCAAATGGAAATAAAAAAAAAAGCTGGGTTAACAATACTTATATCTAACAAAATAGACTTTAAAACAAAGACAATAGTAAGGGATAAGGAAGGTCAGTACATAATGATAAAGGGCAATCCAACAGGAAAAGATAACCAGTATAAATGTATATGCACTTAATATACGAGCACCTAAATATATAAAGCAGATTTTGATGGACATAAAGGGAGAGATCAACAGCAATACTATAATAGTAAGGGATTTTAATATCCCACTAACATCAATGGATAGATTCTCAAGAAAGAAAATTAACAAAGAAACAACAGAATTAAGAGATACACTAGATCAACTGGATTTAATAGATATCTTCAGAACCTTACACCCTAAAGCAGCAGAATATACATTCTTTTCAAGTGCTCATGGTACATTTTCTAGGATAGACCACAATTAGGGCATAAAATGAGTCTCAACAAATTTAAGAAGATTGAAACCATATCAAGCATCTTCTCTGACAACAATGGCATGAAATTAGAAATCAACTATAATAGGAAAACTGAAAAACACTCAAACACTTGGAAACTAAACAGCATGTTATTGAACAATGACTGGGTCAAAACTTAGATCAAGGAAGAAATAAAAAAAAATTCCTTGAAACAAATGAAAACAAACATACAACAACTCAAAATCTGTGGGACACAGCAAAAGCAGTTCTGAGAGGGAAGTTCATAGCATTACTGGCATACCTGAAGAAGCTAGAAAAAGCTAAAAAAAAATCTAATCCTGCAACTAAAAGAAGTATGAAAAGAACAGTAAGTAAAGCCCAGAGCTAGTAGAAGGAAGGAAATAATAAAGATCAGAGCAGAAATAAATGACATAGAGATGAAAAAAAAAAAAAAAACAATAGAGAGGATCAATGAAACCAAGAGCTTGTTCTTTAAAAAAGTAATCAAGATTGATAAACCCTTAGCCAGACTTACCAAGGAAAAGAGGGAAATGACTCAAATAAATAAAATTAGAAATGAGGTTGGAGAAGTAACAATGGACACAGCAGAAATACAAAGGATTGTAAGAAAATACTATGAAGAACTGTATGCCAAAAAATTAGACAATCTAGGTGAAATGGGAGAATTCCTTGAAAAATGTAATCTTTCAAAAATCAATCTAGAAAAGTCAGAAAATCTAAATAGACTGATTACAACAAATGAAATCAAAAGAATTATCAAAAATCTCCCAAGAAACAAAACCCCTGGGCCAGATGGCTTCACAGGCAAATTCTACCAAACATTCAAAGAAGAACTAACTCCTATTCTTCTCAAGCTATTTCAAAAAATTCAAGAGGAAGGAAAACTTCCAAGCTCCTTTATGAGGCAAGCATAATTCTGATTCCAAAACCAGGCAAAGACAACACAAAGAATGAAAATTGTAGGCCAGTATCCCTGATGAATTTAGATGCTAAAATCCTCAACAAAGTATTAGCAAACCGGATCCAGCAATACATGAAAAAAATCATACACCATGATCAAGTGGGATTTATTTTGGGGAGGCAAGGCTGGTACAATATTCGCATATCAATCAATGTGGTTCATCACATAAACAAAAGGAAGGACAAAAACCACATGATAATATTAATAGAGGCAGAGAAAACATTCGATAAAATCCAGCACCCATGTATGATCAAAACTCTCAGCAAAGTGGGAATACACAAAACATACCTCAACATGATAAAGGCCATCTATAACAGGCCCACAGCCAACATCATACTCAATGGGCAAAAGTTAAAAGCAATCCCCTTAAGATCAGGAACAATGCAGGGGTTCCCCCTTTCACCACTCTTATTCAATATAGTTCTGGAAGTCCTAGGCACAGCAATCATAGAAGAAGAAGAAATAAAAGGCATCCAAATTGGAAAAGAAGAAGTAAAACTATCATTATTTGCTGATGATATGATTCTGTACATAGAAACCCTAAAGTTGCAGTCAAAAAACTACTGGACCTGATAAATGAATTAAGCAGAGGCATTTTTATATACCAATAATGATCTGTCTGAAAGAGAAATTAAGAAAACAATCCCATTCACTATTGGAACAATAAATTAAAATACTTAGGAGTAAATTTAACCAAGGAGGTTAAAGACTTGTACTCGGAAAATTATAAAACATTGATAAAAAGAAATCAAGGAAGAAACAAACAAGTCGAAGCATATACTGTGTTCATGGATAAGTAGAATAAACATTATTAAAATGTCCATATTACCCAAAGCATTTATAAATCCAATGCAATGCCTATTAAAATATCAAGGACATACTTCAAAGATATATAACAAATATTTCAAAAATTCATATGGAACCGAAAAAGAACACGAATAGCCTCAGCAGTCTTGAAAAAAAAAAAGAATAAAGTGGGTGGTATCACACTTCCAGACATCAAGTTATACTACATGGCATTGTACTCAAAATAGCTTGGTACTAACATTAGAATAAGCATATAGATCAATGGAACAGAACAGAGAACCCAGAAATAAACCTGCACCTTTATGAACAATTGATATTTGACAAGGGTGGTGATAGCATACAATGGAGTAAAGACAGTCTCTTTAACAAATGATGTTGGGAAAATTGGACAGCTACCTGCAGAAAAAAAAAATGAAACTAGACCACCAACTCACACCATTCACAAAAATAAACTCAAAATGGATAAAAGACTTAAATGTAAGTCTTGAAACCATAAGCATCCTAGAGGAAAACATAGGCAATAAGCTCTCTGACATCACTCACAGCAATATATTTGCTGATTTATCTCCATGTGCAAGGGAATTAAAGGACAGAATAAACAAATGGGACTATATCAAAATAAAAAGCTTTTGCACAGCTAAAGACAACATGTACAAAATGAAAAGGCAAACCACACAATGGGAGAACATATTCGACAATATGTCTGATAAGGGGTTAATAACCAAAATTTATAAAGGACTTGTAAAAGTAAACACCAGGAAGATAAACAGTCCAATCAGAAAATGGGCAAAAAAGATGAATAGACACTTCTCCAAAGAGGACATACAGATAGTCAATAGGCATATGAAAAAATGCTCAACAGCACTAATCATTAGAGAAATGCAAATTAAAACCACAATGAGATATCACCTCACACTGGTAAGAATGGTACTCATCAAGAAAATAACACAGAGTTAGTGCTGTAGAGGATGTGGAGAAAAGGGAACCCTCCTGCAATGCTGGTGGAAATGCAGACTGGTCAGCCACTGTGGAAAACAGTATGGAGATTACTCAAAAAATTAAAAATTGAACTGCCTTTTGACCCAGCCACCCTACTTTTAGGAATATATCCCAAGAATACCATAGCACAGTTTGAAAAGGTAAAATGCACCCCCATGTTTATGGCAGCATTGTTCACAATAGCCAAGACCTGAAAACAGCCCAAGTGTCCGTCAGTACATGATTGGATTAAAAAGAGCTGTGGTACATATACACAATGGAATACTATGGGGTCATGAAAAAGAAGGACATATTATTTTGTGACAACATGGATGGAACTGGAAACTATTATGTTACGTGAAATAAGCACGGCAGAGAAAGAAAATTATCATATGATCTCATTCACATGAGGAATTCGGTGAACATTATGAACTGATGAGCAGAGTAGAGACAGAGGTGGGATCAAAGAATCCAGAAGGAAAGGCGATAGAGGAAAAGGGGATGATAGGGTGATAGGATGGGACAAGAGCAGAAAAGCAAATCCTGGAGGTAAGGGGGGAGGGCGTTATGAGGAGGGGGAAAGGGGGATGTATTGGGGAACACGGGTGACATTAGGATCTATGTAAACACAATCAATTAATAAAAAAAGAAATCTGTATGCATAAAACAAAAACCCATTTATCTAGTAACAAGTGTTGGAAAGGCTGTGGAGAAAAAGAAACCCTCATTCACTGCTGGTGGGTATGCAAATTAGTACAACCATTACAGAAGAAACTATAGTGGTTCTTCAAAAAATTAAGAATAGAACTACCATTTGACCCAGCAACCCCTCTACTGGGTATCTACCACCAAAACTTAAAAACATTGATATGTAAAGACACATGCAGCCCCCCCCCATATTCATTGCAGCATTATTCACAGTGGCCAAGACATGGAAACAACCAACATGTCCCTCAATAGAGGATTGGATAAAGAAGATGTGGTACATATAAACAATGGAATACTACTCAGCCATTAGAAATGATGACATAGTGACATTTACAACAATATGGATGGACCCTGAGAACATTGCACTGAATGAAATAAGTAAATCAGAAAAAGCTAAGAAGTGTATGATTTCAGATATAGGTGGGATATAATACTAAGACTCATGGGCATAGATAAAAGTGAAGTGGTTACCAAAGGGAAGGGAATGTAAGGGAAGGGAATGGGGGAGGAGGGTATAAAGAAGGACAAATATAAGGTGACAAAAATAATTTGACTTTGGGTGATGGGTATACAACATAATCAACAGTTCAAATGGTATAGAAATGTTTACCTGAAACCTGTGTACTCTTTTTTTTTTTTTTTTTCATTTTTCTGAAGCTGGAAACAGGGAGAGACAGTCAGACAGACTCCCGCATGCGCCCGACCGGGATCCACCCGGCACGCCCACCATGGGGCGATGCTCTGCCCCTCCGGGGCGTCGCCATGTTGCGACCAGAGCCACTCTAGCGCCTGAGGCAGAGGCCACAGAGCCATCCCCAGCGCCCGAGCCATCTTTGCTCCAATGGAGCCTTAGCTGCGGGAGGGGAAGAGAGAGACAGAGAGGAAAGTGCGGCGGAGGGGTGGAGAAGCAAATGGGCGCTTCTCCTGTGTACCCTGGCCGGGAATCGAACCCGGGTCCTCCGCACGCTAGGCCGACGCTCTACCGCTGAGCCAACCGGCCAGGGCATAACCTGTGTACTCTTATTGATCAATGTCACCCTGTTAAAGTTAATCTTCTAAATAAAATAAAATAAAAAACTTTAAAAAAAACATAAGGAGACTCACATCAGCTTAGGTAAGGTTTTGTGGTATGATCAGTTTAGGTAATATCAACTCTTGCCATCAAATGCTTTACAAATAAAACTTCCAGTTTCCAGAGTTTTAAAATAGCTATTATCTATCTATCATCTATCTATCTATCTATCTATCTATCTATCTATCTATCATCTATCTATCTATCTCTGTCATCTATCTATCTATCTATCTATCATCTATCTATCATCTATCTATCTATCTATCTATCTATCATCTATCTATCTATCTATCTATCATCTATCTACCTATCTATCTATCTACCTATCTATCTATCATCTATCTACCTATCTATCTATCTACCTATCTATCTATCATCTATCTATCATCTATCTATCTATCTATCATCTATCTATCTATTTATCTATCTATCTATCTATCTATCTAGGAAGAGCTGATAACAGATTAAGACCTATAGTTTGTTGAACCAGTCATTTTTATGTGTTTATTAAAAAAAGTTGTGTGTTAGTAATTAAATGTTTAAGAAAATCATTAAACATCAAAGAAAATTTATTCTTAAAAACTACAAGACTAATTATTATTATTATTATTATTATTATTATTATTTTGTATTTTTCTGGAGTGAGAAGCGGGGAGGCAGAAAGACAGATTCCTACATGTGCCCAACCAAGATCTACACAGCGTGCCCATTAGGGGGCGATGCTCTGTCCCTTTGGGGCATTGCTCTGCTGCAATCAGAGCCATTCTAGCATCTGAGATGGAGGCCATGGAGCCATCCTCACTGCCTGGGCTAACTTTTGCTCCAATGGTGCCTTGGCTGTGGAAGGGGAAGAGAAAGAGAGGAAGGAGAGATTGAAGTGTAGAGAAGCAGATGGGCACTTCTGTGTGCCCTGACCGGGAATCAAACCTGGGACCTCCACATGCCTGGCCAAAGGTCTACCACCGAGCCAGCTGACCAAGGCCAAATTATTTTTTAAATCTTTTTCTAGACTTTATTTATTTTAGAGAGAAAAGAAAGAAAGAAAGAGAGAGACGAAGAGGGAGGAGCAGAAAGCACCGACTCCCATATGTACCTTGACCATGCCAGCCCAGGGTTTTGAACCAGCAAACTCATTGTTGCAGGTCGATACTTTATCCACTGCACCACCACAGGTCAAACCAAGGGCAAATAATTTATACTGGGTTGATAACTATGAATAACTTCCTTAAACTTCATAAACTCTATTTAATTAGTATAAATATAGAATTAGATTAAGTGGTTGCTTAAGATTCTGTAATTGTATAACATATTTTTTTCTTATTTGGGACATATTTAATGTGAGTTTTTTAAAGATACATAAATAACTTCATTCTCTTTTCTTTCAAATTATATGTTTATTTTGTTATCTGTTTATTATTGTTGTCCCTTAAGAGCTATTTCATTCACTACTGTATCTCCAGTAAATAATACAATGTCTGACTGGCTGTAAGTGCTTGATGATTATTTTTGAATAAATTCTTGAATGAAAGGAGATTAAGAGGAGAAGACATAATGATGAGAAATAAATTTATTTGTTCCTCCTTCTGCAATAAAAGTACAGGCTGAAAACAATAATACAGAGGATAGTGTTACTATACTTATCACTCTATCTCAATTTAGATTTATCTAAACATAAATTCTCAGGTATCTGGAGAGAGTGAATATTTTTCTTGTAAAGAGGAAGTTAGCTTTGTTTGAATTGAAAATTGGTTACCTCAAGATGCCATTACCTATGTCCCCTTTTTTCCCCTCAATTACAACCATTAAAAATGAATCATTAGAGAAAAATTAAAACTTGCAACTCCTGTTATATTTGATTCCATTCTGAATTTGTTGAACTGCCTTGTCTAGTAACACATTGTCCCCATTTCGACACTTGCTTTATTTTTCAGATTATAAAATAATACATGTTCATGACAGACCATTCAGAAAAATTATAGACTATTTGGAAAATAAGGGAAAAAATAGGAAGAAGGAAACATAATTCACATATTCACTCTTCAAAGGCTATTCATAATGTTTTGGTATATTTTTTTCTACTCATTCTTCAAAGCATAGTATCTTAAAATATACCAATAGGTGTTTAAAATATTACCGTATTTTTCACTCCATAAGACACACCTGATCATAAGACCCACGTAGGGTATTAAGGAAGAACAAAAGAAAAAAATATTCTGAACCAAATGGTGTGTTAAAATATTTAATAAAATATACCACAATAATATTTCAACAATGTAAATTCAACAGCTATATTAACAACCATTAGCACTGTTATCAACAAATGAGAAGATACTTTAATGTTTAAATACTCTTCTAGTTGTCCAGGAACCTGCAGCAAGCAGCTAAAAAAAAAGGAACATTTGCTCCATAAGACGCACGGGCATTTCCCCCTCCACTTTTGAGGAAAAAAAGTGTGACTTATGGAGCAAAAATATCACATTTTCTGTCCCGGTCAGGTAGCTTAGTTGGTTAGAGCATTGTCTTGATAGGCCAAGGCTGTAGTTCACTCTTCAGGCAGGGCTTATAAAAGAAGCAACCAATGAATGCACAACTAAATGGAACAAAAATTTATGTTTCTCTCTCCCTCTCTCTAAAGTCAATCAATAAATTAATATATAGTTTTATAAATCTTTATACTATAAACACTGTCTGTATTATTATACTTTTTAATGAGAATAACTTTACACAAAGACATAATATTCTATTACATGGAAACATCAACAATTTCTTAATTTTCTGTTAAACATTTCATATGTTTCTTATATTTCTATATTGTGATGTATAAAAGAAAAGACTATATTTTTCTGTGCTTGGCATTATTTTTTATATAGTCTTCTAGGTGTGGAATAACTGGGTCAAACGGAATGAAGATGTCTAAGAAAGTTAGGCATTCCTAGGGAATCTTTCCAAAAAGTTAGGGAATCCTGATAGATATCTAATCTTGTGAAATAATTTTAAATCCCAACAATTATTTCATTACGTGAACCAAGAAACATAACAAAAAAACTTCATTACCCACTTGCAATATATCATTTTTGTTCTAAATTACTAATTATATTCTTTGACTTTGAAATTGAGGTCATTTTTCTAAGAAATGAAGGAATTCAAATGCTTGTCTTTAAAAATGTGTTAACAAATTGCCAAGGTAATGTCTTCATCATGTTTACATTTAGTAGTGTTCAATTTACTCTTATGTCACTGACAGAGTGATTGCATTATGTCTTACACTTCTACGATATTTCACTTTTTACTGACTTTTAATCCTTAAATAATTTCAATTCCCCCGGGGGGTGCTGAAAACAGCTTACTGTTGCACATTTGCCATCTAGTGGCTAATGTGAGAGATTGCAGACTTACACCCTCTCCAGATGGGGGAAAAGGACAATTAAGTCCTGTTTTGCAAAAGAAATCCATGGTGGTGGAAAGCACAAACTCTCAATAATACTCCATAGGGATAGGTAGAATTGCTTTATAGGGTGTAATCATGTTCATTTAGGAGAAGACCTTACTATGAAAGGAAGTAACGCTCAGAAGGGATGATACAGATCTTCACCACAGCAAATACTATTTCATCCTTATTCTCAAGCAGACACTTTTCTCAGTGAATTCAGGTTCAAAGGGGTGTTGCAGAAGCTTTGAAGTATAGAAGAAATCATCAAGGGTACCATGATGCTATGTATGGAAGGAAGAATAGATACCTCACTTAGTTTTGAATACTGGGAATTTATTAGGTGATTACTTAAGATGAACACAGAACTTTTATTTATCCACTTATAAAGTTACTTCTTTTCTCCTTCTTCAGAGTCTATTTGAGTTAATTATTAGTTAAATAGAATGTGTGTCTTAAAAAACACATTTGCCTACATTTACTCTTCCTTAGAATTAGAAATATCTGGTAAGTTTCAACATACCCTAAAGTGGGGAAAATGGAGAAGTTCTCATATCCTCATTTCAAAAATCTTTCGATACATATATTTCAAAATTATTCATTCACTCATTTGACAAGGAACTACTAAGGACAATTCAAAATAAAAACAAAAATATATATCTTTTGATTCAGTGCATCTAATGCTTAGAATTTTCTACTATATTATAGTCACAAAGTGTGACAAGATATGGTAGTTAGTATATTGATTGCAACGTTGTTTCAAACAGCAAAAGACTGTTAATAATCTATTAATGGTGGAAAGGTTAAATTAATTAAGTTAATAAAAGATGTTTAAAAATTCTTTACTACAATGGAGTATGCCCACATTAAAAAGACTGAAGCAGAGTTCTATATGTTGATATAGAAAGTTCTGCAAGTTGTAATAAGTGTAAGCAATGCAAGTGATATAATACTTCATATATTTGAAGCATATACACACATACATATAAAAATGTGTGCTATCAGGCATTCATTACAATAATTTTCCACTGCTGGAGGTTACTTAACAGTGCAAGACCTAAAATCAAAACAAAGCTCTATTGAGTAAGAATACAAAATCTTTCAATGACATTAAAGCCTGGTTTATGAAAACCTGATATGTAGAGTAAGTTTACTCCATCTGCACCATCTCTGAAAATGAAGCAATAATGAGAAATATCAAGTGTTTTGTCTTCATTTTTTTATTCTAATGACAGAGACAGAGAGAGGAACAGATAGGGACAGACAGACAGGAAGTAAAGGAGATGAGAAGCATCAATTCTTCATTGCGGCATCTTAGATGTTTATTGATTGCTTTCTCATTTGTGCCTTAATCGGGAGGCTACAGCAGAGTGAGTGTCCCCTTGCTCAAACCAGCAAACCTGTGCTCAAATCAGATGGGCCTGTGCTCAAGCTGGCAACCTCAGGGTTTCAAATCTGGGTGCTCTGCATCCCAGTTTAATGCTCTATCCACTGCTCCAGCGCCTGGTCAGGCAATCTTACTTTTTTTTGAAAGAACCATATTTCAGGTTAATCATGTCTGGAAACATGATAACATATTTTCAGAGGGGTGACCTAAGGCTCTCAGATCTGTTTTTGGCATTTAAAATGAAAACCCAATTCTGGTGCTGGAGTCTATAGCCAGCATCTTCTTAACCATACAACTGAAGTTCTTCATCTGAATGCCAGATTCCATTATGTTGCTTCTACTCAATATAATTAAAATTCATTCAAAGAAATTGGGTAAATTATACTTGCTTATTGCTCCTTAGTTACAAGCAATATGCTAAGTACTCATTAATCTTCACTACTATCACATGAGAGATACTAGTATGATTCTCATTTTATAAATGATCAAAACACTTAATGAACAACCTCATTGTTTCTCTCCTAGCAGCACATCTATGACCTGGATTCACTTTTCTCTTCCTTCTTTTATTAAAATATTTCTGTTCTATGCATTATTCTTTCAGGAGTGTGTTCATTTCAAAAGTGGTAAATTAATCTGTATAAAGGTATTTATGCTTGTTTGGGAGTTAACATGTCACTTTTCTTGGAGAATATTTACTCAAGTTACAGAAGATTTTGTAGACATGACATATATTCAGCTACTCAATAATTGTCCAATTTATATGATAGGCATTTATAATCTCTATTCTCTCGGAACTAACATTTTTGTTGAGCATATAGACACTTATCAAGTAATTCACATGAGCATATAACTTTAAATTTTGATAAATGTTATGAAAATAAAGCAGCATGATTAGTGCCATTCTGGTAGATTAGATAAGGTATTCCTAATACAGTGAAGTGTATCTCAATATATGTAGGATAAGTAGAAGTTAACAAAACAACTGAAGGTGGAGAAAACCCCCTAATGAGAACTGCAGAGGCAAAGCTCAGGGGTAGGTGAGAGCCCAGTGATCTGAGAAGGAAAAAGGCTTGACTGACTAGAATGTAGAGCATTTCACTGTGAAAATGGTGAGTAAAGAGACTGGAGAGATAGGCAGAGATCAAAAACCATATGCAACCTGGAAAAAATAAACACTGATTTAAGCAATTAATCAGATAATTAAAAATCACTATGTTAAGTATCTAAATGAGATAAATGCTATGGGGCTATGTAAAGCAAACCTTTAAAACATGCTTTGAGGTTCAGGAAAGACTTCCCAGAAATGTGTGATCTATGAAGGATGACTAGATATTAGCTAGAATAAAAGGAAGTAGAGGTGGTAATTAATAGTGATTCACGCAAAAGGAACAACAAAGGCCTACAGATCAGATATAGCATGTTAAGTCTAAGAAACTGTTGGTGACCTTATTAAAATGCAGATTTAAAATAGTGACTTTGCTTTTTAGTAGGGGAGGCTGCTGGGGACAAGGTGGATGCAGGGAAAAGGTTACTGGGATCATTCTGGCTGAAAGTAGATGAAAAAAGACAGTGAAAATGGGAAGGAAAGAAGGGACTCATTATATAGATATCAAATGGATCAAATTACTGCTTGGGGAATTACTACGGAGGAAGGAAGAGGAAGACAAAGAAACCAGGCTTCTAACTGGAGATAATGGTTGCTTTAACATGCTATTCAATGAAGGAGGAACAAAACAGGATGTAGAGTTGAATAAATTTTATTTGGGGTATACTAAGTGTTACATATCTATGGAACATGTTTAGAATGATAATGAAAACTAAGCTGGAAAGTAAAGGAATTAATGACAGAAGGGAAAAAATAAAGTGATAAAATATACTGGGTGTGTCTAATAGTTAAACAACTGTAATGAACATTTCTATGGTATATTTTGTTCATCTCAAGAGGGCAATTCCAATATTCCCTGGACCTTATTCATTTTGTGGATCCCCAACATGAAATATATTGCATGGCATCAAGTTGCTTGAAATCTCAAGTAAGAAATTCACTAGATAACAAGTAAGCTTGCAACACCTGATAAAAATTGCTTTAGATGTGCAACTTTTCTAGAGAGGAGAATCAAAAGCACACAAATAAACAAGCTTTAAATGCTTCTTAGCCTCAGAATTTTAGAATAGAGTATCTACATAAATAAGAAAAAAAATCCTACACTTTGTCCTTCAGTTCTCTTATTTCCAAAGACTTAATTTTGACAGCTTCAGAAGTGCAATTTTTCAGCAAAGGCTTCATTTGTCAAACATATATCAAGATAAAATTTGAATGCCAAAAGTACATATTGAACTTGATAAAAATAAATAAAAACAAAGATCTGAGTTGATTTGTGTAGAATAAATTTATTAATCAAAATAAATGATTGTCATAATGTAAAGCCAGAAGCCACGGCTGCCATCACAGCAGCCTGGCCCATGCAGGTTCGCATTGGATTCGGACAGTCGGTAAAGAAACAATGGAGCCAAAAACTGATAGGCCATTTTCTTTAATTCTAGCTTGCACCCGGCGGGCAAGTAAAAACACACACTGGGCTCCAAAACCCACTCACATCCAGTGCTCACAAAGCCACTGACTTATCCGAGTTTCCTAGAATCAAAGGTTTCTAGCTCACCAGCCTTATTCTCCTCAGTTCCCCATCTCCTTCCTTATCCCAGATACAAACTCTGCACAAACTGGCATCTCACTCAGCACTCCGCCATCTTGGCTGCTTCTCCTGGCCACATGGCCTCTTTCTGCTCTGCTCTGCTCCCTCTTCTCTCTCATGCTAATCATCCCAGGAACCAAGAGAGCAAGCTCTCGTTCTGCCCCTATTTTATAGTGTAGAAATCCAAACCTTTAATCCAATATACAAAACAGGAAAGTCTCTAATACAAAGTCACTTCTCTGAGACATGATTGGACTGTACCACCCCACAGCAAAAAGGTTGGGAAAGGCTTAATCCCAAAACCAAGCCCCAGGCTACAAGGATTCTCAACACACATTAATATCACCTGGGCGACGGCCTCACGTGGGCAGTGCTATTTTTAACAAAGTGAGCATAATACATTTTATCTGTCCAACACATAATTTACCAGCCAAATTGGAGGCAATTATATTATTTTTTTGTGGTTGATGATTTATTTATCAGATTTCAATTCTCAGTATGATGGTGAAGAGCTATAATCAATTTTTAAAATATATTTTAACATATTATTTCTTTAAATTTGTGGTCTCAAATATTTTGGGTATGTGCCTAAATCTTTATTTTGCAGTTCTACTTCCATGTTTCTGTTGTATGCAAAAGGAAAATTGATCAAATTTTTTACAATCTCTTCTTTTAGTTTTTTTAAATTAAGTGAGAAACAGGGAGGCAGGTAGATAGAGAGAGATAAATTTCCCCACATGCACTCCAACTGGGATCCTCCTAGTAAACCCCCTACAGGGCAATACTCTGCCCATCTGTGGCCGCTGTTCCATTACTCGGCAACCAAACTATTTCAGTTCCTGAGGTGAGGTCATGGAGCCATCCTCAGCACCCGGGTCCAACTTGCTTGAACCATTCAAGCCATGGCTGCAGGAGGTAAAGAGAAAGAGAATAGAGAAGCAGATGGTCATTGCTCCTGTGAGCCTTTACTGGAAATCAAATCCAGGACTTCCACACTCGGGGCCAATGATATACCACTGAGCCAACAAGCCAGGGTCTCTTCTTTAAGTTTTGTGATTCTGGAGAGCCTAAGATCAGATTAGACACTTTTTTCCAAAACATATAAACCATATCTATTGTAAAGCCAGTAACCAGGGCCACCATCACAGTAGCCTGGCCCATGTAGGTTCGCATTGGATTCGGACAGTTGGTAAAGAAACAACGGAGCCAAAACTGGTGGGCCATAGTCTTTAATCCAAGCTTGCACCCGGCGGGCAAGCAAAAAACACACACTGGGCTCCAAAACCCACTCACATTCAGTGCTCACAAAGCTACTGACTTATCCGACTTTCCTAGAATCAAAGGTTTCTAGCTCACCGGCCTTATTCACCTCTGTTCCCCATCTCCTTCCTTCTCCCTGCACAAACTCTACACTAACTGGCCTCTCACTCAACACTCCCCATCTTGGATGCTTCTCCTGGCCTCCTCCACGTGGCCTTTCTCTGCTCTCTGCTCTCTAATGCTAATCTCAGGAGCCAAGAGAGAAAGCTCCTGTTCTGCCCTTATTTTATAGTGTAGAAATCCAAACCTTTAATCCAATATACAAAATAGGGAAGTCTCTAATACAAAGTCACTTATCTGGGGCATGATGGGATTGTACCACCCCACATCAAAAAGAGTGGGAAAGGCTTAATCCCAAAACCAAGCCCCAGGCTACAAGGATTCTGCCTGTCCACAACCCACCCCCCAACACACATTAATATCACCTGGGCAACAGGAGGCAGTGCCATCTTTAACAAAGTGAGCATAATATATTTTATCTGCCCAACATCTATGGATCTTCTTTACTATTAATCTTAATTTAGAGTCATAGCAAGGTAATTTAAGAGTAAACAGTTTGGCATAAATCACTTATTGAAAGCCACAAAGATTAGAAAAGAAAAATTGAATTTCTATAAAGAGAAATTTAGTTTTTTGGAATGTGTAGATCAAAGATAAAAGTACATCTTCTTCAGTCTCTTTCAGAATCTTGACAAAGACATAAAACAAACATGAGAAGCTGTTGCTAAAGGGGTAAAATATTTTCATTAGATTTCCTTACTCAAGGGTCAGTAAAAAACCTTAAATAAATTTTTATTTTGGTAAAATGTTTGAGCTCAATCATATTTGACCATATTCTTAAACATGCTTAAGAAATATTCGAGTGTGTGAACAATGAAGTTTCCTGTGAAGCAATAATATAATTGTTATAAAGTATATTACTTTAATTCCACGGGTTATATAGAGACACTAAGGCAGGATACAGAAGAAATTTTAGGAGATTTATTAATAAACCGGCTATATATGACTTACTTGGGGTAAAGCTAACCCAAATTGTACAGCCTAGATCATAGGTCTGAGGCTAGTTATATAGACTTGATCACGTACAGGTTGGGAGGAAAAGGAAGGGGAGCATGATACAATAGTCAGTCATTAACAAGCTTATAACATTTTTTTATAGGATCTATTAAAAGGAAAAAACATTTCTACATATCAAAATTTACAAGTTAACACAATAGTGATAAAATGTCATTTTACATATCAACACAATGGCGATAAATGTCATTTTACACATTAAAGACATTCCCAAATTTTCTAGGGTTGTTGCCACAACAGTGAAAAGTTTTAGCTTAGGATAAGGAAATAGGAAGTTACCTTTGCTAAAAGTATTGAGGCTAGCTTTAGGATTTCAAAAGGGATGATTATTAGAAAGCATATAAAATGTTACAGAATGCAGGTTTTTCAGGCAAGGGGAGTGGCCTCGTGATCCCTTTGTAGAGGTATAAGTCACTCTCAGGACTCCAGGAGGGGAAGAAGAGCAGAAATCCGTGTAGAATATGTAAACATTGTCTTCTGATCTTATTGAAGGGAAAGAGGAAGTTTTCAGATAACCTTTATCTTCTTTGCTGTCTAGCAAGTAGCCTTAGTCCTTCCAGAGAACTAGAGTGAAACTATGATTAGTTACTAACTTTTTCCCCTTTAAACTCTTTCTCTGGTTTTTTTCTTTTCAGAAAGGAGGGGTAAGGGGGCCTGACTCTTCCTTTTAAAATACTACTGTTTAGATCTTTGATCCATTTTGAGTTAATTTTTGTACAGGGGGAGAGACTGTAGTCCAGTTTCATTCTTTTGCATGTGGCTTTCCAGTTTTCCCAGCACCATTTATTGAAGAGGCTTTCTTTTCTCCATTGTGTGTTGTTGGCCCCTTTATCAAAAATTATTTGACCATATATATGTGGTTTTATTTCTGGACTTTCTATTCTGTTCCATTGGTCTGAGTGTCTATTTTTCTGCCAATACCATGCTGTTTTGATTGTCGTGGCCCTATAATAGAGTTTGAAGTCAGGTATTGTAATGCCCCCAGCTTCATTCTTTTTCTTTAGGATTGCTTTGGCTATTCGGGGTTTTTTATACTTCCATATAAATCTGATGATTTTTTGCTCTATTTCTTTAAAAAACGTCATTGGAAGTTTGATGGGAATTGCATTAAATTTGTATATTGCTTTGGGTAATATAGCTATCTTGATTATATATTTATTCTTCCTAGCCAAGAACAAGGTATATTCTTCCATCTCATTATATCTTTTTCGATTTCCCTTAATAATGGTTTATAGTTTTCATTATATAAGTCCTTTACATTCTTTGTTATGTTTATTCCTAAGTATTTTATTTTTTTTGTTGCAATCGTGAAGGGGATTATTCTTTTGAGTTCGTTCTCAGTTGTTTCATTGTTGGCATATAGAAAGGCTATTGACTTCTGTATGTTAATTTTGTATCCTGCGACCTTACTGTATTGGCTTATTGTTTCTAGTAGTCTTTTTGTGGATTTTTTTGGGTTTTCAATGTATAGGATCATATCATCTGCAAAAAGTGATACCTTTATTTCTTCTTTTCCGATATGGATGCCTTTTATTTCTTTGTCTTGTCTGATTGCTCTGGCTAGAACCTCTAGTACCACATTAAATAAGAGTGGAGAGAGTGGACAACCCTGTCTTGTTCCTGATTTAAGGGGGAAAGACTTCAGTTTAGTGCCATTTAATATGATGTTAGCTGATGGTTTATCATATATGGCCTTTATCATGTTGAAATATTTTCCTTCTATACCCATTTTGTTGAGAGTCTTAAACATAAAATTGTGTTGTATTTTATCGAAAGCCTTTTCTGCGTCTATTGATAAGATCATGTGGTTTTTGTTCTTTGTTTTGTTGATATGGTGTATTACATTAACCGTTTTACGTATGTTGAACCATCCTTGAGATTCTGGGATGAATCCCACTTGATCATGATGTATTATTTTTTTAATATGTTGTTGTATTCGATTTGCTAGTATTTTGTTTAGTATTTTAGCATCTGTATTCATTAGAGATATTGGTCTGTAGTTTTCTGTTTTTGTGCCATCCTTGCCTGGTTTTGGTATGAGGGTTATGTTGGCCTCATAAAATGTGTTTGGAAGTATTGCTTCTTCTTCAATTTTTTGGAAGACTTTGTGTAGAATAGGAACCAAGTCTTCTTTGAATGTTTGAAAAAATTCGCTGGTATAGCCGTCAGGGCCTGGACTTTTATTTTTGGGGAGGTTTTTAATGTTTTTTTCTATTTCTTCTCTACTGATAGGTCTATTTAGGCTTTCTGCTTCTTCTTGACTCAGTCTAGGAAGGTTGTATTGTTCTAGGAATTTATCCATTTCTTCTAGGTTGTTGAATTTAGTGGCATAAAGTTTTTCATAGTATTCTACAATAATTCTTTGTATATCTTCGGTGTCCGTGGTGATTTCTCCTCTTTAATTTTGGATTTTGTTTATATGAGTTCTTTCTCTTTTTTCCTTGGTAAGTCTTGCCAAGGGTTTGTCAATTTTGTTGATCTTTTCAAAGAACCAGCTCCTTGTTCTATTAATTTTTTCTATAGTTTTTCTGTTCTCTAATTCATTTATTTCTGCTCTGATTTTTATTATCTCCTTTCTTCGGCTGATTTTGGGTTGTCTTTGTTCATGGACCTGGGTTTTAAGGAGCATTTTATGAATTTGACTCCACAGGCAAGAGAAGTGAAGGCAAAAATTAATGAATGGGACTACATCAGACTAAGAAGTTTTTGCTCAGCAAGAGAAACTGATAACAAAATAAACAGAAAGCCAACTTAATGGGAAATGATATTTTCAAACAACAGCTCAGATAAGGGCATAATATCCAAAATATACAAAGAACTCATAAAGCTCAACAACAAACAAACAAACAATCCAATAAAAAAATGGGAAGAGGATATGAATAGACACTTCTCCCAGGAAGAAATACAAATGGCCAACAGATATATGAAAAGATGCTCAGCTTCTTTAGCTATTAGAGAAATGCAAATCAAAACGGCAATGAGATACCACCTCACACCTGTTCGATTAGCTGTTATTAGCAAGACAGGTAATAGCAAATGTTGGAGAGGCTGTGGAGAAAAAGGAACCCTCATCCACTGTTGGTGGGAATGTAAAGTAGTACAACCATTATGGAAGAAAGTATGGTGGTTCCTCAAAAAACTGCAAATAGAACTACCTTATGACCCAGCAATCCCTCTACTGGGTATATATCCCCAAAACTCAGAAACATTGATACGTAAAGACACATGCAGCCCCATGTTTATTGCAGCATTGTTCACAGTGGCCAGGACATGGAAACAACCAAAAAGCCCATCAATAGATGACTGGATAAAGAAGATGTGGCACATATACACTATGGAATACTACTCAGCCATAAGAAATGATGACATCAGATCATTTACAGCAAAATGGTGGGATCTTGATAACATGATACGAAGCGAAATAAGTAAATCAGAAAAAAACAGGAACTGTATTATTCCATACGTAGGTGGGACGTAATAGTGAAACTAAAAGACATTGATAAGAGTGTGGTGGTTACGGGGGGGAGGGGGGAATGGGAGAGGGAAAGGGGGTGGGGAGGGGCACAAAGAAAACAAGATAGAAGGTGACAGAGGACAATCTGACTTTGGGTGGTGGGTATGCAACATAATTGAACGACAAGATAACCTGGACTTGTTATCTTTGAATATATGTACCCTGATTTATTGATGTCACCCCATTAAAAAAATAAAATTATAAAAAAAATACTACTGTTAATTTTTGCAATTCTTTGTAACCTTATCACATAATTATCCTCACTTGTACCAAATGAATTAAAATACCTGATTTGCTGGAAAAAGAAACAATCATTTATAAACTTTACAAGGTAATTTTTATCTACAGTCTTTTCCAAATTGCTTGTGTGTATATTAGTTTGAAGGAATTGGAAAACAGAAAATTATGATTTTGCATTTATCATTTTTTGTAGATGCCTACTTTTTCAATTTTCATTATTTTTTTATAATATATAAATTATTTTTCAAGCTATATTGTCATTGATCATATAGTAGAATTGAAGAAATTTGTTTAGGCTATATGACTAAGAACTTTCTTCATTCTCTGTGACCCTAGGTTCTTTCCCTCTAATTTAAATTGCTACCTACAGAGAAATGTATCTATATGATTGTTTTATGTAAATCTACACACACACACACACACACAAACACACACATATACACACACTCCATTAACTTTAGTCTCCTGAGTTTAAACTTTAGTTCTGAGGATATGCACCCACCATTCTTATGATTAGGAAACAAAATAATAGAAAGCAATTGTATTGTAAATTGTGTCTAGAAATCACACCTTATTAAACAAATTTCTTGTTTCATACCTTTGACTTGTTTACATTTTTGTTCATATTTTTGCATGCTATTGTGTCAACTGACAAAATATACTAGTTTTACAGAGGTACTAACTGTTCAGAAAAGATGAATCAAGATGTATTATCTGGATAATAGCATGAATATAATCTTGGAAAAATGTCATCTCTGTGATAGACTCACATTGGTAGATTATGTTTTCTTAATAAATCTGTAACGTGTCAATGGCTGCATATATAATCATTTATCATTGGGGGATTTCATGATTTCTTTAGTACTCCTTTGTCTGGAATACTAAAAATGCATGGCAAAACTGCACAGAAAAAATTCACATGTAAGAAAATATTACTAATTTGAGAAAAAGATAAATAGTATTTCCAACAAATGAATTAATAAAGGTAGATGAGTAGACACATTTGATGTTATAAATTATGATTGAATTTTTAAACATATAGATTTTAGAATCATAAAGACACAGGTTAAATTCCTAGTTCTAATATTTTTTTGCTGTTTGTCCTTGACTAATTTTTCAGTTATTTAACTTTTTTTTATCTATGAAACTAGAGATGAAAAATAACCACCTCATTAGGTTTCTGAGAGAATTTAGACAGAAAATGTATGCAACCACACATAGCAGATGCTCTAACACAGATGTCTTGAAATCTAATTTTATGATATTAATTTAGTCTCCTCATATTCCTTACGCTTGTTGTTTATATTGCATATCATTTTTAATTGCCATATAATAAATATTTTGCAAAGTAAAAGAAAGGTCCTGGCAGATCTGCAGAGCCAAGAAAAAGAGATGCAGTGGTGTTGGCTATTATCTTGAGAAAGCCCCAGGTATTTGAAAAGCTTTTACTCAGTCCATACCTAAAGTTTGCTGCTTAGTTGTTTCAGCCTTGTGAGCACTTCTATTGTGTGGTTGATTAAGGAGGAGAAGAATAAGAAAAGAAGAGCGTGGTAAGGAGAGAGGGAGAAGAAAAAAGATTGACTTAATTCTTTAAAGTGCTAGTCTTGCACTTTGGGGGAACTTCAAAGAAGCAGACTGTTTGGGAAAAGACTGTGTGATTCTGACAACAAAATTACCCTTGTTAATTTACCCTCCATTAACACTAATGTGTTTTGGTATATGCTTTCTTTCATCCTTTACTTTTAGCTTTCTGTAACTTTCTATTAAAATTGCATCTCTTGTAGGAAGAATATGATTGTTTGGATTCTTTAATCTATACTGATAATCTCTAACTTCCCTTAGCTTTTCTTTTTTTTTCTTCCTGTTTTGTGTTAAACTGAATATTGTTAACAAGTATACCAATCTGTAAGCTACTAGAATATCCAGGAAAGTGGTGAAAGTGGCTATGATCTGATAGAGTAGAAGAAAAGGATCAGATTCTAGATATATTTTTGACATAGAATTGACCATTTTTATGTAGGAGACAGACTATAAACTGAAAAAGTTCTGAAAGCCTAGGCTTAGTTTACAACAAAGCTCTTCCCCACAACCTTTTTAAGACTAAGATCTTCCCCACACCTTTTTAAGACCAAGATCTCCCCCACACCCTTTTTAAAACTAAACTCTTCCCCAACCCCTTGGCTGTTGCATGGTAGGGGGTGGTGCACTCTTAAGAGGATTCCTGTTTATACCTTAGATATGTGTCTTTGTATTATAAACTTCCTTATTTTACAAATGAACTTGTTCTCTGTGTTAATTCAAATTCGGAGGGACCTGAAATATGGAAGACAGGAACAAGGTCCATTGTTTACACATCAAAGCTTTATTGTCTAGCTTGGCCAAGCGGTGGGAACTCCAACAGAAATCTGATGGAGAGGGCTCCGGCCCTTTGTTCTACTTAGTTTTTATAGTTTGTAAGTGGGAAGTACAGAAGCAAAAATTGCAATTAGGAGCCCCTTACCACTATTGGTTATAGTCATATGTCCTTTAACATGATAGGACCACGTTCAATTTGCAAACCATACATCATTTTGGAGAAAATAAAATTTACAAGTCAACACAATGGTAGAAAGATGTCTTTTTACATATTAAAGGCTTTCCTATATTATCTAGTGTTTATCTGCTATCTCTCTGCAGAGTCACACACGCATTTACATAGGAGAGGTAGTTTCGGTGGGGACAAATGCCTGCAAATGGTTCATTGCTATAAGAAAAGGTTTATTTTGGCTTTTCTCTTCCTGCACCTGGCTAGCCATTCACCCCTTTCCCCACAAGTGTGGTGGAATGTCTGGGAATCCATGTTTTCCTCCCCTTTCATTTACAATACAATGCCAAGAGCCATCCTGGTTATGCCAATCACACAGTACAGAGATTATTCTCACAATTTCTCTGCACACCTTAACCTAAATTAATAAAATGTTCTCCAAGCCTCCTAAAATATTAATATTAATTCTGTAGCCTTTGGTACTTTACAACACCTGCGGGTGAAATGGCTCAGTGGCTCCTCACTCTGCATTACACAATAAAGCTGGCCAGGGTTTGTGGTCTTTTGTTCTTGTATGCTATCAGCTTACAGGAGGCCTCCCTATCCCATCCTTTTTCTTTCTGTGTTTATTTCTTAATCTCTCACCGTTCTCCCTCGGGACCTAGACAATTACCAGTTGTGCTGGTTCAAGACATTTTTACATATGGGTTACATATGTTTGAGAAATCATATCTGAAAAAGTGCATATCAAATGCCAGTTGCATAATAGGCAATCAAGAGATTCAGTTTCCTCTTTTACATATCCCTAATAAACATCCTCAACTCCAGTTAGACTAGTTTCCTCAACACCTTATGTTTTCTCATGCTTTATGAACTTTTGATTATGTTCAATTTCTACCTCTTCTATTTTTTATCCTAGAAAATTATTAATAAAAATTAGTAATTTTTAATACACATTAAAAATAATAATATAAACCTCATAACTATATAAGATGAGTTTTCCTGTTAAAAGGGTCTCAATATGTTTGAGAAGAAAGAGGATAAAATATAAACAGTCTATTAAATCTAAACCTGACCAGGATGTGGCGCAGTGGATAGAGCATCAGCCTGAGATGCAGACAACCCAGGTTCAAAATTCCAAGGTTGCTCACTTGAGCACAGGCTCATCTGGCTTGAGCATGGGGTCACCAGCTTGAGCACAGGGTTGTTGGCTTGAACATGGGATGATAGACATGACCCCATGGTTTCTGGCTTGAAGCTCAAGGTCCCTAGTTTGAGCCCAAGGTAGTTGACTTGAATACGGGGTCACTGGCTTGGCTTGAGCCCCCTGGTCAAGGCATGCATACGAACAATCAATAAACAACTAAAGTGACACAACTATGAGTTGATGTGTCTCATCGTTCTCCCTTCATGACTGTCTTTATCTCTCTGTCATTGTCTCTCAAAAAAATTCTAAGACTGTGATTTGAGTGCAGGGAGGTGAGCAGAGTACAAAGCTCTGTTTTTAAGAGAGAGAAATAAAAATCATGTTAAAAAGACTAGATAATATTAGACTCTAATTTTTAACTTCTAAAGAAGTCTCTATTTCCCATTCCTCAAACAAAGGCAACAGCAGGCAAATGTAGACTCTTCTTTTTTGGGTGTGACAAAGACAGAGAGAGGAGAGGGACAGATAGGGACAGACAGGTAGGGAGAGAAATGAGAAGTATCAATTCTTCATTGTGGCACCTTAGTTGTTCAAATTGCTTTCTCACATGTGCCTTGACCCATGGGCTACAGCAGAGCAAGTGACCCCTTGCTTGAGGCAGTGACCTTGGGCTCAAGCTGGTGAGCTGTGCTCAAACCAGATGAGCCTGCATTCAAGCTAGCAACCTTGAGGTCTTGATCCTGGGTCCTTTGTGTCCCAGTCCGACACTCTATCCACTGCGCCACTGCCTGGTCAGGCAAATGTGGAGTCTTCTGAATGACCACTGTAGATGTTTCTGTGGAGGGCAATAGACAAAGAAAATTCTTCCTGAGAGCAGAAATAGGGGACCTGAAGAAAAAAGGAAAGTCTCCTAAGTTACAAATGCAATACTGTACTGGTGAATTCACTGTATTTGTCAGAATATCAAACTGTCAGTAAGTATTTCTATCCAATAGGATGTGAGATATGCTTTGAGCCAATACACTTTTTTATTATTCTTTTCTTTTTTTATTTTTTTAAGTGAGAGAGAAAGAGAGGGAAAGATAGGGACAGACAGACAGAAAGAAGAAAGATGAGAAGCAGCTCCTTAGTTGTTCATTGATTGCTTTCTCATATGTGCCTTGACCGACCGGTGGGCTTCAGCAGAGTGAGTGAACCCTTGCTAAAGCCAGCAACCTTGGGTTCAAGCCAGAAACCTACGTCTTCAAGTCAACGACCTTGGGCTTCAAGCCAGTGATCTTGTGCTCAAGCTGGTGAGCCTGTGCTCAAGCCAGATGAGCCCATGCTCAAGCTGGCGACCTTGAAATTTTGAACCTGGGTCCCCTTGATCCCAGTCCAACCTCTCTACTGTGCCACTTCTTGGTCACGCTATTCTTTTTTGGAATGAGAAGTGATTTTGTTATCCCAATTTTTCCCTCCATTGCATACCACATCCACTGGGAATGTATGAATTATCATTTTTCAGGATATGTCACCACACTACGAGGTAGCAACGTCTGGAGTTGATAGCAAGGGCTGCACATAGCCCAGTGATCCTGGACTTGGTTTAATAACTGGATGACGTATTGAAAAATTTCTCATGGATGGGGTGTGTGAATGTATAAATTTTAAACTAAGTTTTTAATTAGAAGGGTATGTATTCCAGTTGGATAACCAAAGGATATTTCTTAATGTGTAAGGTGGTTGCCTTCCAAATATTCATTCTTTTCTTCATTTCCAATGGTTTAGCAGCCATGTGGCTTCTCTGATTGGCATAATTCCATAGAGTAAGTCCACTACTTTTTTCAAAAATGGTCCAATTAGAATAAGCTTAAAACTTCTGTTTAATATGTTTTGGGAAGAAACTTGTCTCAGTATAAGCACAAAAATACAGTCCCATTTGTTATCATGTGACTGAATGCATTTGAAGATAGTAGTTTTTATATTCTTTCTATCTCTTTTCTCAACTAAAATGATTATGTTCTTTAACATTCTGATAAACTTTCTTGAGAGAATCTAGTTTGTCTGTGTTCTTTATGAAGTGTGCAATACTCCAGGTATATAGTCTTATTAGGAAAAATGTGGAACACGACTATCTATAGAGAAAACAGTCTCTGATAAAGATTGGGCTAACATCTTAAATCTCACTGACTATAAATATCATGCCACATCTTTTTTGGTTATATGAAGCACAATGTGGTTAATTTAGGCAAGTATAATTTACTCTACTCATGGCTTTGTCCATCAAGCTCTAACCTGTATAATTCAATTGTCCTAGACTACATGTCAGCTAGAAATTTTCCTGTGTTTTCAGAGAGTCCAGACTAGGGACAGTCTAAATCAGTTCCTTGTTCCTTTCCCCTTAGCCCTTTCCCTTGTCTTGACAGAGTGTCATAAAATACTGACAGCAAGAGGATCCATGGAAAAGATTGTGAGCCCTTTTTCTTAAATACTAGAGCTGACTTAAATATTTTATTGCTTTTGGATCCAATATTCCTCCTTTTCTATCAGTCAAAGACAGAGGAAGTGCTTCTCTAATAGGCAGATTTAAATGTAGCTTATTTGATCACATATAGAAACAACCATGCTTTATGGTGAAAATGCATTAGGAATTTTAAAAGAATGAGAAACAAAGGAGCTTTTCCTTTCTCTTTCTGTCACCCTATTTTTCTGTCCTTCCTTCTTTCCTTCCTTCCTTCCTTCCTTCCTTCCTTCCTTCCTTCCTTCCTTCCTTCCTTCCTTCCTTCCTTCCTTCCTTCCTTCCTTTCTTCCTTCCTTCCTTCCTTCCATTCTTCCCTCTTACTCTTTCTCTTCAGTCATGCTTTCTCTGTTCTACTTAAACACTGTCATTGTCTCATTGCCATTTCAGCCTCTAATTTACATATCTTACATATCCAATGCCTGATGTTCACTGATCTGTTCTCTCTAGTTGCAAATTTCAAAACAGAAAATGTAATTGAGCAGGTAAGATTTGCAGCAGCTCCTCTCAGCTGAGATGTTTTTAGTTCTTGTCTGAACATGTTTCCCTGTATGGTCTGCTCCTTTTAGGTATGGAAGTGTTATCAAAGGAGAAACTGTGAATTATCTTAATCGTGTAATTCTGAGCATTATCAATTATTAGAGCAACTTCTTTTTGCAAAACAAATGAGGATGTTTAGAGGAATGAGGTTCTGCAGATATTAGAACATACATAAAGTCATTATCAGTCTTGATTTTGATTTGCTTTTCAGAGTAGCTCTGAAAGAATGTATCTCATTAAGAATAGAATGTAATTCCAAAAAACTTTGATAGAATCCAAAGTAAAAATAAAGATCGAAATAATGAGTTGTTACAAAGAAAGTTTTTGTTAAGTAGGTACTGATCTATTCTACTCTTAGGCCTTCATATCAGTAACATATCTGTGACTTTCTTTTTTTTTTTTTTTTTTTTTTTTTTTTTTTGAGATGCAAAACGAACTTGTATTTCTTTTTTTTTATTTTTATTTTTTTAAAAAATTTTTATTAATGGTAATGGGATGACATTAATAAATCAGGGTACATATATTCAAAGAAAACATGTCTAGGTTATTTTGTCATCAAATTATGTTGCAAACCCCTCGCCCAAAGTCAGATTGTCCTCCGTCACCCTCTATCTAGTTCTCTGTGCCCCTCCCCCTCCCCCTAACTCTCTCCCTCCCTCCCTCCCATGTCCTCCCTCCCCCCCCCAACCCTTGGTAACCACCACACACTTGTCCATGTCTCTTAGTCTCATTTTTATGTTCCATCAATGTATGGAATCATGTAGTTCTTGTTTTTTTCTGATTTACTTATTTCACTCCTTATAATGTTATCAAGATCCCACCATTTTGCTGTAAATGATCTGATGTCATCATTTCTTATGGCTGAGTAGTATTCCATAGTGTATATGTGCCACATCTTCTTTATCCAGTCTTCTATTGAAGGGCTTTTTGGTTGTTTCCACGTCTTGGCCACTGTGAACAGTGCTGCAATGAACATGGGGCTACATGTGTCTTCACGTATCAATGTTTCTGAGGTTTTGGGGTATATACCCAGTAGAGGGATTGCTGGGTCATAAGGTAGTTCTATTTGCAGTTTTTTGAGGAACCACCATACTTTCCTCCATAATGGTTGTACTACTTTACAGTCCCACCAACAGTGAATGAGGGTTCCTTTTTCTCCACAGCCTCTCCAACATTTAGTATTACCCGTCTTGTTGATAATAGCTAATCTAACAGGAGTGAGGTGGTATCTCATTGTAGTTTTGATTTGCATTTCTCTAATAACTAATGAAGCTGAGCATCTTTTCATATATCTGTTGGCCATTTGTATCTCTTCCTGGGAGAAGTGTCTGTTCATGTCCTCTTCCCATTTTTTTATTGGATTGTTTGTTTGTTTGTTGTTGAGTTTTATGAGTTCTTTGTAAATTTTGGATATTAGGCCCTTATCTGAGCTGTCGTTTGAAAATATCAGTTCCCATATAGTTGGCTGTCTGTTTATTTTGATATCAGTTTCTTTTGCAGAGCAAAAACTTTTAATTCTGATGTAGTCCCATTCATTTAGCTTTGCCTTCACTTCTCTTGCCATTGGAGTCAAGTTCATAAAATGTTCTTTAAAACCCAGGTCCATGATTTTAGTACCTATGTCTTCTTCTATGTACTTTATTGTTTCAGGTCTTATATTTAGGTCTTTGATCCATTTTGAATTAATTTTAGTACACGGGGACAGGCTGTAGTCGAGTTTCATTCTTTTGCATGTGGCTTTCCAGTTTTCCCAACACCATTTGTTGAAGAGGCTTTCTTTTCTCCATTGTGTGTTGTTGGCCCCTTTATCAAAGATTATTTGACCATATATATGTGGTTTTATTTCTGGGCTTTCTATTCTGTTCCATTGGTCTGAGTGTCTATTTTTTTGCCAATACCATGCTGTTTTGATTATCGTGGCCCTATAATATAGTTTAAAGTCAGGTATTGTAATGCCCCCAGCTTCATTCTTTTTCCTTAGGATTGTTTTGGCTATTCGGGGTTTTTTATAGTTCCATATAAATCTGATGATTTTTTGTTCCATTTCTTTAAAAAATCTCATAGGGATTTTGATGGGAATTGCATTAAATTTGTATATTGCTGTGGGTAATATGGCCATTTTGATTATATTTATTCTTCCTATCCAAGAACAAGGAATATTTTTCCATCTCATTGTATCTTTTTCGATTTCCCTTAACAATGCTTTGTAATTTTCATTATATAGGTCCTATACGTTCTTTGTTATGTTTATTCCTAGGTATTTTATTTTTTTTGTTGCAATCGTGAAGGGGATTATTTTTTTGAGTTCGTTTTCTAATATTTCATTGTTGGCATATAGAAAGGCTATGGACTTTTGTATGTTAATTTTGTATCCTGCGACCTTACTGTATTGGTTTATTGTTTCTAATAATCTTTTTGTGGAGTCCTTCGGGTTTTCGATGTATAGGATCATATCATCAGCAAAAAGTGATAGCTTTACTTCTTCTTTTCCGATATGGATGCCTTTTATTTCTTTGTCTTGTCTGATTGCTCTGGCCAGAACTTCTAGCACCATGTTGAATAAGAGTGGAGAGAGTGGACAACCCTGTCTTGTTCCTGATTTAAGGTAGAAAGTCCTCAGTTTTATGCCGTTTAATAGGATGTTGGCTGATGGTTTATCATATATGGCCTTTATCATGTTGAGATATTTTCCTTCTATACCCATTTTGTTGAGAGTCTTAAACATAAAATTGTGTTGTATTTTATCAAAAGCCTTTTCTGCATCTATTGATAAGATCATGTGGTTTTTGTTCTTTGTTTTGTTGATATGGTGTATTACGTTAATCGTTTTGCGTATGTTGAACCATCCTTGAGATTCTGGGATGAATCCCACTTGATCATGATGTATTATTTTTTTAATATGTTGTTGTATTCGGTTTGCCAGTATTTTGTTTAGTATTTTAGCATCTGTATTCATTAGAGATATTGGTCTGTAGTTTTCTTTCTTTGTGCCATCCTTGCCAGGTTTTGGTATGAGGGTTATGTTGGCCTCATAAAATGTGTTTGGAAGTATTGCTTCTTCTTCAATTTTTTGGAAGACTTTGAGTAGAATAGGAACCAAGTCTTCTTTGAATGTTTGATAGAATTCACTAGTATAACCGTCTGGGCCTGGACTTTTATTTTTGGGGAGGTTTTTAATAGTTTTTTCTATTTCCTCCCTGCTGATTGGTCTGTTTAGGCTTTCTGCTTCTTCATGACTCAGTCTAGGAAGGTTGTATTTATCCATTTCTTCTAGATTGTTGTATTTGGTGGCATATAATTTTTCATAGTATTCTACAATAACTCTTTGTATTTCTATGATGTCTGTGGTGATCTCTCCTCTTTCATTTTGGATTTTATTTATTTGAGTCCTGTGTCTTTTTTCCTTGGTGAGTCTTGCCAAGGGTTTGTCAATTTTGTTGATCTTTTCAAAGAACCAGCTCCTTGTTTTATTGATGTTTTCTATAGTTTTTCTGTTCTCTATTTCATTTATTTCTGCTCTGATTTTTATTATCTCCTTTCTTCGGCTGGTTTTGGGTTGTCTTTGTTCTTCTTTTTCTAGTTCCTTAAGGTGTGAAGTTAAGTGGTTTACTTCGGCTCTCTCTTGTTTGTTCATATAGGCCTGAAGTGATATGAACTTTCCTCTTATTACTGCTTTTGCTGCATCCCAGAGATTCTGATATGTCGTATTTTCATTTTCATTTGTCTGTATATATCTTTTGATCTCTGCGCTTATTTCTTCTTTGACCCATTCATTTTTTAGAAGTATGTTGTTTAGTTTCCACATTTTTGTGGGTTTTTCCCCCTCTTTTTTGCAGTTGAATTCTAGTTTCAAGGCTTTATGATCAGAAAATATGCTTGGTACAATTTCAATTTTTCTAAATTTGCTGATATTGTCTTTGTGGCCCAACATATGGTCAATTCTTGAGAATGTTCCATGTACACTAGAGAAAAATGTATACTCTGTCGCTTTGGGATGAAGTGTCCTGTAGATGTCTATCATATCCAGGTGTTCTAGTATTTCGTTTAAGGCCACTATATCTTTATTGATTCTCTGTTTGGATGACCGATCTAGAGCCGTCAGCGGTGTATTGAGGTCTCCAAGTATGATTGTATTTTTGTTAGTTTTTGTTTTAAGGTCAATAAGTAGCTGTCTTATATATTTTGGTGCTCCTTGGTTTGGTGCATATATATTAAGGATTGTTATGTCTTCTTGATTCAACTTCCCCTTAATCATTATGAAATGACCATTTTTGTCTCTGAGTACTTTTTCTGTCTTGTAGTCAGCATTATTAGATATGAGTATTGCTATGCCTGCTTTTTTGGGGGTGTTGTTTGCTTGGAATATTGTTTTCCAGCCTTTCACTTTGAATTTGTTTTTATCCTTGTTGCTTAGATGTGTTTCTTGTAGGCAGCATATAGTTGGATTTTCTTTTTTAATCCATTCTGCTACTCTATGTCTTTTTATTGGTAAGTTTAATCCATTTACATTTAGTGTAATTATTGACACTTGTGGGTTCCCTACTGCCATTTTATATATTGCTTTCTGTTAGTTTTGTATCTAGTTTGATTCTTCTCTTTTGTTTTTCTATCATTTGTTTTTGTTTGTTTGTGTTCCATACTTCTTTCCTCTGTTGCTACCTTTTTTAAGTCAAGTGTTTTTGTGGTGGTTTTTTTAAGGGTGGTTACCATTAAGTAATGAAAAGGGTACCTACCATATTCATTGTAGTACCCTATCTTATAAGTATTTCTGCACTTCATCATCCTTTGCTACTGTTAATCTCCATCCTCTCCCCCCTTTTTTTCCTTTGTTGTCACAGTTTAAGTTTGGTTTTATTGTGTTCTTGGTGGAGCTGTTACTTGTGGTGTTGTTTTCTTTTGTTCTTTGAATCTGGTTGGAAAACCCCCCTTAGTATTTCCTGGAGTGGGGGCTTTCTGTTGATAAATTCTCTCATCTTTTCTGTATTTGTGAATGTTTTTATATCTCCTTCATACTTGAAGGATAGCTTTGATGGGTATAGTATTCTTGGCTGAAAGTTCCTCTCTTTCAGGGCTTTAAATATTAGGGTCCACTCTCTTCTAGCTTGTAGAGTTTCTGCTGAGAAATGTGATGATAATCTAATAGGCCTTCCTTTATATGTTGTACTCTTCTTTTCCCTGGCTGCCTTGAGAATTTTTTCTTTGTCATTGGTTTGTGTCATCTTTATTATGATGTGCCTTGGAGTGGGTTTGTTGGGGTTAAGAAAACTTGGTGTTCTGTTTGCTTCTTGAATTTGAGGCTTTAGTTCCTTCCACAGGCTTGGGAAGTTCTTGTCTATTATTTGTTTGAGTATATTCTCCATTCCATTTTCTTTCTCTTCTCCCTCTGATATACCTATTATTCTTATGTTATTTTTTCTGATGGAGTCAGACAATTCCTGTAGGGCTTTCTCATTTTTTATTATTTTTGAGTCTCTTTCTTCTTCTCTCTGTTGTGCCTCAAGTTGTTTGTCTTCTATTTCACTAATCCTATCTTCAATCTGGGCTGTTCTGTTAGCTAAGCTTGTTACCTCGTTTTTCAGCTCGTGAATTGAGTTTTTCATATCTGTTTGATTTGTTTTTATAGTTTCAATTTCCTTGGTAATATATTCTTTGTGTTCATTGAGTTGTTTTCTGATCTCCCTATATTGCCTTTCTGTGTTTTCTTGTATATCTCTAAGTATTTTTAAGATTTCTATTTTAAATTCTCTGTCATTTAGCTCCAAGGCTTCCAATATGTTAAGTCTTTTCTCCATAGATTTTTCCACATCTATTTGTGTTACCTCTCTTTCTTTTGTATCCATAATATTCGATTTCCTCTTTCTTATCGGCATCTGAGGGTGGTCTTATTGATAGCACTAATTAGAATTAATAAAGAGTAAAAAGAAAAAAAAAAAGGAAAAAAAAGGGTAAAACACCCCACAAAAAAAACCAGTAATAATTTATTATTTCCCCCTTTTTTTCTCTCTTCTCTTTCCCTCCTCTCCCCTCTTCAGGGAAATATCGTGCCTATAATGGAGGGCCTGATTTGGGGTGAAGAGTTCAAGGGGCAAAAAAAAGGGAGTAGGGACCTACTAAATGCAAAAAAAAAAAAAAAAAAAAAAAAGGAAGAAAATCTTAGACAAGCATAAGATGATTTGCTTGTAAGTGATGGTCAACTAAGAGATATAATGAGAGGGATAAGAGGGAATCAGAAAAAAGGACCAAAAAAGAATAATAAAGAAGAAAAAATAAAAATAATAAGTAAAAATCTGTTGTATTAAGTGGAGCGAAGACTAAATACAATGGAGACCTTGGGTTGGGAGGACCCAAAATGCCACAAAAATAAACAAACAAGAGAAAAAAAAATAAAAACAAAAGCAAAAAAGAGAAATAAAGCCAAAAAAAAGCCTTGAGTCCCAAATTAACTAATTTGTTCATGATTGATTATTATATGGGAGGAAAGTAAAATGAGAAAAGAAAAAACGAATAGAAAGGAAAAAATAAGAAAAAGAGAAAAATGAAGAAAGAAATAAAATAGGAGGAGAAAAAAACAAAATAAAGCAAGACAAAAAAAAACAAACAAAAAAAAAACAAAAGAGGAGAGAGTGAGAGTTAAGTGTTTTGGAGTATAACCTTAAAGGAGGGTGAGGATAAAGAAGAAAAATAAAATGCAACACTCATGGGTAGTGTAGTTCAAGAAAGGGGAAGCATAAGATGGGCAGAGAATAGAAGGACCGAGGTGGAGGAAATAAAGGCAAAAAGATAGAAGAAACGAACAACAACAACAACAACAACAAAAAAAAAATTAGTGGATCAAGTTGTAAAGTCTGTGGGTTTTTCTTGATTTTGAGAGGTTAACTTCTTCCTTTTTCTTTTCTCTCCCTCTTCCTAGTTGGTGACTCTGTACCCCAGGCTCTGCCCCTGTGTCACTCTTAGGTAGGGATTTGCAGTTGATGGGATTCTATGGCAATGTCATATAATTGGCTTTAGTCTTGCTGGAAGTAAAGGCTTGTTGGCGTTTGCAGGGTCCAACGATGAGAGAGTTTGCTTTCCTGGATTCTCTCTCCTAGTCCCCCCTTTCTGAATTAGCAGCCTGGTGATCCAGGTATAAGGCTGCAACTGCTTCTGCCTGGGGAGTAAGAGGCTCAAAGAACTGGGAAATCCCCTCTCTATCCCCACTCAGTGCAAGGCTTTGGGAAAGGCTCTGAGAGTCAGGGCCTCCAGTGTAATCAGGCGGGGGTGGGAGTCAATTGTTGTCAAGGTGACTGTTCAGCGCCTATCATTTAGTTGGACCTCTCAACCCAGGCTTTCCACACTTTGTAGCCTGTTTTTGCAGGGAAGAATAGGCACTAGTCTCTGCTTACGACTAGTGTAGTATAGACCTTATTATCTGCCAAGTCCTTCTTGTTAGCGTTTATCCCTGAATATGGAGGCTCTATCAATCAGAAGTTGCCCCCGCCCCTTTAGCGAGAGGCACTAAAAAATATCACGCCTCTTGTCTTGGATCGCTGAACTGAGAGAGATCTTATCAATTAGAACCGAGGGTGCGCAGATTTTATGGGTTAAGCTAATTTCAGTGATTGGGTCGCAGCTGTGCTTCCGAAGGTATTTTAGACTGCCTGCGCGCGCCCCTCCCCCAATGCTTGATTGTTAGCTTGAATGGCTGGGTGAGGTGCCCCGCCCACGGAGAGAATCTCCCAAGCCTCTCCCACTCGCCCCGCCGCTGGCGGCTGGACCGCACCAGGTGCAGGATAATGGAGCCCCCTGGGTGTGCGGGCCAGCAGGGCGCCCTGGGCGCGTGGAATGCCCAAGGCACGCGCGCGAATGGGGCGCTCCGGGCACCGGTGGCCGGCGACCCCCACTCGCAGTGTGCGGGCCGCTGGGAACATCAGCGGTGCTCAACCGGACCGGGCGCGCGCGCGGCGGCTCGTGGCGGCCGCTCGCGGTGGCGGTTCGCGGCGTAGCGGCTTGCAGGGTCTCGCGGCGGCTCGCGGTGGCGGCTCGCGGTTCCCAAGTATATGGGCTGACTCACCGCAGGCGCACTCCCTCGCGGCTTGAATGAGCGTCGCTGCTGCGGTAGCTTCCTCCACACCCTCGTCTCTCAGATTCAAGTGATAACAGTCCTTTTGCTTTCAGTTTGTGTGGAACTCCGGAATGCTCCGAGGATAAATTTTTCTGTTTCTAGTTGATAAATTTGTTGTGATTTAGGGGAGAGCTGTTGGACGCGCTTCTCACGGCGCCATTTCCGTGACGTCACTCATATCTGTGACTTTCAACTCTATATTTCTAACCAAGTTCTCTCATCTGATGACTTGCTTTTATATTTACAAGCACCAACAGACTACTACTTTTTTATCAAAGTGAACATGAGTTAATCACTTCTCTATTGTCAGTATCTAACTCTCTGCCTAAATTATAGTAGATAATCACTTGCTGAATGAAATAATTGAAAGCTTGGTTAGTTTAGAGGGTAATCTAAGCATGCAGAAAAAAAGAGAACAAGAAACACAAAAGACAGAATGGGGGCAAAGTGTAAAGTAATGAAGACACATCAATTTTTCTTAATATTTGGCCAAGGAAGGCCTTGGGAATAAGAGGAAGAGAACTGGCTTGAAAGATGTGTAGTTTTGCAGACACTGTCTTTAGCTAAATTGATCCAACAATGAATATTTTGATCTCATGTCATTCTGACATATCTCATCACTTCAGATTTTCAAAGTTACTCTTTAGTATCTGATAATTTCCATTTAGACACCGTGCTTTCCTTTTAGGTGTCTGCTTTCCAGGAAAAATTGGAGTTGTGAGTATGCCTGCATGTACTCAAATGTTAGGCTATTCAATATATAAAAAAACAACACAACAACTTAGAAATACAGTTCATGTTTAGTCATCTTTGATTTACTTTTAGTTAAAAATACTGTGCTTTTAAAAACAGCATAACAACTCATTACCTAAAAGTGATAGTCATGGTAAAAATAAGATTTATATGAAGCTTGTTTTTGATTGTTGCTTCACCAAATTTTAGCTTTCAAGATTTAATTAATTCATACATATTAAATACTTCATATATATAAATATATGTTATATAAATATATATTAAATAATTCATATATATGTATATATATAAAATATATATATAATACTTTAAATATATTTGAGTATAAACATTCAATATTACAGATTAAATAAGTCCTCTTTGACCAGTTGGATTTTGTTTTCACAGTAATAATAATCACTTTCTATTACCTATGCTGTGATTATTACTAGCTCCTCACTGCTTATTCTGCCTGCTCTGGGTGAAGATTCCTCTCAACCAGGCTTCATTCTCTTTATAATCATACAATCTTCCTCCTACAGTCTGCCCTGCCTTCAGCAATTTGTGTAGACCAAATTCCTCACAACAGCTTGACCCTGCTATGCATTTTCTTACTTCTGCATGCACTATTTAAAATTGTCATTGCCTTCTCCTCTTCTCCACCTAGTCCAGGTACTCTAATTATTCTGTCTCTGCTGTCATCAAGTGTCACCTCATTTCTTAAGTCTTTCTTATGTCTGCAAATGATTTTGTATAATAAAAAGAAAGACCTTAAAGAAATTAAGCCCATAAGATCTGGAACCTGATTTCTTGGGTATTATTTTGGGTTTACCATATGATACATTAGATTAAATCAATTACTTAACTTTTTTGAATTTCAGTTGTTTCATTTGTAAAATGAGTACAATATTAACACATACTTTATAATTCTGTTAGTAGTATTAAAGGAGATAACACATGTGAAACATTGAGGTCATTCCTGGAAGATACTGAGAAGTTGATAAATGTTAGCTATTATTAATATTATTATTAATAGTGTTCCATCCTCAATGGACTTTCCACATTTTATTATAACACTTTCTTGTTTGCCTACATTTTTCTAATCTTCAAAGGCCGCATTTGTGGCATTGTTTACTTTGTTTTACTCCCATTTCTCCTTGCCACTACCTCAAACTCCAAAGCATACACCCTAAGCACACTGGCTGTCCCTCAGTGGGCACTTTATGAAGTAGAAAGCATGGGATAGTGTCAAACTCCTTTGTAATCAAAATCTTCAATGTAAGGTAGAAGACAGCATACTTTCAGGGGATTTTTATCCTAGCTCTAAGCCTCCAGTATCTCCTATTTTCTGTTTTCCTTGAGGATAAATTAAAAAGGTGGTTTTGGCTTTCTTTTTGGCTTCAAGATGCAGCAAATTGTCTTGATTCCCAGCGTACCTTTCTGAGAGTTTTCTTTGGCCCCTTACAGCCTCACTTCTTTTCATTCCTTGTGTCCCATTTTCTTTTTTGCCTTTTAATTGAATCTATTGGGGTGATAATGGTTAACTAAATTATACAGGTGTCAAATGCACAATTCTACAACACATCATCTGTATACTGTATTGTGTGTTCACCACCCCAAGTCGATTTGTGTCTCATTTTCTCATACACTACAATTCTACCATATTGATCATTCTTTAACCATAGAAATATTTCTTAGAGAAGCAGTCTTCTAAGCAATTTTGACAGAGTGCTTCAGACCTCTGTCCCTAACTGATTCAAATTTAAAGGCCTACATTTTTATTCTTTCTTTACCTCACTAAAATCTTGAAAATAATTGAATCAAACATAACAGCTTTTCTGCTGGATTTTACCATGCTAGTCTCACAGTTAATTGGAGTTAATCCTTATAACTGTTAAGCCAAGGGAATAACATTTTAAACATTTCTCTTTTTGGTTCATTTCAGTTGAGTGAATTTTGTTCTTTTAGAATTTTTAAAAGTAAAACTACAACTGCAAAAATACAATTAAAATGAACATATATAATGTTACTATTAAGTGATATACACAAGCAGATTATTAACCTACATTATTTTTTAGTTCATTAGAAAAATGAACAAATTTTTCTAGCTTTGCATGATACCATTGAAAAAGTTCTTCTAAGAGTATATAGGAATATTTATAGGGAATGCTCAGAGACATGGACCTGGTTAATACCTAAAGAAATGCTTGTTACTATAATTTTACTATAAAAGCAGCTTATGGGGATATTTTAGAATGAATATTTTCTTATAATGGCTAGTAATTTAAAAATATGGTTTAGTGAAAGAGTTTATCATATATTAAATGATATACACAAACTCAAAATCTAGCATATTATTATTTCTTTTCATTTTCTCCTTTGTTATTCTCTACTTTAGTAATTCCACTCACTGTAACATTTTCTTAAGAAACCTGGAAAAGTTCATTTCTTCCAAGAAATTAAGAAGCAAAAGTTTTATTCAGTTTCAGAGCAAACCCTGGCAGTTTCTTTTTGGAACACTTGTTTTGACCTTTCTCAACCCTCCTGACATTTAGGAAAATAAAATGTTTATCTCAGAAATTATTGAGACCATCTTAGGATACCAGCTGTTCAAGAAAGTAGCTGTACAAAAATGTTCTAGCACAAAGAATAGCAAAAGAACACTGCATTGGTCTGGGAGTCTGGTCTGAATTTTAGTAGCTAAACAGTGGGGGATATGTTACTTAATTTATCATAAAATAAACATAATAAAACATTTTTTATTCTCACAACTTTTTTCTCTCAAATGAGAAAAAAGATGTGTAAAAATAATAAAATATAGTTTATGAAATATTTTAATTATTTATATTATCATTTCAAATCAAATCAGTATTACCTTTTTTAAAAAATTTAGGTATGTGTCTAATACAAGAAACAGATTTCTATGGAAATATTTTATAATCATGTGTATTGACCTAGGTCAATTTTTGCCATTCAGCAAATGACAGGCTCTTTTGTAAATATTTGTAGTGTTTTGTACTTACAAGTAGGTTGGGTTTTTACCTCTCTTCCCCTAAAAATTTCCTGAAAGCATTACTCTCTGCTTTAGGCTCTTCAGTTGTTACCTTCTTGGAAAGATTCATTTGAAAACAGACAGAATAATATATTCCTACTGCACGACACAATAATGAGTCTGTAGACCTTGAACACTGTACAAATAGTCCTATATTGCCTTGTTTGTTAGATTCCCTTACCTTGTTCTATATGAATTTACATAATCAGTTACCTATTTCAGTCACTGTGCATTTTACCACTTGAAAAAATATTTGTAATATTTCTTTGGATTAGTTAATAAAGACTTTGATATAGATTTAACTTATGATATTTGATGTGCCAAGTAATGAATTCTTGAGTGTTGACTTCCAGTTAATATATATACCTAAGAGGTAGAATAATATTTTTGCATATTTATATACTACATGGCGTATCCTAATGTATTTAGTATAAATCTCAATACAAAGTATATAATGAGTGTCATTTTGTCATATAAAATGACTCTATTCTACTCTACTATTATTCAGGTCTCACATATGCTTTTCTTTCTTAAAAAAGTTCTTTAAAGAATGCTTAATATCTATCTGAGATGATGGATATTAACTAAACTTATTGTGGAATATATGTATGTCAAATCATTATGCTGTGCAACTTACATATATACAAATGCTGTATGTCAATTATGCCTTACTGAAACTGGGAAAAAATAATACTTCAGGCATTCTGAGACAAAATCAATATTCATTTATTAAATATTTCTTGAGCACCTACTATGTGCCAAGCACTATGCTAAGTCCCGAGAAAATAAAAACTAAGCACATTTAAGTTTTTATAGCTCAATAAGAAAGATGTTGTTGCCTGGCCAGGCAGTAGTACAGTGGATAGAACGTTGGAGTAGGATGCAGAGGACTCAGGTTCAAAATTCCAAGGTCACCGGCTTGAGCACGGGATAATCAGGCTTGAGTGTGGGCTCACCATCTTGAATGTGGGCTCACCATCTTGAGCACGGGCTCACTTGCTTGAGTGTAGGATCATAGACGTGACCCCATGGTTGCTGGCTTGAACAAGGGGTCACTTGCTCTGCTGTAGCTCTCCCCCCCAGGTCAAGGCACATATGAGAAAGCAATCAAAGAACAACTAATGAGCCACAACAAAGTGTTGATGCTTCTCATCTCTCTCTCTTCCTGTCTGCCTGTTCCTCTCTCTGTCTCTATCACACACACACACACACACACACACACACACACACACACACACACAAAGATGTTCTGAACAAACAAGCACCAATACTAAAGGATGATATTTGGTATGAAAAATAAAATAGAATGCTATGAGATACTTTAAAATATCATAAGCTATTTAGAAATAATATTTAGAAAAAAGCCTTTGGGAACAGGTAGAAATAATTCAACTTTTATAAATTAGAATTGCAAATACTGAGTTATAGTTAATTTCTTTCTCCTTTAATTTTTTTTTCATTAAAGATTAAGACAAAGAGCAGAAATACTTCTAACTGAAAAAAAGTTTTATATGCCATTGAATGTTTTGGCTGACTGAAACTATAAAGCAGTTTAACAACTGAATATTGCAAGAATTAAAAGCAGTTCTTTTGAGACAATAAGTCAATATATTACTTCTGTTTCCCTGAGGAAATCAACTTGCTACATGGACAACTCAAAACACAGTGACATTTTTCTGTAGTCACTGAGGAAAACAACCAAAACCAAAAGAACAGTTTAGGATTATAAATTGTTTTCTTTGAATTATTTCACTGTATCATATTTTATACATATTTAAGCAGAAAAAAACATCAGTAGACTTCAATTACAATCTGGAAAATAATTTTAAGGCAATTTCTGGTTGTGTGGAGTAAATTCTGACCATGTGGAGACCTGATTTATTTACCCACTTAATTTTATTAACCATTGATTTAAATTTCCTTTTGCTATTATTTAGTGCATTATCATTTTATTGCTCTTTACTGTAGTCTTAGAACTATTAAATTTCATGCTTCTATATAGAATTTATATATTATGTACTGTATACTTCATTTTAATGTTTTTGTATTTAGTTATTGAAATACAGTAGAAGAAATATGAAGTATAGTAATGAACAGAAAGTGGTTAGATGGTTTCTATTCATTTTACTTTTCCATAATATGATGAATAAATAAATAATAAAATTCTCAACAAAAGAAGCTACATTCAGGTTATTCTTAATGTCTTTAATTTAATTTTTTAAATTCATTTTTATACATTTTAATTTATTAGAGCTTCATAGAATCTAGCAAGCAATGTTGAAATGAGCAAAATGCACATATAGGAAAACCTAGCAATTCTATGCTGATTGATTCTGACTCCCTTCTTAACATTTTTCCTATTAACCAGTATTTTAAAATCTCACTGTAACAAGGATTCATTAAAAATTGTTAGAGATATTTAAATATTTACAATAACAACATGTATATACATGAACACAGACACATAAAGAACACGTGCATGTTCACACACACACCCACCCACTCAAACACATCATTGTTTGGTATCTTTCCCTGATATCTGAGATGACACCACTGCAATACTGACATCTCAGTCTTAATGTCTCTATATTTTGACTACTATGATCACTGAGCAAACTCAACAGCTCAAAAAACTTTCATAATTCCTTCATATATTTGGTTCTTTGATTTGCTAATAGTATGTATTGAGTGTCTGCCATGTACCAGATATTATTTCAGGGGTTAGTGTTCAAATAGTAAACAAATCAGGCATGGTGTCTTCCTTTGTGGATCTTACATTTTAGCAGATTTTTGATTTCACTGAATTAGAGATAGATAGACAGACAGACATATAAGTTCACATACACACACACACACACACACACACATTGATTGGTATTTGTTCTGTTGCCCGATTTTTTTCCTGTAACCACAGAATTGGTAATAAAAATCACTGAGCTGCAAATATAAACTACGAGTTTCCCCCGTATTCTAAAGAAAATATTCCCTCTGGCCACTGATATGGGTCCAGATTCCTCCTGTAAAACATTCTTGGATGCTACTAAACTATTTCTACCCTCTTTCCATTCAACACAAGAGGATTGGATATGAAAATTTTTTTTGTGGGGCCTTGTTCACAGTGCTAGTGAGAACATGAATAGTCTTTTGTCTTTTTTTGGTCTCTTTCTATATGCCAAGTGAAGGGGGAATTCCAAAAGGATATTTTAAGACTAGAAATGCTTTTTCAGTTTTTAAGATTTTATTCATTGATTTTGAGAGAGAGAGAGAGAGAGAGAGAGAGAGAGAGAGAGAGAGAGAGAAGAGGGAGAGAGAGAGAAAAACAGTGGAGAAGCAGGAAGCATTAATTCATAGTAGCGGCTTCTTGTATGTGTCTTGACCAGGCAACCCGAGGGATTCCAACCAGTGACCTGAGTTTTCCAGGTCTATGCTTTATCCTCTACACCACGACGGGTCAGGCAATGGTAGCATCGCTTTTCTTGAAAGAGATGTTTGATGAGATGAGCAGGTCCACGTGTTGTTCTCATTAGATACAAGGAGACAGATTTCTTTAAATTGCTTTGCAGTTTTTCCTTGAAATTTGAGAGCTCCAAGAACATAGAAATTGTGTCCATCTCTGATTTAGAGTTTCCTAAAAAAAGAGACCTGATAAGGTAACCATGCCAGTAGTGTGTGAAGAGACCATGTAATGAACTAATGCAAAAAAATGGTAGTGACTGGCACCCTTCATTCCAGTTTGTTCTGTTTTTTGTAGCAACAGAAGTAGGGGCCACAGTCTTTTTTGTGTGTGTGTGTGATTTGTGTTTTTTGTGTGTTTTTTTTTGGGGGGGGGTTTGTTGTTGTTTTATGGCTCTTCACAGAAGTATATTACATTCAGAAGTGACTCTGATGACTCCCTTGGGCAAATTGGTTGATAAGGAGTTAGGGTCTGATGGTGGGACTGAAGTTAAATTTGGCTACCTTTCTCTTCAAATACAGAGGATATAGGGTGAGGGGGAAAACTCTGCTTACATGGTATGATTTCATATGTGTAGAAATAATCACTTATCCCTTAAAATTTTTCATTCTGCTTAGTCACATTTTTGTTCAAGTGAAAGGAAGGGAAATAGACATACACCTACATGCACCTCAATCAGGATCTTCCCGCCAACTCCCATCTGGGGCCATGCTCACAACCAAATTACTTTTAGCACTTGAGGTAGAAACTCCACAGAACCATCCTAAGTTCCTGGAGGATGTGCTCGAATCAATCAAGCCATGGCTGTGAGAGGAGAAGAAAGAGTGATAAAGAAGAAGAGGAAGGGGGAGGTGTGTAGAAGCAGATGGTTGCTTCTCCTGTGTGCCTTGACCGGTAATCAAACCCAGGACTTCCATACGCCAGGTCAATAATCTACCGCTGAGCCAAACAGCCAACACCTGCTTATTCTCATTCAGAGTACTTTTGCCATTTAATCAACAAGTAATTATTTCATACTATGTCCCAGGCATTGTTCTAGGTGTTCGGGATATAACATTACACAGCATAGATATAGGGAGAAAGAGAGACTATAAACTGAGTCCACTATCAAAGTCAATGCTGCTACCAAAGGTATTGGACATTATACTGTCCAGTGTTTAGTACAAAGCAGAAACTGTATATATGTTATAATGAGGGTAAATTTATTGATCTCTATGATCATTTCCAGTTCTGATAATTTGTATTTACCATATTGTCTTCAATTCTGTCATCAGTTATATAGATCTCATTTATTGATAATTATCTTATTAATTGTAATGTTTTAAAATTTAAAATACATATTATATTCTCAATAATGCTAAGGTTTGTCATATAATTGCATATACTATCTCATTTAATCTTTATAGTAACACTACTAGGTAGATTTTATGGTCCCATTTTATAGATGGAATGTTTTACCCAATTAGTAGAGCTGGAATTTGAAGGCCAAGTGTTTCACTCAAAGTCCATGCTTTTTCTGTTAGATCACACTGACCCTCCAATATTGTTGGACTACATACTACAAAGTGTTAGAGCATCATATATTTTTTTTAATTTTATTTTTATTTTTTTATTTTTTTTTAATAAATTTTTATTAATGTTAATGGGATGACATTAATATTTCAAGGTACATATATTCAAAGAAAACATGTCTAGGTTATCTTGTCATTAAATTATGTTGCATACCCCTCACCCAGAGTCAGATTGTCCTCCGTCACCCTCTGTCTAGTTTTCTCTGTGCCCCTCCCCCTCCCCCTAACTCTCTCCCTCCCTCCCTCCTGCGTCCTCCCTCCCCCCACCCCTGGTAACCACCACTCTCTTGTCCATGTCTCTTAGTCTCGTTTTTATATTCCACCAATGTATGGAATCATGTAGTTCTTGTTTTTTTCTGATTTACTTATTTCACTCCGTATGATGTTATCAAGATCCCACCATTTAGAGCATCATATATTTAACATTCTTAATAATAACTTAATTTGTACATCACAACAGTTTTCAAAGTTTTTTGATATATATATATGTGTGTGTGTGTGTGTGTGTGTGTGTGTATATATATATGTATAAATCCTTCCTTGGCATAAAATTCATATATGTAATTTTATTTATACTCTGTAGATTCAGAAGGTACTCTTTACACTGATTTACAGGTTAAAAACTAAAACTAAAATTTAGTCAATAGTATTATAATAACTACTCATGGTGCCAGGTAGGTACTGGGAATATCATGGGGAACATTTTGTAAAGTATATGATTGTCTAACTGCTATGCTGTACACCAAAAACTAATATAAAATAAATTTTAACTTAATTTTAAACTTAATTGAAAAATATAATTTAAAAAGGAAACTGAAATTTATAAAATTAAAATAATGTAACTAATAAGTGGCAATGCTGACTCTCAAGCTTACAGTTTCCAATACACTACAATGTATTACTCTCCTCTCAATATAACATAGTGCTTCAGTGGTCCTTAAATGTTGTTCTTTCTTCCCAATATTTTTGCAATTCTATTTTAAAACTTAGCTCTCTAGAAAGTATTTCTTGGTAATACCACACAGCCTCAAATCATACGTTTTCTCCAAGTACATTCTCTATTTCTGTGTTGCAAGCAATAATAATGTTTAATATTTATTAAGAGCCTACTATCATATGATCTAGCAATTTCACTTCTGAGTATTTATCTGAAGTCAACAAAAACAGTAAGTAAAAAAGATATTTTCATGTTCATTGCTGGATTATTTCTTATATTAAACACATAAAAGCAACCTAAGTGTTCATCAATGGATCAATGAATAAAGAAAATGTGATATAAATATAGCTATACACAATGCAAGGAAATATTGCTATTTGTGTTGAATGAATTGATCTTGAGATAATTATGCTCAGTGAAATAAATCAAATGGAGAAAGACAAATACCATTTAAAAAAACCTAATTCATAAATATAGAGCCTAGATCTTTGTTGCCAGTGGGGGCACAGGTGGGAAAAATGGATGAAGGTGCTCAAAAGGTATGAACTTCAAGTTATAAAATAAATTAGTTTTAGGAATGTAATGTGCAACATGGTAACTATCATTAACAATTCACTATATGTTTGAAAATTGCAAAAAGATCTTAATTGTCATCATAAAAAATGTATCTATGTGTGGTGATGGATATGAACTTGACTTACTGTGGTAATCATTTTTTAAAAAACAGTTCTCTTATTTTTTTTATTCATTTTAGAGGAGAAAGAGAGAGAGAGAGAGAAGAGAGAAAGGGGGGAGGAGGAGCAGGAAGCATCAACTCTGATATGTGCCTTGACCAGACAAGTGCAGGGCTTTGAACCAAAATGATAATCACTTCCAATATAAACAAATAATTGAATCACATAAGTCAATTATATCTCAATTGAAAAATATCAGCCTAATCAGGCAGTGGCACAGTGGATAGAGCATTGGACTGAGACACAGAGGACACAGGTTCAAAACTCCGATGTCACTGGCTTGAGCGGGGGCTCACCAGTTTGAATGTGGGGTCACTGACTTGAGCGTGGGATCATAGACATGACCCCATGATGACTGGTTTGAGCCCAAAAGTTTCTGGCTTGAAGCTCAAGGTTGTTGGTTTGAGCCTAAGGTCGCTGGCTTGAGCAAGTGGACACTGCCTCTGCTGTAGCCACCTGGTCAAGGCACATATGAGAAAGTAATAAATGAACAAAAAACTACCACACCAATGGAATGGATGCTTCTGTATGTCCAGTAATTGCAGCCATCATGGCCATTCACATACAGGTTTTCATTGGATTCAGGCAGGTGGTAAAGAAACAGTGAAGCCAAAAAATGGTGGGCCATTCCTTTATTAAAGTCTCGCACTGGCCGACAAGCAAAAACACAGAGAAAATAGTTCCCTTTCACTCATTCAGAGGTACCAAAGCCCTGACACATTGTCCAGTTCCACAACCAGGGTAATCTTCTCCGGTTTCTCCTAGAATCAAAGCCCCCCACCCCCAGTCTTAACGGAGCTTGCAAAGCCCCTCACCTCTGGTTCCCTATCTGTACACCTTCTCTCTCTCTTCTTCTTTAGCACTCTGTATTCTCTCCTCTCTCACTCTGCAAACATGGCTTCTTTCTCAAGAAAACCTCTCTTCTAGCAGATATTAGCAAAACAATGGCCCTTCTCAAGCAGGAAGGTAATTAGCAATTTCACAGAACACATATAACTGGCTCTGTCCAGCACTCAATGCAAACGAGCAAACATAAAAATGATATTTTACAAACTTATTTGACCAACAGCTTCTGATCTCTCTCCCTTCCTGTCTGCCTGTTCCAATATGTTCCTCTCTATCTTTCTCTCTGTCTCTGTCACAAAAAAAAAGAAAAAAATTCAAAAGAGAACACCTGAAAACTTTGTTACAACACAGGTCACTGAATTCCCACTCACAGAAATTATGATACGATAGGTCTTGGATTGGGACCTAGAATTTGCATTTTGATCAAGTTCTCAGTTGATGCTAAAATGGTTATCCCAGGAACCACATTTTGAGAAACACTGTTCTTCAGAATTAATCTACTCCATGAATATTTGAAAACGTTTCTAAAAGCATCCAATTATTTCAATTTTTCATTATTTATGGGTTACTAAAGAAAAGAAAATGGCACTATATCATGATTATCTCTTGGTTACTTTGATTAGAGGTCTCAGGTCTCTACATCATAAATAATTACTAATAAAGATGAAACCTTAATAAATATTTTGCAGGGTTATATTAAACTGCAATGTAGTAGAAAAATTTCATTTTATTGTATTATTTATCAAACAGGTACTATTATACCCATTATACAGGTATAAAAACAAAGTTATACAACAATATTAAATAGAGCTGAGATTTATACAGAGGTCTGTCTGATACCAGAATATGAGATTTTTATTTATTTATTTATTATTATTATTATTATTATTAAATTTAATGCAGTGACATTGATAAATCAGGGTATATATGTTGAGAGAAAATATCTCCAGATTATTTTAATATTTGATTATGCTGTATACCCCTCACCCAAAGTCAAATTGTCTTCCGTCACCTTCTGTCTGGTTTTTTTGGTGCCCCTTCCCTTCCCCCACCCCCTCTCTCTTCTTCCTCACCCCATCCCCCCTCCTTCATTACCATCACATTCTTGTCCATGTCCCTGAGTTTCATTTTTATATCCCATCTATATATAGATTCATATAGTTCCTAGTTTTTTCTGATTTACTTATTTCACTCTGTATAATGTTATCAAGATCCATCCATGTTATTGTAAATGATCCAATGTCTTCATTTCTTATGGCTGAGTAGTATTCCATAGTATATGTGTACCAAAGCTATTAAATCCACTCATCCTCTGACGGACACTTGGGCTGTTTCCAGATCTTTGCTATTGTGAACAATGCTGCCACAAACATGGAGGTGCATTTCTCCTTTTGGAGCAGTTCTATGGTGTTCTTGAGGGATATTCCTAAAGTGGGATAGCTGGGTCAAAGGCAGTTCGATTTTCAATTTTTTGAGGAATCTCCATACTGTTTTCCACAGAGGCTGTACCAGTCTGCATTCCCACCAGCAGTGCAGGAGGGTTCCCTTTTCTCCACATCCTTGCCAGCACTTATTCTGTGTTGTTTTGTTGATGAGCGCCATTCTGGCTGGTGTGAGGTGATATCTCATTGTGGTTTTAATTTGCATTTCTCTAATGATTAGTGATGTTGAGCATTTTTTCATATGCCTGTTTGCCATCCGTATATCCTCTTTGGAGAAGTGTCTATTCATTTCTTTTTCCCATTTTTTGATTGGATTTTTTGTCTTTCTGGTGTTGAGATTTACAAGTCCTTTATAAATTTTGGTTATTAACCCCTTATCAGATGTATTGTCAAATATGTTCTCCCACTGTGTAGTTTATCTTTTTATTCTGTTCTTATTGTCTTTAGCTGTGCAAAGCTTTTTAGTTTGATATAGTCCCATTTGTTTATCCCTTCTTTTATTTCACTTCCCCGTGGAGATAAATCAGCAAATATATTGCTCCAAGAGCTGTCAGAGAGCTTACTGCCTATGTTTTCTTCTAAGATGCTTATGGTTTCACAGCTTACATTTAAGTCTTTTATCCATTTTGAGTTTATTTTTGTGAGTGGTGTAAGTAGGTAGTCTAGTTTCATTTTTTTGCAGGTAGCTGTCCAATTTTCCCAATATCATTTGTTGAAGAGGTTGTCTTTACTCCAATGTATGCTCTTACCTCCTTTGTCAAATATCAGTTGTCCAAAGAGCTGTGGGTTTATTTCTGGGTTTTCTGTTCTTTTCCATTGATCTATGTGCCTGTTCTTATGCCAGGACCAGGCTGTTTTGAGTACAATAGCCATGTAGTATAATTTGATATCAGGAAGTGTGATACCTCCCACTTTATTCTTCTTTTTTAAGATTGCTGAGGTTACTCGTGTTCTTTTTTGGTTCCATATAAATTTTTGGAATATGTGATCTATATCTTTGAAGTATGTCATTAGTATTTTAATTGGTATTGCATTGAATTTATAGATTGCTTTGGGTAATATAGACATTTTAATGATGTTTATTCTTCGTAACCATGAGCATGGTATATGCTTTCATTTGTTTGTATCTTCCTTGATTTCTTTTATCAATGTTTTATAATTTTCTGAGTACAAGTCTTTAGTTTCCTTGGTTAAATTTACTCCTAGGTACTTTATTTTTCTGGTTGTAATAGGGAAGGGGATTGTATCTGTAATTTCTCTTTCTGACTGTTCATTGTTGGCATATAAAAATACCTCTGATTTCTGAGTATTAATTTTATATCCTGCCACTTTCCTGAATTCATTTATCAGGTCCAGTAGTTTTTTGACTGCGACTTTAGGGTTTTCTACATACAATATCATATCATCTGCATTTAATGATAGTTTTACTTCTTCTTTTCCAATTTGAATGCCTTTTATTTCTTCTTCTTGTCTGATTGCTGTGGCTAGGACTTCCAGAACTATGTTGAATAAGAGTGGTGAAAGGGGGCACCCCTGCCTTGTTCCTGATCTTAAGAGGATTGCTTTTAAATTTTGCCCATTGAGTATGATGTTGGCTGTGGATTTGTCATAGATAGCTTTTATCATGTTGAGGCATGTTCCCGGTATTCCCACTTTGCTGAGAGTTTTGATCATGAACAGGTGTTGGATTTTATCAAATGCTTTTTCTGCATCTATTGAAATTATCATGTGGTTTATCTCCTTCCTTTTGTTTATGTGATAAATCACATTGATTGATTTGCAAATATTGTACCAGCCTTGCCTCCCCAGAATAAATCCCACTTGATCATGGTATGATTTTTTTCCATAAATTGATGGATCCCATTTACTAATATTTTGTTCAGGATTTTAGCATCTATATTTCTCAGGGACAATGGCCTATAATTTTCTTTCTTTGTGTTGTCTTTGCCTGGTTTTGGAATCAGAATTATGCTCGCCTCATAAAAGGAGCTTGGAAGTCTTCCTTCCTCTTGAATTTTTTGAAATAGCTTTAGAAGGATAGGAGTTAGTTCTTCTTTGAATATTTGATAGAATTCACTTGTGAAGTCATCAGGCTTCGGACTTTTCTTTTTTGGGAGTTTTTTGATAACTGTTTCGATCTCATTTCGTGTAATCAGTCTGTTTAGGTTTTCTGATTCTTCCAGATTGATTTTTGGAAGTTTGTATGTTTCAGGAATTTGTCCATTTCATCTATGTTGTCTAGTTTTTTGGCATACAGTTCTTCATAGTATTTTCATACAATAGTTTGTATTTCTGTTGTGTCAGTTGTTATTTCTCCACTCTCATTTCTAATTTTATTTATTTGAGTCCTCTCTCTTTTTTTCTTGGTGAGTCTAGTTAAAGGTTCATCGATTTTGATTACGTTTTCAAAGAACCAGCTCCTAGTTTCATTGATCCTCTGTATTATTTCTTTAGCCTCTATGTCATTTATTTCTGCTCTGATCTTTATTATTTCCTTCCTTCTACTGCATCTGGGCTTTACTTGCTGTTCTTTTTCTAGTTCTTTTAGGTGCAGGGTTAAGTTATTTATTTGAGCTTTTTCTTGTTTCTTAAGATGTGCCTGTAGTGCTATGAACTTCCCTCTCAGTACTGCTTTTGCTGTGTCCCATAAATTTTGAGTTGTTGTATGCTCATAATCATTTGTTTCTAGGAATTTTTTTTATTTCTTCTTTGTTTTTTTTTATATCTATCTTTTTATTTTTATTTATTTTTTTATCTAGACAATTAATTTTAACAGGGTGACATTGATTAATTAGGGTACATAGATTCAAAGAAAACATCTCCAAGTCATTTCGACATTTGATTATGTTGTATACCAATCACCCAGTCAAATTGTCTTCTATCACCTTCTATTTGGTTTTCTTTGTGCCGTTCCCCTACCCCCACCCACTCCCATTCTTCCCTTCCCCTCCCCTTGGTAACCACCACACTCTTGTCCATGTCCATGAGTCTCATTTTTGTGTCCCACCTATGTATGGAATCATATAGTTCTTAGTTTTTTCAGATTTACTTATTTCACTCAGTATAATGTTATCAAGGTCCATCCATGTTGTTGTAAATGATCCTGTCATCATTTTTTTTTACACCAACATGACAAATCACACAATTTCAACAATTACTAAGGTACATTTCATCAGTCCCTGAGCACTTTGCCAAAAGCGTAATATGTCCTCGGCCTTCTTTTTAGCCATGGGAAAAAATTCCCAGCAGGGGAATGCTTCCAGCAAAGCAGCCCCCCACCCCCATCAGGGTATTTCACATTGTCCAAAATCCATATGTCCATTCAACAAAAGAGCCAGTTCTTATTCCGGTCATAGTCTAAAAAATTGGTTCATGCATATGGGGCATCAGCCACCCCCCTCATTCCTGCCATCCTGGCAGGTCTGATACTGTCCTAAAAAGGAGCACATGGCAATGGCAGTCAGCATTTTCATCTCTGTTCCAGAGAGCATAATGGCGCCCACCGCTATGTCCCAAAATCAAAGACCTAGCAGGAACATAGTAAGTATTACTTTCTACTGGCCTTTCACCTTCTGGAGACTGCGGATCACCACTCCAGCCTGATTCTCCTCATCCTCCAAAGAGGAACTAAAAACACCAGCTCCCGCTGCTGTTTGAGCCCTGGGCTGCCACGGTCTTCTGCTTTGCAAAACTTTTGGTTCTGGACCCAGCCTCAACCATGGAATCATACTGCTGTTTATTTCTTCTTTGATCTCATTCTTAATCTGTTTGTTATTTAATAACCTGCTATTTAGTTTCCATGTGTTTGAGAGTTTTTGAGCTTTTCTGTTGTGGTTCATTTCTGGTTTTATGCCATTGTGATCAGAGAGAGTGCTTGATATGATTTCAATCTTCTTAAATTTGTTGAGATCACTTTTGTGCCCTAACATGTGGTCTATCCTAGAGAATGTACCATGAGCACTTGAAAAGAATGTATATTCTGCTGCTTTAGCGTGAAAGGTTCTGAAGATATCTATTAAATCAAGTTGATCTAGTGTGTCCTTTAAGTCTGCTGTTTCTTTGTTAATTTTCTTTCTTGAGGATCTATCTAGTGATGTTAGTGGGGTATTGATATCCCCTACTATTATAGTATTGCGGTTGATCTTGCCCTTTATATCCATCAAAGTCTGCTTTATATATTTAGGAGCTCCTGTATTTGGTGCATAGATATTTATAATAATTATATCTTTATTGGATTACTCCTTTTATCATTATGTAGTAGCCTTCTTTATCTCTTACTATATCCGTTGTTTTAAAGTCCATTTTGTCTGATATAAGTATTTCTAGCCCAACTTTTTTTTCATTTCCATTTGCATGAGTTGTTTTTTTTCCATCCTTTTACCTTCAATTTATGTGCATCTTTTGTTTTAAGGTGTGTCTCTTGTAGACAATATATGTATGGGTCCTGTTTTCTTATCCATGCAGCTACCTTATGTCTTTTGATTGGATCATTTAATCCATTTACATTTAAGGTTATTATTGATATGTAGTTGTTTATTGCCATTTTATTCTTTAAAGCTGTATTCCTTTTTTGCTATATTCTTTTCCCACATTTTTCTGTTTACACTGTGCCCCTTAACATTTCCTGCAGCATTGGTTTGGTTGTAATGAATTCCTTGGGTTTCTTTTTTGTCTGGGAAGTTTTTTTTTCTCCTTCAATTTTAAATGATAGCCTTGCTGGATAAAGTAATCTTGGTTGTAGGTTCTTGTTCTGCATTACTTTGAATATTTCTTGTCATTCCATTCTGGCCTCAAGTGTTTCTGTTGAGAAGTCAGATGTCATCCTTATGGGGGCTTCATTGTAGATGATAGCTTTTTTTTCTCTTACAGTTTTTAATATTTTCTCTTTATTACTTAGCTTTGTTATTTTAATTATGATGTGTCTTGGTGTAGGTTTCTTTGGGTTTCTCTTTAATGGAGTTCTCTGTGCTTCTTGAACTTGTGAGAGTTTCTCCTGTGTTAATTTAGGGAAATTTTCAGCTATGATATGATTGAACAAGGTCTCTATCCCTTGTTCTTTCTCTTCTTCTTCAGGAACCCCTATGATGCAGATGTTATTTCTCTTCATGTTGTCACAGAGCTCTCTAAGAGTTTCCTCAGACTTTTTGAGTCTCTTTTCTTTTTTCTTCTCTACTTTTTTTCTTCATTCAAGTAGTCCTCCAACTCGCTGATTCGATCCTCAGCTCTATCCATCTTGTTTTTAATTCCTTTCATTGTGGTCTTCATTTCTGATATTGTATTTGTCATCTCCAACTGATTCATTTTTAATATTTCAATATCCTTTCTTATATTTGCTAATTCTTTATTTAGGTGTTCGTGATGATCATCTGTTGTTGTTCTAAGATCCCTAAGCATCCTTACAATCATTAGTTTGAATTCTGCATCCAGAAATTTGGTTATTTCCATATCACTCAGTATATCTCCTGAAGGTTTCTCTTGTGGTTTCATTTGGATTGCACTTCTTTGTCTTCTCATCATCTGTGTGTTTGGGTGTTTTATTTGTAGAGCTGGTTGAATCTAGGTTTGGTGTTGTCTGCCTCCAGTTTTCAAGTGTGTTATTTCTAGGTGTTCTTGGGTTGGCATCAGCTATTATTTTCAATCCACTTTCAGATTTGGGCCGCTTTGAAATTTTGATTTGGTTTTTTTTTTCTTAACAGGTGATAGTCTTGTTACTGATCTCAGCAGGGGGCTTCCTTGAAACTGTATCCAGGAATGCAGTGGGTGTAATCTGAGACTCTGAAGTCCTCTTCTACCAGTTAATCTCTCTGGGGGCAGGTTGCTTTCACAGCTTCAGTAGGGGGAGGTGTATCTCAGATCTCCATGGAGACCTGAGTTACTGCCCCTCCTCCTCACTTCTTGTTTTCAGCTGTGTCTTGTTCCTCTGATTGGAACTGGAGAGATGTCTGGAGATCTGTGATCTGGAAGCAATTCAGTCTTTTGTTTTGTGGAAGGATCAGTCCCTCCCCCAGCTATAGCCGCCTCTAGCACTGGATGAGTCAGCTTTTTAGGTCTTCCCCTGTATTCCTCTGCCCCTCACCATCTGTCCCCCTCTCTCCCCTTTCCTCTTGGGAGACAAGCTGGTCCTTTCAACACACTTTGCTCCCTGGTCACCAGGCAAGTGGCTGTGAGCAGTATTTTCTGCTCTTTTCCCTGGAGTGAGAGCCCCTCCAGGCTCTCAGCTCCACCCTGCCCTCCATTCCTGTAAGCAGGGGGGATTCAGGCACTCTCTACCAGGTTTGTTGTGGCTTCTTCTTTGCTCCTTGGTTTTTGAGAGCTGTTCTTGTAGTCCAGAGTTGGTTGTTCAAAACTGATTGCTCCTAAATTGATTTCTATTCCAGTTTGGTGGTGAGAGCTGGGAGTCTGTGCATCTGCCTACTCCGCTGCCATTTTCAGGTCCTTTAAGAGAGGCCATATTTCAGAATATGAGTTTTAACTCTCTTCCATACATTTCTTTTGAGAAAATAAATTTTTAGACAATAGAGATGCATTATTCTGGCATTTGTCATATAATTTATTTGAAAATAGAATATTAATCGATAATATATTTCCTGAAGTTAAAAAAAAATCCTAGTGTGTGCCAGATATTGCTCTAGGCACTACACATGCACTAATTTACTTGGAGCTCACATAAACATTTTCACATAGATTCCATTGCAGTTTCAGTTTTATAGATGGGAACTAAGGTACTGAAAAGTTTTGAATTACCTAATCTTCAAGAAGTAGTAAGTAGAAAAGCTGGGCTATAAATGAAGCCAACCTGGCTGCAGAGAACCTACATCCCTGCTTATTTTACTCTACACTCTATGAATAATTTTCCTTCGCTACTGATTAAATACTTTTTGGTCAGGGTTATTCAGTATTTTTCCATATCTCTTAATTTGTCAAGCTCTAACTCAAGTTTTTTGTGCTATTATGTAAGTAGTAGCATTAGCATTTTACATATGGAGGAAGTTTAGCAAATAATTTGAAAGTGAATGGTGGCTCCTTGAGCACAGAAATGATAATTTAGCAATCTTTTCCAGAGCAGATAAAAGGTTTGAATAAGTTTTCTTTTTCTTTTCCTTTGAATTCCACATAGCAGTGAATATTTGATGTTAATAAAATGAACTATAGAAATTATTTCTGAAAGTACAATGTTTGATATTAATGTGAATGCAAAATACATCATGGTTTTTTTTTTTTTTTTGCATGCAATTTGTTTTCCCTGACTGATGTTGCAATTTTTTCTAGAAATGAGAACAGCTTTGCACTGATCAGCCATAACCTTTCCATCCGGCATGTCTATTAATTGACCTTGCTATTTTAGTGTTCTAGTAACCTAAGCTAAATAGCCACTAAAGTTTGGGAAATGATATTAGTCTATGTCCTTTGCTTACTCTGCTACTTCTCCTTTCTTCCCCATCAAACCTGGTGTTGCCTGAAAAATTAAATATCAAGGTGACATTCAGTTTTTAGTTAGTCATTGGACTTCTGAAAATGGTCACAGTGGAATAAAAACTAGAAAGAATAGAAATTAGAATGACAATCCATAAGGCACAACAAAAATTATAATCTAGTCACCTTCTCCAACATTCTACATTAATGATTACCATTTCAGGGTTTAAAATATGAATTCTTTAATGTTTCAAGCCGCCTCTATTTAACTACATTCCAATTCAATCTTAGATTAAAAAAGAAAGTTAGAGTGCCAGCTCTTATTTTCTCTCCCTACATTCCAGAATGCCAAATTTCCTAACTCATATACTGTAGTTACAATATTTTCATTTGCCTGTTTGTTGAGGTCTTATTACCTCTTGCTCTCTTGAAATTAATGTCATCTACAAGATTACTTAGCTACATTTTGTTCTCTGTTTACTGTAAAAATTCAACTGATAGAACTAGAAATTATGCCAATATAAAAAAATATCTGAACATTTACTTAATCATTTGATGAGTCAATTTGACACTATAGAAATATTAATTAGCTATTCCAAAAAAGGTGCTTGTTTGTCTGTGTGCATATGTGTGTGCTTATATATTGTACTTGTGTGTGTGTGTGCATGCATGCTTTGTGCACACACCTATCCAGCAACCAGAGGGTACTAATATATAGCCTGTGTTTCACATGTATGCCAAGAAGAAGAGGGATCTTCTTTCCAAACCCAAAAGTTGCATCTGGTCACCCAACCATGTGCCTGAGGGCTCACCTTTTTTTCTGATTCAACTGTTAATAAAGGGTGGCATTTCAAAAATTTCACAGAAACCCAACTATTGTTAATGCCATTGTGAATATTAACTTTTAAATATTTGAACTATTTATTAATAGTAAAAGACAGGAAAATAAAATTGATATGTATATATAAATATTAACATCCAGTTCAGAGACTTTACTAAATTCATATTATTTTTATTGTAATAAAATATGCATAAATTAAACTCACCATTTTAACAATGTATAATTCAGTGTTTTTCATTATATTCACAAAGTTGTACAACCATCAACACTATCTAGCTCCAGAACATTTTCATCCATCAAAAAAGAAGTCCTGTACCTATTAGAGTTCCCCTCAGTATACCTCAGTAACTACTAATCTGCTTTCACTCTCTATTAATTTGCCAATTATAAAGATCTGATGGCTACAATTTTGAGGCTACAATATGATGTAGCCTTTCCTGTCTGGCTTTATTCACTTAGCACAAAATTTGAAAGAGTCATTCATGTCATAACATAAATTATTATTTCATTTCATTTTATCACAGAATATTATTCCATTTGTGGATACAACATTCTGTTTATCCATTCATTAGTTGATTGATGCTAGGGTTGTTTTCACTTTTTTTAGTAATTTTTTTACAGGGACAGAGAGAGAGTCAGGGACAGACAGACAGGAACAGAGAGAGATGAGAAGCATCAATCATCAGTTTTTTGTTGCAACACCGTAGTTGTTCATTGATTGCTTTCTCGTAAGTGCCTTGACTGCAGGCCTTCAGCGGACTGAGTAACCTGTTGCTTGAGCCAGCGAACTCGGGTCCAAGCTGGTGAGCTTTTTTGCTCAAGCCAGATGAGCCCAAGCTCAAGCTGGCGACCTCGGGGTCTCAAATCTGGGTCTTCCGCATCCCAGTCCGATGTGCTATCCACTGCGCCACCACCTGGTCAAGCTGTTTCACTTTTTGAATGTTGTAGATAATGTTACAATGAACATTCATATTAATATTTTTCTTGGATTTATATTTTCATATTTCATTAATATATGCCCAAGAACTGAAATTACTGGGTCATACAGTAACTCTAACTTCGTGAACAACTACAAACTCTTTTGCAAAGTATCTGTAGCATTTTACATATCCACTAGCAATGTATAAGAGCAGCAATTTCTCTACATCCCTGTCAGCACTGGTTATTTTCAGAATTTTTTATGTATAGACACTGTAGTGGATAGGAAGAGGTATTTAAAAAATAATTTAAAATATTTTATTCATTGATTTTACAGAGAGAGAAGGGGGAGCAAGAAGTATCAACTCATAGTTGCTTCACTATAGCTGTTCATTGATTCCTTTTTATATGTGCTTTGACTGGGCAAACTCAGGGTTTCAGATTTGCAACCTCAGTATTTCAGGTTGAGGCTTTATATATACACTGCCTTACCACAAGGCAGGTGATATGTTATCTTACTGAGAGTTAGCTCTATATTTGTTCTGTGACTGATGATGTTGAACATCTTTTCATATTTTTTATGATCGTTTGTACATCTTCTTTGGATAAATGGCTACTGAACTCATTTGTCTATCCTTTTAAAATTGGAGGTGCCCCAAAGAAGGCACGCTGGACCAAGTCTTGAGTTCATATATGACCTCAGAATTTATCCTGTCACCCAGAATCCTATGTTATTATTTTTTTTCTTAAATAGAAAATCAATTTACCATCTGTCTTTCATTTCAGATCAGATGAAGTTTTTAATCTCCTTCTCACAGTGAGAAGCCACCCATCTAAATACTGTTTATGTGGATCCTTATGGGATGGGAAATTATTTTTGTAAAGTAATGAGACATTCCATTTCCCTCAAGTGCTATAATAGTTTTCAGCCCTTACACTTTCTTATATTCACAACGGGTAGTGATAACAATTCTCTTCTCAGTGGTTATAGTTCTAACTTTTCTTTGTTATATCTGGGAGTATAATCTTATTTCTTCTAACTGGCCAATTCCTTTCCTCTTGTATTGTCTTTTCTGTAGGGGCATTAACTACTGTGGATATGTGTGAATGTTTGTTTTACAATCTCTCTCCTGGAGACTATTCTTATCTAAATCTTGATTTGAGATTCAAATAATGACTCAGATCCTCCATCCTAGTAAGGATATCTATGTCATAGCTGAGGTTTATATGCATATTTATAATTTAGAGGAAGCTATGTAACATTATGTGTTTAGGTCCTCTGAGAAACACACTTCAAAATGCAATTAAATGTAAAACAAAATTATTGGGTATTGTGAAGGATAAATGAGGAAGTAGCAGGGTTAAACAAAGAGGCTACAGACTGTGAAACAGGTAATCAGAAAGAGGTTTAGACTGTGAAACTTAAAATGGAGAGTGGAAGATAGGAGGATTTTATAGGAAAAATTTCAGAGAGCAGTGGAGGTATAAGAAAAATTTTTCCAGATTTATTAAGAGTCTAGAAACTTAATTGCCCATTAATGGAATCCCATGTCCTACAGAAATAAAATCACTGTGATGTTTAGTTATCTCCATGAATAGTACAGGGAAAATGAGGTCTTGGCACTAACATGGTGGTGAATCCAGACAAATAGCAGCTGGGGCTATCACTCAACTATGCTTCCCACAGTTGGATATCTATCTGGTGCTTATACATGGCTGCCAAATCATGCACACATAAATTTATATCTCTTGCAGTCATTTGTTTCTTTAAAACATTAACATTTATTGCCTGACCTGTGGTGGCACAGTGGATGAGGCGTCGACCTGGAATGCTGAGGTTGCTGATTTAAAACCTGGGCTTACATGATCAAGGCACATATGGGAGTTGAAGCTTCCTGCTCCTCCCCCCTTCTCTCTCTCTCTCTCTCCTCTAAAATGAATAAATAAATAAAAATAAAAATAAAAAAGTTAGCATTTATTAAACAGATTAAATGTTGTTAAATGCAACAAAAATTCTAATAGCAACTATAAATTACAGAAAAAAAACCCAAAATTATGTCTACAATAATTAAAGTAAGTTGGGTTTACATGATCATAAAACAAATGTTAACATGATTTTTAAAAAAGCCACTTAAAAACCTTCATGTCTACAAGAAAATAAAATTACCACTGTCTCATAATTATATTCTAAGGTTATAAAGGTTGGTTTTCAAATAAAATAGTACATATAAATATAAATTTATACATTTAACTATTTAAGGATTAAAGAGGCAAATATTAACAGTATGTCTATATCTGCAGTGAAATGAACTGGTTTCACCAGACAGCAGAAATAGCAACAAAAGAAAAATTAATTAAATTATTTTTAATCAAAATTAATTTTTTGTACTTCAATGAGCACCATCAAGAAAATGAAAACACAACTCCCAGAATGCAAGATAATATTTGTAAATCATAGCTCTCATAAGGGACTTGTATCTAGAATATATAAAGAACTCTCACAATTCAATAATAAAAGACAAGCAAATTTAAAAATGGGAAGGGATCTGAATGGATATTTTTGTATCGAAGATATATATGAACTTGGACATCATTATGCTAAGTGAAATTAGCTAGTCAGAGAAAGACAAATACCATATTGTAAAGCCAGTAGCCGTGGCCACCATTACAGCTGCTTGGCCCATGAAGGTTTACATTTGATTCGAACAGACGGTAATGAAACAATGGAGCCAAGAACTGGTGGGCCATTAGCTTTAATCCTAGCTTGCACCTGGCAGACGAGAAATACACATAGTGGGAAAACACTTCCCTCTCCATTCAGGGCTCCCAAAGCCACTGACTTACCCGAGTTTCCTAGAATCAAAGGTTTCTACCTCACCCAGCCTTATTCACCTCTGTTCCTCATATCCTTCTCTCTGCACAAACTCTACACAAACTGGCTTCTCCTTCAGCACTCCACCGTCTTGGCTGCTTCTCTTCTCCTCCACGTGGCCTTTCTCTGCTCTCCTCCAGCATGGGCTCCTCTGCCCCATTTTATAGAGTAGAAATCAAAACTTTTAATCCAATATACAAACAAGGAAGTCTCTGATACAAAGTCACTTATCTGAGGCATAATGGAATTCCTCAGGAAAATGCACCACCCCCTATTATGCAACATTCAAGGGTGTGGGGAAAAGCTTAGTCTTAAAACTAAGCCTTATGCTATAATGACCCGGTCTGCTTACAGCTTGTCTTCCACACACAATGTAAACTATAAGCGAGCAAACATATATATCATATTTACCAACTTATTTGACCAACACATATGAACTAACCTATATGTGGAATCTAATGAACAAAATAAACTGACAGACAAAATAGAAATTGAAGCATGGATACATAGAACAGACAGATAGCTGTCAGGGGGAAGAAAGGTTGGATGGTTGGAGAGTCGGATGAAAGAAGGCAAAGGGATTAAGCAAATATATATATCACATAGACAACAGTGTGGTGACTTCCAGAGGGAAAAGAAGATAAAGGATATGTGGATCTGGGTAAAGGGGAGAAAATGGGGATGAAAAGGGACTTTGCTTGGGGTGATGGACACACAATGTAATGTGTAAATTATGCTGTTTTTGAGTTGTACACTTGAAACGTGTATGGTTTTGTGAATCAATGTCACCTCAACAAATTCAATTTATATATATATATATATATATATATATATATATATATATATATGGCCAATAAGCATATGAAAAGTTGCCTAGCATCATTAATCATCAGGGAAATGTAAATTAAAACCAAAATGAGATACTAATTCGCACCCACTATGATGGCTATAATAAAAAAAACAACACATAGAAAAAATAAGTAGTGGGGAGATATGGAGTATAGCAGTTGGAACACAAATGCTGCTAATAGTAATATAAATGGATACAATTACTGTGGAACAGTCTGGAAGTTCTTTACATTATTAAATATGCAGTTATCCTATGACACAAAAATTACCAACTCCCAAGAGGAATGAAAATGAAAACATGTTTATAGAAAAGTTGTACACAAATGATTATAGCAGCATTATTCATAATAGACAAAAGTCAAAAAAAGATCAATTACAGTTGGTTAATGAAAGGATAAATAAAATTTTGTAAAATCCATACAATGGAATATTATAATAGTTAGCCTTTACAAGGAATGAAGTAGTGATACGTACTAAGTGTTGATAAACTTTGAAAACTCTCCACTAAGTAAAAGATGCAAACAACAAAAGACTGCTTATTGAAATGTCCAGAGTAGACAATTCTAAAGAGAAAGAAAGTAGATAAGTTATTGCCTAAGGATGTAGGGATATGGAAATAGGATATGATGGCTGTAGAGTAAAATGAAAATATTGTGTAAATGATTTTAGTGACAATTTCACAACTCTGTGAATATACTAAAAACCACTGAATTGTACATGTTAAATGGGTGACTTCTATGCTATATGTTTTATGCTTAATAAAGCTCTCACAGAAAAGACAGTGACAATAACATACTGACTTGTAATTACAGATGATTCTATAATCCACTATAAATATTCAATAAAATATGCAGATGTTAGTAGCATGCTTATTAATCTGTATAATATAATCTTTTATTTAACTGTGGTGAGGTGAGTTCAAATGATTACTAAGTGTAATGTGTCCATATGTACATTTCAACTCTGAAATAGAATTACATATTAAAAAGCCACTAGCAATTTTAAACAGGTTTTAATAAGCTTGATGTTCAGCAATTATCCTAGAAAAGCAATATATGTTATCAAAGTGAAAAAAATTCTCAGTTTTATGCAGAAAGTAGAAATCCTCAGTTTTATGCAGAAAGTAGAAATCTTTTAATAAAATGAAACATCAAAAGTCATTATAGTAATTAAAACCTTTACACTAGAGTGCATAAAATTAAAACCATGTTTAAATGAGAACATTTATTTCTGTGATGAAAACAGATACCAAAATGAAATTAAAAGTATGTTTTTATCAAAGTCAAGGTTCTATTTTCTATTTTCTCTTTCAATATTCTATTTTTTATATTCAGGAGCAGAAAATTTTTGACCTTTCAAAAATGTGATATTGCTTAAGTTCAGTTTTATTAAGAACCAGAGAGAAAATCAAATGATCTCAAAACAAAGAGTTTATGGAATATGGAGACTAATCCTAAAAATTTGTGAAGAAAGCAATGTAGCTATGACATAGATTGTGGCTTTCATTCTTTTTTCTTTTCTCTATTCCCTCTTATTGAACATTCAAATTTATTCTCTTTTGCTTAGCATTCATATTCTCTATTGTCTATTTTTAAATTGTTTCTTCATAATTTTGCCTTTCACATAGCTTTAATTTGCACACTCTCAACTTCAGACCCCCAGGTAGGTAATCATTACAATCTTATGATGTCACATAAATACTTTACTGGTGAATCTGTTTAGATAGAGTCATATTTGTTTTCATGTTTTAACCAGATTGTATCACAGGTTGTTAGCAAGTCTATGGGTTGACTACATTTTGGCTACTGCCCAAAATCATTCTACCCAATCTATTAAATTGTGACAAGGTTAAACAATATAAAGGTACCTCAGCAGTAGGTGATATAAAGCAGCTTATAAAGGTTTGCAGGTAGGACAGATAACTTCTCTTGCCTGATCAGTTGAGTACAATTTTAAGTAAATATTGTACTTCCAATTCTGGTATACCCTATTGGTATGCTCCTATAGAAATGTATCATTCAGAAATGTTCAAAATACATGTACAGAAACCTTTATTTTTAATTAATTATTTATTGTATTTTTCCGAAGTCAGAAGCAGGGGGAGACAGATAGACAGACTCCCTCATACACCTGACTGGGATCCACCTGGCATGGAATGATGTTCAGCCCATCTGGGGCATTGCTCTGTTGCAACTGGAGACAATCTAGTACCTGAGGTGGAGGCTGTGCAGACATCCTCAATGCCTGAGCCAACTTTGCTCTAATGGAGCCTTGGCTACGGGAGGGGAAAAGAGAGAGAAAGAGAAAGGAAAGGGAGAAGGGTGGAGAAGCAGATGGGTGCTTCTCTTGTGTGTCCTGGCTGGGAATCAAACCTGGGACTTCCACATGCCAGGCCGATGCTCTATCACTGAACTAACTGGCCAGGGCAAAGTCTTTACTTTTTATGTATTTTTAATTTTTTTTTTAAGAGAGACCGAGAGAGTCAGAAAGAGGCACAGATAGGGACAGACAGACGGGAAGGGAGAGATGAGAAGCATCAATTCTTTGTTGTGGCATCTTAGTTGTTCGCTGATTGCTTGTGTATTGATTGCTTCCTCATTTGTGCCTTGGTTGGGGGCTATAGTAGAGTGAGTGACCCCTTGCTCAAGCCAGAAACTTTGGGTTCAAGCCAGCAACCTTGGACTTCAAGCCAGCAACCTTCAGGCTCAAACCAGTGAAAATGAGGTTATGTGTATGATCCTACACTCAAGTCAGCAAACCTGCACTCAAGCTTGTGAGCCTATGTGTAAGCCAAATGAGCTCGTGCTCACGCTGGTGATCTCAGGGTTTCAAACCTGGGTCCTCTGTGTCCCAGTCAACACTGTCTACTGCACCACTGCCTGGTAGGGCATGGAAAGAAGCCTTTAAATAAAAAGTTTTTAAGGATATATTGTATGTAGTAAATACATAGACATTTTAGGTTTTTTTTTTTTTTTTTTTTTTTTTTTTTTTTTTTTTCTGAAGCTGGAAACGGGGAGAGACAGTCAGACAGACTCCCGCATGCGCCTGACCGGGATCCACCCGGCACGCCCACCAGGGGACAACGTTCTGCCCACCAGGGGGCGATGCTCTGCCCCTCCAGGGCGTCGCTCTGTTGCGACCAGAGCCACTCTAGCGCCTGGGGCAGAGGCCAAGGAGCCATCCCCAGCGCCCGGGCCATCTTTGCTCCAATGGAGCCCCCGCTGCGGGAGGGGAAGAGAGAGACAGAGAGGAAGGAGACGGGGAGGGGTGGAGAAACAGATGGGCGCTTCTCCTGTGTGCCCTGGATGGGAATCAAACCCAGGACTTCTGCACGCCAGGCTGGCGCTCTACCACTGAGCCAACGGGCCAGGGCGTTCTTTTTAATTTTGAAAGGTTAATCAGGTTGAATATTTTTTTTTCTGACTAAGAAAGTGTTCAATGTTGTAAGTTGCTCTTTAATTATAAAGATTTTTTCATTTGTTGTATATTTTTGGCTATTGATACAGAATAAACTTTCCACCACAATTTTTTTTAAGCGAGGAAGAGAGAAAGACGGGAAGGGAGAGAGATGAGAAGCATCAACTAGTGGTTGCGTCATTTTAGTTATTCATTGTTTGCTTTCTCATATGTGCCTTGACTGAGGAGGTCATGCTGACCAGTGATCCCCTGCTCTAACCAGTGATGTTGGGCTCAAGATAGTGACATTTGGCTTCAAGCCAGCAACCTTTGGGCTCAAGCAAGCAACCATGGAATCATGTAAATGATCTCACACTCAAGCCATTGAGCTCACACTCATGAGCACCTACAACCTTGAGTATTTGAACATGGGATCTCAGTGTTTCAGGTCGCCATTCTAACCACTGTAGCAGCCCGGTAAGACTTCAACCACTATTATGTTTCAAGGCTAAATGTCATTTATATAGAGTGGTATAATTCAATTTTGCCAATGATGTATACATTTGTAAACTTATTTGTGCTACATATTAATTTTAATCCATTTTCATATGATAGTCGACATGAACACTGAGTTATCAAGGTTGTAAGTTATAGAATCATATGAAAGCCTAGTAAGAATCAGCTGAAAAAAAATAAACCACATAGTAGAACCATAGGAGTAGGGTTCAGAAGATTGTTTCTAATCCAGGATCTCACAGGTAGTATCTTTGTGGAAGGCAATTTCTTTTTTATGGCTCTCAAGTGTTTGAAATGTTAAAAAATTAATTCAATTAGGACATCTAAGGACCTTTCCTCTATGACAGATACTAGTGATGCTCGCTGCATAAGTAGCAGTTCTTCTGCCCTTCAAGGGGCCCACAGGAGCACTTCCATACTTTCTCAATGCTAGCCATTTGCTTTGGTCAATGAAATGTGGGTAGAGGTGACACATGTCTCTTGTGGATTAAAGCATTTAAGAAGTTGTGGTTCAGTTCTCAGCATTATTCCTTCTATCAAGAACAATAAAAATAATGTAAGCTCCATTACCCTGAACTCTTGAGTGGAAATAACATGATGCGGAGACCCCTGTGAATGCAAAATGGCCAAGTAGTGAGAGCAAGAAATGTACCTTGTTCTTTTTAAGCCATCGAGAGTTTTCTCTTTGCTCAGCACAGCATAACCCAGCCTCGCCTGACTGATACCAGAAGTAGAGCATTGCCATAAGTAAAAACAAAAACAGAAAAAAAATCCTTTTTATAAATGACATTAGCTTTGAAACCCAGTAATCTGGAAGAGAAAATTACTACCCAAAACTGGAAAGATAAGGAAGTATTGACAAAACATTTGCTAAATAGGTATTTTGTTATATATAAGAAAGCATTTCATGTACCTAATGAACTAACAGTTTCAGCAACGAATAGATTGGAAACCAGAATGTTTGCAGCAGGAGTTACTTACTTTTAACAATGGCAAGAAAAAAAACAAGCTCAAAAAATATAAAAAAAAGAAAGAAGAGAATTAGAGATCGAGGATGTTACAAGACTGTTTCTTGGAGGATAAAAAGTAAGGGACAAAATTATGAGAAACTTTGAATGTCTATGTCCAAGCAAAACTGATATTTGAAGCAGAAATCAATTGAGGGTAAACCTCAGGTGAATAAAGAGGAACATGTATGTGGTGACAGAGAGTGATCTGACTTTGAGTGATGGGTACACAACACAATCAACAGTTCAAATGCTATAGAAATATTTAGCTGAAACCTATGTACTTTTGTTAACCAATGCCATCCCATTAAATTTAATTTTCTAAATTAAAAAGAGGATAAACCTCCACAACTATTATTAAACTCCCCAAATGGATATAGGTGCTTCAAAACAAAGATAAAGTTAAGAAAACTATGTACAATAAATCCTTGGTATTGGAAGTAATCAGTCATGAAAAACAACTTAAGACACTGGCTCTCATTCTTAAGTCCCATGGGCAGAAGTAACTAGTCATTAGTTTGATATAAAACTGGAAGCATTAGAAAAAATATATTCAATATTTCTGGAAACTAGCCTGACCAAGTGGTGGCACAGTGGATAGAGCATCGGACTGGGATGTGGAGGACCCAGGTTCAAGACCCTGAGGTCGCCAGCTTGAATGCAGGCTCATCTGGTTTGAGCAAAACTCACCAGCCTGGACCCAAGGTCGCTGGCTTGACCAAGTGGTTACATGATCTGCTGTATCCCCACGGTCAAGGAACATATGAGAAAGCAATCAATAAACTAAGGCGTCACAATGAAAAACTGATTGCTGCTTCTCATCTCTCTTCATTCCTGTCTGTCCTTATCTATCCCTCTCTCTGACTCTCTCTGTCTCTATAATAAATAAATAAATAAATAAATAAATAAATAAATAAATAATTAATTCTGAAAACTATATCTTGAATAGAACTATTGTTAAGGTTTCGGCCCACATGAAAATGACTATGATAAAATAGATAAGAAGGCTATTAAGCTTTTGAGAGAATTGTATTGCCAATTGAAGCATGCCACTATGACTATTAATATTTAAAAAGAACCTTTAAGTACTAGCTATTTATGGAGATTAAGTTGGTTGAGAAATCCATTCAGTCCTCAAGGAGTACTTATAACATGCCACACAATTCATATGTATAAAGTCTATAGCGTGTAATCAATGAAAATAGAGAAAAATGGTTCAGGAGGTCTTTCTCAAAAGCAAGATTATCCCCATTATGTCTTGCTTTGGATCATGAAATGAGAATAATTCAAGTTTAGGACTAATCAAGTGGAAAAAAACATAAAATTGCACACTAAATATTTAATATTTCACTCACATAAATAATTTCTAGGCCTTTGACAGTTAACCCCAGAAGGAAAATAACTCCTTAGAGATATAAAATTTGTATTTTTTATTTCTTAAAATAACTCTTAGAGCAGTATTAAGTTCACATAAAAAATAAGAAGAAGATGTAGAGATTTTCCATATATAACTAGACACTCTGCACTTGCATAGCCTCCTCCACTAGCAACATCCCCCACCAAAGAGGTACATTTATCACAGTTGATAAATATCATAATTACCTAAAGTTCATAGTTTATATTAGGGTTTAATCTTGACAGTGTATATTATATGGGTCTGAAGAAGTGTATAATGGCATGTATCCATCATATAGTGTTATACATAGTATTTTCAGTGGCTCAAAAGCCCTTGGTGCTCTGCCTTTTCATTCTCATCCTACACTGACCCCAGGAAACCACTGTTGTTGTTTTTTTGTTTGTTTGTTTGTTTCTTGGTGTTTTTTTTTTTACTATCTCCATAGATTTACCTTTTCTAGAATGTCATATAGTGGGAATTACACAGTATGTAAACTTTTCAGGTTGGTTTATTTACTTAGTAATATGCATTTAACTTTCCTTCATATGTTTTCATAGCTTGATAGCTCATTTGTTTTTAGTGTTGGATAATATTCCATCTTCTAGATATACCACCATTTATTTATATATTCCCTTACTGAAAGACATTTTGGTTGCTTTCAAGTTTCAGTGATAATGAATAAAGCTGCTATAAACATCTGTATGCGTGTTTTTGTGTGGGCATAAGTTTTCAAAACCTTTAGGTAAATAACAGCAAGCATGATTGTTGGAATGATATGGTAAAAGCATTATTAGTTTTCTAAGTACTTGCCAAAATGTCTTTCAAAGTGGTTGTATTAGTTTGCATGTCCACCAGCAATGAATGAGGAGAGTTCATTTTGCTTCATATCGTTGGCAGTATATGGTGTTGTCAATGTTCTGGATTTTAGCCATTCTAATGTGTGCAGTAGTACCTCATTGTTGTTTTAATTTGCATTTCCCTGATTACATATAATGTAGAGAATCTTTCCATATCCTTATTTCTGCCTGTATATCTTCTTTGGTGAAGTATATCTTACAGTCTTTGGCACATTTTAAACTTCGGTTGTTTTCTCCCTGGTGAGTTATAAGTTTTCTTTGTATATTTTGGATAACACTCCTTTATCAGATGCTTTGCAAATATTTTCTCCTATATTATGAATTCTCTTCTCTTTCTCTTGATATTGTCTTTCACACAGCAGAAGTTTTTAATTTTAATGAAGTCCAAAATATCAATTATTCCTTTCATGGGCTGAGCATTTGATGTTGCATGCAAAAAGTCATTGTCGTACCAAAGGTCATCTAGGATTTTTCTTATGGTATCTTCTAGGAATATTATTGTTTTGCATTTTCCATTTAAGTCTGTGATTTATGTTGCTTTAATTTTTATAAAGGATGTAAATCTGTGAATTTGTGTCTATATTTTTTTCATGTGGATATACAGCTATTCCAGGAACATTTGTGGAAAAAAATATTTTTTATTTTGTTTCTCATTGTATTGCCTTTGTATTTTGGCAAAAATTAAATGACTATATTTATGTGAGGTTTTTTTTCGGGGCTCTTTATTCTGTTACAATTATCTATTTGTCTCTTCTTTCAACAATACCACATTGTATTTATCATTGTAGCTTTAGAAGAAGTCTTGAATTTGGGTAGTATCAATTCTCTAACTTTGTTCTTCTCCATCAATATTTTTTTGGCTATTCTGGGTCTTTGTCTCTCCATATAAACTTTAAAATCAGTTTGCTGATACACACAAAATATTTTTGAGTATTTTGATTGATGTTGCATTAAATATGTAGATCAAGTTGGGAAGAACAGATCTTGACAATATTGAGTCTGAGTCTTCTTATCTATGAACATGAATAACTTTTTTTTATTTATTTCTTCTTTGTTTTATCAGAGTTTTTTTTAGTTTTTCTTATATAGATATTGTACACATTTGGTTAGATTTATACCTAAGTATTAGATTTTTTGTATGCTAATGGCATTATGTTTTAATTTCAAATTCCACTTATTCATTACTAATATATAGGAAAGTAATTCACTTTTTTATATTAACCTTGCATCCTGCATCCTTGCTATAATTGATTTTTCATTCCAAGAGGGTTTTTATTCATTGTTGATTATTTCAGACATTCTACATACACAGTCATGTAATCTGTGAACAAAGATGGTTTTATATCTTACTTCCCAATCTGTATTCTTTTTTATTTTATTTTTATTTCTGAAGCTGGAGAGGGGGAGAGACAGTCAGACAGACTCCCGTATGCACCCAACCGGGATCCACCCGGCACGCCCACCAGGGGGCGATGCTCTGCCCCACCTGGGCGTCGCACTGCCGTGACCAGAGCCACTCTAGTGCCTGGGGCAGAGGCCAAGGAGCCATCCCCAGCGCCCGGGCCATCTTTGCTCCAACGGAGCCTTGGCTGGGGGAGGGGAAGAGAGAGACAGAGAGGAAGGAGGGGGGTGGAGAAGCAAATGGGCACTTCTCTTATGTGCCCTGGCCAGGAATCGAACCTGGGTCCCCCGCATGCCAGGCCAATGCTCTACCGCTGAGCCAACCAGGCAGGGCCTGTATTCTTTTTATTTCCTTTTCTTGTCTTATTGCATTAACAAGTATTTTTAGTATGATGACAAAAAGGAGCACCAAGAGGGAATATCCATGCTTTATTCCTGATCTTAGTGGGAAAGCTTTAAGTTCTTAAAGATTTTAATAATTATAGACCTCTTCTGAGAGTGCACAGATAGTTAATTCAGTTCTAATCCATAGAAATTTTAAGTTTCTTAGAATTAATGACTTCTCTTTTTATGGAGTTTTCTTGAACCAAAATCCTGTTAAAGATACTTTCCTTTCATGTAATATTTGGGCTAGGTACTTTGAACTAAGTTTCCCCCTCAGGACACCTAGAATAGCTGATACAAGTATATAAAAATAATCTGCCTGGAGGTATTTGTGAGCTAACAAGATAGCAGAGAATTATTGTTATAGAATTTGAAATAGAATGGATAGATTGAGGGTGGCTGAATTTATGGAGACAATTTTTTAATGACAGGATTGTCAACTACCTACAAGCTATATCCAGCTGACCTCCTATATTTGTACATAATATTTTATTGGACCCTTTGAACAGCCATTTATTTATGTATTTTCTATGGTTAATTCCATGCTAAAACAGTAGGGTTAAGTAGGTACAACAGAGATGTTATGATCTACAAAGATATACATGCTTACTAATTGATCATTAAGATACTTGATAATTCCAGATGAGGAAATTGAGGGTCTCAGAGCCTGAATAGAACTTTTGAATAACTCCTGGCTAGGGAGATAATATTTGAAGTCTAGCACCCTCTAGTGATTAGGCAGGCCATCATATTATTATTGTTTTTTAATTATACTGATGTGATTTCAATTGCTAGTTCCATTAGGGATGCAGCACAAGCATGTACAAATCCTTCCTAGTGGAAGACTGTTTTATCAAAAAATTATGCCAATACAATGACAAGAAAAAAAACTGGGTACAAGGAAGACAAGGTTACATTTTAAAAATAAGCATAAGAACATTTAAAAATAAGCAACAGAAACAGATTAAAATGAGCTCTGGAAACACAGTTTAACATTTATTCAAGAGATTTGATATGGATGAAAATATTTCATATTTATAATTAATTGCATTTTTAAATGTTTTTTAATAAATTTTTATTAATGGTAATGGGATGACATTAATAAATCAAGGTGCATATATTCAAAGAAAACATGTCTAGGTTATTTTGTCATTAAATTATGTTGCATACCCCCTCGCCCAAAGTCAGATTGTCCTCTGCCACCCTCTATCTAGTTCTCTGTGCCCCTCCCCCTCCCCCTAACTCTCTCCCTCCCTCCCTCCCATGTCCTCCCTCCCCCCACCCCTGGTAACCACCACACTCTTGTCCATGTCTCTTAGTCTCGTTTTTATGTTCCACCAATGTATGGAATCATGTAGTTCTTGTTTTTTTCTGATTTACTTATTTCACTCCGTATAATATTATCAAGATCCCACCATTTTGCTGTAAATGATCTGATGTCATCATTTCTTATGGCTGAGTAGTATTCCATAGTGTATATGTGCCACATCTTCTTTATCCAGTCTTCTATTGAAGGGTATTTTGGTTGTTTCCATATCTTCGCCACTGTGAACAGTGCTGCAATGAACATGGGGCTACATGTGTCTTTACGTATCAATGTTTCTGAGGTTTTGGGGTATATACCCAGTAGAGGGATTGCTGGGTCATAAGGTAGTTCTATTTGCAGTTTTTTGAGGAACTACCATACTTTCCTCCATAATGGTTGTACTACTTTACAGTCCCACCAACAGTGGATGAGAGTTCCCTTTTCTCCGCAGCCTCTCCAACATTTGCTATTACCCGTCTTGTTGATAATAGCTAATCTAACAGGGGTGAGGTGGTATCTCATTGTAGTTTTGATTTGCATTTCTCTAATAACTAATGAAGCTGAGCATCTTTTCATATATCTGTTGGCCATTTGTATTTCTTACTGGGAGAAGTGTCTGTTCATGTCCTCTTCCCATTTTTTTATTGGATTGTTTGTTTGTTTGTTGTTGAGTTTTATGAGTTCTTTGTAAATTTTGGATATTAGGCCCTTATCTGAGCTGTCGTTTGAAAATATCAGTTCCCATTTAGTTGGCTGTCTGTTTATTTTGATATCAGTTTCTCTTGCTGAGCAAAAACTTTTTATTCTTATGTAGTCCCATTCATTTAGCTTTGCCTTCACTTCTCTTGCCATTGGAGTCAAGTTCATAAAATGTTCTTTAAAACCCAGGTCCATGATTTTAGTACCTATGTCTTCTTCTATGTACTTTATTGTTTCAGGTCTTATATTTAGGTCTTTGATCCATTTTGAATTAATTTTAGTACACGGGGACAGGCTGTAGTCGAGTTTCATTCTTTTGCATGTGGCTTTCCAGTTTTCCCAACACCATTTGTTGAAGAGGCTTTCTTTTATCCATTGTGTGTTGTTGGCCCCTTTATCAAAGATTATTTGACCATATATATGTGGTTTTATTTCTGGGCTTTCTATTCTGTTCCATTGGTCTGAGTGTCTATTTTTCTGCCAATACCATGCTGTTTTGATTATCGTGGCCCTATAATATAGTTTAAAGTCAGGTATTGTAATGCCCCCAGCTTCATTCTTTTTCCTTAGGATTGTTTTGGCTATTCGGGGTTTTTTATAGTTCCATATAAATCTGATGATTTTTTGTTCCATTTCTTTAAAAAATGTCATAGGAATTTTGATGGGAATTGCATTAAATTTATATATTGCTTTGGATAATATGGCCATTTTGATTATATTTATTCTTCCTATCCAAGAACAAGGAATATTTTTCCATCTCATTGTGTCTTTTTCTATTTCTCTTAATAATGCCTTATAGTTTTCGTTATATAGGTCCTTTACATTCTTTGTTATGTTTATTCCTAGGTATTTTATTTTTTTTGTTGCAATCGTGAAGGGGATTATTTTTTTGAGTTCGTTTTCTAATATTTCATTATTGGCATACAGAAAGGCTATGGACTTTTGTATGTTAATTTTGTATCCTGCGACCTTACTGTATTGGTTTATTGTTTCTAATAATCTTTTTGTGGAGTCCTTCGGGTTTTCGATGTATAGGATCATATCATCAGCAAAAAGTGATACCTTTACTTCTTCTTTTCCGATATGGATGCCTTTTTTTTCTTTGTCTTGTCTGATTGTTCTGGCCAGAACTTCTAGCACCACGTTGAATAAGAGTGGAGAGAGTGGACAACCCTGTCTTGTTCCTGATTTAAGGTAGAAAGTCCTCAGTTTTATGCCGTTTAATATGATGTTGGCTGATGGTTTATCATATATGGTCTTTATCATGTTGAGATATTTTCCTTCTATACCCATTTTGTTGAGAGTCTTAAACATAAAATTGTGTTGTATTTTATCAAAAGCCTTTTCTGCATCTATTGATAAGATCATGTGGTTTTTGTTCTTTGTTTTGTTGATATGGTGTATTACGTTAACCGTTTTGCGTATGTTGAACCATCCTTGAGATTCTGGGATGAATCCCACTTGATCATGATGTATTATTTTTTTAATATGTTGTTGTATTCAGTTTGCCAGTATTTTGTTTAGTATTTTAGCATCTGTATTCATTAGAGATATTGGTCTGTAGTTTTCTTTCTTTGTGCCATCCTTGCCAGGTTTTGGTATGAGGGTTATGTTGGCCTCATAAAATGTGTTTGGAAGTATTGCTTCTTCTTCAATTTTTTGGAAGACTTTGAGTAGAATAGGAACCAAGTCTTCTTTGAATGTTTGATAGAATTCACTAGTATAACCGTCTGGGCCTGGACTTTTATTTTTGGGGAGGTTTTTAATAGTTTTTTCTATTTCCTCCCTGCTGATTGGTCTGTTTAGGCTTTCTGCTTCTTCATGACTCAGTCTAGGAAGGTTGTATTGTTCTAGGAATTTATCCATTTCTTCTAGATTGTTGTATTTGGTGGCATATAATTTTTCATAGTATTCTACAATAATTCTTTGTATATCTATGATGTCTGTGGTGATCTCTCCTCTTTCATTTTGGATTTTATTTATTTGAGACCTGTGCCTTTTTTCCTTGGTGAGTCTTGCCAAGGGTTTGTCAATTTTGTTGATCTTTTCAAAGAACCAGCTCCTTGTTTTATTGATGTTTTCTATAGTTTTTCTGTTCTCTATTTCATTTATTTCTGCTCTGATTTTTATTATATCCTTTCTTCGGCTGGTTTTGGGTTGTCTTTGTTCTTCTTTTTCTAGTTCCTTAAGGTGTGAAGTTAAGTGGTTTACTTTGCCTCTCTCTTGTTTGTTCATATAGGCCTGAATTGATATGAACTTTCCTCTTATTACTGCTTTTGCTGCATTGCAGAGATTCTGATATGTCGTATTTTCATTTTCATTTGTCTGTATATATCTTTTGATCTCTGCGCTTATTTCTTCTTTGACCCATTCATTTTTTAGAAGTATGTTGTTTAGTTTCCACATTTTTGTGGGTTTTTCCCCCTCTTTTTTGCAGTTGAATTCTAGTTTCAAGGCTTTATGATCAGAAAATATGCTTGGTACAATTTCAATTTTTCTAAATTTGCTGATATTGTCTTTGTGGCCCAACATATGGTCAATTCTTGAGAATGTTCCATGTACACTAGAGAAAAATGTATACTCTGTCGCTTTGGGATGAAGTGTCCTGTAGATGTCTATCATATCCAGGTGTTCTAGTATTTCGTTTAAGGCCACTATATCTTTATTGATTCTCTGTTTGGATGACCGATCTAGAGCCGTCAGCGGTGTATTGAGGTCTCCAAGTATGATTGTATTTTTGTTAGTTTTTGTTTTAAGGTCAATAAGTAGCTGTCTTATATATTTTGGTGCTCCTTGGTTTGGTGCATATATATTAAGGATTGTTATGTCTTCTTGATTCAACTTCCCCTTAATCATTATGAAATGACCATTTTTGTCTCTGAGTACTTTTTCTGTCTTGTAGTCAGCATTATCAGATATGAGTATTGTTACACCTGCTTTTTTTGGGGTGTTGTTTGCTTGGAGTATTGTTTTCCAGCCTTTCACTTTGAATTTGTTTTTATCCTTGTTGCTTAGATGTGTTTCTTGTAGGCAGCATATAGTTGGATTTTCTTTTTTAATCCATTCTGCTACTCTGTGTCTTTTTATTGGTAAGTTTAATCCGTTTACATTTAGTGTAATTATTGACACTTGTGGGTTCCCTACTGCCATTTTATAAATTGCTTTCTGTTAGTTTTGTATCTAGTTTGATTCTTCTCTTTTGTTTTTCTATCATTTGTTTTTGTTTGTTTGTGTTCCATACTTCTTTCCTCTGTTGCTACCTTTTTTAAGTCAAGTGTTTTTGTGGTGGTTTTTTTCAAGGGTGGTTACCATTAAGTAATGAAAAGGGTACCTACCATATTCATTGTAGTACCCTATCTTATGAGTATTTCTGCACTTCATCGTCCTTTGCTACTGTTAATCTCCATCCTCTCCCTTCCTTTTTTCTTTTGTTGTCACAGTTTAAGTTTGGTTTTATTGTGTTCTTGGTGGAGCTGTTACTTGTGGTGTTGTTTTCTTTTGTTCTTTGAATCTGGTTGGAAAACCCCCTTTAGTATTTCCTGGAGTGGGGGCTCTCTGCTGATAAATTCTCTCATCTTTTCTGTATTTGTGAATGTTTTTATATCTCCTTTGTACTTGAAGGATAGCTTTGATGGGTATAGTATTCTTGGCTGAAAGTTCCTCTCTTTCAGGGCTTTAAATATTGGGGTCCACTCTCTTCTAGCTTGTATAGTTTCTGCTGAGAAATCTGATGATAATCTAATAGGCCTTCCTTTATATGTTGTACTCTTCTTTTCCCTGCCTGCCTTGAGAATTTTTTCTTTGTCATTGGTTTGTGTCATCTTTATTATGATGTGACTTGTAGTGGGTTTGTTGGGGTTAAGAAAACTTGGTATTCTGTTTGCTTCTTGAATTTGAGGCTTTAGTTCTTTCCACAGCCTTGGGCAGTTCTCGTCTATTATTTGTTTGAGTATATTCTCCATTCCATTTTCTTTCTCTTCTCCCTCTGATATACCTATTATTCTTATGTTATTCTTTCTGATGGAGTCAGACAATTCCTGTAGGGTTTTCTCATTTTTTATTATTTTTGAGTCTCTTTCTTCTTCTCTCTGTTGTGCTTCAAGTTGTTTGTCTTCTATTTCACTAATTCTATCTTCTATCTGGGCTGTTCTGTTAGCTAAGCTTGTTACCTTGTTTTTCAGCTCGTGAATTGAGTTTTTCATTTCTGTTTGATTTGTTTTTATAGTTTCAATTTCCTTGGTAATATATTCTTTGTGTTCATTGAGTTGTTTTCTGATCTCCCTATATTGCCTTTCTGTGTTTTCTTGTATATCTCTGAGTATTTTTAAGATTTCTATTTTAAATTCTCTGTCATTTAGCTCCAAGGCTTCCAATATGTTAAGTCTTTTCTCCATAGATTTTTCCACATCTATTTGTGTTACCTCTCTTTCTTTTGTATCCATAATATTCGATTTCCTCTTTCTTATTGGCATCTGAGGGTGGTCTTGTTGATAGCACACAGGCGCACTCCCTCCGCGGCTTGAATGAAAGTCCCTGCGGTAGTTAGCTTCCTCCACACCCTCGTCTCCCAGATTCAAGTGATAATAGTCCTTTCGCTTTCAGTTTGTGTGGAACTCCGGAATGCTCCGAGGATAAATTTTTCTGTTTCTAGTTGATAAATTTGTTGTGATTTTGGGGAGATCTGTCGGACGCGCTGCTCACGGCGCTATTTCCGTGACGTCACTTTTCATTTTTAAATGTTTTTAACAATCTACTGGGTTGGATGACAAATGGCTAATAAAATAAAATGGTTGTTTCTTCATAATAGTTCTTTTAAATTTTATTTAGAAAATTAAATTTAATGGGGTGACATTGATCAATAAGAGTACATGTTTCAGGTAAACATTTCTATAGCATTTGAACTCTTGATTGTATTGTGTTCCCATCACCCTAAGTCAAATCATTTTTCACCATTGTATATTTGTCCCTTTTTACCACCATCTCATTTAACCTACTTCCCCGGGTAACCACTTTACTTTATTTCCATGGTTTCATTTTTATATCCCACCTATGTATGAAATCATACATTTAGTCATTGTCTATGTCATATCTATTTTGTTGTCTTTCTCTTTTTTTCATATTCTCAGAGGCATGGAATGTAAGTACTGAACCAAATTGATTGACTTAAAACAGCAATGTGACTTCTTCTAAACCACTCATTGAAACACCATCAAGTGTTCTGTCTCTAAACTAAAATAAATGTCTTTTGTAGCTACAATAACTATTCAAATAGCTTAAATTACTCATGGGCCAATAAGAAAAATCATTTATTTTAGGTAGGGAATCAACACCAAAAATGTTTTTTATATCAAATAATTGCACGTAAGTAAAGTTTAGATGTTAATAGAAGTTGGAGCATAAATAGAATAGCTTTAAAGATACATATTTGGCCTGACCTATTGCTGGTGCAGTGGATAGAGCACTGGGCTGGGATGTGGACAGCCTAGATTCGAAACCCCAAGGTCACCAGCTTGAATGCAGGCTCATCTGGTTGAGCAAGGCTCACCAGCTTGAGCCCAAGGTTGCTGGCTTGAGCAAGGGGTCACTTGATTTGCTGTAGCCCCCCCTCTTGGTCAAAACACATATGAGAAAGCAATAAATGAACAGCTAAGATGCCTCAGCAAAGAATTGATCCTTCTCATCTCTCTCCCTTCCTGTCTGCTTGTCCCTTTCTGTCCCTCTCTCTGTCTCTGTCTCTGTAACAACAACAAAAAAAGAAACATATTTGTTTGACTGGAAAAAAATGAGATTGTCTAAAATGACACACTATGAAGACTGAATTGTTTTAAAGTGGCCCAAACTACCTTTAACTTCATTAAAAGCAAAAGGAAAATGAATAGAGCCAAATACAGCTCTCAAAAGATGTTGATTTAGGGAACTGGGCATGGACATATGTTTGGCAGAAGTCAGCTAAAGCTTTAGCGATTCTGCAAGGTAGGGAAATTTACACAGGTGAGTGAAAGTTTGGGGTCATCTGCCTTAAGTCAGAGTAATGCTGTTGCAGACTAAGGTAGATTTTTAACAAACATGAGGCATTTCATTGAATTTTTTTCTGTATTCTATGTGTTCTGTTTCTCAGTTGGCAATGCAATAGCTCTGACATTTTAAGTCACTCTATTCAGCTCCAAAAATGAAAGGCCAGCCAAATCTTTAGGGAAGAATATAGAAGAAAGAAATGCTTTGCAGATGTAACCCCCTGTCTTCTCTGACAACAGCCATCTTTTTAGCCCTACTTAACAAATTAGACAATTTATAAATCTCCCTCTTTTTCTGATACATTATATTTTCTAGATATCTTCAATATTTGTATGTTGAAGACTTTACTTATTTAAGACGATTTGAATTATAAAATGAGAACTAATTGTTATGCTCTCAAAAATTAGATCATCTTAAATTAACACTGAACATCCTGATAATTTGGTCCTAACCTTCATATTTTAAATGCATCATGCACTGTTACTGGCTCTTTTTCTCAAAGTCCACGTTTACTTTTTTTTTTTTGTTATATGTATATTTGCTTGATTTTTTAAATTTTTTAAATTAAATTTATTGGGGTACAGATTCAAGTGTGCAACTCAATAAAACATCTGCACACTGCATTGTGTGCCCATCACCCCAAGAAAAAGTCTTATTCTTCCCCACTTCCCCCCTTTTGCCCACCCCAATTACCCCATCCCCTTTTCCTCTAGCTACCACTATACAGGTACTGCTGTCTTTGTTTTAAAAAATTATTTTTTTTAGAGAAAGAAGAAAGGAGAGAGACAAAGAGAGAGAAAGAGAGGAAGAAAGAGTGAGTGAGCAAGAGAGACATTGATTTGTTGTTCCACTTTGTTATATATTCATTGATTATTTCTTGTTTGTGCCATTACTGGGGATAGACCCTCAACCTTGTCATATGGGGATGATGCTCAAACCAACTGAGCTACCCCACCAGGGCAAAGTCCACATTTACTTAATTTCTTTCTAAAGAGAGATTTAAGTTCCCCTGGTCATTGAATTTAGTGATCATCTGATTATATTTTAATTGATCCATTTTTTTCATACTTGTAATGGTAAAATACCATGATAATGTCTTTGCTGATCATATATTACTTAAGTATATTTTGATTTTTGGGTTTCAGTGTGCCGTCTGGTTAATTTTTACCCATGTAACTTTTCTTCTTCCTAATAAGAGAGTTTACATTTTAACCTTATCACAGATATAACTGTCAAATATGAGAAACAGTGGAGTATAGTGTTTTAAGTGTTTTGATTCTAGAATGAAGCTTCCAAGGTTAAAAACTCAGAACCACCATGCATTATCTATGTGATCTCAGGCAATTCACTTTAGTCAGTTTCTCGGTAATTGGATTGTTTCTAGTGTGTTTTTTTTTCTATTATGAAAAAAATCTACTTGGTACATTTACAAACTATTTGGTTTCCATTTATCTTGGTTATATACTTATGGAATTTCTGGGTCATATGTGGTAAAGATATATTTAACTTTTAAGAGTCTGTTAAACTATTATCAAAATTGTACCCATTTTATATTCTAATTATCAAGGTAAGAAGGTTCCAATTTATCTAAATAATCACCAACAATTGGTATTGTCAGTCTGTTTTATTAGAGACATTGTATTGTGTTTGTAATGATATCTTATTTAGTATTAACTTGCATTTCCTGAGTAATTAATTATAGGAATCTTTTCATGTACTTATAGAGTAATTTGGTGATATTAATGTACTTTTTCAAATAACTTGACAATTTTTAATTTTTGTTTCCGTTATTATTCAGCTATAAGAGCTCTTTACATATTCCGGATGTAAAAACTTCATCAGTTACATCAGGGGTTGGCAAATTTTTCTGTAAAAGATATATTCTGAAAATATTTTCAACTTTATAGGCCATATGGCTCCAATTGCAACAACTGAACTCTGTTGCTATAACATAAAAGTGGCCATAGACAATACCTAAACACAATGGTGTGACTGTGTTCTAAATTAAACATTACACTTTAAAAATATCTGTTCATAGGCTGTAGATTACTGACTCCTGACTTACATGACCTGCAAATGCATTCTCCAAGTCTGGTTCCTTTTCTATTTTTTTTTTGTGTGTGTGTGTGTGACAGAGACAAAGAGAGAGACAGAGAGAGGGACAGACAGGCAGGAAGGGAGAAAGATGAAAAGTATCAATTCTTCATTGTGGTTCCTTAACCTCCTTAGTTGTACAATGATAACTTTCTCATATGTGCCTTGACCAGGGGGCAACAGTAGGCAAGTGACCCCTTGCTCAAGCCAGAGACCTTGGGCTCAAACCAGTGACCATGAGGTCATGTCTATGATCACATGCTCAAGCCAGCAACTCCGGGCTCAAATTGGTGAGCCCGCGCTCAAGCTGGCAACCTCGGGGCTTTGAAACTGGGTCCTCCACCTCCCAGTCTGATGCTCTATCTACTGCACTTCCTTTTTTCCCCTGGATTTCACATATTGGTCAGGCTCTTTTTCCATTTTCTTAATGGTATCTTTTGAAGTACAAAAGTTTTTAATCTAGATAAAGGTCAATTTATCACTTTTTTTTCCTTTTGTGAATGTTTCTGTTGTCATATATGAGAAATATCTGCTTAACTATTTAAAATTTATTTATTTTTATTTTTTCAATTATAGTTCACATTCAATATTGTTTTACATTGGTTTTAGATATAGAATATAGTCATTAGATAATCATATATTTACAAAAATCATATAATTTACAAAGTAATATTTTTGATACTTCAACTTCCCACTTGGCACCATACATAGTTATTACAGTATTATTGACTGTATTGCCTATGCTGCACTTTTACATACCTGTGACTATTTTATAACTACCAAGTTGTACTTTTTAATCCTTTCACCCAATCCCGTAACCCTCCACCTCTTTGGCAACCATGAATCTCTTCTTTGTATTTGTTATTTATGAGTCTTTTTCTACTTTGTTTTCTTTCTTTTTTTCCCCCTGGATTTCACATATTGGTAAAATCACATGGTATTTGTCTTTCTCTGACTGACTTATTTCACTGATCATAACACTCTTTAGGTCCATCTGTGTTGTTGCAATGCTAAGATTTCATTATTTTTTATGGCTGAGTATTATTCCTTTATATATATGCTCCACTTCTTCATTATCCACTCAACTATTGATGGGCATTTGGATTACTTTCATATTTTGGCTATTGTAAATAATACTGAAATGCACATAGTGGTGCATATATTCTTTCAAATAAATGTTTTGGATTTCCAAAGATATATATACAGAATTTAATTGCTGTAACAAAGTCAGTTCCATTTTTAATTTTTGGAGGACCCTCCATATTGTTTTCCATAGTGGCCGCACCAAGTTATATTCCCACCAACAGTGTACAGGGTTCTTTTTTGTCCACATTCTCACCAACACTAGTGTTTGTTGCTTTATTAATGATAGCCATTCTGACAGTTGTGAAGTGTTTAATTTCTTCTTTTAGACTCTTCTACTGCTGTGCTACTAGAGATAATTTCTCTCAAATTTTGGTTTTGTTACTGTCTCTATGTTATCATTATTTTTCAAGGATATTTCCACTAGATTTTCAAGTTTTGGTAGGCAGAATAACACCCTTTTCCAAACAAATATTTGAACATCATGTAACTCATCAGAATCTAGTATTCAGCTTATATTTATGTATATAAATCTTACAACTCAACTGAAAAGACAATATAACTTAAAAATGACCAATAGACGTGATTAGACATTTCTCCAAAGATGGTATACAATGGATAACAAGTAAATAAAAAGATATTAACACTATAAGTCAATAGGGAAATGAAAATCAAACCCACAATGATTTACCACTTCACACCCACTATAATAATACAAAAACACAGAAAACAGAAAATGTTTTTGAAGATTTAGAGGAATTGGCTGTCACACATCGCTGAAAAAATTGGTGAAACTGCTGTGAGAAATTTTGGTCATTTCTTAAAAACTTAAACAAAAGTATTATATGAGTTAGCAACTCTACTGCTAAATATGTGCCTAACAGAATTAAAAGCAGATGTGCAAACTAATATTTGCACGAAAATGTTATATAACTGCACTATTTATAATGGCCAAAATGTGGATACAACTCAAATATTCAACAACTAAAGGATGGATAAATAAAATGTAATATATTCATACAATGGGATATATTTTATCCACAAAAAAGAAATGAAGTTTTTTGCTACAACATGGATGAGTCATAAAAACATTGTGCTGAGTGAAAGCAGACACAAAAGTTGCGTATTTTATAAATCTATTTATATGAAATATCAAGTATAGAAAAATACTTTAAACAGAAAGTATATTAATAGTAGCCAGGAGCTTGGGAAACGGGAAAATGAAGAATAACTACTTAATAAGTATGAGTTTTCCTTTTGAGGTGATAAAAATGTCTGGAACTAGATAATCCCAATGGTTGCATAATGCTGTGAATTTTCTAAATATCACTGAACTCTACACTTCAAAATGATTTTGTCACAATAGTGAACCAAAAAGTAGAAAAAAGTAGATATTTCTTAATTTGCTTGTGTTCTTTAAATTTTTATATTTTAGAATTCATATTTGTTATTGGTTTTAGGGTTAGTCCACTGCAAGGTAACACTGCCATTATGATTGAAAATGGGACATGACCAATGTCATTGCAACCTATGTCTGGTACCTATTGTATGTGTATAGATTTTAAGTGCTAATTCTTTCTTTTGTTGAGACAAATAAATGTTCAATGGTAAATGTGTACCTTTGCCTATCATTGGTGGAAGTGAAACTTACTCTGAACATTTTCCCTATGTTTCTTCTCTCTACACTGCAGCCATAGGCTTCTCAAACCAAACATCATATGGCTTTAGTCTTTTTTGAAAAATGAACTTTTTACTCTCCCTGATAAAAGTCGATGATGGGTGTTTTCTGTTAGGAAGCCAATTTTTAAAATATCTTATGACCATTTCAAAATATGTTTCATGTTTTGGTCTGCCATCTTACTTAAGTATGTGCAGTTACATAACCCTTATGTTGTTATTCTCTTAAATTTTAAGTCTTTGCTGAAACTGTGAGCTTATAGGAAAATTCATATTTATTACTGTTTTGTTAATAATGACCCTCCGACTTGATGTTTATTTTCCCTCCACATTTTGTTTACTTTTTGGTATGCATACCAATTTAGCTTTTGTTCAGCTTTTTTTAATCTTGCATTTTCACAATCATTACTCTGCTTAGCAAACTAAGGCACTTCCTTAAGATCTACTGTTCTCACCTGAGTTGCTGTGGTGCAGTGGATCAAGTGTCAGCCTGGAATGTTTAGCTTGCCAGTTCAAAACCCTGGCCTTTCCCAGTCAAGGCATATATGAGAAACATGCCTTGTTCTCACAGGTGAGATGATGCTTCCCACTCCCTGCTCCATATTTATCTCTCTCTCTAAAAATTCAATACGATCTTTAAAAAAATAAAAAAAATCTGTTCTCATCAGATCACAAAGTATGTAATTAACAATTTCCCTTACATAAATATTTTTTTCCCTGACAATTCTCTCTCCATGTTTTTTTTAATTAAAAAATAATAGTTCTGGGCAAAGTAAAGTAATACTTATGTTTCCTTGACTTCGGTTATGGTTGGTTTTGGTTTTCGTCAATTTTTTCTGAAAAATTTGTCTTGCTTTTTGTCAGTTGCCTTGGATTTTGTTGGCATGCCCATGTGACCTCGCTGCTAATTTTGCTAGAAAAAAAAGGGGGGTGACCCACACGTTCTCCTGCTCAGTGTGGCATTATTTCTCATCTGTGAGCATCACCACACTAATCTAGCCAAACAATTCCATTGCTTTCCAGTGTTTTTGTGCTATTTTTATTGATTGCGAGTGCTAATACTGCAATTACATGTAAGTGATTACTATGTATACAGGTATAATATTTGATGTAATGTGATTTTGGTATGTATTTTTGAGTGTCTAGAACAAATGAATTGGATTTACATTGGTTCATATGGAAATAATTTCTCGGTTTTCATCAGTTTCAGATTTCGCCGATTGTTTTCGTAGGGATTATCGATAAAAACCAAGGTATTGCTGTATTACTAAGAAGGCTGTTCCTTCAGAATCAATTTGTCTCATTTTCCTTGGTGTTTGGCTGTTTCTTTTTTATAAATATTCACCTTATCTGATAAATAAAAAAAACAATTGATAAATTTATCATGTGTACTATGAAACAACTGTAGCTTTGTTACAAACTGTTGTCATTCTAGGAGTAAAGTTTATTTTATAATATTCTAAAGTCTTTGTTTGTCTCCTGTCCTAAAATCACCTTATTCCAAACCACTATAAAACCGCCCTAAATATGGCTGTTTGCTTTTGGCTCGTGAGAAACAAGCAGGGTGAAAACTGACAATATGATTTACTTCATGCTGTACAGAAAATTCACTAAAAGAGCCAACCTGGAGTGTTTTGTTATGCTCAGTAATTGCTATTATCCAAGCGAAATTATGTTACCTGTGAAGTTTGAATAAGCACTAAATAATTCCTGGGTGTATTTTGAAACTATTTTCTAACTCTTAAAAAAAAAGAAAGAAGAAAAGACTAAGGTTTCTTTAATTCAAATTACTTATTTCTTTGGGAACAAGTTATCACAGTCAAACTTACTATCTACATTGCCCTTCAGAAATGTAATTCTTATACTTTTTTATGTCTAATGATAAACTACTTAATTTGATGAAATTAACTTTGATTAATGCAATATTTTTAATTATGTAAATTATTATAAAGTAATTAATGTAATAAGTAGATAAAACTATAACTAGACATCTTATACAATAATTTGCATGTTTAGTGGAAATGCTAAACTTTATGGCAAATCTGTCTTTCACCACATACATACTCAGGCCAGTAAAATAAAGGAGAAAAAAGCAGCAGCAATTTCACAGGTTCAAGTGACTCAGAGTGCCTTAGGCATTTTGCTGATCTTTAAATACACTGTAAGTCAAATATATCTTTAGGCTGCCCAACTAGACTTTCTAATACAGTTTAGATTCATCTGAAGATTTTCCCAGATTCTTTCTACCACCCATCAATGTTGTATAGCACACCTAAATATAAAAGACAGAACAATACATTTCAGAATCTAATGAAGAATTGAATATTGTTTAACTTCCCATCAATATTATGAAATATTTTTTTTTAAAATATACATGGCAATGCTTATCCTTAGTGTTAGAATTAGTTCTGGCCAGAGTGGAGAAATGAGATTTGGTGAGGGTACCACTGCTTTTGTCTAAGCTCTTTATTTTAGATATGAAGAAACTAATTCAGGGAGGGGAGGTGGCCTTTGGGTCACACCAGTGAGTAGCAATGATAACACTTCTGACTATAATTTTGGGGACTGTGTCTCTCAAGTTTTTCTTGTCATGTTCTTTTCTGAAAAAAGCCAACAAATTTTAGGAAGTATGAGACTAATTTAATAATACTTGATATTTTGCCTGACCAAGCGGTGGCGCAGTAGATAGAGCATCGGACTGGGATGCGGACAACCCAGGTTTGAGACCCCGAGGTCACCAGCTTGAGCTCAGGCTCATCTGGTTTGAGCAAAGCTCACCAGCTTGGACCCAAGGCCGCTGGCTCAAGCAAGAAGTTACTCAGTCTGCTGTAGCCCCACGGTCAAAGCACATATGAGAAAGCAATCAATGAACAACTAAGGTGTCACAACAAAAAACTAATGATTGATGCTTCTCATCTCTCTTTGTTCCTGTCTATCTGTCCCCATCTGTCCCTCTCTCTGTCTCTGTAAAAATAATAATAATAATACTTGATATTTCAAAATAAAAAGTGTAAAGACTAATTAATGTGAGTGTAATTTTAGAGGAAAATATTTTGATACTGAAAAGTTCTTTTCTTCCTTTGAAAATATATGAATAAATTGTTGAGATTGTTTCCTTGTCACAACTTTACTATCCTAAACAATGTGAAAGATTATCTGAAGGTTAATCCTGCTACTGAGCATTTCTCTCTCTCCTTCTCTTTCTTCTGACAAAAATACACAGGATGAATTAATTATACTTCTCAGTTTATGGGACATATTCATCATTGTACCAATCAAAGTCTATTTCATGTTATTTTTTACATTTATTTATTTTTATATTCATTCATAATTTCTGTTGCCCATAAGCAACCATTGGTTAAATTATGTCTTTCCACTCAATGTGTTCAGCTAATTTTTAATTTTGTATGTGGTGTCTAGAAATCATTAATTTTGAATTAACTTTACTAGTTTATTGCTCTGTAGTTCATATTTTTGACGTTGTATTTAAAATAACTTTTCTTGTTCCTGGGTCATAAAGATATTCTTGAAGTTATTTTTCCATGAAATACATAGTTAACTGTGATACTGAAATCTATAATAGATGCACATTTATATTAGGTGTTAAGCTTAGTTTCACTTATTTCAGCCTAATAAGCCACTTTTACTAAAACTATCTATTAAAAAGTATTCTTTTCTCCTTGTTCTATGGTGTTCCCTTTATCTTCCAAGTTTACACACACACACATGTACATCACATTGCATCACATCACATCACATTAGTCTGCTTCTTGGGTTTGATTATTCTCCACTAGCCTTTTATTCCCCCGTGGTCAATACTGCACAAGTTTTAATTACTACTATTATTATTACAAGGGTTTTAAAATGTATATTAGGTAAAGAATGTCTTTCTTTATTAATCTTAATGTTAATATTGAGAAAAAAATCTGTTCATATAAATTTTTTGAAGTTTATCATGTTTCCCAAAAGAAATAAAAATTTGAAGGGTATTTTCTTGAATTTTTAGATAAATTTGAAGATTTTGTTGATCATTATAATATTAAGTCATACAATTCAAGACCATGAAATAACTCTTTTTAAGTTTAGACCACTTTCTGTGTCCTTTATTAGTATTTAAAAATTTTTGTCAGAGAGGTTAATTTTTTATTTTTGTGGGAGTTTTTTTGTTTTGTTTTGTTTTGTTTTTGGGTCAGAGACAGAGACAGACAAAGAGAGAGACAGATAGGGACAGACAGACAGGAAGGGAAAGAGATGAGAAACATCAATTCTTTGTTGTGGCACTTTAGTTGTTCACTTATTGCTTTCTCATATGTGCCTTGACCGGGGTGCTACAGCAGATCAAATGACCGCTTGAACAAGCCAGCAACCTTGGGCTCAAGATGGTGTGCCTTGCTCAAATCAGATGATCACTCACTCAAGCTGGTGATGTTGGGGTTTCAAACCTGGGTCCTCTGTATCCTAGTCTGATGCTCTATCCACTGCGCAACCAGCTGGTTAGGCTGTCAGAGAGGTTTTTACACTCTTATTTAATTCCTAGAAACTTTACTATTTTTATTTCTATTGTAACTAGTATTATAAATTGTATTATCTAGTTGCTTATTTCTTGTATAAAATGCTATGTAACTTATAAGTTGCCTTTAAAATTGGCAAATTTTTAAAATTCTTTTATCCATTCCAAAAATTTCTTGTGTTTTTTCCAGATTTGCTTTTACAATGTGAAAGCACTGCTTTCTTTAAAGCAGATTATATGTTCATCACCCACTAATCTTTCTCATTCCTAGATCAGAACATATTATTTTTTGAGATTTTATTTAATTCTTCAAATACATTTGTTGAGAATTATTTTACTTTAGAACTATGAAGAATATATAATTGTTATCATGACCAACATTGTTGCTCTCCTAATGGAGAATACAGCCCTGTTGAGGAGACAGATGATCAGAGAAGCAATTACAGTGAATTAGGTTTTACCATAGTAAGATGAGAACATTGCAAAGACAAGTAACCTGGCTTAAATAATCTGGGAAGAATTCCTGCAAGTAGTGTTTCAGGTAATATGTGAAAAATATGTAATTAATATCCAGCCACAGATGGGAGGGAAGAGTATTCCATGCAATATAAATTTCCTAAAGGAGTATGATTATCATGGGATTTTTAATTACTGAAATAATTTTATTATATAGCATTAGTGCAGGCTGTGAAAGAACATTTGCACAAAACAAAAATATGTTAAGAAGAGGACAAATCATAAAATGCTTAGCAAGGATTTTTTATAATGAATATAATGGAGAGCTATTGAAATGTTTTTGTCAATGAATTGAACATAATTAGTTTTAAATTTTAATATTGGAATTATTTCCATTTACAGGTAAAGTATGTAACATGGGCCTATAGCAACTAACTCCCTTTTCTGCAACAATTTCTCAAGAAGAGAAGGATTATGCTGTTTTGTTTAGGCCCATATAACAGAATAATTACACAATAAAGAAATGAGATTCTATCATTGTATAAAGAGTGTTTCAGGGCCTGACCAGATAGTGGCAAAATGGGGAGAACATTGGAATGGAATGTTGAGGACCCAGGTTCAAAACCCTGAGGTCGCCTCCTTGATAGTGGGCTCATTCTGCTTGAGCACGAGCTCAACAGCTTGAGTATGTGGTTGCCAGTGTGGGATCATAGACATGAACTCATGGTCACAGGCTTGAGCCTAAAGGTTGATGGCTTGAAGCCTAAGATAGCTGGCTTGAGCAAGGGGTCACTGGCTCAGCTGGAGCCTCCCAGTCAAGGCATGTATCAGAAAGCAATCAATAAACAACTAAGATGTCGCAACTATAAACTGATGCTTCTTATCTCTCTCCATTTCTTTCTGTCTGTCCTTGTCTGGCCCTTTCTATCTCTCTTTCACTGTCTCTCTGTCTCTTACTAAATCAAGAGAGTGTTTTCAGGTTAAGTTATTTCAGTAGCTTATCATCTTCAATGTTCTTTGTTAGCTTTTCTTTAATTTTCTTGTTTCTAAATTTACAAGATGGGTGAAGCTCACACAATATTGTCTAAAGGCAGAGAGTTTTTTCTCAATGAGTGTCTTTAATATCAGGTAATAAAATTACTTGATATGCTCACATGAAGACATTGCTTTATATCTCAGTGACTAGTATTGGATCCCACACCATTAACAAGATGATCACAGAATCACTATTATTATCTTGGTCTATAAAAACTTTGATTTCTGGGCCTGGGGAAGGAGGAAATTCATCTTAGCTGAGCACCAAATAAGTGAAAACACTTATTATTAAAGATGTATGCATCCCTATCTTCATAGCAGCATTATTTACAACAACCAAGATATGGAAATCTAAGTGTCCGTTGACCTAAGAAGATGTGAGATCACACACATACACAAACACACACAATGGAATAATAGACATTTAGGAAAAGATAATATCTTGTCATTTTTGACAATGTCGGTCAATTTTGAGAGTATCATGATAAGTGAAATAAGTCAGACAGAAAAGGTCTGAGGCCATATGATTTCATTCATATGTGAAATACAAAATAACAAGTAACAAATGAATTAATAAAACTAACAAAAGCAAACTCAGAGATACAGACAACAGAATGATGGTTACAGAAGGATAAAGTGGGTAAATAAAGTAAGTCAAATATATCATAATGGAAGAAAACTAGACTTCAGGTGGTGAACACACAATAGAGTTCACCTGAATATTATATGTTGTTATTAACTACTATTTCCCAATAAATATAATATTTAAAAGGAAATAATAATTAGCAATAAAGAAAAGAAGTGAAGGTAGATTTTGGGTATATAACCAACAGTGTCTTTTGAGCCATCCATCACCAAAAAAGACCCTATGTGTTCAAAAAGACCCTATTTGTTCCAAAGATGCCTGTTCTTCTGTCCTCATCTTCTTCCCTTCCACTGTATACTGGTATTTACCTTATTCTACTTTAGAATCTTTACACTTGTTGTTTCATTTCCTTAGAATGTGGTGGAAAATGGCAATGGGTAAGTATCCAACACTGTCTAGCAAAAGCCATTTTCATATTCATTAATTAGTCATCCAAACAGGTTAATTAATTTAAGAATGGGAAACTCAAGGTGGGGGCCACTTTATCTTAACTTTCCTAAAGTTGCTCACATTCTGTCTCACTTGCATATAATATCTTATATTGGTAGAGTGGGGTTTTTTTGTTTGTTTGTTTGTTTTTGTATCTTATGCCATCTCACATAGTACCTTAGATGATTCTTATTGAGGATTCATTACGTAGGCAGGAGAGACTGGCGAGATCAAGTAACCTGTCCAGAGTCATCCAAAGTACTCTTAGGTCAAATATTACTTCACACAAGTATAATTTCCTAAGCACTGGTCTATACATTCTTTCTGTTATCATTCATTATAAACTGTGATCATACTCTATTTCATTTGAGAAATACTGCACTACATCATAACAGAATATGATTTAAATAAAAGAGTTAAAAATTGTAGAAAGGGAATGAAATAACTGAGAAGGAAATATAAGCCAAATCATGTCAGAATATCAGTATCTAGCAGTGGAAAATGTCCAGTTAAGCCAGCTCTTTGCATGAACCTCAACCTGAAAATCTAAAATGGCTATGCACCTGCTCTGAAATACTAGCAAATGCAACCCTTTCCAAACAGGCACATCAGGGTGCACTGGAATTTGGCTTCAGAGCTTACTCATGACTTGCCAGTTTGTAGGATAATGGCAGTGAGCCCAGATGATCTGCATACTCTCCCTATATTGTACTGAGTGGCCTAGGACATTCAAGTGGCCATTCCAACATCCATTTTTATCTTAATTTCTCCTACTAAAAACAAAAAGCAAACAAATATAAATCAATTCCTCTCCTAACTAAAATCTAACTGTAATCAGATACTATAATGACCGTTGTCATTTATCATGCATTATGGACTTATGTCTACATAAGTGTAGCTTGAAGTATCATAGTAAACTTACAGATTCACACTTGAGAAATCATTTTAGTTCAAACACATGATCTGATACAAACTGAAATATTTGTTTCAATGTGTGTGCTTTAATGTTTATGTCTTATTGTTTGTGCAGGTGTTTTGTGTTTCACACTTTCTATGAAGAAAATAATTTTTCTTGTCTCATTTTATTCATCCGAACAAAAGCATGCCTAATAGAACAATTATAGTGCTAAATGTGAGCCTAATCAGAAAGATGAAATCATTATTATAAGTTTTATGTTCAGTTTCTTGTGTTTTCAATGTACTACTTGATGCCTCCACAAGCTTTACACACAAGCTATATTTCTATGTCTATTTTTACTCTCTGCATTGTATTTAGATCAAAATATAACTTACATTTTTCTTTTACTATTGAAGCAAATGCTTTTAATTTTTAATTTTTAACATTTAGAGAATTCCTTTTGTTCTACAATTCAATTATTTGGAGACTGATATTTTAAAAATTTTGTAAATTAAGAAAATTTTTATTTAGAAAGTCACAGAGGTAAAATAAGAGAGCTGTAGAAGAAATGGGCTCAGGAAACAAGTTAATAGCAAAAGAATGGTCCTTGGAGCTTAAAAGAAAGAGGTAAGGGGAAGTTATAGGAAAATGTGTAGGTATATTCCATAGGGACAGCTGCCAGGAATGGTGTTTTTAAAATAAAATTTTCAATGGAGCAGAATAGTCTATAAAGAGACACATGGTTGAGTTTGTGCTTAAGCAAGTTATTAAATTGCTCTAAGTTCAATTTTATTAATAAGTAAAGTGAAGAATACCTCACTAAAAGTTTTTAATGATTGAATTCCTATGAAGCTTAAGAGAACACTTCCAAAGTCACCTTATAAAGTAGCATTACCAACTCATGGACCTTGATCATAGAGAACAATTTATGAATTTGATCCCAAAGAAAAGGGAAATAAAGTAGTTAGTACTGCATCAAACTAAAAAGCTCTACACAGCAAAAGAAACTGATAACAAAACAAATAGGCAGCCAACTCAGTGGGAGACGACACATATTTGCAAACAACAGCGCCAATAAGGGGTTAATATAAAAAATATATAAGGAACTCAACTTATATAAAACTCAACACCAAGAAGGTAAACAATTCAATTTAAAAATGGGTAAAAGAGCCTTGGCCAGTTGGCTCAGCGCTAGAGCATTGGCCTGGTGTGTGGAAGTCCTGGGTTTGATTCCTGGCCAGGGCACAATGAGAAGCACACACATCTGCTTCTCCACCCTTCCCCTTCTCTTTCTCTCTGTCTCTCTCTTCCCCTCCTGAAGCCGAGGCTCCATGGGAGCAAAATTGGCCCAGGTGCTGAGGATGGCTCTATGGCTTCTGCCTTAGGTGCTAGAATGGCTCCAGTAGCAATGGAGCAATGCACCAGATGGGCAGAGCATCACCCCCTAGTGGGCATGCCAAGTGGATCTTGGTCAGGCATATGCAGGAGTCTGTCTCTCTGCCTCCCGTGCTTCTCACTTCAGAAAAATACAAAAAAAAATGGGCAAAAGAAATGAATAGATGCTTCCCCAAAGGGGACATACAGATGGCTAATAGACATATGAAAAAAGTTCAATGTCACTAATCATCAGAGAAATACAAATATAAACCACAATGAAATATCACCTCACACCTGTCAGAATGGTGCTTATAAACATATCAACAAACAATAAGCACTGGCAAGGATGTGCAGAAAAGGGAATCCTGCACTGCTTGTAGCAAACAGTATAGAGCCATTGTAGCAAACAGTATGGAATTTACTCAAAATTTAAAAATAAAACGTCTTTTTACTCAGCTATCCCACTTTTAGAAATATATCCTACTAATGCCAAATCACTGATTCAAAAGAAGATATGCACCTCCATGTTTATTGCAGCATTGTTTATAATAGCCAAGATCTGGAAACAGCCCAAGTGTCCATCAGTGGATGATTGGATTAAAAAGCTGTGGTACAGCCTGACCACGCAGTGGCACAGTGGATAAAGCATTGGACTGGGACACGGAGAACCCAAGTTAAAAACCCTGAGGTTGCAAGTTAGAGTGCGAGCTCATCTGGTTTGAGCAAGGCTAACCAGCTTTAGCCCAAGATCGCTGGCTTGAGCAAGGAGTTACTTGGCCTGTTGTACCCCCAGTCAAAGCACATATGGGAAACCAATCAATTAACAACTATGGTGCCACAATGAAAATTGATGCTTCTCATCTCTCTCTTTTCTTGTCTGTCGGTCCCTATCTGTCCCTCTTTCTGTCTCTGTCTCTGTAACAACAACAACAAACTATGGTACATATACACAATGGAATACTACATGGTCATAAAAAGGAAAGAAGTCTTACCTTTTGTGATGGAATGGATGGACCTGGAGATCACTATGCTAAGTGAAATAAGCCATGCAGAGAAAGACAAATATCATATGATCTCACTTATATATAGAATTTAATGAACAAAGTGAACTGAGAAATGGAATAGAGGCAGAGGTGGGGTCACAGGGACCAGAGGGATAGCTGTCAGAGGAAAGGGAGATGAAAAGATGGGATCAGAGAAGGTGAAGGGATTAATGAAATTATAAATACATAACACAGATATAGATAACAGGACAGCAAATTTCAGAGGGAAACAGGGAGGGAGTTAGGAGGTGGGAGCTAATGGGGGTGTAAATAAGGACACGGGGTAGGGGCGAGGGTGCTATATTCAGTAGGACCATTGAATCCATGTTAACACAATAAACTAAAATTAATAAAAAAATTTATTAATTTAACTAGGGTGACATCAATAAATCAGGGTACATATATTCAAAGAAAACATGTCCAGGTTATCTTGTCAATCAATTATGTTGCATACCCATCACCCAAAGTGAGATTGTCCTCCGTTACTTTCTATCTAGTTTTCTTTGTGCCCCTTCCCCTCCCCCTTTCCCTCTCCCTCTCCCCCACCCTCCATAAACACCACACTCTTGTCAATGTCTCTTAGTCTTGCTTTTATATCCCACCTACGTATGGAATAATGCAGTTCCTGTTTTTTTTTTCTGATTTTCTTATTTCACTTCGTATAATGTTATCAAGATCCCACCATTTTGCTGTAAATGATCTGATGTCATCATTTCTTATGGCTAAGTAGTATTCCATAGTGTATATGTGCCACATCTTCTTTATCCAGTCATATACTGAAGGGCTTTTTGGTTGTTTCCATGTCCTGGCCACTGTGAACAATGCTGCAATGAACATGGGGCTGCATGTGTCTTTACGTATCAATGTTTTTGACTTTTTGGGGTATATACCCAGTAGAGGGATAGCTGGGTCATAAGGTAGTTCTATTTTCAGATTTTTGAGGAACCATCATACTTTCTTCCATAATGATTATACTACTTTACATTCCCACCAACAGTGAATGAGGGTTCCTTTTTCTCCACAGCCTCTCCAACATTGGCTATTACCTGTCCTGTTAATGATAGCTAATCTAACAGGTGTGAAGTGGTATCTCATTCCAGTTTTGATTTGCATTTCTCTAATAACTAAAGAAGATGAGCATGTTTTCATATATCTGTTTGCCATTTGTATTTCTTACTGGGAGAAGTGTCCGTTCATGTCCTCTTCCCATTTTTTTTATTGGATTGTTTGTTTGTTTGTTGTTAAGTTTTATGAGTTCTTTGTATATTTTGGACATTAGGCCCTTATCTGAGCTGTTGTTTGAAAATATCATTTCCCATTTAGTTGGATGTCTGTTTATTTTGTTATCAGTTTCTCTCTTTTTTTTTAAACTAGACTGCAGGACCACCATCATTTACTATTATTATTTTTTAATTTATTTATTTTAGAGAGGAGAGGGAGAGACAGAGAGAGAGAGAGAGGGGAGACAGAGAGAGAAGGCGGGGAGGAGCTGGAAGTATCAACTCCCATATGTGCCTTGACCAGGCAAGCCCTGGGTTTCAAATTGGCAACCTCAGCATTTTCAGGTCGACGCTGTATCTACTGTGCCACCACAGGTTACGCCTGTTATCAGTTTCTCTTGCTGAGCAAAAACTTCTTAGTCTGATGTAGTCCCATTCATTTATTTTTGCCTTCACTTCTCTTGCCTTTGGAGTCAAATTCATAAAATGCTCTTTAAAACCAAGTTCCATGAGTTTAGAACCTATGTCTTCTTCTATGTACTTTATTGTTTCAGGTCTTATATTTAGATCTTTGATCCATTTTGAATTAATTTTAGTACACGGGGCCAAACTGTAGTCCAGTTTCATTCTTTTGCATGTGGCTTGCCAGTTTTCCCAGCACCATTTGTTGAAGAGGCTTTCTTTTCTTCATTGTGTGTTGTTGGCCTCTTTATCAAAAATTATATGACCATATATTGCATATGTGGTTTTATTTCTGGAATTTCTATTCTGTTCCATTGATCTGAGTGTCTATTTTTCTGCCAATATCATGGTGTTTTGATTGTTGTGGCCCTATAATATAGTTTGAAGTCAGGTATTGTAATGCCTCCACCTTCATTCTTTTTCTTTAGGATTGCTTTGGATATTTGGGATTTTTTATAGTTCCATATAAATCTGGTGATTTTTTTGTTCCATTTCTTTTAAAAAAGTCATTGGAATTTTGATGGGAATTGCATTAAATTTGTATATTGCTTTGGGTAATATGGTCATCTTGATTATATTTATTCTTCCTAACCAAGAACAAGGAATATTCTTCCATCTCATTGTATCTTTTTCGATTTCCCTTAATAATGATTTGTAGTTTTCATTATATAAGTCCTTTACATTCTTTGTTATGTTTATTCCTAGGTATTTTATTTTTTTTGTTGCAATTGTGAAGGGGATTATTTTTTTGAGTTCATTTTCAAATGTTTCATTGTTGGCATATAGAAAGGCTATGGACTTTTGTATGTTAATTTTGTATCCTGCGACCTTACTGTATTGGCTTATTGTTTCTACTAGTCTTTTTGTGGATTCTTTGGGGTTTTCAATGTATAGGATAATATTATCTGCAAAAAGTGATACCTTTACTTCTTCTTTTCCGATATGGATGCCTTTTATTTCTTTGTCTTGTCTGATTGCTTTGGCGAGAACCTCTAGTACCACATTAAATAAGAGTGGAGAGAGTGGACAACCCTGTCTTGTTCCTGATTTAAGGGGGAAAGCCTTCAGTTTAGTGCCATTTAATACGATGTTAGCTGATGCTTTATCATATGGCCTTTATCATGTTGAGATATTTTCCTTCTATACCCATTTTGTTGAGAGTCTTAAAAATAAAATTGTGTTGTATTTTATTGAATGCCTTTTCTGCATCTATTGATAAGATCATGTGGTTTTTGTTCTTTGTTTTGTTGATATGGTGTATTATGTTAACCGTTTTACGTATGTTGAGCCATCCTTGAGATTCTGGGTTGAATTCCACTTGATCATGATGTATTATTTTTTTAATATGTTGTTGTATTTGATTTGCTAGTATTGTGTTCAGTATTTTAGCATCTGTATTCATTAGAGATATTGGTCTGTAGTTTTCGTTTTTTGTGCTGTCTTTGCCAGGTTTTGGTATGAGGGTTATGTTGGCCTCATAAAATGTGTTTGGAAGTATTGCTTCTTCTTCAATTTTTTGAAAGATTTTGAGTAGAATAGGAACTAAGTCTTCTTTGAATGTTTGATAAAATTTGCTAGTATAGCCGTCTGGGCCTGGACTTTTATTTTTGGGGAGTTTTTTTTTCTTTTAATAAACTTTTATTAATGGTAATGGGATGACATTAATAAATCAGGGTACATATATTCAAAGAAAACATGTCTAGGTTATTTTGTCATTAAATTATGTTGCATACCCCTCGCCCAAAGTCAGATTGTCCTCCGTCACCCTATATCTAGTTCTCTGTGCCCCTCCCCCTCCCCCTAACTCTCTCCCTCCCTCCCTCCCATGTCCTCCCTCCCCCCACCCCTGGTAACCACCACACTCTTGTCCATGTCTCTTAGTCTCATTTTTATGTTCCACCAATGTATGGAATCATGTAGTTCTTGTTTTTTTCTGATTTACTTATTTCACTCCGTATAATGTTATCAAGTTCCCACCATTTTGCTATAAATGATCTGATGTCATCATTTCTTATGGCTGAGTAGTATTCCATAGTGTATATGTGCCACATCTTCTTTATCCAGTCTTCTATTGAAGGGTTTTTTGGTTGTTTCCATGTCTTGGCCACTGTGAACAGTGCTGCAATGAACATGGGGCTACATGTGTCTTTATGTATCAATGTTTCTGAGGTTTTGGGGTATATACCCAGTAGAGGGATTGCTGGGGAGGTTTTTAATAGTTTTCTCTTAATAGGTCTCTTTAGGCTTTCTGCTTCTTCTTGAATCAGTCTAGGAAGGTTGTATTGTTCTAGGAATTTATCCATTTCTTCTCGATTGTTGAATTTAGTGGCATAAAGTTTTTCATAGTATTCTACAGAAATTCTTTGTATATCTACGATGTCCGTGGTGATTTCTCCTTTTTCATTTTAGATTTTTTTTATATGAGTTCTTTCACTTTTTTCCTTGGTAAGTCTTGCCAGGGGGTTGTCAATTTTGTTGATCTTTTCAAAGAATCAGCTCCTTGTTCTATTAATTTTTTCTATAGTTTTTCTGTTCTCTATTTCATTTATTTCTGCTCTGATTTTTATTATCTCCTTTCTTCGGCTGGTTTTGGGTTGTCTTTGTTCTTTTTCCAGTTCCTTAAGGTGTGAACTTAAGTGGTTCACTTGGGCTCTCTCTTGTTTGTTCATATAGGACTGAAGTGAAATAAATTTCCCTCTTATCACTGCTTTTGCTGCATTGCAGAGATTCTGATATGTCCTATTGTTATTTTCATTTGTCTGTATATATCTTTTGATCTCTGCGCTTATTTCTTCTTTGACCCATTCATGTTTTAAAAGTATGTTGTTTAGTTTCCACATTTTTGTGTGTTTTTTTTTCTCTTTTATGCAGTTGAATTCTAGTTTCAAGGTTTTATGATTGGAAAATATGCTTGGTACAATTTCGATTTTTCTGAATTTGCTGATGTTGTTTTTGTTGCCCAACATATGGTCAATTCTTGAGAATGATCCATGTACACTGGAGAAAAATGTATACTCTGTCACTTTGGGATGAAATGTCCTGTAGATGTGTATCATATCCAGGTGCTCTAGAGTTTTGTTTAAGGCCAATATACCTATATTGATTCTCTGTTTGGATTACTGATCTAGAGCTGTCAGCGGTGTATTGAGGTCTCCAAGTATGATTGTATTTTTGTCAGTTTTTGTTTTAAGGTCAAAAAGTAGCTGTCTTATATATTTTGGTGCTCCTTGAATTGGTGCATATATATTAAGAATTGTTATGTCTTCTTGATTCAGTGTCCCCTTAATCATTATGAAATGACCATTTTTGTCTCTGAGTACTTTTGCTGTCTTGTAGTCAGCATTATCAGATATGAGTATTGCTACACCTGCTTTTTTGGGGTGTTGTTTGCTTGGAGTATTGTTTTCCAGCCTTTCACTTTGAATTTGTTTTTATCCATGTTGCTTAGATGAGTTTCTTGTAAGCAGTATACAGTTGGATTTTCTTTTTTAATCCATTCTGCTACTCTGTGCATTTTTATTGGTGAGTTTAATCCGTTTACATTTAGTGTAACTATTGACACTTGTGAGTTCTCTATTGCCATTTTATAGATTGCATTCTGTTAGTTTTGTATCTTGTTTGATCCTTCTCTTTCGTTTTACTATCTTTTGTTTTTATTTGGTTGTATTCCATACATCTTTCCTCTGTTGATATCTTTTTTAAATCATGTGCTTCTGTGGTGGTTTTTTCAATGGTGGTTACCATTAAGTAATGAAAAGTGTTCCTACCCTGTTCATTGCAGTGCACTTTCTTGTGAGTACTTTTGCACTCCATCATCCTTTGCTACTGTTAATCTCCATCCTCTCCCCCTCCCTTTTTTTGTTGTTGTCACAGTTTAAATTTTGTTTTATTGTGTTCGTGGTGGAGCTATTACTTGTGGTTTTGTTTATTTTTTTGTTCTTTGTATCTGGTTGGAGAACCCCCTTTAGTAATTCCTGGAGTGGGAGTTTTCTGATGATTAATTCCCTCACCTTTTCTGTATCTATGAATGTTTTTATTTCTCCTTCATATTTGAAGGATAGCTTTGATGCGTATAGTATTCATGGTTGAAAGTAACTCTGTTTCAGGACTCTAAATATTTGGGTCCACTCTCTTATAGCTTGTAGAGTTTCTGTTGAGAAATCTAATTATAATATAATGGGCCTTCTTTTATATGTTGTATTCTTTTTTTCCCTGGCTGCCTTCAGAATTTTTTCTTTGCCATTGGTTTGTGCCAATTTCATTGTGATGTGCCTTGGGGTAAGTTTGTTGGGGTTAAGAAAACTCGGAGTTCTATTTGCTTCTTGAATTTGAGGCTTTAATTCTTTCCACAGGCTTGGGAAGTTCTCCTCTATTATTTGTTTGAATATGTTCTCCATTCCATTTTCTCTCTCTTCTCCCTCTGATATACCTATTATTCTTATGTTATTCTTTGGATGGAGTCAGACAATTCCTGTAAGGCTATCTCATTTTTTTTTAAAAAATGAGTCTCTTTCTTCTTCTCTCTGTTGTACCTCAAGTTTCTTGTCTTCTATTTCACTAATCCTACATTCCATCTGGCCTGTTCTATTAGCTAAGCTTATTACCTCATTTTTCAGCTTGTGAATTGAGTTTTTCATCTCTGTTTGATTTGTTTTTTTAGTTTCAATTTCCTTGGTAATCTGTTCTTTGTGTTCACTGAGTTGTTTTCTGGGCTCCCTAAATTGCCTTTCTGTGTTTTCTTGTATATCTCTGAGTATTTTTAGGATTTCTATTTTAAATTCTCTGTCATTTAGCTCCAAGTCTTCCAATATATTAAATTTTTTCTCCATAGATTTTTCCTCATCTGTGTTACCTCTGTTTCTTTTGTATCCATGATATTTGATTTCTTTTTCCTTAATGGCATCTGAAGGTGGTTTTGTCGATAGTACTAATGAGAATTAATAAAGAATAAAAAGTTAAAAAATAAAAAATAAAAAGAATTAAAAAAATTAAAAATTAAAAAAATAATAATTCCCCCCTTTTTTTCCTCTCCTCTCCTCTCCCCTACTTCTTGAGAAAATTTTGTCATGAACTGTCAATTATATTGTGCTAAATAGAACAAACAATACCTATAATGGAGGGCCTAAGTTGGGGAGAAGTAATAAAGGGGCAAAAGAGGGGGCATGGACCCACAAAATGCAAATAAGGAAAAAATTTGAGTCAAGAATAAAATGATTTGCTTTTAGGTGTTGGTTGACTGAGAGATATGATGAGAGGAATAAGAGGGAAATAGGAAAATGGGGGGGACAAATTAAAAAATTACTATTGTATTTAGTGGAACAAGAACTAGATATAATGGAGAGCCAGGGTTGGGAGCACTGCTAGTGAGTTAAGAAAGCGAAGTAAAAAACCCCCAAAGCAGCACAAACATAAATTTGAGTCCCAGATAAAATAATTTGTTTGTTATTAAGGATTGAATGAGAGGAGACATAAAGGAGAAAGCAAGAAACTATATTTAGGGAGAAAAGAAAGAAAGAAAGAAAAAGAGGGAAACACTAAAAGAAGAAAAAAGAATAAAAGGATAGAGAGAGAGAGTGAGTTAAGGATTTTGGAGTGCAACCCTCATAGAGAGAGAGGAAGAAGAAAGAAAAGATAATGGGAGATGTAACACTTATGGGTAGTTAGTTCAAGGAGAGGAGAGAGTAATACCGGTAGAGAATTAAATGACCAAATTGGAAGAGGAAGAATATAATCAGGACATGAAAATAAGAGAAACAAATGAACAAATATAATAAAATGGGATAGATTATAAAGTCTGTGGATTATTCTTGATTTTGAGAGGTTATCTTCTTGCTTTTTCTTTTCTCTCCCTCTTCCTGGTTGGTGACTCTGTACCCCAAGTTCTGCCCCTGTGGCACACTTAAGTAGAGGTTTGCAGTTGATAATTCTCTATGGCGATATCATATATTGGGCTTCAGTCTCGTTGGCAGTCGAGGCTCATTAGCATTTGTAGGCTCCGGCAGTGAGAGAGTCTGTGTTCCCGGAGCCTCTCCCCTAGTCTTTCCTTCCTGAATTAGTAGCCTAATGATCCAGCTATGAGGTTGTTGCTGCCTCTGCCTGGAGAGCAAGAGGCTCAAAGAGCTGGCAAATCCCCACTCTATTCCCACTGTGCACAGGGTTCTGGGTAAGGCTAAATTAGCCAGAGCTGCTAGCATAATCAGACGTGGCTTCGAATCACACAAAGACCTCTGACTCTGCCCCTCTGTCTGGTAATACGGGTGGGCACCCACTCCCAGTGCGCTCAGAGAAATCTCTCGCTCACTATTGTGTGCGCCAACCAGGATATGGAGCAGGCCACCTCTCACTCTGAATCAGACCCCTGCCCGCATGAAAACGTTCCAGCATTGGAATTAGCTCTCGCTCCCTCCCCATGTGCAGCTTTTTCAGGGCACTTGGGCGGCCCTGAAATTCTGCTTTCAGCCCACACAAAGGCCACTGACTCTGCCCCTCTGTCCGGGAACATGGGCGCCCACTTCCGAGGCGCTCGGAGGAATCTCTTGCCCACTATCTGTGCGCGTCGACCAGGAGATCGGGGTGGATAGCTGTCCCGAGTGCCTTTCTTTGTCTGGGTTTGGCACGAGCGCTAGCTTTTATTGACTAGGTTGCCACAAGCACAGTTTTTCCTCGGCTTGGATATCCATGCCACAGCATGGTTTGGCCGTTTGTGCTGCGGCCTGGATCTATTCACCCCCTTTGCCCGCCTTAGTTCCTATACTTTCAGTTCCCAGTGAAAGCAGCCCTTATTTAGGTTAGTGAGGAAGGCAGAGCGTTTCTTCCTCCTTATTTCCTTCGGGGTTGATTATATATTTAGCCAATTTTTTGCTTGACCATACCTTCGCATGTAGTACAGAACATCTGGAGGCTGCAAAGATAGATTTTTCTGTTTCTGGTTGAAGATCTTGTTGAGTTTTTGTGAAGATTTATTGGTATCGCTCCTTATAGTGCCATTACTCTGACTGAATTAATAAAAATTTAGAAAAAATAAGTCTATCCACCGCTGCCATCTGGGGAAAAGGATAACAGTGGGAAGTATGAATCAGAAGCAGGAGATACCTAGGGAGATAAGGCTCCCAGGGAGATACCTAAGGAGTGAAGGCTGTAGAAATTTTCCATATATTCTAAGGAATTAGAAGACCACATGGATGCTCAGGGCTGGAAGCCTACATAGAAAATGAATGAAGAGAATGAAAATTTACACCCAGTGAGTTAATATGACATGCCCACAGGATGGCTAAAATTTGAAAGTTATAATAATTCCTAGTGCTGGGGCAGAACTTGCATACTCTGCTGATAGTAAAAGCACTTTGGAAAATTATGGTAATTTCGCCCATTAGCTCAACACTTGTATATTCCACAAACCAGGCAGTCCATTCTTAGTTGTACATTAAACAAAAATGCTATACAAGTAACTCTCTCCTATCTGTGGGGGATACATTCTAAGATCCCCAGTCAGTGCCTGAAACCACATGTTTTTTTCTATACATACACACCTATAATCGAGTTTAATTTCTAAATTAAGCACAGTAAGAGCTTAACAACAACTAATAATAAAATAGAATAATTATAACAATAAACTATAATAAAAGTCTTATGTGAATGGTCTCTCTCAAGAAAAAATATACACACAAAACTCAGCAACAAACAAACAAACCAATTAAAAATACAGAGAAGACGTGAACAAACACTTCTTCCAAAAGGAAAAACAAATAGCCATCAGATATATTAAAAGATGCTCATCTTCACTAGGTATTTGAGAAATGCAAATCAAAATTAAAATGGGAAACCACCTCACACCTGATAGATTGGTGGATATCAACAAGACAGATAACAAGTGTTGGAAAGGCTGTGGAGAAACAGGAACCCTCATTCACTGCTGATGGGAATGTAAATTAGTACAACCATTATGGAAGAAAGTATGATGGATCTTCAAAAAACTAAGAATAGAACTACCATATGACTCAACAATCCTTCTACTGGGTATCTACCCCCAAACTCAAAAACATTGGTACATAAAGACTCATGCACCCCTATGGTCATTGTAGCATTATTCACATGGAAACAACCAGTATCCCTGGATAGAGGGTTGTATAAAGAAGACATGGTACAATATATACAATGGAGTACTATTCAGTCATAAGAAATAATGATACAGTGAAATGTACAACAACATAGAAGGACCTTGAGACATTCTACTGAGTGAAATAAGTGAATCAGAAAAAGCTAAGAACTGTATGATTTCACATATAGGAGGGTTATAAAACTGATACTCATGGACATAGATAAAACTGAAATGGTTAACAGGGAAGGGGGCCATGGGAGAGGGGAGGATGAAAGTGTGTAAAAAGGAACAAATATATGGTGATGGAAAATGATTTGACTTTGGGTGATGGGTATACAACACAATCAACAGTTCTAATGCTATAGAAATGTTTACCTGAAACCTATATACTCTTATTGATCAGTGTCACTCTGTTAAATTTACTGTTCTAAATAAAATTTTAAAATTAAAAAATTAAGCAGCATTACCCTGATACTACAATCAGACAAGGGCACTACAAGAAAAGAAAATTACAGGACAATGTTCCTGAAAAATATAGATGCTAAAATTCTCAGCAAAATATTAGCAAACTATTTCAGTGGTACATTAAAAGGATCATACTCTATGATCAAGTGAGATTTGTTCTAGGGATGCAAAGATGGTTAAATATTCACAAGTAAGTCAATTTGATACACCACATTAACAAAAGAAAGGGTAAAATTATATGACCATTTGAACTGATAGAGTAAAAGTATTTGTCAAAATTCAATATTCATTTGTGATAAAAAAATACTCTCAACAAAGTCAGCACAGAAAGAATGTGTCAACATGTTAAAGGCCATATAGGATTAGCCCACAATTAACATCATACTCAGTGGCGAAAGCTGAAAGCTTTATCTCTAAGATCAGGAACAAGACAAACGATGCCCACTTTTGTCACTTTTATTCAATATATTACTGAAAGTTTTAGCCAGAGCAATTAGCTAATAATAATAATAATAATAATAATAATAATAAAGACATCCACATCAGAAGGGAAAGAGTAAAACTTTCCATTTGCAGATGACATGATATTAAATATAGAAAACCTCAAATCCTAAAGACTCCATCAAAATACTGTTAGGGAAATAAATAAATTCAGTCATTAGCAGGATAAAAAAATATACAAAATAAGTTGCATTTCATACATTAATGAAATAGCTAAAATAGGAATTAGAAAACAATACATTTACAATTGCAACAAAAATAATAAAATACCTAGGACTAGATTTATCCAAGAGGTGAAAGATCTATATACTGACAAGTGTAAGACATTGATGAGAGAAATTAAACAAAATATAAGTAAATATATGGAAAGATAGTCTATGCTCATAGATTGCAATAATTAATATTATTAAAATGTCTGTACCAACCAAAGCATATCTACAATTTAAATGTGACCCCCTTCAAAATTCCTTTGGAATTTTTACAGTAACAAAAAAATAAATCCTGAAATTTGTTTGGGACTACAAGGAGATGCAGGAGTCCTCTGACAGGCAACTTTGGCTTGCAGACTCTTCATCAGTCAAAACGTTAGTAGAGTTCTATGAGTTTACTTCCTTCCCTCAGAGAACTTAGGGCTGCATCATAATCAACATCAAGAGTCTTTCAGATTCCTCAAACTCACTGTGCTCTTTCTTTCACTGGCATTTCTCCCAATAAATCTCTTAAACTTGTCACCTTGCTTTCTGTTTCTTACAAGACTGACATTCCATATCCAAAAATGGCCTCTTCCAAATCAGTATCTCATTCTCTTGTTAATTTTCTTCAGAGCAATAATGTAGCCTGAAATTTCTGATTAGTTGTTTGCTCATTCTTGTTCAACCCACTCCACTCTGAGTTCCACGAGAACTATAATTTTCTTAATTACCCTGTGTCCTCAGCATAGTGTGTGGCACTAATTAGGTATACAATAGAAAACTGTTAAAATAATTAATCTATTCATGAATTATCACGTGAAGAAAAAAAGATTACACATGGATCAAGGTTTTAATAGTTGTTACTTATACTGTGAAATATAGGCTTAGGGGAGAATATTGAGGAAAAATTTCCAAATATTAATCTGTATACTTTAAATTTTTAGTAAATGTGAATTTCCTTACTTATTTGTGATTTGTACGTAATCAAAATAGTATAGGTAAACATAAAATATTAATAGTAACACAAAAAAATATTCAATTTCAACTTTAAATTAAAACATCCATTTTTATTTAATTTTATGAAAGTTAATCTTGTTTTAATGAGACTTAAAAACCTATTACAAACACAAAAATGCTCTTATTTAATTAATATAAAATAATCTGCATGCTTGCTTCATGAAGTCAAAATTTAAAGAAAGACTGATTAAGGAATGGAACATATGAAGTAAAGATGAAAAAATGTTTCCAGGATCACTGTGTGATACAAAATAGGTCCTAGCTGCCTCTAATCCTCAGTTGTGGTCCTATGATAATTGAAGACAAGTTCCCCAAAAGAAATAGTAATAGATTTTAATAAGGACATGTTGTCAGAGTAAGTAAGAAAACAATGTCTGCCTAATCAACTTAATTCCATTGAAAGCCCACAATATGTTAGGTGTTGTGTTAGAAAATTTAGAAAATATATATAATAAGAAAGTCAGAGTTTTTAAACTCATAGAACTTAGTTTAATGGAGAAGTCTGGTGTGAACAAAAATATATAAGTATCTTATGATAAGTGTAATAAGTGTGACAGATTATAATGAATGCAATAGCAGTATGTACCAAGAGCAGTGATGGTACAAAAAAAAATGGCACTTGCATTTATTGTAGAGGAATATTGAAGACCAAAATGGTGGGAGTGAAAGCAAGAGAAAGAAACCTAGTTAAAATATGGAGTGGTCTTGGGTATCATGTTAAGTAATTTGGGATTTTTTTCTAGGGGCCAGCAGTTTCCTAGTTTTTGATCATGCAACATGATCAATTAAAAAATAATTAATTGGCCCTGTCCGGTTGGCTCAGTGTTAGAGCATCAGCCTGGCGTGCAGGAGTCCCAGGTGCGATTCCTGGCCAGGGCACACAGGAAAAGTGCCCATCTGCTTCTCCGCCCCTCCCCCTCTCCTTTCTCTCTGTCTCTCTCTTCCCCTCCCGCAGCCAAGGCTCCATTGGAGCGGAGTTGGCCCGGGCGTTGAAAATGGCTCCATGGCCTCTGCCTCAGGCACTAGAATGGTTCTGGTTGCAACAGAGCAACGCCCCAGATGGGCAGGGCATCGCCCCCTGGTGGGCATGCTGGGTGAATCCCAGTCGGGCGCATGGAGGAGTCTGTCTGCCTCCCTGTTTCCAATTTCAGAAAAAAATACAAAAATAAATAAATAAATAAGCAAATAAAAACAATAATTAAGCATAGATAACCAATGGATACACATTTTATGTATTTATGAATAATTAGTGAATGTTATGTACATTATAGAGTATATAAGTTAAAATTTTAAAGGATGCGGCTAATCTAATATAAAAATATGTTAGGTGGTGGCATAGTGGATAAAGCATCAGACTGGGATGCAAATGACCCAGGTTCAAAACCATGAGGTCGCCAGCTTGAGTGCAGGTTCATCTGGTTTGATCAAGGCTCACCAAATTGAGCCCAAGATGTCTGGCTTGAAGCCCAAGGTTGCTTGCTTGAGCCCAAGGTCGCTGGCTTGAGAAAAGGGTCACTCAGTCTGCTGTAGCCCCCTAGTCAAGGCACATATGAGAAAGCAACCAATGAACAACTAAGGTGCCACAATGAAGAATTGATGCTTCTCATCTCTCTCCCTTCCTGTCTGTCTGTTCCTCTCTCCCTTCCTGTATGTCTGTTCTTATCTGTCCCTCTCTCTGTATCCCTGTCTCTGTCACAAAAAATATATATGTTAGAATTTTTTCCCCATAACAATTCAGTCTTGATCACCACTTTGGATAATGGATGTTAAGAAAGAGAGTGATATAATCAGATTTGTATTTTTAAAATTTACTGATGGCAGTGTAGAAAATAGATTGTAAGAAATATTACAGAAACTTGAGAAACAATTTTAAGCCTCTTGTACTTATGATGCTGAGTAACTTGGAATAACTTGAGTAATAGAAATAACATGATTATTATGAAAATAAAACATTAGGGGTATATTTCAGAAATGTTTACTAATAGAATAGATATGAGTATTTGATTGGCTATGTATGAGATTGCTAGTGCAAAGATGACTGGTAGAAGCTATCTAGTAGTTTAGAATATCTCCCTAATTATGTATTTTTTTAAAAAAATTGTTAATATTAACCAGAAAATGTAAAACAAAAAGTGAGCTGAGTTGAAAGTGGAGTTGGGATATTGGAGTTAATTTTGGATTTCTGAGTTTCAAATGCAGGTGTCATATACAGGTGGGTTTACAAAAATAAAGTTCAAACCAAAGATGTGGACAATAGATCTACCATTGGAAAACAATAGCTGATATCATGGGAATAAAATATCACGGGCCTTCTACCACATTCTACAAAATTTATCTTTGTTACCTTTCATGGTTAAATTAAAAATCTATATTAGACCAATTATTTTTAATGTTGTATTTACTCATTTAATAAGTTGGGTAGTCTTTTCTTTTAAATGTTATATTTCAATGACAATTTACATTTAATATTATTTTGTTTTATTTTCCAATGTACAGTGTAGTGACTAGACAATAAATATACTTTACAAAGTGTTCCCAATGATATTTTAAATGGCCACCTGTTACCACACATGGTTATTACCATATTGTTCCCTATATTCCCTATGCTGCACTTTACATACCCATGACTAGTTTGTCTCATCCAATTTGTACTTAAGCCCTTCACCTTCTTTACTCAGTCACCTATATCTTTCCCTCTGGCAACCATGAATCTGTTTATTTATGAGTCTGCTTCTACATTGCTTGTTTGTTTTATTCTGTTCTTTAGATTTCACATATAAGTGAAATTATAAGGCATTTTGTCTTTTTCTCTCTTACTGCACACAGCATAATATACTCTAGGTCCATCCAGGCTGTCCCAAATGGTAAGATTTCACTTACTTTTATGGCTGAGTGCTATTTTATTGTATATCTGTACCACAGTCTTTTCATCCACTTATCTATTTACGGGCAAGAGGTTGCTTATATATCTTGGCTATTTCCATACCTTGGTTATTATAAATTGCACTGCAATGAATGTAGGGATGCATATATTCTTCTGAACTAGCATTTTGAGGTTATTTGGATATATACTGAGTGGAATCACTGGGTCATAAGGTAGTTACATTTTTAGTTTTGTTTTTTTTTTTTTGTATTTTTCTGAAGCTGGAAACGGGGAGAGACAGTCAGACAGACTCCCGCATGCACCCGACCGGGATCCACCCGGCATGCCCACCAGGGGCCATGCTCTGCCCACCAGGGGGCTATGCTCTGCCCCTCCGGGGCATCGCTCTGTCGCGACCAGAGCCACTCTAGTGCCTGGGGCAGAGGCCAAGGAGCCATCCCCAGCGCCCGGGTCATCTTTGCTCCAATGGAGCCTTGGCTGCGGGAGGGGAAGAGAGAGACAGAGAGGAAGAAGGGGGGGTGTGGAGAAGCAAATGGGCGCTTCTCCTATGTGCCCTGGCCGGGAATCAAACCCGGGTCCCCCGCACGCCAGGCTGACGCTCTACCGCTGAGCCAACCGGCCAGGGCACATTTTTAGTTTTTTGAGGACCCTACATACTGTTTTCTATACTGAAATCACCAACCCGCATTTTCAGCAACAGTGCATAAGGTCTCCATTTTCTTTATATTCTCTCCAACACTTGTTTTTTGTTGTTTTATTGATCCTAGTCATTCTGACAGGTGTGTGGCATTATCTCATTGCAGTTTTAATTTGCATTTTTCTGATGATAAATGATGTTTTTAAAATCCCTACTATTGACCAATGAATTCAGAATCTCCTTGGTTGAAATTTGGACATTGTTACCTCGTTTTAATATCTCCAGCAATATTTTGAAGTTTTTAGTGTAGATATCTTACACAATTTTATTAGTTTTATTCTTAAATATTTGTATTATATGGTACTGTAAATTTGCTTTACAGTTTACTTTACATTTTTGTTACTATAATGAAAATAAAATATGTGATTGATTTATTATTAGATCTACTTTTAATTTTCTGTTGTTGCTCTTAAGGATTTCTTGAGATTTGCACATAGATAGCTGCATTCTTTTGATAAGCAGCACTTGATAATAATACATTATCCTTGTTATATATTGCTGGATTTGTTTTTTTTTAATTTTATTAAAGATTTGACATTTTGTACTTAAGGATATCAGTGTATAAGTTTGTTTTTCTTGTTACAAGCTCATTAGGTTTGACAATCCAGATTATGTTGATCTCATAAATTTAGTTACAAAGTTTCCCTTATTTTGAGAAATTTTCTTAATACTAATATTAATTTTTCTTCAATATTTAATGGAACAAAAGAGTGAAGACTTCTGGATCAAAAGTTTTTCTTGTGGAATATGTTTAAATTAATTCAGTTTTTATTGGATATAAAGCTATTGCAATATTCACTTTTTATTCTGCTCAGTTTTGTTAAAATATGTTTCTCAAGGAAATAGTCACTTTATTGAAATTTGTTGAATTATTGGCCTATAGTAGTTGGCTCTATTTTCACACATTCACCCCATAAGGAAACAACAAATTCAATCTTTTTTCAAATTTTATTACTCATGGCATAGCAGGTAGTATGAACTATGTGTTCATATCAGTTTCCCTTGCTCCCCAAATCCCATGAGGATGGAGTGAGCCCACATGGGTTCTGTATACCTACCCAGACTCCCTAGAAACATGAGAACTTTATTAAGAATCACCTCTCATTATTTCCTTTATTTTTGTTGTCATTACTTATTTCTGTTTTTTTATTGTTTTTCTACATTCTTGCTAGTTTATAAATCTTAATAAATCTTTTCAATTTACTATTATTCATTTTCTTTTTTGTTAGTTATTTCTCTTATTTTTATAATGGTATTCTATTAACTTAAGGTTGAGTTTTTTTTCACACTTGGATTTTTAAAATTTAATTCTTCATCACTACTTTTGAAATATTATTTTAAAGCATTTAAAGATAAAATAACCTTATTATGGCATTAGCTAAATTCTACAAATTTTTATAAGTTCTGTTTTCATTATTGTTCCATTATCATTCAATTCTAAGTAGTTGTTAATTTTCCTTGAATGTCATATTTGACCCTTTAATTATTTAGAACTGTATTGCTTGATTTCCAATTATGTAGTAGTTTCCGAGATAGTTGTTTTTTTTGTTTGTTTGTTTGTTTTTACAGGGACAGAGAGAGAGTCAGAGAGAGGGATAGATAGGGACAGTCAGACAGGAATGGAGAAAGATGAGAAGCATCAACCATCAATTTTTGTTGCAACACCTTAGTTGTTCATTGATTGCTTTCTCATATGTGCCTTGACCATGGGCCTTCAGCAGACCGAGTAACCCTTGCTTGAGCCAGTGACCTTGGGTCCAAGCTGGTGAGCGTTTTGCTCAAGCCTGATGAGCCTGCGCTCAAGCTGGTGAACTCGGGGTCTCGAACCTGGGTCCTTCCGCATCCCAGTCCGACCCTCTATCCACTGCGCCATCGCCTAGTCAGGCATTTCCTAGGTAGTTTAATTACTTCTAACTTAATTTTTTTATGACCTGAGAATATATCCTCACTGATATAGATCATTTTCAATTTATTGAGACCAATTTTAATGCCTAACATAAGAACCATCTTCCTAAACATTCTATGTGCACTAAAAGTAATATATATTTTACAAAGATTGGGCATTTGTCATGTTGTATAAATGTCATTAAATCATTTTTGTTGTTAGTATTGCTCAAATGAACTATATATCAATAATTAGTAAATTTTTGATGATTTATTCTGTTAATTACTCAGATATTACTGTGAATTTCCTAAGAAGGATTGTTGATTTTTGTTTCTCACTTTACCTCAGACAACTTTTCTTTTATTGAATCTGAAGCTCTGTTATTTAGGTGCCTAAATTTAGGTGCCTAATCACATTTGTGATTGTTATGGCTCCCTGATTACTTGCCATTTTAACATCTATCACTAGTAATACATCTTGTCTTGATACTACTTTTTCTGATATTAGCATAGCCACATAGGTTTTCTTTTTTAATTTTTTAATTAAATTTTTATTCATTTTAGAGAGGAGAGAGAGAGAGAGAGAGAAAGAGAGAGAGAGAAAGAAGAGCAGGAAGCATTAAATCTCATATGTGCCTTGACCAGGCAAGCCCAGGGTTTCAAATCAGCGAACTCAGCGTTCCAGGTCAAGGCTTTATTCACTGCAACACCACAGGTCAGGCCCACATAGGTTTTCTTATACTTTGTGTCTACATGATTTATCAACACTCCTGGCAAATTTCAAGTGCTCAGTAAATGTTATCTAGCTCTTTAGGTCTGTTACTTTTGCAAATCATGGCTCTTGGATCTTTCTTCTAAATGACTTACTTTCCCTGTATATTAAATCTCTTTATGTTTTTGAACTATATTATATTTTCCACTTGATCTTCCAGATGACTAAATAATTTTTCAGCAGTAATCGTTTATTAATTTTCAAAAATCAAGAATCGGGGTTTAAAAAAATAGATACAAAATGTCTTTCTTAATATAAATCTAACAGTATTTTCATTAGAAAATAATCCTGTCTTCCACTTATGTTTATTGCCTCCTTGAAGTTTATTTAGATGGACTTCAAGTTTTCTAGATATTTAGATTGATGTTTCTCTTTAATGTCATTTGTTCGTTTAACTAAGTTTTAATTTTTATCTGTCTCCTCATTAATTGAGGTTTCCATAGAATCATACACATCACTCATTATAATTTCTGAACATACAGTAAACCAGCAAGGAATGACTGGCCTTGAATTGTCTGCTGATTTCTCTCAATGCTAAGAAGCATGTCTTTTTGTTCTCAAGTCTCCTCATTTTTCTTCCAATTGCAACCACTGGAAACAAATCAAGTCACCACTGCATCAACTCTGTAAGACCACTGGTGTCAACAGAATTTGGCAAGAGTCATCGGGACCATGGATATTTGTCAGATGAGCTTCCTCAAATGATTATGAAATCTAGTCTTTAATTTTTCATTTAGATGTAAGATATTGACTCTGCTATAAGTCCCTTGGCTCGTGCACTATGTCAAGGAGAAGTTTCTCTTGGAAAATGTTTTCCTCTTCCCCAAAAGATCTTGAAAGTCTCAGAAGCATTTTTTAGACTATATCAGCATATCTTCCCTGATTGTTGTGTTATTAGAGATAATAAATTGGGAGATCTCATGTGATTATGTTCTCAAAAACTACCTTTTAACACACACATTTTGTACTTTATACACTTCTATATGTTAAAATTATATATTTTCAAAAGAATATAATTACTCAAAAACATAAATAATCTTTCTTAAGTGTGTGAAAAGTTATGTGGGAAATGAGGATGACTATTAGAGGCTATGCTTTTAGAAATATGGTTGATAGAGAAAGAAATAGGTTAGAAGAGAAAAAATAATTTTAAGAAATATTTGCCTGATTTGTTATAATTTGTTTTTAAAAAATAAATCAGCTTTAGCATTTTGACATATTAATGTGCAGGCACTGTGAACAGAAATATGAAGATACAGAAGAAAAATGAGGTGACAATATATGTAGTTCTTTCTAAACTATACAGGATGCTAGAGTTATAGTCATAGTCTAACAATTGGCTGTTAAACATTCTCTTTTGCTTCATCTTTTTTGTTGTTGTTGTTGTTGTTGCAAATCCTTTTTAAATTCTGAAATTTACCTTCATGTTCTAGTGAAAATATTGTAGTAAATTTTTTCCAATTTTTTTTGGACCACAACAGATATGTTGAAAATGGGATTTGTGTTTGATTAAATATTCTAAACAAATTTTGCAAGGCTTTTTTAGTAGAAATTTTTACTTTAATATATAAAAAACTGCTTTGACTTTCCTAAAGTTATGTGATCTGGAGTTCCCATCTCTGCCAAACTTGAGATCATCTTAAGAGGCTACTATCAGGGAACACATATTGGGGAATAATGTTTGTCACTAGGTTCCTGTCAGTTTTTCACAGCTTGGCTATTGTTGTAGAATAACAAAATCTCAATGGTACATAATAATAAGTACTTATTTCTTTCACAGTTACATATTAGCTAATTAATCTAGGCTGGCTCAATGGTGCTACCACAGTAAATCAATTTCCACATGTTTCTCATCTTTCTGTGGGACAAGAGGGCAAATTGAAGCATGGTTTTTTCATATCAATGACATAAGCAAAAGAGGGCACAACTGATTTTGTGCGCACAATTCATGTACCTGCTTTGTATTATATCCATTCACATTGCATCGGAAAAAAACAAAACAAAACAAGATATATGACCAAGTCCAAGGTTCAGGTGCTTGGTAATATAGGGGTGAGCAAAAGTAGATTTATAGCTCTAAGTGACATTCTTTTAAGTTAATAAAGCTATCATAATATTCATAAACTGCATATGTTTTTTCACATGTACCACTATAAATCTATTTTTGCCTACCCCTGTATAAACCTTTTTGTGGAGGAATAGCAAACTTACATGGAAAAGCGTGAGGCTACAGATTGTGAGGAGTAACTATGGCTAGTAACTCAATCTGCCAGTATTTTCAAGATTATCAGTGTGTGTGTGTGTGTGTGTGTGTGTGTGTGTGTGACAGAGACAGAGAGAGTCCGAGAGAGGGACAGATAGGGACAGACAGAGAGGAAGGGAGAAAGCTGAGAAGCATCAATTCTTTGTTGTGGCACCTTAGCTGGTCATTGATTGCTTACTCATATGTGCCTTGACTGGGGGGCCACAGAAAACAGAGTGAACCCTTGCTTGAGCCAGCAACCTTGGGCTCAAGCTGGTGAGCCTTGTTCAAACCAGATGTGCTTGTGCTCAAGCTGGCGACCTCGGAGTCTCAAATCTGAGCCTTCTGCATCCCAGTCCGACTCTTTGTCCACTGTGCCACTGCCTGTTCAGGCAAGATTATCATTTGTATGGTGCTGCATGTAGAAGTACAAAGAGCTGAGTGCAGTGTTTCTCAATGGAAGTTCTGTTGACATTTTATATGAGACAGTATCTCCTTGATTTTGCAGAATTTAGCATTGCTTGTGTTTATCTTTTGAATATCAGTAAGCACTCTGACCAATTTTTCCAAATATTCCCTAGGCAATCAAGAACATACACGGTTAGGAAACACTGTTGGATTTTTACTATTGACTAATTGTGAGGCCCTGATAGCACACTTAATCTTCTCACTTTTCTCAGCCAAAGTGAAGAGGTTAAAATGAACAAATTGTAAGTTCTGTTTCAGTATTAATATTTGATGATTTGAAATTTAGAAGACAGAAGCAACTAAAATGTGTCTGAAAACTAAAATATGTAATTCACTTCATCTATTCTACCCCAAATTATCATGGGTGTGTATTGTACCATTTTCATACTTTCAGTTGACAGTAAATAGCTAGAGAATGTCATGGGGAAGAAATCAGAATGGTTGCTGAGGTTTAAACAAAATGTCACATTAATGACATTTGATCTAACTGGAACTATTCAGTCAAAATTAATAAACATTTTTAGAAAAGAGGATTAAAGCATGAGAATGAGAGCCCAGTACCAGTTTTATTTGCTCATTAAAGAAACTATTACTGCACTTGGATTTGCTCGACGTTATGTGGGGCCTTTTAAAATTTATCATATAAAATAGATTTAATATGTGTTGCCCAGGAGCAAAGATAGAGGCACTGGGTGAAATGACAGGTAAATTACTTTTGGCTTAACCTAAGAAAAACAGACATAATTATTAAGGAGTCTGAAATAGAAATGAAGCAATGAGGTAGGTCTCAATCAGTAGAGATATGCATCTTTTTAGAGAGTAGGAAATGAAACATATTAATATCTGAATCCATCATAACTTAAGACATGCTGGAAACAGTAGAATAAACAAATGCATCAAATGGGTGAAAGAAATTATTTCTAAGTTATTCAACTCAAGGAATTGGTGACTTTAAGAGAACATGGAACCCCACAATGTCACAGTCTCTTTTTTACCTCTTAAAATTTCCTTGATAAATATGTTAAGTGAAATAATATCTTCAAAAGAAGTTCAAGGAAAATATGAAGAGAAAGACAAAGTTCTCCAAGGGTACCCAGATGAGTCTATGTGGAAGGGGATAAAAATAGTGCTGGGCTTTTCATGGTGATGTCTGGCTGGGCGCTGATATTATGCATATGACTCACAGCTTCCTTTTGCCTATCATCTACAGTACTTTTGGAAGTGCTAAAATAAATTTTCTAGGGAAATTGTCTTAATTTTCTGTTTCCTTCATTCTTTGAATTAGTAAAGCAGATTGTTCTTGTTGTTAGCATTCTTTAAGCAAATAAAACACAATAGATGCATATCAGAAGAGAACAAATCACAGGATTTAGTTATATTTTGGTTAATCAAGATTTTATCTTTCTAAAAATGTAGGAAAGAATACTCTTATTAATTGAAAGTGAATAGTTGCCAGGAGACATAAGCAATTGAATGAAAATACATGTTTGTGTCATCCATATCTCTCCAAGGAAATCCTCAAAATTAGACTGTCCCATCTTTATCTAATGATCATTTAAATATAATTTCCACAATATATAAATTTTGGTGATGAAACAGGAAATAAAGTCTAAAAAATAACCTCTTGAAAAACTATCTGCTGCCATCTGAAGTTTAGAATGAGTCAGAATTATATTGAAATTAAAAGATAAATCCTGGATGTCAAGTCATCTCAATTTATACACATTTATTCAGCACTTACAGGAATATTAAAAATGTGGTAGTGCTGTAGGCAATGAAAAAGTGAATGAAATGTACTTCTTATTTCTGGCTATGATGCAATGAAAGAGACTAGATTTAACCACCTACTGAAAATAACTAGAAAATTAAACCAAATATATGAACTGAGGTTTTACACATTGGATAATAGGCAGCACAAGGAAAATAAATGAGGTGAGGCCTATAATACCATTGACTTTCTGCATGAAGACACATTCCACATCACCAAGCATCAGGGGGACCCCATCCACAACTCAGTGTTTTCCCTGAATGCAAGAGACAGAAATAAGAAGCTGAGTGGGCTGGAATATATAGGGCAGAGTTCTGGGAAAAGATAGCTACTCAAAAAAAGAATTTTAGAACTTTACTGATGGAAGTAGCCTTCAAAAGTGAAGAACAATTGAAAATATCCAAATAAATCAAATGAGAGAAGTTTTTACCAGCAGACTTACACAAAAAGAAATCCTAAAAATGATTCAACAGGCCAAAGGAAAATTATACTTGATATATAATCAAATCAAAAGAAAGGAATAATGAGTGCCAAAAATTCAACATGTGGGTAAATATAAAAGATTTATTTTTGTTTTTTAAAATTTATTTTAAAAAGTTATTTTCTAGTCTGATCAGCAGTGCCTCAGTGGATAGAGTGTCGAACTGGGTCTCAGAACCCAAGTTCGAAACACCAAGGTCTTCAGCTTGAGTGTGGGCTCATCTGGTTTGAGCAAGGCTCACCAGCTTGGACTCAAGGTCACTGACTTGAGCAAGGGGTTACTCGGTCTGCTGTAACCCCATGGTCAAGGCACATATGAGAAAACAATCAATGAACAACTAAGGTGCTGCAACGAAAAACTGATGATTGATGCTCCTCATCTTTCTCCATTCCTGTCTGTCTGTTCCTATCTATTCCTCTCCCTGTCTCATTCTCTGTCTCTGTCACACACACACAGAAAGATATAACATCACAGTTGACCTCCAAAGTAACTGACCATTTCAATTTGTATTTAAAATCTTATCACAAAGGAATCTTCAGGAACAAAATGGATACTCAACAACCTTCTCTTATGAGGCAAGTATAACAATACTTACACAAAAGCTGAAAAAGACACTAGCAGGAAAGAAAATTATAAACCAATATTCTTCATAAATATAGGTATAAAACTAATTTAAAATATTAACAAATCAGATTCAGTAATATATAAATAAATAATTCATTATGTTCAGGCTGGTTTTATTTCTAGAATGCAAGTTTGGTCCAACACTGGAAAATCAATCAATATACTTGACCACATTAACAGAATAAAAGAGGAAAATCACATGATTATTTCAATGAATGCAGAAAATACATGAGACAAATATCAATGCCCATTTTTTAAAAGAAAATTTCATCAAAACAGAAATTAAAGGAAACTTCTGCAAAATGATGAAGTGTTTGAATGGTAAATTTAAAAGTAACCCTAAACATAATTATGAAACATTTAGGGTTTTCCATTTATGATTAAGAACAATGGAAGGATATTTACCCCCAGCACTTCTAATCAACACTGCACTAAAAATTCTAGCCACATAAACACATTAGAAAGAAAAATAAATGTGTGTTTATTTTCATGGCAAGATTGCATCTGTATAATATAGTAAGGATTCTGCCAAGAAAACTATTCCTAGTATTAATTAGTGAATTCAGCAAATACTTTGGATACAAGGTCAATATAAAAAAAAAAACTAATTGCATTTCTATTTATCACCAACAAACAATGTTAACAGAAATGTAAAAATTTTAATTATAATAGAATAAAATAAACAGTGATAAATTTGACAAAAAGATGCAAAATATTTTTACTAAAAAGTGAAAACTTCACAGGATTAAATTAATAATATATTGATAGAGGTCTTCTTCCTTTTTGTTTGGTTTTATTTTTAAAAGAAAATCTGATCCAAAATGCCTTCAGACTTGAAATTAGAGGTAGTTCTCTGTTATGCAAAGTTTTATCTTTTTATTACAATATTTGAAGGCCTATATATTGTATTGTGTGTTTACCACCCCAAGTCAAGTCTCCTTCCATCACCATTTATCCCCATATACCTTCTTCAAACCCACCCTATCCCCTTTTCTCTCTGTTAATCACCACCTTGTTGTCTGGGTCTATGAAGCTTTCATTTTGTTTTGTTTTCTTTGCTTAATCCCTTTACTATTTTCTCCCAGCCCTGCCAACTCCACACACCTAAGACATCTGTCAGTCTCTTATCTATATTTATATGTTTGTTTCTATTATATTTGTAAGTTTATTTTGTTGATTAGATTCTACAAATGGGTGAAATCATACAGTACTTGTTTTTGTTGTTGTTGTTGTTTTGTGACACAGGTGTGACAGAGACAGAGAGAGACACAGAGAGGGACAGATAGGGACAGACAGACAAGAAGGCAGTGAAATGAGAAGCATCAATTCTTTGTTGCGGCTCCTTAATTGTTTGTTGATTGCTTTCTTATATGTGCCTTGATGGGGGGGGGCTACAGCAGACTGAGTTACCCCTTGCTCAAGCCAGTGACTTTGGCCTTAAGCTGGTGAGGTTTGCTCAAACCAGATGATCCCATGCTTAAGCCGGCAACCTTGGAATTTCGAACGTGAGTCCTCTGAGTCCCAGTCCGACACTCTATCCACTGTGCCACCACCTGGTCAGGCAGTACATGTTTTTTTTATTAACCAATTTCACTGCAATAAACTTAATTAAAAATAAAGCTTGATGAGTTAAGAAAAAAAATTAGCTGAAGACCTGAAAAATTTGGAACCTATACATACAGCATAAAATCATATGATTTTCTTTCAAATAAAAAAATCTTGGCTTTCAACGTTCTGTATGTGTGTGATTAAGTATATGTGGCTGGAAATGTTGCTGTATAATACATAAACTAATTACTGTAATGCAAGTTATTGTCTGAAATTCTGTTGAAATTTTCCAAGGAATAATAATTCTCAGCATTGTCAGTCTCCTATTTTGGAAATAAATATTAGGTAACAAAAGAATTTTCAAATATCTTGTGGAAATTTGACATGTATTTGGATTGTATAGTGGCATCAATAATATTACTAAACACCAGATTAGTAATGTTGTAATGTTTTATATTTAGATAGTAGCAAAAAGGTATATGAACCTCATGAAAAGACCATTATCTTTCTATTTAGCAAGAATTTATTTCAGTCTTCAAGAAGAATCTCTCCTCCACATAATTTTGCTTGTAGACATTCTGCATTCATCATTTATATTCCCCATTTAAAGGAAGGTCTAACTAAACTCATTGGGACATTCAGAAATCACATTGTCACATTAAATTCTATCAATAAAAACTCCTGAAGACAATAGTGTGTCCTTGTTTTTCAAAACAAGAATTTGAACTGATAGCTTAATAGTCATGTCACTTAAAAATGATAACAGGACAGCAAATCCCAGAGGGAAGGGGAGAGGAAGTTAGAGGGAGGGGAGCAAAGGGGGTGTAAGGGGGTCATGGGGGGCAGGGTATAAGGTTATTATTTTGAGTGGGATACTTGAATTCATGTTAACACAATAAACTAAAATTAATAAAAATTTTAAAAAAGATTTTATTGTAAGATTGAAAGATTTCATTTTAAAAAATCAAAATGATAAATGAAAAAATAAGTAAAAATCAAAATGGCTAAAAATATTGAAAAAAAAGAGCTGTGAAGAGAATTTCACATTATATTTCTTCTGCTTTGATGGGCAAAATAGATTATTACTGTAAAATCACAAAGACCATCCACAGACTGGAAGTTAGTTGCCATTTTGACTTATACTTAAGCAAATTAATATTGCAGTCACAGTCTTCATTTGGAAGTCCTGTATTCACTTTTGATTTTTCCATGTCCTCAGCATCAAGAGTTATAAAGCAGCCTTGGTTTTTCAGTGGAAACCCTTACCATGTTCATATTAAGAGAGCTTTTTAAATCTCAACAACAATAACAACAAAACCAAACAATTCAATAAAAAATGGGCAAAGGACCTCAATAAACACTTCTTAAAAGAGGACATATATATGGTCAATGGATATATTAAAAGATGCTCAATGTCAGTAATAATCATAGAAATGCAAAATAAAACCACAATGAGATATCTCCTCACATCTGTCAGTATGGTTATCATTAATAAATCAGCAAACAAATGCTGGCAAGAATGTGAATAAAAGAGAAATTTTGTGCACTGTTGGTGGTAATGCAGATTGTTACAGCCACTGTAGAAAGCAGTATAGAGTTATCTCAGAAAATTAAAAATAGAACAGCCTTTTGACCAAGCAATCCCTCTTATATATCTTAAGAATTCCAAAACACTAATTCAAAAGAATATATACACCAGTATGTTCATTGCAGCATTATTTACAATAGCCAAGATCTGCAAACAGGGCAAGTGTCCATCAGTAGATGAGTGTATAAAAACACTGTGGTAGATTTACACAAAGGAATACTACACAGCCATAAAAAGAACAAAATTTTACCTTTTGCAATAGCATGGATAGACCTACAGATCATTATGCTAAGTAAAATAAGCCAGTCAGAGAAAGACAAGTGCCATATGAGATTGCTCGTATGTAGAATCTAATTAACAAAATGAACCAACAAGCAAAATAGAAACAGACTTATACATAGAGAGCAGGCTGACAGCTGCCATGGGGCATATTGGGTGAAGGAAGTAGAGGAATAAAAAAAAAACCCTGAAAGAAATAACTCATGGACATGTACAACAGTGTGGTGATTGCCATCAAGGGGAAGGTGGAGGAGGGTACAGGGAAGATAACTGGTATACACACAATATTGTGTACAGAGTGTGTTTTGGAATTAGGCATCTGAAGCCTGTACAATTATATTAACCAGTTTCACATCAATAAAACTAAAAAGAGAACTTAAAAAGAAAGAAAACAGCCACTCTAGTTCCTCCCATCAAATCTATTTTATTCCACTTCGCCTGTATAAAATTATGTATCTTAAACTTAACCTATCAAACTCAAATACTAGTGAGTCTTCTCAGTAAATGAAATGATTCAGTGCCTTATTAAAGGATGTAGCACTATTTCTCACTGAAAGGCAGTTAATTATCTTTATTATATCTAAACACATCTATTACATGTTTATTATATCTAAACACATAAACCCATAATAGGGGGAAAAAACAAGGTATTTGGCAGTTCCCTGATCAGAACCTTGTAAAAATTGTTGAGGTCAGGGGTTGTATTATTTTTTCTTTTGTGACAGAGACAGAGAGAGAAACAGATAGGGACAGACAGACAGGAAAGGAAAGAGATGAGAAGCATCAATTCTTAATTATAGCACCTTAGTTGTTCATTGATTGCTTTCTCATATGTGCCTTGACCGGGGGGCTACAGCAGACCGAGTGACCTCTTGTTCAAGCCAGTGACATTGGGCTGAAGCTGGCGAGCCTTGCTCAAACCAGACGAGCCTGTGCTCAAGCTGGCGACCACGGGGTCTCGAACCTGGGTCTTCTGCATCCTAGTCCAATGCTCTATCCACTGCGCCACCACCTGGTCAGGCAGGGAGTTGAATATTATTCAGCTTTGTAACTTCACCATCTCAAACAGGGCCCAATAAATAAGTATTCATAAAGTATTCTGTATTTAATAAGTGAATGTATAAATGAAGTAAAACACTTCCACTTTAAGGATAATCAAAACAGCTAAGTTGGTTAGCATTGTCCTGATATGCAAAGGTTGCTGGTTTAATCCCTGGTCAGAGAACATAAAGAAACAGATTGATGTTTCTCTCTCTCTCTCTCTCATCAATTAAAAATTTTAAGAAAAGAATATTCAGTATCAGCATAACTGGTTTCATTGATTTCCTTCCACATTTAATATGTGTGTATGAGTTTGTGCAATTTTATAGATAAAATAAGTTCAAAAACTGTGGTACATATATACAGTGAAATACTATTGGCCATGAAAAAGAAGGAAATATTATCTTTTGCAACAACGTGGATGGACCTGGAACTATTATGTTAAGTGAGATTAGCCAGGCAGAGAAAGAAAAATATCATATGACCTCACTCATTTGAGGAATCCAAGGAACAAGGTGAACTGAGGAATGGAATTAAATCTGAAGGGAAGAGGGGAGGGAGCTGGTGGAAAGATTAAGGGAGATGTTGAGGGGAATACGGGGGAGGGAGGATGTATTCGGGGAGATACTAGAATCTATGTAAATGCAAAAAAAACTTATCTAATTACTGTGATTCTTGTGTCAATGTGAGTGTCAAAAGATAGAGCTTAGTTTGTTTGTTTTTCTCTTTGGGAAAGCGATATTCATTGCTCCTAAAATTAAGCATGGAGTAGAAGGATCATTTTCCACTATTCCTTCACATCCAAAACATAAGCTCTTCTACTACTGCTTTACCACTTCCCAAACCCTTTTCCTTCTCACAACATCTATAGACTCTTTTCACACTCTGTTTCCAAATTACTTGGTTACAACTTCCTTTCTGACTTTATTTGTCCTTTGGCCTGTACTGCAGTATAGTGAAACTAACAATTTCTTTTTACCTCATTATACATCTCTTCAAGTTGTTATGATAGTTTCCTGTTATTCTGTACATTATTCAAATATTTACTTTCTACACTAATGATAAAAATATAATACAAGTCAGAATATCATGTGTATGTACACATGTGTATTTGTATAGATAGAAGACAATGGAATCCTCAACCTTGAAAAAAATTATGATCTACGGAGGAAGGAAACACACACACACACACACACACACACTTTTAAAGGCACATTTGTAACACAGTCATCTAAAACTCCTCTTTGTATGCTAATAAAATACAAATATATATATTTGCATATACACATACAAGTATATAGGCTTTTATTGTGCTTTATTTTATTGCACTTTGCATATCTTACATTTTTTACAAATTGAAGGTTTGTGGTTACCCTGTATCTATATGGTGTATTGGCGCTATTTTTCCCAAAGCATTTGCTCATTTTATGTCCATTTGTCACATATTGGTAATTCTTGCAATATTTCAAAAGTTTTCATTAGTATTATATTTCTTTTGATGATCTATGATCATTGATCTTTTTTTTAAACACTTCCTTTTTAAATTTTATTTATTCATTTTAGAGAGGAGAGAGAAAGGGAGAGAGAAAGGGAGAGAGAGAGGGAGAGAGAGAGGAGAGAGAGACAGAGAGAGAAGGAGGGGAGGAGCTGGAAGCATCAACTCTCATATGTGCCTTGACCAGGCAAGCCCAGGGTTTTGAACCGGTGACTTCAGCATTTCCAGGTCGACGCTTTATCCACTGTGCCACCACAGGTCAGGCCTGTGATCATTGATCTTTGATGTTACCATTGTAATTATTTTGGGGAAGCATGAACCCTGCCCATATAAGAAAGACAACAAACTTAATAAATGCTCTATGGACTGGCCATTTCTCCTTCTCTCTATCTTTCTTTTAGCCTCCCAATTCCCTGAGACACAAGAAATTGATGTTCAGCCAATTAATAACCTTACAATAACCTCTAAATATCCAAGTAAAAGGAAGAGCCATATATCTTTCACTTTAAGTCAAAAGCTAGAAATGATTAAACTTAGGAAGGCTTGTTAAAAGTCAAAAGAGAAGCCTGAAACTAGGACTCTTGCACAAAATAGTTAATCAAGTTGTGAAAGAAAAAGAAAAGTTCTTGAAGGAAATTAAAATGCCATTTTAGTGATCATACAAACAATAAGAAAACAAACAGTTTTGTTGGTGATATGGAGAGTTTTAGTGGTCTGGATCAAACCAACCACCACATTCCCTTAAGCCAAAGAAAGCCTAATGAAACCAAGATCTTAACTCTCTTCAGTTCTCTGCAGGCTGAAACAGATGAGGAAGCTGCGGAAGAAAATTTTGAAGCCAGTATATGATGGTTCATGAGCTTGAAGAAAAGAACCTATCTGCATAACATAAAAGTGCAAGTTTTGTAGCAAGTGTTGATGTAGAAGCTGTCATAAGTTTTTCAGATGATTTAAGTAAGATAATTAATGAAGGTGTCTACACTAAACAACACATTTTCAATGTAGATAAAACAGACATATAGAATAAAGATGCTATCTAGGACTTTAGATAGAAGCTGTAAAGCCAGTAGCCAGGGCCATTATCATAGCAGCCTGGTCCGTGCAGGTTCGCATTGGATTCGGACAGTCAGTAAAGAAATGGTGGAGTCGGAGTATGGTGGGCCATCTTATTTATTGGTGTCTCACCAAGACAGGCAAACCAAAAAAGAAGACAAGGGAAAAGCAGAAAACCAGCTTTTCCCATGAAGGACAAGGGATCAGGGAAGCCCCATGCAATCATGATAGCAGGAACTGTGTGTGCAAGCTCCTGGTCTGTTCCACTTTATAGTGCAGAAACCAAAACCCTTAATCCAATATACAAAGTAGGGAAGTCTCCAATACAAAGTCACTTATCTGAGGCATGATGGGATTTTACCACCCCACATCAAAAAGGGTGGGAAAGGCCCAGTCCTAAAACCAAGCCTCAGGCTACAAGGATCCCGCCTGCCCACAGCCTTCCCCCAATACACATCAATATCACCTGGGCAACAGGCCTCCATGTGGGCAGCGCCATCTTTAACAAAGTGAGCCTAATATATTTTACCTGCCTCACAGAAGCCAATGTCTGGCTTCAAAGCATCAAAGAACAGGTTCATTATCTTGTTAGGGGCTAATGAAGTTGGTGACTTTAAGTTGAAAATAAGGATCATTTACAATTCCAAAAAATCCTAGAAGCCTTAAGAATGATACTAAATCTACTCTGTCTATGTTGTATAAATGAAACAACAAAGCCTGGATACCATCACATGTTTACTTGATCTGGTCTTCAGTGTCTTCATATAATAAATAGGACCATACTCATTTTAAACTCACAAAAATTTTCTGAGGAAGAAATGAGATTATAAATTTAAAAAAATGTACCTATGAAGAGTCACTGTTGGGCAGATAAAATGTATTATGCTCACTTTGTTAAAGATGACGCTGCCCACGTGGAGGCTGTTGCCCAGGTGATATTAATGTGTGTCTCTGTGAGCTGTGGGCAGGCAGGGTCCTTGTAGCCTGAGGCTTGGTTTTAGGACTAAGCCTTTCCCACCCGTTTTAATGTGGGCTGGTACAATCCCATCATGCCCCAGATAAGTGACTTTGTATTAGACACTTCCCTATTTTGTATATTGGATTAAAGGTTATGAATCTACACTATAAAATGGGGGCAGAACAGGAGCTTGCTCTCTTGGTTCCTGAGATTAATATTAGAGGAGACAGCAGAGAGGAGAGCAGAGAAAGGCCACGTGGAGGGGACCAGGAGAAGCAGCCAAGATGGCGGAGTGTTGAGTGAGAGGCCAGTTTTTGCAGAGTTTGTGCAGGGAGAAGGAAGGAGATGGGGAACAGAGGTGAATAAGGCTGGTGAGCTAGAAACCTTTGATTCTAGGAAACTCGGATAAGTCAGTAGCTTTGTGAACACTGAATGTGAGTGGGTTTTGGAGCCCAGTGTGTGTTTTGGCTTGCCCACCGGGTGCAAGCTAGGATTAAAGATGATGCCCATCAGTTCTTGGATCCGTTGTTTCTTTACCGACTGTCCGAATCCAATGCGAACCTGCATGGGCCAGGCGGCTGTGATGGTGGCCCTGGCTACTGGCTTTACAGTCACATTAAACAATGAATTATTTTTTTCTTTGAAAACCTCCTTGTTCAATAGTTACATTTATTATAGAAAAAAAATCTTTAAAAACTTTCTCTGGTCTCGTTAGTGTTTTTCTAATGAGGTATTTGATCAAAAGTGGCAACATAATGCAGGAAGGCAGCTGATAATATCTGAGTAATGCTCTGTCTTTTCTAGATACATCTTACTCTATCCATGGGCTGCAGTTCACAGCCTGTGTCTCAGAAGGCATGATAAAATAGATGCTTTGTTTTACACTAGAATTCTTAGTTAGACTTTAAATGATACGAAAAGTTAAGCTTCTACCCTTTAACTTTTTGGGAGAAAGGAACATTTCTTCACAGTCACATTTTTCTAATCATCACTTACATTCAGTTAAGCTAATTGTAATCATTTTACAAGAAAAAAAAGCTATTCAGCAACTGAAAGGATTTTAGTGCTTGAGATTTAAGGGTTTAGGATGATAATGAAAACTTTAATGTTTTATCTGTTACTATTCTAAATTTTTAAGGTATGTAGTATCTACCAAACAATAGAACATCTTATCATAAAGTTTGTATATTTTTATAGTTGTTCCATAAATTTATGGTTTTCATGATTGTCAAAAAAGGACTCAAGAGACCAACTACACTACTTAGGCAAGACCTAGTGTGCTCTCAATATCATCATACATAGAATGAGGTAGTTAATATAGAATTAGAGGATACAAACTATATTCTATAGAACTGTTTTGGATGGCCAACATAGTGTTAGATGCCTTTAAAGAGGGCATACACTCTCCATGTCTAAAACAAAAACCCATACCTTCTTATTTTTTCACACACAGGTATTTCATATATTTATATTATTGGATTTCTAGAGAGAGTAAAATTTTAGATTTCTGAACTAGATCATATTTTAACATATTTTAATTTCTTTCTAGTATAAGCATTCTATGGGAGTGATAAAGTAGAACTTAATCTGGATCTTGAGAATGGGAGATAATTTTAACAGAGGCTTCTGATATCAATATGGTTAAGGTTAATACAAAAAATAGCATAATTATTTTTAAATGCTGGATTAAATATAACTTTAAAAAATTATAGCACAGATTATAAAAAAACAATATATGCAAAAACGAAAATGATAATAATAATAATGATGATGATTATTATTATTATAGGGAGAAAGAGAAAAAGAATGAAAAGCCAGTGATGTAATCAACTAGGGTCATAGTACTAAAGCTCTGCCAAGGAAAGAGGACAGAGGAGAAAAATTTATAGGCTCATCAAATAATGAAATTAAGGTTGTTTGGAGATATATATATATATATATATATGTTTGGAGATGTATATATATATGTATATATATATGATATGTAGGGAAAGGATTCAAGGACTTGGGGGCATTCAGGTAAGAGTTGGAAATATGTATATAATCTCTGAATAAAGATGAGACCACCAAAGTCTACCCTTTAAGTAAAATGGGCAACTTAATAATTAAACCTATACACTGGCCACAAGAGATTTCAAGGGATTTTATTGTTCTTGATAAAGAAAGCCAACACTTTCCATTATAATTCAAAACCTTTATCCCATTACTTACTTGAGGTTAAAGCAAACCTGGTAATACTAATATTGTCTAGGCAACCAAGAAATGGACAAAAATTAGATTCTGAGTCAGTGATAGTCTAGGGAGTACCTGATATAAGTGAATGTCAAACTACTCTGGAGAATTATTCCTATGACCAAGGTGATAGGGATTCTCACAGGAAGAAACCAGTTTCATTTGAGGTAACACAATTTTTTTTTGTATTTTTCTGAAAAAATACTGAAATTCTGAAGTGAGGAGGCAGAGGGACAGACTCTTGTATGCATCTGACCCAGCATGCCCACTAGGGGGTGATGCTCTGCAAATCTGGGGCATTGTTCTGTTGCAACTGGAGCCATTCTATCACCTGAGGAGGAGGCTATAGTGCTATCCTCAGCACCCGGACCAACTTTGCTCCAATGGAGCCCTGGCTGTGGGAGGGGAAGAGATAGAGAGGAAGGAGAGGGGAAGGGTGGAGAAGTATATGGGCACTTCTCCTGTGTGCCCTGGCCGGGAATCAAACCCGAGACTTTCACAAGCCGAGCTGACATTCTACCACTGAACCAACTGGCCAGGTGAGGTAAGACAATTTTTAAGAATACAAAATAAGCAGTGGAATAACCCAATCACCATGTATGCTTAATAGTGCTTCTCCTGTTCCTTGTGTCTGCTCAGAATCTGAGACAACAAAAGAACAGTCTGACAAAAAGTATAAAACACATATTTTAGTAGCTAAACAAAAGAAATAATTCAAATATAAAGGAAAAAATGAACATAAGTATAAAATAGGTTGTTTTGTATTTAAAAACCTGCCAATTTTTATAAATAAAAATATATTCTTTGATATAAAAACTTCAAGGATTGGACTAAGTAGCTCTCTTTTCTGGTTTTGCATCAGGCATGAAAGAAGCTAGAACTTGGCATTCCATCCTAAAAAATAAGTGAGATGCTAATCAAAGTGAAGAATCAACAACTTTCCTTATTTTTGTCAGATAAGTGAAGTCATAGACCAATCTACTTCTCCCAAAATGAAGAGCAACAGGGAAATATATACAGTCATGCCTTACTTTTGGCAGAAACTCATGAACAGAATCTTCCTTAGAAACCAATGCTGAGGTAGATAAACCCGAACCCTAATGAATTGCTAGAGGCTTATTGTGGACAAGTCTGAGATAGAAACTCCTGAGAAACCAGTCAAGAGGGGTCCTAAGATTTTATGAATTATATTTTCAGCAGCTAAACCAGGTTCTCACAATGAATATCAGAAAAGAAAACCTGTCAAGTTTTTGGCATGAGGAGGGGGAAAACATTTTGAAAATATGGCAGAACATGTTATTCTTCTGAAGGAAGTCTGCCCTCAAGAGAAACTATTGTACTTAACTAGAGCCTGACCTGCTTGGGCTTTATCAGAGCCTTCTATTAGGGGAGAAGTAAATACTCAACTCCAGTCAGCTTTAGCCTTCCACCTGAAGGAACGGAAATGCCAAACTCCAGCCCACTCAAGCCATTCTATTCCAATGAAGGAGGAATGGAAACTGAGAAGTACATGTGAAATTCACAGTCCAGAGATAGAGGTTCACTAAGAGATTAAGAACTATTCACAGGACTATAGAATACTACTCTGCCCCCAACACCTTACCATCATCACACTAACTGCCTATTTATAGCCGTTTTGTTTATCTGTTTTGTGTTTGGTTATTAAGAAAGAATTACAAGACATAGGCAAAGGCAAAAAACATAGTTTGAAGAGAGATCAAATATTAAAAGTAGACTTAGGTATAGCAGAAATGTTGAAATTATCAGACTTGGAATTTGAAATAACTATGATTAAGATGCTAAGGGCTTGGCCCTGGCCGGTTGGCTCAGTGGTAGAGCGTCGGCCTGGCGTGCGGGGGACCCGGGTTCGATTCCTGGCCAGGGCACATAGGAGAAGCGCCCATTTGCTTCTCCACCCCCTCTCCTTCCTCCCTGTCTCTCTCTTCCCCTCCCGCAGCCAAGGCTCCATTGGAGCAGAGATGGCCCGGGCGCTGGGGATGGCTCCTTGGCCTCTGCCCCAGGTGCTATAGTGGCTCTGGTCGCGGCAGAGCGACGCCCCAGAGGGGCAGAGCATTGCCCCCTGGTGGGCAGAGCATCACCCCTGGTGGGCGTGCAGGGTGGATCCCGGTGGGGCACATGTGGGAGTCTGTCTGACTGTCTCTCCCCATTTCCAGCTTCAGAAAAATACAAAAAAAGAAAAAGATGCTAAGGGCTCTAATATAGTAAACAGTATGCACAAGTACATGGGCAATGTAAGCAGAGAGATGGAAATTCTAAGAAAGAACTATAACAAAATGTTAGCAATGTAACAAACTAACAGAAATGAAGAGTGCCTTTGATGGACTCATTAATAGACTGAGACACAGTTGAGGAAAGAATCTCTGAGCTTGAGCACCTCCCAGTAGAAATCAGTAAAACTAAAAAGCAAAGAGAAAAAAAATCCGGAATAAAACAAAAACAAGAACAGCATATCCAAAAACTGTGGAAAAATTACAAAATGTAACATAACATATGAGAAATGGAAACTACAAAGAAGAGAGAAAGGAACAGGGCAAATATTGAATGACAGAATTTCCCCAAGTTAATGTTAGACACCAAACCACAGATACAGGAAGCTCAGAGACCTTCAAGCAGGAAAAATACAAACAAATAAAACATAACAAAAACTGTACCTGAGCATGTAATTTTCAAACTACAGAAAATCAAATATAAAAAGCAGTAGTAGCCAACCTGGTCCCTACCGCCCACTAGTGGGCATTCCAGCTTTTATGGTGGGCAGTAGTAGAGCAACCAAAGTACAAATAAAAAGATAAATTTAACTATAGTAAGTTGTTTTATAAAGGTCTCTTCTGCCAAACTTAGCAAAAATCCGACATAAAGTACTTGGTACGTAATTATTATTACATGCTTTAACTTGCTGTAACTCTGCTTTATAGATTTTATAAAGTAAAGTTACTTCCTTACTTTATAAATCACCATTACTGTGGAACCAGTGGGTGGTTAGAAAATTTTACTACTAACAGATATACAAAAGTGGGCAGTAGGTATAAAAAGATTGACTACCCCTGATATAGAATGAAGTATAGTATAATAAAGATATAAATTCTGTGAAGCAAATTTTAAGAGTTAAGAACACAGTGCAAAGTCTAATATACCTCTCATAGCAGATCTTGAAGAAAAGAACATAGTGATTGAGGTAGAAGCAATAAAGACAAGGCAGAAAATATACCATAATAATTAAATACAGTTGGCTATTAAACAACACAGGTTTGAACTGTGCAAGTCCATTTATATGGATTTTTTTCAAGTATAGGCAGCTTCTATTAACATACATGATTTTTGCATCACCAGATTCAACCATTTGTGACTCAAAAACAGTATTTTCTATCTGTGACTGGGAATCTGCAGATGTGGAGGGCCAAACGTATATATTGTTCTGTGACTTTTTATATAACAGACTTAGCAGCTACGAATTTTGGTATCTGTGGAGGGGTCCTGGAACCAATCCCTATGGATACCGAAGGCCAACTTTAGTCAAGTAATTAGAGAGTCAAAGTTATATGGGGACTTTTGATTGCACAGGAAGCTTGGTACCCTTAACCCCTGTGTTGTTTAAGGGTCTGTGAAAATGCATCCTCAGATTCCAGAAGCACAATGAGACCACCAGGAAAAAAAAAAACACAAAACATACTTCAATGCATCATAGTGACATTGTAGAATCACAAGAAAAACAAATGATTCTAAAATCTACCAGAAAGCAAAGACAAATTTTACACAAAGCACTAAAAAGTAACCTGAAAATAGATTTGTTTAAATGTGTACTCCAAAATGACTATGATATTCCTAAAATTTTGTGAGGAAATAAATAACTACTATGATTCATAATAGGAAATATCTATGGTACATCATTCATAAAGTTCCGATTTTTTAAGCAGGGAAACTATATAATCTACATTATGATTTGACGACTGTGAATAGCCAAAAGCACCCTTTTTTATATATATGCTGTGAATACGCTTTAAACTATCGTATGCAGCTGATTACAATAAATTTGCAAACTACTTATAAAACCTTCATTTTCCTCTCACTCAAAACATGTCAGAATACTCATGAGAATGCCATCTGTCAAGATAAATCTTGAACCAGCTTAAATTATAAAAATGAAATAAACCATTACTGTATTAATTATATGAACAGTAACAAATTCCATATCAATATGATTTGACACCACTTAGAGTTATTTGCATAAAAGCACATGTAGCCTTAAGAGAGACCCCTAATAGTTCAGATATATCTATTGAAGAATGGGCATTAAAATGTATTATTGTTCTTAAAATATGTTTATTTCACTATATCATAGGTACTGGTAGAGAATAAGATGATAAATTGCATATTTTTTTAATTGAGAAATTTAACAAAAAGTTAAACATTTCCTTGATTGGTTTATTTTCCCATGTTCTTTACAACCAAACAAGCTTATAGTTCTGAATTAGACAATATTGACCACTGAAATAGTTTTATTCAGCAGCTTTGTTTAAAAGAGTTAAATACTAAACACTTTTCATTAATTCCCACATGAGGCTCAGCTCTCTGAGTTATAATGTACTCTTAATTCTTGAGATTTACTAATCATAGAATGGTGTGATTTTGGGTTTTTTTTTGCTTCTTAAATCACACATTATATATAATTCTAGATATACAAAAACACTGAACATACTCAAGTTCAATATCCTTTCAATATTTTGGGCTTTCTTCCAAAAATTCCAAATGTTTGTAAGATTCTAACAACAATGTATTGGCCACATATGGATCATGAAGGTTAGGTAGAGGAGATAAAAATGAAAATACTGTTATTCATTGTATACAAAGTTACTACCAGAAAGTGAATAGTGGAGACTATATGTATATTATCCCATAAAATAAACCTTATAATAGCATAGTTCAAATATTTTATATTTTGAATATTTAGTGTGATTTTTATCAGTAACAAAAATAGCTTTTTGTTTCTTTTTAAAAATTTTTAGAAAGTTAAAATTAACAGGGTGGCATTGATCAATAAGAGTACATAGGTTTTAGGTAAACATCTCTATAGCATTTGAACTATTAATTATTGTTGTATACCTGTCATGAACCAGTGCAACAAATAATTTTGCAGGTTTAGGGTGGGAATGGTGGAGGATTACAAAATAAACGCAGAAAGAGAAAGGATGGGATTGGGAGGTTTTATGGTGGCTGATGGCCTACCAAAAGTGTCTGCATTTCCAAAAGCTTTATTTTTATAGCGTAAAGCAAAGTAATTTGCAAATCACAGAGAGCTCAGATACAAAGTCACATTTCCTTAAGAAAACCAAGAATTCTCCCAAGTGCAGAAAACCCTCACCATGTATAACATTTTAACTTCACAAAACAAAGGGTAAAAAGAAAACTGCCTTCAGTCTCTCTGAGGGGACATGGGCTATAGGACCAGTAGAAACTATCAGCATCACAGCTCACCTGGAGGTGTGGGGAAGGACATGTAAATTGCCATTACCAACTTAAACAAACAGTCAGAGGTTGTGGGGAAGAGCTTAGCCTTTAGCAAATTAATCAAGCAAGTGAGGTGGAAGATGGGCAGCAAGGACCCTGTCAGTTTACTGCGAGTCTCCCACATCTCTGTCCCCCACAAGTCTAAATTTCAAGGACTCTGTCAGCTTGCAATGTCCAACATATATCCATCACCCAAAGAAAAATCATTTCCAGTCACTTTATATTTGTACCCTTTTACAACCGCCCCCTCCCCTCTCCCCCTCCCTACATCCCCATCCTTCTGGTAACCACTTCACTTTTATCTATGTCCATGAGTCTCAATTTTATAACCCACCTGTGTGTGAAATCATACAGTTATTAGCTTTTAGAAACAGTTTTTATATACCAAATTATGAGTTGGATTTTGTAAGTGTGATTTCTACGCTTGTGTGATTAGCATCAAAACCAGGATGGCCGATAGCATTGTATTGTAAATGCACAGGGGAAGGAGAGTTGGATTCTCTGACCTCCCCCTACACCTGTGAGGAAGCGAGTGAATAGCTAGCCAGGTATAAGAAGAGAAAGATTAAATTAAACCTTTTCTTATATTGATGGGCCATTTACAGGCATTTTGTCCCCATGGAAGCTCCCCCTCCCCTCCTGAAAGCATGGCCCATCAATATAAGCGTAGAAATCACACTTACAAAATCTTTCTGCATGCCTAGCTCAAATCAATAAAATGTTCTTTAAGCTTCCTAAAATATTAATATTAATTCTGTAACTTTTGATACCTTACTACATTATAAGCTAACTAGTCTATGGTATTTTGTTAAAGCTGCACAAATGGACTAAGATATTTATTCTTTTAAGTTTTGCATTATCTCTAATGATATTCCCTCTTTAATTATTGACATTAGTAATTTGTGTTTTTGTGTTTTTCTGACTTGCTAGAGCTTTATTATTATTTTCAGGAACCAGCTTTTAGTTTTATTGATTTCCTCTATTGGTTTCATATTCTTACTATTATTTTTTTCTACTCTCATCTTTATTATTTCATTCCTTCTGCTTACATTTTTTCCATTTTCTAGTTTAAGGAGATTAAAACTTTGATTTTTGATTTGAGATCTTTCTTCACTTTCAAAGTAAGTAATAATGCTATAAATGGCTGTCTTGCTATTGTTTTAGCTGCAACCCACACATCTGATGCTCGGTTTTATTTGAATTTGGTTCTATGTATTTATTATTAATTATATTTTGAAATCTTATTTTTGACCCATGGATTATTTTCAGATACACTGTTAATTTCTAAGAAATTAAAGACATTATTGTTGTCTTTTTTGTTACTGATTACTAGCCTGATTTCAGGTTGACAGGATAGTATACTATGTCTGATTTCAATTATTTTAAATTTGTTTAGATTTGTAATGTATCCCAATTATTATATATTTTGGTAGGTATTCCATGTATGTTTAAACATATACAGTTTTTTATAATTAAGTAGTCTAGTTTCTGAAGTTGTAACTTGCCAGTTAGAACCTGTTGGTTGATGGTATTATGCAGTTCTGTAGCTTTGTGGATTTTCTGTCTAGTGTCACTGTACCCAATGTGGAGAGAGAGTGTTTAAGTCTCTAAAGATAACTGTGGATTTGACTACTTCTCATTTCAGTTCTATAAGGTTTTGCTTCTTATATTTTAAAGCTCTGATGTTTGATACATACAATATTAAGAATTATTATAGATTTTGGTAGATTGGTACATTTATCATTACATAATAGTCTTTCTTTGACCTTAATGATTTTCTCTGTTATGAAAGTCTATTCCAGTTGTTATTAATATATCTACTAATATTTGCATATCTCCTCCCATGCTTTTACTTTCAACCTACCTATGTCATTAAAATGAAGTTAGTTTCTTATCGACAGTATATTTTTGAGTCATGTTTTCTTATCCTTTCTGCCAATTGTCCATAACTCGGGCGTTTAGTTCATCCAATTTGAAGTAATTATTAATATGTTAGGATTTAAGTCTGACATTTCATTATTTGTTTGTGGTTGTTCCTTCTATTTCCCAGTCATTTTTTTTTCTTGTCTTCTTTGGGTTATTTGAACACCTTGTAGAATTATCTTATTGAACACATTATTTTATAGTTTTCTTAATTGTTGCTTTAGGTATTGTAATATAAAATAAACAACTTATCCCAGTATACCAATATTGCACTTTGAGCAAACTATTAAAACCTTACTTCCATTTATGTCTTTATAATCCTTCCACAATGTTTAAATTTTAAACATCATTTTTACATGTCTCCTGCAAGATTAAAGCATAGATTTCCTAAGAAATAATATTAACAGGATATATAAATGATGATTCATATGTATTAAAGGGTCATTTATTCATGCTAACCTGGGTCAGGAGAGCAGGTTCAGCTTCAGTGATTTTGAATAAGCCCACTCTAATTTTTAAATATTAAATAATTTTCTTAAATATTTCCTTTAGTTATGTTGAGCACCATATCAGATGATAATATAACATTTGTTTTATTCATTAAACATAATCTAAGAAACTCATGAGGTTAAAATTATTGTATTATATTTCCTCCTATTTTTATACTTTCCATTGTTGTGGGTTTTTTTTTTCCTTTATAAAGGTCTCAGTCTTCAGATATCATTTCTTTTTTGTTAGAAGAGTTTGCATTAGTCATTCTGTAAGGATAACTGTGTTGGTGACAAATTCTCTTAGTTTTCCTTTATCTAAGAATGTCTTGATTTCCCCTTTGCTCTTATAGTATATTATACAGAGTACATGATTTGTGGGTGACATATCCTCTCTTTCAATATTTGAAAAAATGTTGTGCCACTTCCTTCTGACCTCTATTGTTTTAGATAATAAATTCAATGTAATTTGAATAAGTGTTCGTCTATAGGTAATACGTCCACTCTCTCTAGCTTTTTGAAATTTTTTTTGGCTTTATTTTTATGAAGTTTAATTATAAAATATCATTGTGAGGATTTCTGTGGATCTATCTTTTTGATGTTGTTGACCATGATCTCTGCTAAAACAGGTCAATTTATTCATTTCTTTTTTCAATTACAGTTTATATTCAAAATTATTTTGTATTAGTTTTAGATCTATAGCATAGTGGTCAGACAATCTTATGCTCTACAAAGCTTTTTTGTATGGTCTTCTTCTTGAATGTATAGATTTGTTTCTTTAACCACATTTGTTAACTTTTTGGCTATTGTTTCTTCAAATAATTTTTCTGTCATACTTTTCTTGTCTTGTTCCTTTGGGACACCAATAAAGCTTATCTTAGACTTTTGGTTATTGTCTCACAAATCTATGTGGCTCTATACATTCATTTTTCCAATCTATTTTTCTCTGTGTTGTTCAGATTGAGTTAGTGCCATTATTCCATGCTCATAGTCACTGATTGCAACTTCTATCATCCTTACTCTACTATTAAGCTCATAGTGAATTTTTTTCAATTGTTGAGAATTTTTCAGTTCTATAATTTTTAGTCAATACTTTTTCTTTTATTAATTTTAATTTATTGTGTTTACATGGATTCAAGAGTCCCACTAAAAACAACTCCCTCAATCTCCACCCCCATGTCCACCCCCCACACCCCCATTATTCCCTCCCCTCAACACCCTCCCCATTCCCTCTAGGGTTTGCTGCCTTGCTTTCTATATCTCTGTATTAATTATATATAATTTCATGAATACCTTTACCTCCTTTGATTCCATCCCTTCACCCCTGCTCCCTCCAACTGTTGCCCTTCTGTTCCCTGTGATCACTTCTCTGCCTCTATTTCATTCCTCAGTTCACTTTGTTCATTAGATTAAACATATAAGTGAGATCATATGATATTTGATTTTCTCTGCCTGTCTTATTTCACATAGCATAATATTCTCCAGGTCCATCCATGCTGTCACAAAAGGTAAGATTTCCTTCTTTTTCATAGCCACATAATATTTCATTGTGTATATGAATTACAGCTTTTTAATCCACTCATCCACTGATGGACACTTGGGCTGTTTCCAGATTTTGGCTATTATAAACAATGTTGACATAAACATGCGGGTGAATATCTTTTTTTGAATCAGTGATTTGGTGTTCTTAGGATATATTCCTAAAACTGGGATAGCTGAGTCAAAAGGTAGTTCCATTTTTAATTTTTTGAGGAAACCCTATACACTTCTCCATAGTGGTTGCACAAGTCTGCATTCCCACCAGCAATGCAGGAGGGTTCCCTTTTCTCCACACCATCACCAGCACTTATTGTGTGTTGTTTTGTTAATGATTGCCATTCTGAGAGGTGTGAGGTGGTATCCCATTGTGGTTTTAATTTGCATTTCACTAATGATTAGTGACATTGAACATTTTTTCACATGCCTATTGGCCATCTGTATTTCCTCTTTGGAGAAGGGTCTGTCCAGTACTTTTTCCCCATCTTTTAATTGAATTGTATAACTTTCTAGTGTTTGAGTTTTAGAACTTCTTTATAAGTTTTTGTTATTAAGCCTTTTTTTTTTTTTTTTTTTTTTTTTTTTTTTTGTATTTTTCTGAAGCTGGAAACGGGGAGAGACAGTCAGACAGACTCCCGCATGCGCCCGACCGGGATCCACCCGGCACGCCCACCAGGGGCGACGCTCTGCCCACCAAGGGGCGATGCTCTGCCCCTCCGGGGTGTCGCTCTGCCGCGACCAGAGCCACTCTAGCGCCTGGGGCAGAGGCCAAGGAGCCATCCCCAGCGCCCGGGCCATCTTTGCTCCAATGGAGCCTTGGCTGCGGGAGTGGAAGAGAGAGACAGAGAGGAAGGAGGGGGTGGGGGTGGAGAAGCAAATGGGCGCTTCTCCTATGTGCCCTGGCCGGGAATCGAACCCGGGTCCCCCACATGCCAGGCCAATGCTCTACCGCTGAGCCAACCGGCCAGGGCCTTTGTTATTAAGCCTTTATTAGACGTATTGGCAAATATGTTCTCCCACTGCATGGGTTGTCTTTTTATTTTATTCATATTGTCTTTTGCTGTGCAAAAGCTTTTTAGCTTGATATAATTCCATTTGTTCACCCTGTCCTTTATTTCACTTGCCTTGGAGATAAACCAGCAAAGATGTTGCTACGAGAGATGTCGGAGAGTTGCTTCCTATGTTTTCTTCCAAGATGTTTATGGTTTCATAACTTACATTTAAGTCTTTTATCCATTTTGAGTTTATTTTTGTGAATGGCATAAGTTGGTGGTCTCCTTTCACTTTTTGCATGTACTTGAACAAATTTCCCAACAGCATTTGTTAAAGAGACTGTCTTACTCCATTGTATGCTCTTAGCTCCTTTGTCAAATATCAATTGGCCATAATGGTGTGGGTTTATTTCTGGGTTTTCTGTTCTGTTCCATTGATCTGTCTGTCTGTTCCTATGCCAGTTCCAAGCTGTTTTGAGTACGATAGTGTTGTAGTATAACTTGATATTAGGAAGTGTGGTACCTCCCACTTTATTCTTTTTTTCAAGATTGCTGAGGTTATTTGTGTTCTTTTTTTGTCTCCTAATAAATTTTTGGAACATTTGTTCTATATCTTTGAAGTATTCCATTGGTATTTTAATAAGAATTGCACTGAATTTGTACATTGCTTTAGGTGATATAAACATTTTAATGATGTTTATTCTTCCTATCCATGAACACGGTATATACTTCCACTTGATTATATCCTCCTTGATTTATTTTACCAGTGTCTATAATTTTCTGACTACAACTCTTTTACCTCCTTGGTTAAATTTACTCCTAGGTATTTTATTTTATTTTATTTTTTGTTGTTGCAATAGTGAAGGGAATTGTCTCTTTAATTTTTTTCCAGAGAGTTTATTGTTGATGTATAAAAATGTTATTGATTTCTGAATATTAATTTTGTTTCTTGCCACCTTGCCAAATTCATTTATTAGTTCCAATAGTTTTTTTACTGCAACTTCAGAGTTTCTTGTCATCAAGAACATATCTTGTCATCAGCAAATAATGATAGTTCTACTTCTTCTTTTCCAATTTGGATGCCTTTTATTTCTGGAGGCATCCCTGCCATGTTCCTGATCTTAAGAGGATTGCTTTTAATTTTTGCCAATTGACTATGATGTTGGCTGTGGGTTTGTCATAGATGGCCTTTATTATGTAGACTTATATTCCCCGTATTCCCCACTTTGTTGAGAGTTTTGATCATAAATGGGTTCTGGATTTTAACAAATGCTTTTTCTGCATCTATTTATATTATCATGTGATTTTTCTCCTTCCTTTTGTTTATGTGATGAATCACATTGGTTGATTTGCAAATATTGCATTGCCCTTGCCTCCCCAGAATAAATCCAACTTAATAATGATGTAAGATTTTTTTCATGTATTGCTGGACTTGGTTTGCTAATATTTGTTGATAATTTTAGCATCTAGGTTCATCAGAGATATTGGCCTATAGTTTTCTTTCTTTGTATTGTCTTTATATGGTTTTGGAATGAGGGTTATGCTTGCCTCATAAAAGGAGTTTGGAAGTCTTCCTTTCTCTTGAAATTTTTGAAATATCTTGAGATGGATAGGTTTTAGTTCTTCTTTGAATATTTGGTAAAATTCACCTGTGATACCATCTGTTCCAGGAATTTTGAGTGTTGGGAGTTTTTTAATAACTTTTTCTATTTCATTTGTTGTTATCAGCCTGTTTAGGTTTTCTGATTTTTCCAGATTGATTTTTTGAAAGATTATATGTTTCAAGAAATTTATTCATTTCACCTAGGTTGTCTAGTTTTTTGGTGTACAGTTCTTCGTAGTATTTTCTTACAGTCCTTTTTTTTTTTTTGCAGTGTGAGTTATTACTTCTCCATTTTCATTTTTTTTTCTGAAGCTGGAAACGGGGATAGATAGTCCGACAGTCTCCCACATGTGCCCGACCGAGATCCACCCGGCATACCCACCAGGGGCGACGCTCTGCCCACCAGAGGGCGATGCTCTGCCCCTCCAGGGTGTTGCTCTGTCGCAACCAGAGCCACTCTAGCGCCTGGGGCAGAGGCCAAGGAGCCATCCCCAGTGCGCAGGCCATCCTTGCTCCAATGGAGCCTCGCTGCAGAAGAGGAAGAGAGAGACAGAGAGGAAGGAGAGGGGGAGGGGTGAAGAAGCAGATGGGCACTTCTCCTGTGTGCCTTGGCCGGGAATCGAACCCGGGACTTCTGCATGCCAGGCCGACACTCTACCACTGAGCCAACTGGCTCGGGCCTCCATTTTCATTTTTTATTTTACTTATTTGAGTTCTCTCACTTTTTTCTTGGTGAGTCTGGTTAAAGTTTCATCAATCTTCTTGACCTTTTCAAAAACTAGCTCTTGGTTTTGTTGATCTTCTGTATTGTTTTTTTAGCTTCTATGTCATTTATTATTGCACTGATTATTATTAATTCCTTTCTTTTACTTCTTTGGGGCTTTATTTGTTGTTCTTTTCCTAGTTCTTTTAATTGCAGAGTTAAGTTGTTTATTTGATTTTTTCTTGCTTCTTAATGTATGCCTTTAGTGCTATAATCTTCCCTTTCAGGACTCCGTTTGCAGTTTTGTATATATTTTTGAGTTCTTGTATGTTCGTTTTCATTTGTTTCATGAAAATTTTTTATTTTTTTTCTTGATATCATTTTTAACCCATTCATTATTTAATAACATGCTATTTAGCCTCCAAGTGTTTGAATGTTTTTCAATTTTTATTTTGTAGTTGATTTCTAGTTTCATGCCAATGTTTAGAGAAGATGCCTGATATGATTTTAATATTCTTAAATTTATTTAAACTTGTTTTGTGTCCTAACACGTGGTCTATCCTAGAAAATGTATCATCAGCACTTCAAAAGAATGTATATTCTGTTGCTTTAGGATGAAAGGTTCTGAAGATATCTATTAAATCCAGTTGATCTAGTGTGTCATTTAAGGCCGCTGTTTCTTTGTTAATATTCTGTCTGGAGGATATATCCCTTGATGTTAGTGGGGTATTACTCTCTTTTACTATTATAGTATTGCTGTTGATCTCACCCTTTATGTCCATCAAAATCCGCTTTATATATTTAGGTGCTCCTATATTAGGTGCATAGATATTACAATGGTTATATTTTCCTGTTGGATTGCTCTGTTTATCATTATGTAGTGACTTTCTTTATTCCTTACTATAGCCTTTGTTTTAAAGTCTACTTTGTCAGATATAAGTATTGCTACCTCAGCTTTTATTGCATATCCATTTACGTGAAATATATTTTTTCATCCCTTCTTTTTTAGTCTATGTGTATTTTTGTTTTAAGGTGGTTCTCTTGTAGGCAACATATGTACGAATCATATTTTCTTATTCATGCAGCTGCCCTATGTCTTTTGATTAGAGCAATTAATCCATTTTCATTTAAGGTTATTACTGATATGTAGTTGTTTATTGTCATTTTATTCTTTAAATCTACATTCCTCTCTTTGTAAATTTTCTCCTTTTTTCTGTTCACACCCCTTAACATTTCTTGCAGTAATGTTTTAGTTGTACTGAATTTGCTGAGGTTTTTTTTTTCTTTCTTTGTTTTTGTCTGGGAACCTTTTTATTTTCCCTTAAAGTTTTAATAATAGCCTTGCTGAATAAAGAAGTCTTGCTTGAAGATTCTTGCTTTGCATCACTTTGACTATTTCTTGCCAATCCCTTCTGGTCTCCAGTGTTTCTGTTGAGAAGTCAGATGTCATCCTTATGGGGACTTCTCTATAGGTAATTAACTCCTTTTTTCTTGCAGCTTTTAATATTATTTCTTTGTCTCTTAACTTTGACATTTTAATTATAATGTAATTTGTTGTAGGCCTCCTTGTGATCCTTTTTAATGAAACTCTCTGTGCTTCTTGAATTTGTGTGACTTTTTCCTTCATCAATTTAGGGAAGTTTTCAGCTATAATTTCTTCAAACAGGTTCTCTATCCCTTGTTCTTTTTCTTCTCCTTCAGGAACACTTATGATGTGGATGCTGTTTCTTTTCTTGCTGTCACAGAGCTCTCTTAGAGTTTCCTCTGTTTTTTTAGCCTCCTTTCCTTTTTTTGCTCTGTTTCTGTGCTTTCCTTTATCTTTTCATCTAAATCAGTGGTCCCAAACCTTTTTTGCGCCATGGACCAGTTTAATATCAGAAAATATTTTCAAGGACCAGCCTTTAGGGTCGAATGGATAAATGCACAAAATAAAATTATGTGACCAGCATAAAAACTGGAATTTTTAAATATAATTGTCATACTTACGAGGCAAGCATCAAGAATGAGTGTTAGATGGATGTAACAGAGGAAATCTGGTCATTTCCAAAAAAATAAAAATAAATAAAACATCATTCAGACTTAAATATAAATAAAACAGAAATAATGTAAGTTATTTATTCTTTCTCTGTGGACTGGTACCAAATGGCCCACAGACCGGGACTGGTCCATGGCCCAGGGGTTAGGGGCCACTGATCTAAATTACTAATTTGATTGTCTGCTTCATCCAGCCTGTTGTTAATTTCTTCTAGTGCAGTCTTCATTTCTGATATTGTATTTGTCATTTCTGACTGATTCTTTTTTATAAACTCAATGTCGTTTTTGATGTTTGCTATCTCTTTATGTGCTCATTATGTCCATTCATTGGTGCTCTAAGATCCTTGAGCATCCTGAAAATTGTTATAAACTCTGCATCTGGCAGTTTGGTCACTTCTGTCTCATTCAGATATTTTTCTGTGGATTTTACTTGTTGATTCATTCAGATTGCATTTCTCTGTCTTCCCCGTTTGTCTATGTATAAACTCTTCCTTTGGATGTGCTGTTTATGTAGTTAGCTGATTCTAGGGTTGTTGTTTTCTGATTCCAGCTTCCAGTTATGTTGTTTCTATATTTTCTTGGTTTGGCATCAGCTGTTGTTTGTAATGCGCTTTGGGCTTCTTGTCTGCTGGTATTGTTCTTTTATGTTATTTGTGTCGGTGTTTTCTGTGTCTTAGTTGGGTCAGGTGTGAGAAGATTTTTTTTTTAAGATACCACTCTAACAAGAGTTGTTAAGTCCTGAACTGATGCTTTCTCCATCTGGCCATTAAATGTGCCAGGCCTGAACTTCCCTGGCAGGAACCTGGTGTGGATCATTGGTGATCACTGCCTATGACTGGCCCTTAACAATCTTCTTGGAGCTACAGGTGATCCAGAATTTGTGACTGCCTGTGCTGGGCCCAGGTGTTGTTGTAAATATCAGCTGCACTCTTTCGCTGGCTTTTACCTACTTTCAACCTTGATGAAGTCTGTTTAAAAGTTTAAGTTTCCCTAAGTCCTTCTTCCTGCTGCCTTTTGCTGTTGGCTGCTTGTTGGGCTCAGCATGTTAGTTCAGGCATTAGGAAGGGTAATGGGTATGGCTTGGCTCTTAGCCTCAGGTGTCATTCTATCTAGACTTTTCTTTTCAACCCTCAGAAGGGTGTGGCCACAGGAGGCTCATGGCTGTGGCCTCTGAGATGCAGAGCTTTGTTCTGCTGGCTGGCCCCTGCTGCTGCTGCTGCCACTGCTGCCAAAGCGCACCTCTCTTACTGCCATGGGTGTACCTCTGCCACCGCTGTGGGTACATGGATACTGCAGTCATGGGCACATGATATTGCAGGCATGCGGACACTTTGGGCACGTGGATGCCACTGTCATTGCTGCCACTGCTGCTGGGCCTGCCCGCCCTCTAGTGAGTATTCAGCAATGTGGGAGGGTGGTATAGCCCAGACCTCAGCACTCAAAACCTGTGTCCCTGATGCGCCAGCTGCTTCTGAGGTACTCTTTGCTCTGACTGGAGTGGGAGAGCCTCCCGTGGGCATGGTAATTACTTGTTGCTCTTCTCAGGAAAAATGGCTACTTTAGTGTTTGGAAATGACTCAGCACTGGGGTGGTCCTCCTCCATAGTGTCTCTCCCTGGGCCTTTGAGTTTACACTCTCCTTTCCCAACTCTAGTCCACTCGGATCTCTCCCACCACCAGAGCCCCAGGAAAGTGACTGTGAACAAGGATTTTTGCATGGTCCCTTTAAGATGGAGCTTGGGTCTGAGGGTTATGTGTCTTTCTTGCAAACAGTAACCTGGTTCTTTTCTCAGCTAAATATTGTCCATACTCCTCTTCTAGTCTCTGGGGCTCTAGGCTGGGGCTCTGTTCCTGGGGCTGAGGACCCAAACCTCTCAGGGCAACCCACCCTGCTGTGAGAAACCTTCTGGGCCGCCTTTTGCTTCTAGGAGTGGGTAGCCCTTTCCATGTCTCCATTCTTCCTACCAGTTTCAGTGTGGCTTCTTCGGTGATCCTTGGTTATAGATTCCTCTCAGTTTAGTCCAAAGTTGATTTTTCAATATGATTATTCTTAAATTAAGTTGTATTCCAATTTGGTTCTGGGAGGTGGGAGTTGGAACATCCTCCTACTCCATCGTCATCTTCTGGTCCTAGTCTATACTTCCTTGTAATTTATATTTCTCTGCTGAGATTTTATATTTTTGTTTTAGCAGAACTTATCATTGTTGTGGTATTTTTATGATGGTTGTATTACAATCCTTTTCAGATAATTTCACTGCCTTATTAATTTAGCTTTGTTTGCAGTTGATTGTCCTTTTTTATTCAAGTTGTGTTTGCCATAGTTTGTGGCACAAAAAAGTAATTTTACTTTGTATCCTGGACATTTTGGTTATTATGCTAAGAGACACTTGATCCTATTTACATATTCTATTTCAGCATGCAATAACCTTATTTAGGTTTAGTGCATAAGTCCTCATCTTCATTTGAGATCTGTAGTTCCAAGAAAATTTTAGTTTTTATAGCCTTCATAATGTTATTATGTTATTTTGGTGCTGACTCAGTCCCACTAGTTCCACCTGAGCTGCCTGATACTGTTTTGCATGATAACTTTTTCTTTTGTCTTTATAGCTGTTAGTATTTTGGTTGGAGGTCTCTGCAGAAACTATTTTTTTGGTATATGAGATAAAAATAATACACAGTGGTCTCACTATGCTATCTTTTTTTAATATTGTGTGGTCTCAGCTCATCTGACCTCTTTTCAACTTTGAGAATCTTTTTATGATTGAATATTGAATTACTTCCAGATATTTAATTTTATTTAAACAGGAGGAGCTTAAAAGAGAGTCTATGTCATCTTTTCAAGAACGGATACTAGTATGTTTGAGTAAATATCATTAATATAGATTTAAAATAAAAACTAAATCTGTTCTGAAAATCTCTATTATTTAAAAAGTTAAGTTAGGTTTCATAAGAAATTTAAAATTAAAGTAGGAAAGTTCCCATTTTTATCTTGCCTCCATATATTCTACATATTTCATTGTTATTTTTGTTGTGAAATCTGTGGCCAGCTTTATTGTAGATCTTTCATAGGAAATTTGTCATTACTATCTGTATTATTTTATGATTTTCTTTTAGTCCGTAATATTCTTTAGTTTAATTGAGAAGTGGTAAGATGTGAAAACACTTTGCAGTTTGGGTTGAGAGAATGTTTCCACAAAGACATTGATTTGCTTTCACCAAGCATTTTAAGGTCATTTCTTCACTGTGGGACTCTCTGTTTTATATAGATATTGTATTATTATATGCTAAACTTACATGTGGTCAAGTTCTGGGGTTTTAAATGAACAAAAAAAGTCTTCTCTTCTTTTAATTTCAAGAAAAGAAAAACAAACTTAATTGTCTCTCTATGATGATAGTCATTTTTAAACTGATATCTACATTTACAAAAAAGATAGTCCTTCTTGTGTGCTGATTTTATTTACAGATTTCAGGTTTAACAATTTTAATTTTACATAGTCAAGATTTTATCTCAAGGCAGAGAGGGTAAGATTAACCTAATTCTCACCATTACTGAAACTGGTCTTCCCTCCCTACACAACATGGCAACTGCAATTTTATCTCACTAATTGCTCAAGTTTTCAACTCTTACTTTTTAAAAAGATTTTTAGTCTGTCTTAAAAACACATTGAAATAATTTTGTTTGGATTAGGAGAATTTTAAAGTTGTCTTAGTTCTACATATTATCAGAAGTAGAAATAAAAAAAAACTTAGTAACATATTTCCATGGGATTACATACCTATTTGTTAAAATCTGATGATCCTTGTCTCATGGCTTATGTGATTTCTCTTTTTAATGTAACCAAATTAACTAAATATACTATCTTTAGCTAACTCTGTTCATGTGTGGCCCTTCTACTTTGTGAAGGGGGGAGAGAATTAGGGGGAGGAGGTCAGTGGGAGTATAAATAGGAACACAAAGGAGAGGGTGAGAGTGTTATATTCAGTGGGGCACTTGAATCCATGTGAACAATATAAATTAAAGTTAATAAAAATTAAAAAAATATGTCCAAATTAATAATTAAAGATACTCATGGGGATGTAGAGTACAGTATAGAAAATATGGTCAATAATACTGCAATAACTATGTATGGTGCCAAGTGTGCAGCTGAAATATCCCTGAGGATCACTTTGTAAAGGGTACAATTGTTTAACTGCTCTGTGGTACACTTGAAACTAATTGAAAATGATACTTAATGTAAAATATAAATGAAAGATAGAATTTTAAACTATATGTCAAGCATTGTGACTTGGATCTAAGTGTATTACTATGAAAAACTCTATAAGATACTCAGAAAGAATAAAGGAATATATAAATTATATAACAAAATAAAATAGAATATTTTTTTCTGAAGCTTGAATCTTTTTATAATGGAGAAAGGTCTCTATTTTAGAAAAAGTAGGAATAATAACATAATCAGCCTTCTTAATCTTCTGACAGTAATTGACTAAACTTGAAAATATTCCAACAAGCCTTAGAAATGCTCATTCAAACACAGTGATAAGGGACATTTTGGACTAGATCAATTTTATTGTTTAACAGGAGTAAAAATAATGTATTTTAGAAATTTATTTTTAGCAATACATTGAATATAATATTTTGTTTCTTTAATTAAATATGAAACTCTTGGTAAAAGATGACAATGTATTCTCAGTCTTTCCCATACTTTTCTTAAAATTCACCCTAAATCAATTAAAAACATGAGAAAGATAGATTATAAACACGATTATAAACACTTATTTTGTGTAAAATCTACTCAGATAAAACCTTAAAAAGAAGTTGAAATTGATTCATAAAAAGAAAATCAAGCATGACTACTGAATGAAATTGAAAAAACAAATATATGAAAACAAATTTTATAAAGTGTCAGAAAATTTCCATTTCCCAATATAAAACGGGCACTTTGAAGTATGAAATGAGAGCTACATTTCTATAGGAAGAAAAGTATGCCTACATTGGCAGTGTGAGTCTCTCTTGTTCTGGTGAGCTTCTGAGAAACAAAAGAAGTAATACAGAACAAGGAATCACACGGATAACTTGTATACAACCTATATTCGTGTCATTATGAAACACTGACTATTGTCTATTTTCTTTGGCTGAGAAATAAAAGTTTAAAGAACACACACAAATCCTTAGGTACAAATAAATTTCCTTGTAGCTTAAAATAGAGCCCTATCCCTTTTAATACCTAACTTCTTACAAATAGCTTCTCTAAAAAAAAAAAAAAATTCAAAGATAAAAAGCATAAAAACAGAGAATCTATGTTATTTTACTACAAGAAATATAAAAGACAAGGGCAGAAAAGTTGCATGGCAAATTGAGAAAAAGAAATCTTACCAGATTATTGCTAAAGCTATTTTAATGTAGAGGGAGACAATGGAAGAAGATATGACAAGTTTGAACACAACAGAAAAAAAATTAAAGAAAACACACTACAGAAGTGAAGGCACAATGAGAACTAGAAGAGGTAAATATAAATACTATAATCAACACAGCAAGTTACAAATAGAGGAGAAAAAATGGATATTATTGAAAAAAGTGCTGTGAGAATTAATGAGAAAATGACAGAAAAATTTCAACAAACATAATTAGTCTCTAAGTAACATAATAAAATTAATAAAAGAAAATAAATATTTCATAATATAAACAAATAATCCACATAATAAAAGTATATGCCACATGTGAAAAATTGTGAATAGTAGGTAGCAATTGTGAACAGTTAAAAATAGATAACAGATTCAAGTTATGCAGTTGCTTTAAACAATCTCCTGATAAATCACTCTTTCAAAATTATAAACTGCTGAGATTAGTGATAGAAGCTTCCTCTGAGATTACTCAGGTTTATTTTAGATTCTAGGCCATTCCTATGAATCACATTTTTAATGTTTTTTTTTAATGTTGCATCAACAGAGATAGTCATATAGGTTTCCCTACAATTCTACTATTTCTTGATTGTATGAACTCCAACAGAGAGATTCCTGAGCTTAAATTCCTCAGCTCTGACAAAGGCTTTGTTAACTACTAAGCCTTTCTTACAAAATTCCTACAGTGGTTTCTGTTTTACTGACCAACCATGACTGATATGCATATAGAATTTTTTAGTACAGGATTATAATTATAAAATAAAACATTCTTAAATTATTATGTGTAATTATTAAGTAAAGTAATTTAGTATCAGATGTACCACAGGTTTTTTTTATCCTCTGATGGGCACTTGGATTGTTTCCAAATCTTGGCTATCATAAATAATTCTTCAATGAAATAAACAAGTCAGAGAAAAAAAAGTACCCTATGATTTGACTCATATATGGAATCTAATGCACAAAATGAACTAACAAGCAAAATAGAGAGAGGTTCATAGATAGAGAGCAAGATGAGATCTGTCAGGGAAGTTAGCGGTAAGGAATGTTTGAGAAAAAAAGAAAAAAACAGAAAAATCTCATGGACATGGACAACAGTGTGGGAATTGTTGGGGGAGTGAGTGGGTGGAATGGGAGGAGAGTATGATAAATGGTGATGAACAGAGACATGACTTGTGGTGAACACACAATACAGTGTAGAGTGATGTGTTGTAGAATTGTTCCCCTGAAACCTGTATAATTTTGTTAACCACTACCACCCCAATAAATTCAATAAAAAGAAAAAAAAGTATAAATACAGAAATCATAGCCTAACCGGGTGGTGGCACAGTGGATAGAGTGTCAGACTGGGCTGCAGAGGACCCAGGTTCGAAACTCTGAGGTCGTTGGCTTGAGTGAGGGTTCATCTGGTTTGAGCAGTGCTTATCAGCTTGAACTCAACGTCACTGTTTTCAGCAAGGGGTTACTCAGTCTGCTGTAGCTCCCTAGTCAAGGCACATATGAGAAAACAATCAATGAACAACTAAGGTGCCGCAATGAAGAATTGATGCTTCTCATCTCTCTCCCTTCCTGTCTGTCTGTCCTGATTTGTCCCTCTCTCTGTCTCTCTCTGTCTCTGTCACACACACACACACACACACACACAAAGAAATCATAATAAAATTTTAATGAAAGTAAATGAGCTAAACTCACTAATTAAGGAATAAGACTATCAAGTTTCATCACCAAAATTTGTGCTATAAAGAGATAACTACAACAAAAATAACAGAGTCCATAATCTTAATATCAGACACAGTTAAATCTTAAGCAAAAGTTTTAAATGAAACAAAAATGGAACACTGTATAAAAGTTACAGTTACAATAAAGTTATAATACTTACAAGTATTTATGCATCACATTCCATGCCAGAAATATTTATATAGTCAAAACCAGAGGATATAAAAAAAGAGACAGAAATGTAAAATTGCAGTAGATTTATTAATTCATACAGTACAGGTCAGGTCAAATTCATGAAGAATAAATATAGGAGACTTAACTAAGACAATAAGGTGGAGTTATTTTATAGGTATCATATTCATACAATTAAATACAGAATAGATTTTGTATTAAAGAACACCTGAGATAATCTAAGAAAATGAGTGTAAATTTTGTGAGAAGATAAAATATTGTTTTTTAAATTACAAAATAAGTAAAACAAAGTAAATAATATATATTAGTTACAATTTTTTCTGTTAGTCTTATTTTTATTGAATTTATAGAGATGACACTGGTTAACAAAGTTATACATTATCATAATTTAAGAAACGTAGAAGTTAATAACTAAACAGGAAACCAATAATCATGCTTTAGAGATACTTTCTTTTAAGCAATTCAAAGAGAAAGTGAAAACATGTGAGAATGTCTAAAAATGATAATAGAAACGCATATCAGAACTATGTAATGCTTCTAGAGCAGCACTCAAATTATATTCTACAGTCTTAAATAGTTCTATTAGCAAAAATTTAAAAATCAAAACTATATGAATCATTTAGCCAAAAAAAGTTAGGTAAAAAAATTGAAAATAAATCAAGGTCCTGGCTAGTTGGCTCAGCGGTAGAGCATCCTCCCAGCGTGTGAATGTCTTGGGTTACATTCCTGGTCAGGGCACACAGAAATGCCCATCTGCTTCTCCATCCTTTTCACCACCCCTCTGTTCTCTCATTTCTCTCTCTCTCTTTCTCTCTCTCTTCCCCTTGTGCAGCCATAGCTCAATTAAGGTGAGTTGGCCCCCAGCACTGAGGATGTCTTCCTGGCCTCTGCCTCAGGCATCAAGAAGAGCTTGGTTGCTGAGAAATGGAGCAATGCCCCAAATGGGCAGAGCCTCATCCCCTAGAGGGGTTGCAGGGTGGATCCTTGTCAGAGTGCATGTGACAGTCTGTCTCTCTGCCTCCCCACTTGTTTCTTAAGAAAAATAAAATGAAAAGAGAGAAAAGAAATCAAAAGAAGTTAGAAGTCAGGAATTAAAAAGTTTTTTTAAAAAATTAATGAATTTAAAAAAATAGTTGGTTCTTTGAATAAAATAAAATTGATAAAAATTAGATAAGTTGATCAAAATAAAATATGGGAGATTTTTAAAATTTTTATTTATTTATTTATTCATTCATTCATTCATTCATTCATTCACTGAGAGGAGAGGAGGCAGGTACAGAATCCTGTATGCACCCCAATCAGGATCCACCTGGCAAGCCCACTAGGGTTTGAGGTGACACTCTGTCCATCTGAGGTATTGCTCCATTGCTCAGCAACTGTGCTCTTTTTAGCACCTGAGGCAAAGGCATGGAGCCCTCCTCAGCACTGGGGCCAACTCTCTCCAATTGAGCTATGGATACAGAAAAGGAAGAAAGAGAAAGAAAAGCGAGAGGGAAGAGGGGTGAAGGAAGATATGGAGAAGCAGATGGGTTCTTCTGTTGTGTGCCTTGACCAGAAATGGAACCAGGGACTTCCACATGCTGGATTGACACTATACCACTAAGCCAACCAGCCAGGGCCAAGATATTTTTAATCAATAATAAAATAAGCACAGATGGAAATAGCTAAAATAATAATATCACTTTGTTTAACACTGTGCAAGTATTTTCTAATATAATAATGAAATGGGTAATATTTTAGAAAAATGTGCCAAAACTCACTAACAAAGACGAAATCTATCATAAAATAAATATTACATATCAACAATTTCACAATTTTTCTACTTGGAACTTATCTTGCAGATAAATTTGCATATGAGAGAAATAATACATGTACAATGTTGTTTACTGAAGAATAGTAATACAGGTATTGATCGACTTATGACCTATACAACTTATGGCCATTCAACTTTACAACCACAATCGCTAGCCACAACTGCTCCACGTCTGGCAGTGCAAGCATTGCCCAGCTGGGCGTACGACAGTGCGGACCAGCTTCCGGCAGCACTACTATCCCTGAGTGCACCATTTCACCTGTTATCCCAGACTCGGTACAGCAATTTGTGTTTCGTTTCTTGGATATTTTTCATCAAACCCCTCCCAAAATGTCTATCAAGAGAAAATTGTCTTTGTCTATGCCTCAGCCTGCCGAGAAGGAAAGAAAGGCTTACTCAACTTACGACCAAATCGTATTACCATCAGCCTGTCTGAACCAATCATGGTTGTAAGTCGAGCACTAGCTGTAGCCAAAATTTTGTATTTAAATACCATCTGGGTTAAAATGAATTACAATACCACAAGGTACTGGAATATCATACAACTAAAAATACAAAGAGCCTGACCAGGCAGTAGCGCAGTGGATAGAGCATCGGACAGGGAGGAACCAGGTTAGAAATCCCGAGGTTGTTGGTTTGAGCACAGGCTCATATGCTTTGAGCAAGGCTCACCAGCTTGGACCCAAGGTCGCTGGCTTGAGCAAGGGGTCACTCACTCTGCTGCAGTCCCCCTGGTCAAGGCACATATGAGAAAGCAGTCAGTGAACACCTAAGGTGCTGCAATGAAGAATTTATGCTTCTCATTTCTCTCCCTTCCTGTCTGTCTGTCCCTATCTGTCTCTCTCTGTGTGTCTCTCAGAAACATAAAAAAATAAAGAATACAAATATATGAAATCTTTTTCAGTTATACTGGAATAATCTCTAAGATAGATTGTGAAGTGAAATAAATAAGGTGCATAAATAAGTGTATTGTAAATGCCTAAAATTTTTCTGTAAATATAAAAAGAATTTAATAACAGGTTCTTATGTAATAGAACTGGTGGTGGTGGTTAGCGAATAGGAGCAAGAGACAGTTTTTTACATTTTGTACATTTTAAATTTTGAGTCATGAGAATGTGTTACTTATTTTTAAAAAGTATTTTTAAAAAGTATAATTTAATTTTTAAAAATAATAAAGTAAAAGCAGCAATAGCTAAAACTTCTAAGAGATAAGCTGAAAATTAAGGGTTGATTTAAGTACAGTGTGTCCGTAAAATCATGGTGCACTTTTGATCCGTCACAGGAAAGCAACAAAAGACGATAGAAATGTGAAATCTGTACCACATAAAAGGAAATCCCTCCCAGTTTCATACCTATTCAGTGCAGTTCGATGTGGGCTCACACACAGATTTTTTAGGGCTCCTTACGTAGCTATCCCGTATAGCCTCTACAGACTCATCACTGACTGATGGCCTACCAGAACGGGGTTTCTCCACCAAACTACTGGTTTCCTTCAACTGCTTATCTCACTGAGTAATGTTATTCCTCTGTGGTGGCGCTTCGTTATTAAGGTGCTGATATTCACATTGCACTTTGGTCACGGATTCGAATTTAGCAAGCCACAGAACACACTGAACTTTCCTCTGTACCGTCCACATCTCGGCCGTGGGCTGCTCTGCTGTATACACAGTGTTATATCATCATCTGTGCATGCGCACATGCTGTACATCATCCTACCGAAAATGGGAGAGTTTTCCTTTTATTTGGTGCAGATTTCACATTTCTATCATCTTTTGTTGCTTTCCTGTGACCAGTCAAAAGTGCACCATGACTTTCTTTACAGACACACTGTATTTGGGCTCTGAATCCTAGTTCTTAAATCCTAAAATATACCCAGAGAAAATCTGAAAGAGCCTGCTTTTTCTATTTTATCAAGGCACAGTAACTTTCTATTTCAAAGTGAAATGAGAGCATTAATACACTTGAAGAAAAAATGGAACATATCGTAAAAATCAAATTAAACATTTTTTATTTAAAATGTTTTATTTTAAATTACACCAATCATACAGTATTATATTAGTTTTAGCTATGTAACCCAGTGATTGGGCATTACAAAATTTATAAAGTCATCCCCCGATAAATGTAGTACCTGACACCATACATATTATTACAATATTATTGACTATCTTCCCTATGCTGTACCTTATATCCCTGTGACTACCAATTTGTACTTCTTAATATCTTCATTATTTTTGCCCCCCAAGACCCCCTCCAATCTGGAAACTATGAAAATATTCTAAGTATCTATGAGTCTATTTTTGTTCTGTTTGTTCATTTATCTTGTTTTTTAGAGTCCACATTTGAGTGAAATTATATGGCCATTTGCCTTTCTGGTCTGACTTAGACTCAGCATAATATCCTCACTGTCTATCCATGTTGTTGCAGATTGCAAGATTTCATTCTTTCCTGTGTCTGACTCATTCCATTGTAAACTTTTTAAAATGATTGTAAATCATTTGGAATAAAGCAAACTTCAAATTTCAATTCACAAAATATACACAGATTTTTGCTTACAAAAAGAAAAGGCTTCACTATGGAGACCCAAATTAGCAGCACATACCAAGGAGAAGCTGAATACTAATTCAGATTAACTCAAAAAATCTTGTGTACTACAGAAACTTAACTTCTAACAGACCTTCCCACCTTAATTACAGTCGGCTTTTAGGCAGCAGAAATGAACTTGAACAAATCAGAACAAGGTTTGGTGAAGCCTAACCATCCTTGATATTTTATTGGCATATTAAGAAAAGTCAATTCTTGTAATCTAAATTGTTTTTCAAAAAGATAATGCAATTTGCGATCCAAGCTGCTCTGGTTGGTGGTTTGTAACATGGGTCTCATTTAACCATTGGAAATATAATTATTTTAATGTTCACAAGGTCTGATTTTATTTCCAGGATTGTAAATAGCTAGGTCTGTAACAATGGGTGACTCATAATATTTTGATGCCCAAGTCTGAATCTTTCCAAATTGGGTTGATAAAATAATGGCTTGAAGTCATCTCTTTGTGATGTTCTTAACCAAATAATATTTTAGTAATAGATAGTCTTGTATTCTGAAACAGTCCCTTAGGCTTAAACAATACAAGTTAAAGTGATTTAAGCTGCTGAGAGAAAGTAAAAGTGCAAGAATATATATTGATAGTTTTAGTCTGTCATCAAGAATCATTTGAGCTTCTTCTAAGCATAGGCTTTGGTTTAATTGTACTGCAAAAAATAACCAGTATGCTATGAAGTTAAAGTCATTTACGTACCACATTAATAATTTAGTGCTAACTTCCTAATGAGTGATTAAGAGCCAATTATTTTAGATTGGTTAAAGTGTTTTGCTATGCATAACCTTTATAATTCTTTTTCACTTTTCTGAAGTGAGAAGCGTGGAGTGGCACAGACAGAGTCCTGCATGCTCCCGACTGAGACACACCCAGCATGCCCACTAGGGGGTGATGCTCTGCTCATCTAGGCCCATACTCTGCTGCCATTCTAGAGCCTGAGGCGGAGGTCATGGAGCCATCCTCAGCATCTAGGCCAACTTTGCTCCAATGGAGCCTTGGCTGCAGGAGGGGAAGAGAGAGATAGAGAGGAAAGAGAAGGGGGAGGGTGGAGAAGCAGATGCAGATGGGCACTTCTCTTGTGTGGCCTGGCCAGGAATTGATCCCAGGATTTTCACATGCTGGGCCGACACTCTACCGCTGAGCCAATTGGCCAAGGCCAAATCTTTTTTCTTTTGTGTTTTCTTTACCTTTAGTCATTATTCTGTGTATTAAGCAAAATCCAAAATTCATATCCAGAACAAGCACTTTCTAAAATATATCCAATACTATTCAGTGTCTTTCATGTACACTGGCAGTTGTCTCACTTAATAATCTTTGGGAAAACTTTCCATCTTTAGTCTGTGGGTTTCAATACTGCCATGTTGTTTTTTTAAAACATATTTTTATTGTAGTAAAATATATAGAATGCAACATTGATCATTTTAATCTTCTTAAGTGTACAGTTCTTTGGCATTAAATACATTCACATTGCTGTGCAACCATCACCACTATCCATCTCTAGAACTTTTGCATCTCACATATTGAAACTCTGTTCCCATTATACACCAACTCCCTATCACTCTCTCTTCCAGTCCCTGGTAAGCACCATTCAACTTTCTGTCTCCTTAAATTTAACTACTCTAGGTATCTCACATAAGTGAAATCATAGAATATTTGGGTTTCTGTGACTGCCTTAACTTAGTATATTTTCAGTGTTCATTCATATTGTATCATGTATCAGATGATTTTTTTTCTTCTTATTTTATTTTTAATTAAACTTATCCGGGTGACACTGGTTAACATACTTATATAGGTTTCAGAAATCAATTTTACAACACGTTTCTGTACACCACATTGTGTGTTCACCCTCTTAAGTCAAGGCTTTGTTTAGCCCCATTTATTGACCCAATACTCTCTTCCCTTCCTTTTTAAAGAATGCAATATTTTATTCTATGTATACTGCTCACAAAAATTAGGGGATATTTCAAAATGAATATGAAGCGATAAAAAAGAAGCACTTAATTTTTTTTATAAAAGAAGAACATCAGAAAAGCAAACAAGAAGTCAAAGAAAGTTGTTCAATTATGCAAATGAGATGCAAAACCACCTTTTATTTCATTGGTGAAAATGTACTATATAAAAGGCTCAAAGTACTGTAGTATCTGCACGTTCTCTAAACTCCTAATTTTTGTGAGCAGTGTATATATTACTTTTTAAAAATGTATTTATCCACTGGTAGACATTTGGGTTACCTCTATCTTTTGGCTGTTGTGAATACTGCTGCTATGTACATGGATATACAAGTGTCTCTTAGAGTCCCTTCTTTTGGTTAAATACTCAGAAGGGAAATTGCTGGAACATATGGTAATTCTATGCTTAGTACTCTGAGGAATCATCATACTGTTTACCACAATGGCTACAACATTTTATATTCCCATTAGAAATGTACAAGAGTTTCAACTTTCCATATTCTCATCAAGGCTTGCTATTTTCTGGGGTTTTTTTTTTTTTTTTGGTTTTTTGTTTTTTATATATATATAGCCAACCTAATGGGTGTGACTATATAATCTCAGTAAACCTTAAATGAAATGAATGAAATCTTCAACAATATTCTGTATCGGTTAAGAGATTTTAAGGCATAGAACCTATTTTTCAAATTATTATGTGAACATTTACTTTCTAAAATAGATTTTAAAAATGTCAATTTTGTTTAAAGTGAAGGCGGGTGGCAGAGCTCTATCAATTATTCCTCTCCTTGTGGCAACTCAAACAGATAATCTAAAGCAGTCAACAGTATCAAATGGCTCAATATTCCCCAATTCAAAAGTACAAGTCGGACTTATAACTTCTGCTTGGTCACTAGTATTGCCCCTATTTCATTCAGTAAAATTAGTTTTAAAATTTAGGCAAAAATTTAAAAAAATCAGAGCTCTAATTGAAGCTATTAAATATCCTGTATAATTCTACCAGTACCCTCACTGTTCCTTGGTATCTCAATGTACATGGCAATTCCATATTAACCCTTAATGCTCTCCAATTGACTTGAGATGCATTGGCATTATAAAAACTAATTTCAAGCTCATGAAGCTTTTACTGTCTTTGTATTTTAAATCTGAATATGCTAGCATCTAAATTGCTTGAACACCCAATCATCTTTATATGCATGATTTTCCAACAAATATGCTCTAAAAGAGCCACTATTACTCTTAGTGAAATTGTAATTCATGAAAAAAATATAATAGTTTTTGAGTCAATCATACAGTAAAGAGGATACATAATGGAACTAGACTGCTTGCGTTAGACCCTGGTTCTATTACGGTAGTTGCAAGTGGTGGCAACTTGGGTCAGTTAGGTAACTGAACCTCAACTTTCTGAGTTTTTAGGGAAAATAATGCTAGAACCTATTTCATGGAATTGCTATGAGTACTTACTAATATTTATAAGTTAATAAGAACAATGTTTGGCAGATTGTAAGCACCATAAATGAAATTAGATGAATTTTCCTTCTTTTTGACAAAGGTTATATTACGCTAATATCTCACTAGAGATATGCTGAATTCTAATACATATTGTCCATGTGCTACTTCACTTTTTAAAGCCAAGGAGCTGGCTATTAACTTGATCAATGTGTTTCTACAAAATGTTTTAGATGCTGTTATAATTGGAGTGGGTTATTGAGAGCACTTTACTCACTCCTTAATCTGGTCCCTGCTATTTTGTTGCCATCTCCCACCAATCACTTACATACCTCTTTGATTCAAGCCATAATGAAATAATTTATAACTGTCCAAAGAAAAGTTTTTTCAACCTGTATACCTTCTAACAAGCTGTTCTTTCTTCCTGAAAAAATCCTTGTGATATTTCTTTGTCTGGTTAAATTATATGAGCTTTCAATACTGATTGAATACTGATTGTAAATTTTATTTGTATTCTAGACATGATGACAGAACATCAAACAATCCCAAAATCAAAAAACTGTGGGGAATCAATAAATAACAAGTTCAATATTAGCCATTTCAACATGTGTTATAGTATAAAATTTATTAAACCTAATATATAACTTATTTTTCTATAGAAAAATAAATGAGGTCATCATGCTACATGCAACCAGAGCATTGGTCCCTCCTCTGCCTTTACCCCATTATCTCTTCATTCTCTCTTGAGTTTTTCCCTTAGCAATATTCTTTCGTCCTCTTGGTTCAACTATAAACAATTATTTCCCACTTCTCATAGTTGCCATTCCTTTCATGTGCATGGAAGCAGCAATTCCTGAATACACTGGTGTAACTACCACCCAGACTAAGAGAAACATTCAAAACATTCATACTATTTTGCCCTCAATAGCTCCCTAAGGTAAACACTATTTTGATTCTACCTTCATATGTTAGTGTTGGCTCTTCATAAACTCCACGTAAATAGAATAAATATAGCATATAGTCTTTCTTTCACCATTGATATAAATAAGATGCATTTGTATTGTTCCATGTTAGCAGCATTTTTTTCTTGTCATTGTTGTTTCCTTGTATGAATTTATAACAATTAATTTAAATGTTACATTGTTGAATATTTGTGTTATTTTCAGTTTTGATTATTATAAGGAAATTTACAATGAAGTTTTGTACATGTCTTTTGGTATAAATATGCCCTTATTTCTTTTGCTTACATACTTTAAATTGGAATTCTTGGGTAGTAGAAACATAAACACACGTGTGAGTATGCACACACACACACAAATCTCTCAACGGAAATATTCTCTTAGATATTAATTACTCTAAAGACATAATGAATAAGATAATCAGCAATCATCTATTAGGTGATTCCTGTTTTCCATGACATATACTAGCATAACTGCCTCACAATATGTAAGATATATCATTTCCCAAAGTAAGTCATAAAGATAATGAAGATAGTCTGCATTTCTTTATTTCATTGCTTATCAGTCATTTATGCCTCTCAAATGTTGCCCCTACAGACATGCACTGGATAAGAAAAGATCACAATCTGTCCAATGAATACCTCTTAATATCCATTATTTTACTTAGGAAAATTCAGCTAGGAAAACATAGGATGCCAGTAATTCTTAACTAAGGGCCTTTCTAGTCCTTTATCACTTAATAGGAGAGGCAGAGGAGGTGTGTTGTATTATATATACTAAGAAGTAGTTTAATTCTTCTGGTTACATAAGGGTCATATAAGCATATATAGTAAAAGTCATAAGGCATTTTTCCAACCATGTTCCAAAGAATGTAAAATTTGGGAAAATTTGTTCTAGAGATTTGGAAAATAATAGTCTAAGAAAATCAGTTTCCTTTACTCCAAGAATGATTGGGGCTTTTAATATTTTGTGAAGCTCTACATTATTCATTCAGACTTTATTATTTCTCAAACTTATTAAACATAAAGCTATTTTCTCAGACATTGTAGGACTAATTTTTGAAATCAATGATTATTAGAACCCACTTTGAGAATTGTATCCATAAGGAAATAAGAGCAGCCACTTGGCCAAAAGAACGGAGCTCATTGCTTCCCTCCAGAGGCGCTGCAGAAGAATCAATCCAATGGTGTTTCCATGTGCTCAGTCAACAGTTACTTTCTGTGAGACTAATGTGCTCCAGGCCCTGCCCCAGGTAAAAGAGCGATAAACATGAAAATATTCAGGCTCTTCTCTACAGTTACCTACAGGCACAAGTAGCACTCACTTATGCAAAAATAATCTTACAGTATTCTTTTCTCATCCATAGACCACTAATGGTCTTACAGTCTAAGGTTTTTTTTTTTCTGATACATAGATACATTTTCACTTAAATGAAGCACTTTATGGTTCTTCTTTGGCATATCAGAATTGCCTGTATTATTACTCTTGTGCTTTGAGGTCATTATTAAGTCAAATTGGAGCTAGATTCTAGAGCAGCATTCTTACCTGGAAGCATGCCTAGTAGAAATGTCTCCTTAGACTGACATGTTATTCTTGTTTCTTTATGAATAAAAATATATGTCCCCCTTAATTCTTACCAACATTTATAGTAATCCTCAATTTCAGAATGACAAAATATGAATTACGATAATACTTAATTTTTTTTTCAAGTTTTTACATGTTCTGTATCTCATTTGAACCACACAACTCTTTTTTTAAAATATTTTATTTTTAACTTTATTCATTTTTTTATAGAGAGACACAGAGAGAGAGACAGAGAGAGAGAGAAGGGAGAGGAGCAGAAAGCATCAACTCTCATATGTGCCTTGGCCAGGCAAGCCCAGGGTTTTGAACCGGCGACCTCAGCATTCCCAGGTTGACACTTTATCCACTGCGCCACCACACGTCAGGCTGAACCACACAACTCTTATACTATTAGGTAAGAGATTGTGATTTCTATTAGATAAAAGGAGAAATTGGGATAGAGAGGTAATGTGGAAGTAAGGAGGGTGGAGCAAAAAAAAATAACTAAATGAGTGAGAAAACATACACCCTGGTTCCCTCTCAGACATTAAATGGTTGCATGGCTTTTTAAAGTTATTTATCTGTTTATTCCTCTTTTGAAATGATGATAAAGTCCGTTCTATGTTACTAGTGGGATCATTGTAATAAAATAAAATGCAGATAAAACACTTGGGAAAGAATAAGCACTAAACAAATACAAGCCATTTCTACTGAATTTCTCATAGTTATACATTTTATTTAGCATGCAGTTTGTATGAGAAACCAACCCTCATGAATGAATCTAGTGCTTTCCTAGAATATTAAAATAAAGAAAAATAAATACAGATTCTAAAACATACCTTCATACTGCACAGCTCATTGGCAGCCACCATCTACTTTTGTCTTTATAATCAGCACCACTTCTCTGATTTCACACAGACTTCATAAATGTGAATCTATTGAGGCAGAGAACAAAGTCACCACTAATAGGCACAATATATTAACTATGACATCTATACCCTATGCTACTTTTAAAGGAATTCTTGAACATTAAATAAATATTCCCTTTAATTGCATGCCATTTTGAGCATTATAAAAAGGTAATAGAAAAAAAGTACAATTTTATTTGTGCCAGTCAATTTGTAATGACTGGCACCGGAAAACAGAAATCAAATACCACTGAGTTATCAAGTGAAATTTCACTACATTTCTTTCTTTTTTTGTCCCAAAGCTACATTTCTACTTTTCAGAAATTTCAGCTTGAATTAGACAAATGCCTCATGAATTGTGTTGCTGCTGGGGATGTCTTGCAAAGTCTTAGAAGTTTTATAAATCTTTGAGCCCAACTGTGTTTTTCCTGTGCCAAACCTAGAAATGATCTGTAAAACATTTAATATCTTCAATGCTTCTGGATACCTAGTGATACCAACACACTAAGCTTTAACTATATAATATCTTCTACATGAAGTAAAATGATATAAATTAAAGCAGGTTTTGAATTTCCATTTCCTCTTTTTTTCCTTATGGCCACATTGTTACTAAGCAACCATTCATTAGAGTTAGTTGCAGAAGTTATTTATTTATTACTTACTTATGTAGCCATTCACCATTCCTTTTTAACATTTTATTTAAAAAATAAACTAGCAATTGCTAGAATAGTACAAAGATATTCCATGTGTTCTTTGTCTGGCTTGTCCCAGTGACAACATCTAACAAAACCATAAAACAATTAGCTAACTAGAAAACAGATATCAGTACAACACAAATTTTATTCAGACTGCAACAATGTTGCATGCACTCATTATTTTTTCTGTGTGAGTGAATATTCTGTGTGAACGCCACCACACCCCGGGTACAGAACTGCTGTATCACTTCACTTTTAAAAAGCACCCTCATGCTGTCCTTTTATAATCACACATTTCTGGCAGCCTTAACCCTTGACAAACACTGATCTGTTATCTATTATTATAATTTTGTTATTGTGAGAGTGTTAGGTAAATGGAATCATAAACAGTGTAACCTTTACCAATTTCCTTTGTAAAACTCAGCATAACTCTCTTGAAACAGGTTTGTATGTATCAATATTTGGTTCATTTTATAGCTCAGTCATGTTCCACGGTAATCCATCCATCAGTTGTATGACATTTGTGCTATATCTAGTTGTTGGCTATTATAAGTAATCTTGCTACAAACATTTCTATAAAGGATCTTATGCAAACAAGTCTTCATTTCTCTTGGGTAAACACCTAGGAATGGAAATGCTGAGTCATCTGGTTAGTGTATGTTTAACTTTAAAAAAAACTGTCAATGTACTTTCCAGAGTGACTTCCATTTTACATTCTTACCAGCAATGATTGAGTGATCCACTCTTTTTATATAATTTCCAGAATTTTGTGTTTTCACTATTTTCTATATTTTGTCTTTAATTTGTGAATCTTACTTATTGTATCTCTTAATTTAAAATTCTTTTATAGTTAATAAAGTTGAACAAACTTTCATGGGCTTATTTTTTATCTGTATATTCTGTTTGTTGGAATATATTTGTTCTTTTCTTTTGACTTTTTTTGTGTGAGAAAGACAAAGACAGACAGAGAGAGGAAGGGAGAGAAATGAGAAGTATCAATTCTTTTTTTATTTTTATGCAGTGATTGATAAATCAGGGTACATATGTTCCGAGAAAAACATCTCCAGATTATTTTGACATTTGATTATGTTGCATACCCCTTACCAAAGTCAAATTGTCTTCCATCACCTTCTATCTGGTTTTCTTTGTGCCCCTCCCTTCCCCCCACCACCTCTCTCTCCTTCCTCGCCCCCTCCCCACCCTCCCACCTGACCCCCTGTTATCATCACACTCTTGTCCATGTCTCTGAGTTTCATTTTTATGTCCCATCTATATATGAGTTCATGTAGTTCTTAGTTCACTCTGTATAATGTTATCAATGCCCATCCATGTTATTGGAAATGATCCGATGTCATCATTTCTTATGGCTGAGTAGTATTCCATTGCATATATGTACCAAAGCTTTTTAATCCACTCGTCCTCTGACAGACATTTGGGCTGTTTTCAGATCTTCGCTATTGTGAACAATGCTGCCATAAACATGGGAGTGCATTTCTCCTTCTGGAACAGTTCTATGGTGTTCTTGGGGTATATTCCTAAAAGTGGGATAGCTGGGTCAAAAGGCAGTTCGATTTTCAATTTTTTGAGGAATTTCCATACTGTTTTCCACAATGGCTGCACCAGTCTGCATTCCCACCAGCAGCGCAGGAGGGTTCCCTTTTCTCCACATCTTCGCCAGCACTTATTCTGTGTTGTTTTGTTGATGAGCGCCATTCTGACTGGTGTGAGGTGATATCTCATTGTGGTTTTAATTTGCATTTCTCTAATGATTAGTGATGTTGAGCATTTTTTCATATGCCTATTGGCCATCTGTATGTCCTCTTTGGAGAAGTGTCTATTCATTTCTTTTGCCCATTTTTTGTTAATGCGCCTAAGTTGTTCATTGATTGCTTTCTCATATGTGCTTTGCCCGAGGGCTACAGCAGACCAAGTGACCCCTTGCACAAGCCAGCAACCGTGGGCTAAAGCCAGTGACTTTGGACTTCAAGCCAGTGAACTTTAAGCTCAAGCCAGTGACCATGGGTCATGTCTATGATCTCATGCTCAATCCAGCGACCCCGTACTCAGGCTGGTGAGCCCCCACTCAAGCTGGCGACCTTGCGGTTGCACAGTGGAGTTCTCTATGTCCCAGTCTGATGCTCTATTCAGGGCACACTGCCTGCTCAGGTTTTTTACCATTTTTTTTTACAGAGACAGAGAGAGAGTCAGAGAGAGGGATAGACAGGGACAGACAGACAGGAACAGAGAGATGAGAAGCATCAATCATTAGTTTTTCGTTGTGCGTTGCAACACCTTAGTTGTTCATTGATTGCTTTCTCATATGTGCCTTGACCATGGGCCTTCAGCAGACCAAGTAACCCTGTGCTTGAGCCAGCGACCTTGGGTCCAAGCTGGTGAGCTTTTGCTCAAACCAGTTGAGCCCGCACTCAAGCTGGCGACCTTGGGGTCTCGAACCTGGGTCCTCCGCATCCTAGTCCGATGCTCTATCCACTGCGCTACTGCCTGGTCAGGCTTTGACCAATTTTTATTGTAATTTTTTGCTCTCTTATTGTTGGCTTGAGAGTGTTTTTTATTTTTAAATTTTATTTAGAAAATTAAGCTTAACAGGGTAAATTGATGAATAAGAGTACATAGGTTTCAGGTAAACATTTCCATAGCATTTGAACTGTTGATTAGGTTGTATAGCAACCACCCAAAGTCAAATCATTTTCTGTCACCTTATATATGTCCCTTTTTATATCCTTCCTTCGCCTCATCCCTATCACCTCCTCCATGTCCCCTTCCTCCTCTTAACCACTTTTACCTCTATGTCCATGAGTCTCAGTTTTATATCTCATCTATGTGTGAAATCACAGTTCTTAGTGTGTTTTTTTCTGATTTACTTACTTCACTTGGTATAATGTTCTGAAAGTTCATCCATGTTGTCATAAGTGTCACTGTCATCATTTCTTATGACTGAGTAGTATTCCATTATATATGTGTTCCACATCTTCTTTAGCCAATCCTTTATCAAAGGTTACTTTGGTTGTTTCCATGTCTGGACCACTGCAAACAATGCTGTGATGAACATGGGTATGCATGTTTCCTTAAGTACCAATGTTTTCAAGTTTTGGGGGTAGATACCCAGTAGAGGGATTGCTGGGTCATATGGTAATTCTATTCTTAATATTTTGAGGAATCACAACACTTTCTTTCATAATGGTTGCACTAACTTGCACCAATCAGCAGTGAATGAGGGTTCCTTTTTCTTCACAGCTTCTTCAATACTTGTTATTACCTGTTTTGTTGATAATACCTAATCTAATAGGTGTGAAGTGACATCTCATGGTAGTTTTAATTTGCATTTCTCAAATAGCTAGTGAAGATAAGCATCTTTTCATATATCTGTTGGCCATTTGTATGGCCTCTTGGGAGAAGTGTCTGTTCAGGTCCTTTCCCCAATTTTTAATGGATTTTTTTGTGCGTTTGTTGCTGAGCTTTGCGAGTTCTCTCTATAATTTGAATATTAATGCCTTATCAGAGCTGTTGTTTGCAATATTTAGTTGGCTGCTTATTTGTGTTGTAGTTTATTTCTTTTGCTGTGCACAAAATTTTTAGTTTGATATAGTCCCATTCATTTATTTTTTCCTTAACTTTGCCTTTGGGGTCAAATTCATAAATTGTTCTCTACGGCCAAGTTCCATGAGCTTAGTATCTGTATTTTCTATGTTATTTATTGTTTTGAATCTTATATTTAGCTGTTTGAGTCATTTTGAATTAATTTTTGTACAGGAAGACAAACTTTAGTCATTTCATTTTTTTTTTTTTTTTTGCATGTGGTTTTCCAATTTTCTGAGCACCATTTATTGAAGAGGATTTATTTTCTACATTGTGTGTTTTTGGCTCCATTGTCAAAGATGATTTGTCCATACATATGTGTTTTTATTTCTGGGCTCTTTATTTTTTCCCTTGGTTCATATGTCTGTTTTTCTGCCAATACCACGCTGTTTTGAACATCATGTCTGTACAGGATAATTTGAAGTCAGGCAGTGTGATACTTCTGCCTTCATTCTTTTTCCTCAGGATTGCTTTGGCTATTTGAGAGATTTTTTTTTTTTGGTGTGTGTGTGTGTGTGTGTGTGTTTTAATGTTCAGCATATAAGCCCTTTGTTGGGTAGGTGATTTGCAAATATTTTCTGTCTATAGTTTGCCTTTTCATTCCCTTAACAGAATTTTTCAAAATACAATCATTTTAAATTTTAATAAAATGTAGTTTCAAATTTTTCTTTTATATATCATGCCTTTGGTGTTAAACCTAAGAACTCTTTGCCTAATCCTAAATCATGAAGGTTTTCTCCCACTTTTTTCTATATATATATATATATATATATATATATATATATATATATTAACATTTAGAAGTATTAAACTTTTTGAGTTATTTTTTTGGTAAGGTATGAGGGTTAAGTTGAATATTTTTTCTTTTGTAACCTATCCATATCTAATTATTGAAAATATTATCTACCTTTCCTTTGAATTGCTTTTGCACCTCTGTCAAAACACAATTGTCCATACTTGTTTGAGTCTATTCTGTACACTATTTTGTTCCATTGATCTATGTGTCTATTGATCTGCCAATACCACAATATACTGATTTTTGTAACTATATGGTGAGCCTTAAAATCAGGTGTATGATTCTTCTAAATTCTTTTTTTTTCCAGAGACAGAGAGAAACAGAGAGAAGGACAAGTAGGGACAGACAGAAAGTGAGAGAGATGAGAGGCACCAGTTCTTTGTTGCAACTCCATAGTTGTTCAATGACTGCTTTCTCATATGTGCCTTGATCAGGGAGCTACAGCAGAGCAAGTGACCCCTTGATCCAGCCAGCAACCTTGGGCTCAAGCCTGCGATCATGGGGTCAGGTCTATGATCCTATGCTCAAGCCAGTGATCCTACACTCAAGCTGTTGACCCTGTGCTCAAGCCCGCAATCAAGCCCGCAACCTTGGACTTTTGAACCTGGGTCCTCTGCGTCCTAATCTGATGCTCTATCCACTGCACCATTGCATGGTCAGGCTCAGTCTTCTTTTTCAAAATTGTATTTTGTATTCTATATCCTCTGCTCTTCCATATAAAATTTTAAATAATCTTGTTTGTATCTACAAAAAATCCTTTTGAAATTTTGATGAGAATTCTATTTAACTTGTAGATTAATTTTATCAAAATCAACATTTATGATATTTTGAGCCTTCCATTCCATGAACACAGTATACCTCTCTATTTATTTCAGACACATTACTTTCTTCATCATTTTGTATTTTTCAGAATATAGATCATGTGCATGATCTGTTAGACATATAACTAAATGTTTCAGTTTGCAGATATTGTATTGGTATTGTATTTTTAATTTTAATTTCCATTACTAAAGTATAATTTGTTCACTTTTAGCATATAAAACCATGGTTTGTTTTTATGTAATTCTGTATCTGTGACATTGCTAAATTCCCTTGTTAATTCTAGAAATTTATATATTTGGTTTTAGGTGTACACTACGACTTTGTGAATATAGAACTTGTCATAATGTTTTCTTTTTTACACACTGTTCACAACATTAATTTTTTTTTGTCTGACCAGGCAGTGGTGCAGTAAATAGAGTGTTGGACTTGGACATGGAGGACCCAGGTTGGAACACCAAGGTTGCCAGCTTGAGTGTGGTTCATCTCATTTGATCAAGGCTCACCAGCTTGAGCCCAAGGTCGCTGGCTTGAGCAAGGGGTCATTTGGTCTGATGTAGCCACCTGGTCAAGGAACATATGAGAAAGCAATGAATGAACAACTAAGGTGCCACAACAAAGAATTGATGCTTCTCATCTCTCTCCCTTCCTGTCTGTCTGTCCCTATCTGCCTCTCTCTCTCTGTCTGTGTCTCAAAAAATTCTTTTCTTTCTTTAATTCTAAGGTTATAAATTAAGTAATAACATCAGATAAAGATTTTCACTTCTAACATTCTATTCCTAAATTGGAAAATCTGTCTTCCTTTTTCATTTTGACCTATTGTGATATCAAAGTTTATACTGACGCTAAATGCACATCTGTGTAGAAAACAATTTTTGCAGCATTAAAGTTAGCAGATAAGAGCCTCATAATAAAAATAAATACAAAGGCAAATCTTCCTCTCTTGTGAAAGATATAACTACAAGATTCTTTTAAAAAATATGCTTTTCATTTAACCATTAGATAATATTATAACCATAAATATATACAGCTCTTTTCAGATTTGTCCTTCTCTAAGATGTTCTATATCCAAGGGCAGAAATCATATTTTCTCACAGATGTACTCATTAGATGTTTTCTTTGCAGAGGAAATTTATACTAATAGTTGTTTCTTCCATATAAATTTTCACCATTTACCCACCAAATCTTCCTAATTATAAGCCAACTTCTACTTGCTACAAAATTACATATTGCACATGGCGAGTGGGGTTCAAATTTATTGCATTTGTTTATGTTTGAATTTTTTTGTTAAGAAGTATTCTCCTTTCTGAGGGGCATCAGAATCTTAGGAGGTAAATTTGGGTATGTTGGTCCAAAAAGCTGTCTATTAATCGCCACCATTTCTTTTTTCACAATTACCAGGTAACATCTCCTGTGTTTGGGCTTATACATTATACAAGATAGTAAGGGTGTTTTTTACCTAGTAAGCATGGTTGATGAAGGCTTTCCTTTCCCATCTGGATTAATAACACATTTAAAAATTCCAAAAGGTGGATCTAGTCATTGTGTCTTCTGTGTTTGTGCTAGTGTATTCTTAGGAACTTCCTGTTGCCAAGATGGGATGATCATTAGTTTCCAAAATCCTTGCACAAAGAAATTTGACACTCTTTCTCAATCTATGACATTTATTCAAGTCAGGTGAAATAAAAAAAGCACTAAACAATTGTTTACCATCTTAAAACCAGCCAAATTCCACCAGTGCTAATTTTAAGAGACTTTTGCCAACAAAATCTTCTTTAAATTCAATTAGTTCAACTAGCTCAGATGCCTCTCAGGTAGTCAATATAAACAACAAACTCAAGTGGATAGAACTGATGATAATAAGATTTTACCACAATATTGACCTTGTCCATAATTTCTTTGGTATTTTTTTGCTCAATTTTTCCACACCTCTCACTCAGGTCCTTCCTTCAAAAGCTGTCAGTTTGCTTCTTAATAATTGTTGGGGGGTCAGGGGAGCAGAGTAGTGTATGGAGGATAAATGGTGATTGAAGAAGACGACTTGGGGGGGTGAACACACAATATGGTGTATAGAGATGTGTAGTAGAATTGGGCACCTCAAACATGTATACTAATTTTAATCAGTGTTACCTAAAATAAATCAATTCTAAAAAGTTTGTTAAAAATATTTTTAAAAAAGACTTTGTAGACAAATATGAGTTGATACATATTTGTATAATGTCAAAGTAGAACTTTTTTAGGGAACATATTTTATTTAGAGGATAAACCAAAATGAATGCAATACAAGTTGATTTAATTTAATTAAAACTAAAACTTATGATATAGCTCACAGAAGTGTGTTAATAGACCACTTTCTGGCAGATTGTTATTTACACCAGTTGCTATACTTTTTAAATGAGCATTATTATTATTTGCCTCCTTTAATTTTAATATCCTGAGACAAAGCACTAACCCAGCTCTTTCATAAATCAAAACATACATTTGTTAACCAAAACTCAACTAACCAATATCGGGTTACCTATTGTCTTATCTGCCCCCCGTCAGAAAAGTACAGAAATTTTAATTTTTAAAAGGAAAAAAATATTCAGTGTAGTCAACCTACGTTCTGAATACATTCATCCCAATTTCTTACATCTACTGCCTCTACAAATAATGCTTTGAATAATGAGAATGGATCTTCAATCAAGATGATAACCTTAAAATGTTCCTTAATTATACAGTCAGACAATTTACCTGGCACATTCATGGAATATTGTGAAGGAGGAAGAATGTGCTATTCAAAAATTAAAGTATAATTGTGGAGGAAGTGGTGTGTATATGAAAGGAAGCTATATATGAAAAACTCTGTACATTCTCCTGAATTTTGCTGTGCACTTAAAACTGCTTTTAAAAATGCCTATTTAAACATAAATAAATGGTGCTTCTGCTAATCTTTACCTAACATAAAATTCAAATAACCAGAATCAAACTTCCTTAAGGGTGTACCATTTAAATATGGCTTTGCAATTTTTCTCTGTATTTCAAATGAAAGTGAGAAATTAGAATCCCTTTGTGATTTAGGTACAAGTCTTACAACAACTAAGGCTGATAGAGAATTCTAGTAAAGGCTTATGAAACTGTACAACATTTAGCAGTGAAAAATACACTGTTCACAAAAATTAGGGGAAATTTCAAAATGAATATGAAGCGATAAAGAAAAGAAGCATTTGATTTTTTTTTATTAAACAAGAACACCAGAAAAGCAAAGGACAAGTCAAAGAAAGTTGTTCAATTATTGAAATGAGATGCAAACTCAATTATCATGATTGAGTATCAAGTGACATATTAGTGGGGGTGAACAGAAGCATGTCAAACTGGGCGAGAGTGCCACACATTTCCTTTTCAGTGAGTGAATGGTCACCCAAGCCCGCCAAAACACACTGACAGTGACGGGGCATGGAGAGGATCAGATTGTCTAGCACTTCTTGTGGGATCCTCTGCTACTCTTGCTCCAGGGAAACTTCCAGCTCAAGAAGTGTAGTGGGAGGCATTGGACAGTTTTCCAGAGATCTTCCCAGTGCATTCAAAGCATGTTTAATGGGATTCGGGGCTGAAGAAAGTGAAGGCCAGTCCATGTGCTCGATTCCAGCCTCCTGAAGCATATTGTTGACGAGATGTGCATGAAGGGGCCTTGCATTGTCGTCCATGTAAAGAAAGTTGTTTTCAACTGCTCCAGCATAGGGCACCACTATAGGGTGCAGGATCTCATCTTGATATCTGACAGCAGTCAGCGATCTATTTCTGATGACATGGAAGTCAGTAGGACCACCAATGTTGACGCCAGCCGACACCATGATTCCACCACCACTGAAGGAGTCATTTTCTTGCATGAAATGTGGATCCTCCTGTATTCCTTGATCACGCCAGGTCAGGACACGATGATTGTCAGGCTGAAGATTGAAACATGATTTATCAGAGAAGAGGACAGTTGACCACTCTTTACAAGTCCAATGACAATGCCCATCAGCCCCCACCTTCTATGGGTTCTAGAGTGTTCAGCAGATAACAGAATGCATACCATAGGTCGCCAGGCATGCAGTCCATCACGAAGGAACCTATTTTGTAATAATATCCGTTATCTAGTGGCAGCAAGAAACTGTCCCTGCAGCTCTGTTGCATTGCTGTGCCTGTTCCTTCTTGCCAATAAGGTCAAGTAGCGGTCATCTTTTGCTGTTGTGGCAGATGGGCGATCTTTCCTTCATCTTCTTTGTACTGCACCAGTCCCTTGAAAGCGATTCCACAGTCTGCTAATCACGCTTTGGGATGTGCCAAGTGCTGTTGCATCATATTCATTTTGAAATATCCCCTAATTTTTGTGAGCAGTATACATTTAGCTGACAATAATAGAGACCCATCAACACTAGGATATTGAGTTTCATTTAGCTGGCATTCTTATGAGGAATAGCATCTAAAACACTTCTTCTTGCACTTAGGCTTCTCTGCTAGTACAGAAAATGTATTCTGAGTATTTTTGACTACCTCACTAACAGGTACAGAAAACTATCCTGTCATCCAAATTTAGGAGTCAGTTTTAAAAGTCTCATTTCTGATCTTCTTTTCCTGCCAATAGCTAATTAGGCATTCTGTCTTTTTGGCATTTTTTTCCCTGCAGTTGTCTAGGAAGATCCCCTTAATTAAAAAGGATATTAATGTCAATGCAGGCTTTCAGACTTGTTACATTTGAAAAATCAAAAGACATGGAAAAAAGCATAGCTATAATTAAAACATGAAGAAAGTTAAGAAACCAAATATCCTATTTAAGAAAATCTATAGCCTATCCTGTACATAAAAGTAAAATAGCCTGTATTCCTCCAGTTGCAAAAGGCTGATATAAACTGGTCCATATTTTCCTCACATAAAATATTCTAATAGAAAGAAAAATATCTGCCATATAATTAGCTGTAAGGATGGTAGCCAGAAGGCTGATTTTTGTCAAAATGACATTCCAATACTAGAGTCTTAGAGTCAGGGAAATTTCTATGGTAGCAATGCCATAAAGAGAGTTAACAAAGCTATATGCTACTAAAAGAATATGCTAGATCAAAAGAACCAACCATAACTTAGAAATAGTTTTAAAGTTCTCTCTTTATTCAGAAATCTTATGACTATGTAGTGAAATAAAAAGAAAGGCATCTGTACCTTGTCAGCAGTCTAAAGGATTAGAGCCAAACAGAGGTTACTGGATGTTTTTTTTCTCTACTCTTTAATCTGGACAGAAACAGATTTTAGCAACTGAATCTATCGTGTGCTTCCCATAATCCTGCAAACACATTTCAAAGCACTGTACATATATTGAAGTTCCAGAGTTGATGAGGAGAAAATATGACTAGAATTCTTAGGAATTGGTATAGCCAATGCTTTTCAAAAGGGACTAACTCGCTGGCATCTTTCCTAAGCTTGTTAAAGTGTTGCATTTGTCTTTCAAGGGAACTTTTTAACCAGAACACTATTTTAATTATACCCTAACTCTATGACCTCTCCCATGTTTTAAGACAGCCAGAATTTTAATGTTTTACACATAACAAGAAATAAACGCCTCTTCCATGAATACTTTACATTTTTGCAGGATGAATTTAATAAGCATAAATCTTCATTAAAATTGCAGCCATTGTTTTAGGGATGAGAAAAATAAATAACATTCAAGGTGATATGCTTAACTTCCACTGAACTCCCAGAATAGTACTCATTTACTTCAGGTAAGGGGTCATAGATTTTAAGAAGCATTTCAATAAATTAGGGGAATAATCTGTTCTAAGTAAATTGTTGTAAAGAAGCATAGTTAGCCTGACCAGGTGGTGGTGCAGTGGATAGAGCATCGGACTGGGATGTGGAAGGACCCAGGTTCAAGACCCTGAGGTCGCCAGCTTGAGCGTGGGCTCATCTGGTTTGAGCAAAAGCTCGCCAGCTTGGAACCAAGGTCACTGGCTTGAGCAAGGGGTTACTCGGTCTGCTGAAGGCCCGCGGTCAAGGCACATATGAGAAAGCAATCAATGAACAACTAAGGTGTCACAACAAAAAACTGATGATTGATGCTTCTCATCTCTCCGTTCCTGTTGGCCTATCCCTCTCTCTGACTCTCTCTCTGTCCCTGTAAAAAAAAAAAAAAAAAAAAAAAAAAAAAAGCATAGTTATGTTTAAAAGCATGTAATAAAAAAAAAGCTGATAAGGTAATTCTCAGACAAATTAAATATTGAGTCAATCCTGTTAGCATGCCTGCCTGGAGAAAAAGATAGCAAATACATTAAAGATATTCTATATGTTGTGGACAGAAAGCATACACATAACTAGCTAACTGCGTGTGCAGTTGTGGACTGCATTTGACCTACAGGGTAATGATGCATAGAATATTGAGGTTGTTTCTAATGGACAGTTTCAATATATCTATGATATTAACAATAAACAGCGAGCTTGAATTTCTCTTTTACATTAGGGAACAAGATAACATAATTTGCACACAAAATTTCCTTCTGTACTCCTTCTCAAAGAAATACTGAAAATCTCTTTTAGAAGAAAAAATATCCTTTTAGGAGAAAAAATACATCCTTTGCAGTAAGAAGAAAACTGTGTTTTACCACCTGTTTTAACTGTGGAATAAAGTTTTCTCACAGTGACACCGGGGATTGTGCTTTTTGTCACTCTTTTCCATTAATATTTTTCCTTATCCTCATGCCATCAAATAAATTAATATGAGATATTGATGTCCAGTGAAGTTTAAAATGTTATTTCTTTCAAAGATGTCTATTATTTAACTGAAAACCAAAGAAATAAGCAAAAAAAAATTAAATTATAACCATGGCATCTGTGTTGATTCTGGGTATATAGATATATCCTTAGATAAGAGATTTCCTAGCACCCTTAAAGTCACAAAATCATACTACTGTCTCCATCTTTGAAAAAGACCAATGTTCATGTACTGACTTCCACTCTTCTTTTGATTACAAATGTTATGACTCTGAGAATGTATATGGGAAAAGTTGTAACACAGAGACAGGTACTAATACACTCCCTGCACATATAAAGGCAAGAATGAAGCATCTTAATGTTCTTATGTTACCTATTTTATAAAATCCTGGGATGTCAAATCTAGAAGGAATCTTAGATAACCTAGTTCAATCACCCCATGTCTTCCAGATGGAGAAATTGAGGCTTAGGGAGAATCTGTTCAAGATCACTCTGCTAGTTAGTAGTAGAATCAGGATTCAATTTCATATCTTCTGATTACTAGTTTTTTAAGATGCTCCACATAACCAGTTTCCCAGATTCCCCCTCAATGTTGCAGATGGTAACCCCAAAGCAATCTGTAATATAATAGTTTTTTATGGTGTATGTAGTCTTTCTTTTGAAAATGAAAGACTGCATATTTCAAGACCAAAGAGAACCACATTTTTCTTAATGGTTTTCTCTGACCACTGTATTTTCATATTCAAAAGTTATTGAGTTGAACACACCTTGATATTTAGTATTAAAGTGTTTCCTGTTATTCACCTATTGATTCAAGTTTTCTTAATGGTATTGTTCATTTTTATCTCAAAACACATTGATTGTGATATACCAGGAACAATAATATTAAATTACAAAAATGGGAACATTGTTAAATGCCTAATTTGTCAAACTCCTATTTCAGAAAAAAATATTGATTTTTTGAGTACTTGTCCACAAAATATTTCTCCATACATGATATTAAAGTTTAAATGTAGATCTCTTTCAGTGCTATTTGCATTTTTAATAAGGACTTAAATTCAGTTTTCTAAAATTTGTTAGTCTAGTATATGCATCTCACATTATTTATTATTGTTCACATTTCCTCAACTAGAACATTACTATTCTAAGAGTAGGAATCATTTCATCAAACTTTTTTGTATTTTTTTCTTTATATAACACAGGTTTTGTCATGTAGTTACTGCTCCATATGCAGTTCTAGAATTAAAAGATTTATTACCTATCTCCAAGATAATGGCTATGTACTTTTTTTAAGGAGTTCAGAGACAGACAATCTTAGATAGGAAAATACAAATTCACCAGCCATGTGATCTTCCAAAAATTAATTGAAAAGGCTGACATCCAGTTTCTCAGATGTAATACTGACAAAAATATCAATGATTGTAATCACCTTACAAGATTATTATGAAATGAAATCACATTTATGAAATATCTAGCACATTTCCTGCTTTACACAATGGACATCAGCAGTGAATGTCCACTCCCCTTCTCTCTTTTTTTAATTAGAATGAAATAATTACAGAATGGCCTGGAAAGACCCTAACAGAAAAAAATATATATATTATAGCACAGAATCACACTAATTGTGTTACTTTATTTCAATTCATTATTTATAAAATGCAGATAATATTATCTTCACAAAGCTAATGAGAAGATTAACTGAGAATAATGTAAGTAAAGCAATTACTGCAGTTCTTAGTTCAGAACAAATGCTCAATGTGTGGTATTTATTGTTGGAATATTTTATACAACCAAAGCTCTTCATGAGTATGAAAACAATTTTTAATACATTCAGTTCTGACATTATACTTAAGACGTAATATTGCCTAACTATATTTATGATATATATATATATGTATATATATGCATATGACAGTATCTATAGGCCCTTATACATCATTTATTTATAGGTAGTTTTCAGACTTATTCTCAGCTTATTTTAGTATATCCTCTGCATTGCTTTTTTCTTAATTTTATTTTTTATTGATTTTAGGGGTAGTTAGATGACCATATACTTTACAGAGTGTTCCCACAATATTTCCAGTACCCAAACTGCATATTCTTTATTCTTTCTTACATCTCTGAGACTATTCTATAACTGATAATTTGACCTTTCTAATTTTTTTTAATTAAGTGAGAGTCAGGGAGGCAGACAGACAGACTTCTGCATGCACCCCAACCAGATCCACCCAGCAAACCCTCCACAGGGCTCAGGCCATGGAGCTACTTTAGCGCCTGAGGCAAAGCCATGGAGCCATCCTCAGTGCCTTGTAAAAACTTGCTCAAACTGTTCGAGCCATAACTAGAGGAGGGGGAAAGAGAGAGAGAGAGATAGAGAGAGAGAGAAGAGGGAGGGGGAGAGGTGGAGAAGCAGATGGTAGCTTCTCCTGCGTGCCCTAATTGAATTCGGGATTTCCACGTGCTGGCCAACACTCTATTGCTGAGCCAAACAGCCAGGGCTTTAATTTGTACTTCTTCATCATTCACCCAGTCCACCAGCTCCCTCCACCTCTGGCCGACACCAGTTCACTCTCTATGACTAAAAGTCTTTTTAAATTTTGTTTGTATGATATTTGTATTTCACAGAACACAAAACCTTGCAGTTCCATTCATGATGTCACAAATGATAAGATTTCACTCCTTTTTATAGTCAAATAATATGTCATTATATATGCATAACCACATTTTTATCTACTTTATTGATGGGCACTTGGATTGCTTCCATATCTTGGGTATTATAAATAATAATGCACTGAACATGGGTGTGCATATTTTTTTATATATTTGTGTTTTGGTTTTATTTGGATAAATCTCCCAAAGTGAAATAGCATGTCCATAAGGAATTATTATTTTTAATTTTTGGAGGAAACTCTGAACTGTTGTCTATAGTGGCTGCACCAATCTGAATTCCCACCAAAATTGCATGAGGGTTTACTTATTTCCACATACTCACCAATACTTGTCATTTGTGGGTTTATTGATGATAATCATTGTACAAGTGTGAGGTAATATCTCATAGTGGTTTGTGGTTTTAATTTGCATTTCTCTGACAATTAGTGACTTTGAGCATATTTTTATATGTCTATTGGCTGTTTGTATGTCTTTTTTAGACAAATGTCTATTCAGGTCCTCTGGCCATTTTTTTAAATTGATTGTTTTACTTTGGTGTTGAATAGTATAAGTCTTTATAAAGTTTATATATTAACCTCTTATCAGATATATCATTGGCAAATATGTTCTTTGATTTAGTAGGTTGTCTTTTTTGTTGTTGATAATTTTCCTTTTCTTTGTGAAAATCTTTTTAGTTTGATGTAGTCCCAATTGTTTACTTTTCCCCTTTCCTCAGCAACTATGTCAGAAGAAAAGAGAAATATCTGAGATTTTACTGTCTATGTTTTCGCCTAAGATTTTTATGGTACTGAGGGTTACATTTAAGTATTTAATCCATTTTAAATTTATTATTGTGAATGATGTAAGGTGGTCAAGTTTGACTCTTTTTTTGCAAAGTACTACTCCAATTTTCCAAGCACCATTTATTTATTGAATAAATCATCTCTACACCATTGTATGTTCTTTTCTCCTTTGTCAAATATTAATTTAACATATAAACATGACTTTATTTCTGGACTCTCTATTCTGTTCTATTGAACTATACATATGTTTTTATGCCACTACCATGCTGTTTTGATTACTATGGACTTGTAGTACAGTTTGATATCAGGTAGTGTAATATTTCCAACTTTGTTCTTTGTCAGTGTAGCTGAGGATATTTGTGGGTATCTTTGTAGTTTCATGTAAATCTATGAATTATGTGTTCCAACTCTATAAAATATGCAAAACAATTTTTATACAGAACATAAAAAATGAATGATAAAAAGCACATGATCATATCAGTAAATGCAGAAAAGCATTTGACCCAATCCAGCACCCGTTTTTTGTTTTGTTTTGTTTTGTTTTTATGACTGAGACAGAGAGAGTCAGAGAGAGGGACAGACAAACAGGAAGGGAGAGAGATGAGAAGCATCAATTCTTCATTGCGGCTCCTTAATTATTCATTGATTGCTTTCTCATATGTGCTTTTCCCGGGGGGTGGGAGCTACAGTAGACTGAGTGACGCTTTGCTTGAGCCAGATGAGCCTGCGCTCAAGCTAGCAACCTCAGGATCTTGAACCTGGGTCCTCCACATCCCAGTCCAATGCTCTATCCACTGTGCCATCACCTGGTCAGGCCAGCAACTGTTTTTGATAAAAACATTCAGCAAAGTAGGAATAGAGGGAATATTCCTCAATATAATAAAGACAAATACACAGCTAACGTACTCAAAGGGAGAAAACTAAGTGTTTTTCTTAAGATCAGGAACAAGACAGGGATATTCCTTATCATTTCTCTTATTCAACATAGTACTGGAAATCTTAGCCACAGCAGTCAGAAAAGAAGAAGAAATGAAGGGCATCCAAATGAGAAAAGCAGAAATAAAACTGTCATTTGCAGATGACATGATGTTCTATATAGAGAACCCAAAGAACCTCACCAAAACACTACAAGAAGTGATATGTAAATTTAATAAAGTAGCAAAATATAAAATAAATATCCAGAATCAGTTGTATTTTTATACACAAATAATCAACTATCTGAAAGGAAAACTATAAAAATAATCCCATTTACAAAAGCATCAAACAAGAAATAAAATATCTAAGAATAAATTTAACCATAAAGATAAAAGTCCTGAATTTGGAAAACTATAAGGTGCTTAAGAAATAACTCAAAGATGGTACAAACAAATGGAAACATATACTATGTTCATGGATAGAAAGAGTTAACATCTTTAAAATGTCCATACTGCCCAAAGCAATCTACAGATTCAACACAATTTCTATCAAAATACTGATGACATATTATTTCACAGAGATGGACTGTTTTTCCATGAATGTGGTCCCTAAGTGTTTTCTCCATCAGGTCCTGATTCTATATGCTTTGGTACAGGAATATTTTTAAAGCAATAGCACACATCAAGTCATTTCACCCACAAATACTTCATTATGCAATATATAGATGTTTTACTAAAATAAACATTGTGCCATTATCACACCCTCCCAAATTAATGCTAATTCTATATTATCAACTAATGCTCAGTCCATATTTAAATTGTTCTGAGTTTTTCAATACATTTTTACAGTTGATGTTGTTTTAATCAGGATTTCAACACAGTTTATATATAAAATTTAGTTATTTCTCTTATGCTTTTATTCTGAGTCATTTCTTTTTCTTCAACCATCTGAGTTATAATGTAAGTAAATTTGTGACCCTAATTTAGAGATTTGACTGGAAATGAAGACAGAGAATAAGTTAGAGTGACTCATTCTAAATGCTCGGATATGGTGATTATTATTTGTTAATGTTATTCAAACATGAAAAATTGTTTGACTATACCAGGTAAATGTGAATAGAGGATATTCTTTAAAACAAAACAGAACAGAAAAAAAAAAACAAAAATTCATCTTATTTGTGTTTTCTTAAACTTACTCTTGTATATCATTGGTTGCTTCATTCTTCTGTTTCATATTTTAGAAGGTAAATGAGATTTTTTGTTTTATAAGAAGTGTCACTGAAATGGTTCATATATTAGTAATAAAAAAAATCAAGTTAATTCCTTTTTTCCAGAACTAGCCTCTGGAGAAATCTTGCTCCAAGCTTTTATTCTGCAGCATGAGCCAGAGCTTGTTTTTTCATGAAAGTTTTAGCTTCAAGGTGAATTTAGCTGGTAAACTATAAAACAATGTGTATTTTTTTTACTGTTTAATGCATTAGAATATTTTCTTTAACAATTTTTATTGCTCTTTAGCTTCTACAGGCTTGGCAATGTCCTATATAATATTATTAATCTGAATTATGTAGTTTGTTGCAAAGTAAAGTAACAGTAATTATATTCATAGGTAACTATATATTAGGATGCAGTATCTCAATATGAAAATGGTATACAATTATTATGAATTTTCAAATAAATGTAAATACGTCTTTAACAAAGGAAAATAAAATAAAAATTGCAAGATTTTTATGAAAATTAAATAAAATTAAATAGATGATATTCTTAGCAAAGGGCTGGCATCGAATCTTTCACAAAAGTATTATGAAAATTTCACCATTTAGTCAGTTCCTTTTGATAATAAAAAGAGAATTTGGTAGTTTAGAAATTGGCCAAGGGCATACATTCCCTACCTCAAAACCTCAGCATCAGGTAGTATGCTTAATTGAAAACAAGTCTTTGACAAAATCTGGTCATGTGTACAAATATTTATAAGCACTAAAACATGTATAACTGCTTGTAACTCAGGATAATTTCTAGTCTGCACTGAGACACACAGACTGACACTTTGCAGAAAAAATTTACTCTCTGGCATACTCAAAATTATTTCTACAGCTGGAACAGCTAACGTGGTAGTTTCATCAAGTAACAAGGACCTCTGTGAAGTGCTGGGATACAAAATCAGTGGGGTTCTAGATATTGAGCTCTGCACAGATCGTAAGTTGCTGGGCTTCCGGATCCTTAAACTCAGCTATCATAAAAATAGCTGGAACTGTATTATTTTTCTAACCAGCCATCTCCCTTGAACAGCACTAATGATTTATTTCTAACATCTAACGGCGCTAACATCTAACAGCACTAATGATGTATTTCTAACATCTTAGTCTATGTGAAACATCCTGATGTATATTTTGATAGAATATTGGAAATGGTACATGACTATTTCTGTTTTGTTGATTCCAACAGAAAGTATTTCAAATGTGAATTAACTGCCCCTACATTGAAATTGTCTTCATTTGTACACACATTTATAGCATACTGTATATACTGAAGCTTTTTTTTTAAAGTAAAATACTCCAACATATAACAACTCAGTAAGGTTAGCTCTTATTTTCAGTAAAATAAATATAGGTAGAAACTTTGCTTTGACAATAAATAGTAGTTTATTTTTAATATAAGTATCTTATTATTGGATATTTACCTACTCTTTCCATCCTTAATGATTCTGTGAAAGTTGACAGAATCAACTTGGATAAACCATCTTGGATAAACAGAAAAAAATTTAATATATGTGTGCTTTTGTGGAGATGAAAATAGTCCCAAAATATTAATTACTGATATTATTATGCTGACTTTTACTATTTTAAGTGGAAAAAGAAAATGAGAATTCATAGTTCTCTTTTGTCATGTTCTTTCCAGTTTAACTTTTTTGTAGTAGAAACAGCATAGTGTACAACAGAAACATAAAAGACACTCAACCCAGCTCTGGTACTAATTAGTTGTGAGATATGCACAAGTCGCAGCTTCTTTGGTTCAATTTCCTCATTTATAAAATGTGGATTAAACTTGTTTCCCCTAGTTGGCAGAGTTGATTTAAAAAGAAAAAGTTATAGAAGAAGACAGCTATTGAAAAATTTAATAGCAGTAAACTAATATAGACTGCTATTATTATTAATATTTTTCTTTTGGCCTGATTCCTACTCAAAAAAACATAATAACAAATAAGTCAATGATAATAGCATTAGAGACAATAGTCCAATTAGTCATCCCTGGATGTCAGAAGGTAGACTACAAAATATATCAGTATATACATTCATTTTTCATAAATGCCAAAGTGAAGAAAATTCTTTTCTCTTCAAATGAGAAGCTGATGTTATTATTTATAGAACTCCAGTAAGCTATTTACTAGTTTTCTGTCTCAGTTTTATGTTTATATTAAAAATATACCTAAGTCTAAGGAATATATTTCTCTATTTTTAAATTTTTATTTCAATGCACCATGAGGACCAAACTTATAGTATAGGTAACTGCTTACAAACAGTGCTTTCAAAAGTTCAAAAGTTTCTTCTTCCTCCAAAGTTACTTTCACATTCTTGAAAGGGCAAGACCATTTGCATTAAATTTTATGAGCTTTCTTAAGAATGTTACACACCATTGTTTTCTTTTGTGATTAAAGCACTTATTTTTAATTAATTTATTTTTATTGAATATATTGGGGTGTCACTGGTTAACAAAATTATACAGATTTCAGGCGCACAATTCTAGAACATATCAGCTACAACGGCTCATATGGTTTCTGCTGAAAATATTTACTGAGTTAGTGCGTGAAAAAAAAGGAAACTGCAATTGTAATGGGTTTAACAAAATTGTGTCAAATTAAGCACATGACTGAAATAATAGTTACAAATGTCTTACAATTATTATTTCAGAAGTTTACTGATTAAATTTATAATTCCAAGATCACTTTGCTCAAGACTATCTGCTTAGTTTAATTTAATCAAAATTTATTGACCAGTATTATAGATTTAAGCTATATTAGGCACAGTGAATGTTTACTTATTTAATTAATTTAGAAATGAAATTTAATGAGGTTACATTGGTTCTCAGGAACACATAGATTCCAGGTATACAGTACATCTCTACAGCATGCAAACTACTCATTGTGTTGTTTGCATATCACCCAGTCAAAACACTTTCTGTCACCATATGTTTAGTCCACTTTACTCCCCTCACTTCAACCCCTTCCTCTGGTAAACAATTCACTTTTGTCTATGTTATGAGTCTAAATTTTATATCCCATTTAAATGTGAAATCATCTAGTTCTGTAGTTTTTCTGATTTATTTATTTTGCTTAGCATAATATTCTCAAAGTCCATTCATGTTGTCACAGATGACAATATTTCATCTTTTCTTATGGCTGAGTAGTGTTCTATAGATCAATGGTAGTCAACCTGGTCCCTACCGTCCACTAGTGGGAGTTCCAGCTTTCATGGTGGGCAGTAGTGGAGCAACCAAAGTATAAATAAAACAATAAATTTAACTATAGTAAGTTGTTTTATAAAGATTTATTCTGCCAAACTTAGCAAAAATCTGACATAAAATGCTTGGTAAGTAATTATTATTGTATGCCTTAACTTGCTGTAACTCTGCTTTATAAATTTGATAAAGTAAAGTTACTTCCCCACTTTATACATCACCATTACTGTGGAACCGGTGGGGGGTTAGAAAATTTTACTACTAACAGAGATACAAAAGTCAGCGGTAGGTTTAAAAAGGTTGACTAACCCTGGTATAGATGTACAACTTCTTCTTTATCCAATCCCCTATAGGGACATTTTGGTTGTTTCCATGTCTTGGCCGCTGTGAATATTGTTGCGATGAACCTACAAGTGTTCGCATACAAGTGTTTTCAAGTTTTTTAGCTTGATATCCACTAGGAGGATTTCTGGGTCATATGACAATTGTATTCTTAATTTTTTTAAAGAGCTGCCTTATTGTCCTCCATAGTGGCTGTACAAGTTTACATTCCCATTAGAAGTGAATGAGGGTCTCTTTTTTCCCACAACCTCTCCAACATTTGTTGTTATTTCTCTTGTTGATAACAGCCAATCTAACAAGTGTGAGGTGGTATCTCGTAGTTTTGATTTGCATTTCTCTAATAGCTAGTGAAAATGAACACCTTTTCATATATCTATTGGCCATTTCTGTCTTCTTGGGAGAGGTGTCTATTTGGGTTTTCTCCTCATTTTTAATTGAATTGTTTGTTTGTTGTTGAGCTTTGTGAGTTCTTTATATATTTTGGATATTAACCCCTTGTCGGAGCTGTTAGTGAATATCATCTCCCATTGAGTTGGTTGCCTTTGTGGAATGTTGTCCATTACTTTTGCTGTGCAGAAGATTTTTAGTTTGATATAGTCCCATTTATTTATGTTTGCCTACTTCCCTTGCTTTTGGGTTCAAATTCATAAAATATTCTCTGTGGCCAAGGTCCATAAGCTTAATACCTATGTTTTCCTCTATGTAATTTATTGTTTCAGATCTTATATTTAGGTCTTTGATCCATTTTGATTTAATTTTTGTGCATAGGAACAAAGTGAAGTCAAGGTTCATTCTTTTGAATGTGTCTTTCTAATTTTCCCAGCATCATTTATTGAGGAGCCATTTTTTAAATCTATTGTGTGTTTTTGGTTTCTTTGTCAAAGAAATATTTGGCCATATACATGTGGTTTTTATTTCTTGACTTTCTATTCTGTTCATTTGATCTATGTGTTGGTTTTCCTGTCAATTCAATGTTGTTTTGATTATCGTTCCTCTGTAGTATAATTTGAAGTCAGGTAGTGTGATAGCTCTGGCTTTTTGCTGTTTTTCCCCAGGATTATTTTGGCTATTCAGGGTCTCTTGTTCTTCCATGCAAATCTGATAATTAGTTTGTTCTATTTCTTTAAAAAATGACATTGGCAGATTAATGAGAATTGCATTAAATCTATATATTATAAAGCACTTATCTTTTTTTTTTTACAGAGACAGAAAGTCATAGAGAGGGATAGATAGGGACAGACAGACAGGAACGGAGAGAGATGAGAAACATCGATCATTAGTTTTTCATTGTGAAACCTTAGTTCTTCATTGATTGCTTTCTCATATGTGCCTTGACTGTGGGGCTACAGCAGACCGAGTAGCCCCTTGCCCGAACCAGCGACCTTGGGTTCAAGCTGGTGAGCTTTGCTCAAACTAGATGAGCCCACACTCAAGCTGGTGACCTTGGGGTCTTGAACCTGGGTCTTCCACATCCCAGTTCGACGCTCCATCCACTGAGCCACCTCCTGGTCAGGCTAAAGCACTTATCTTGAAAACACTGCCCCAGATGGCAGATATGGAAAGGCTAGCACAAGTAGGAACACAAAACATGACGGTATATAATGCCTTTAAAAGTTTAGTCTAACACTCATAGATAAAGAGTAGGCTAACAAGTGTTGAAGGGTGTGGAAGGACTGAGCAAAAAGAATAAAGAGAGAAAAAAACTCATGGACACAAACAAGAGTGTAATGGTTGCCGGCAGGAATGTGTGGAGAAGTGGAAGAAGGTGTGGGGGATAAATGGTGGTGGACAAAGAATTGACTTGGGGTGATGAACACAACACAGTGTACAGATGATGTGTTGTAGAATTGTGCACATGAAATCTGTTTAATTTTGTTAGTCATTGTCACTCTAATAAATTTAATTTAAAATGACAAGTCTAGAAAAAGTGTTTGGAAAGCAAATTTCATATTACTGTTTAAAATCCAACTTGAAGTGTAATTATAAGATAATTAAAGCTATTTTCTCATGTGATATATCAATTGGCTTTGATGGCAGCTTCCCTAACTGAAATACACCCAGATTTGTAGCAATGTCAGTAATGTGAGAGTACATATACAGCCTCACAAGTTGACTGTGAGATTTTTTATGAGTTCTAGTTATATTGGTTTACTAAACATCATCTCATAAACCATTAAATGATATAAACTAATACAGAGAAAGTACACAGACAAGGACACAAGCTACTACTCTCATATGAAATAATAAAAACATCAATTTCAAAGTCATATAAAATAATTAGTGAAGGTTCACAAGAAAAAACATATCACAAGACTAAATAATTTATATTTCCTTTTTAAATCTTTAGCTTTATTCTTTCTTAGAACTACTTAGTGTAAACTAAAGTAAGAATGGTATGTTAAAACACTTTAAATATTAGAATGATAATTTTCAGGTGGTAGCCAAGAAAACTTTATTTTCTCTGTAGATAAAAGAGCCACTAGGACCATAGAATAACCAAAGTAAAGAGCAATGTACATTTTAAGAATGAAAGTTGTATGTATTTAGGTTCGTAGTAATTCTCTTTCCCAAAAGTATGTAAATGTAAAAAAGATTAAAGTATGACTAAATTAAGACAATATTTCAAATCTCAAAATAACTCTGAGGACACAGAAAAAAAAGTGGTGATTACAGAGGATAAATGTTGATCAATGAAAACCAGACTTGGGGGGTTGAACACAGAATTCAGTGTACAAAGATATGTTGCAGAATTGAGCATCTGAAACCTATATAATTATGTTAAATAGTATCACCTAAATAAAATCAATTAAAAAGAAAGAACTCTAAGGAAACTTATCCAAATATAAAACATTTTGAATGAAATTGAAAAAAAATACACTAAGAATCAACTGTAGGAGACTAGTAAATTTTGATGGGATATAAACAGATGAAAGTAAAAATAAACAGTGGTATTTCTTAAGTCGAATGGATATCTGAGTATATTATGTTGATGGGAAACAAATTGAAGAAATATAATAGTATAATCTAATGGTAAAATGCAATTAAAATAGAAAATTACTGATTTTTTAATCTGTAAGAACTAAACTACTGGTATGAAAGTTTGAAGTGAGTATATAACAGATAATGCAAAAAAGAACAAAGAAGGAATCCCCATAAGAAAAAATGGAAAAAAATGGATAAAAACTCATGAAATGGAGATTTAAAATCTAGATAAATGATACAGTCGTGGGAATTAGCCGGTTCACATTGCTTCAGCAGAACTGATGCCTAATTTTTTGTTGAGTTTGGCAAACCGATTATTAAAATGGCACATGTATTTGGGATTCTTTCTAATGTCAGCAACTCAGCAGCTATCCAATGTGGAAATCACAAATTTACATTCCTTACTCCTTTTTTAACATTCATCTGTGCAACAGTGTATCCTAAGCACCTGTAGTAATGTTCATTTCATCCATAGGTGAAAAAAATTGCAATTGAGGATGCCAACCAAGAAGCGATATGGAAATATCTTAAATAACAGATATGTTTTCTGTCAAGGTATTATTTAATATATTTTTTTAATATTAATATTTTTTATTAAATTTAATGCAGTGACATTGATAAATCAGGGTACATATGTTGAGAGAAAATATCTCTAGATTATTTTGACATTTGATTGTGCTGTATACCCCTCCCGCAAAGTTAAATTGTCTTCTGTCACCTTCTATCTGGTTTTCTTTGTGCCCCTCCCCTCCCCTAACCCCTCTCTATTTTTTTCAATAATATTTTAAAAGTCTTATAACATACAGCTAGTGCTCGACTTACGACCACAATTGGTTCCAACAGACCAGTCATAACATGATTTGGTCATAAGTTGAGTAGGCTATATGTACAGTACTGTGAAATGATGTTATAAAAATCTTTAAGTCATATTTTATCATAATTTTCTTTCATTATTGTTATATATCATAATTTTATTTGTTCATTTTATGCCATTTGTATCATCTCTACACCAATTTGTTTCTTAATTTTACATTCATCAGGTTTAAGTAAAACACTGCATTTCCAGTACAACTAGTTTAATATTTGCAAAACATACAAAATTACAAAATACAGATGCATACAAAAATACAAAATACAGGTGTAAAAAATACCATAGGAAACATTTTCCCAATTGCAAAACATATCAAAATATATAAACATGTATGAAACATTTTATTGGCCAGCACTGTCATATGTCCAGCTGGGCAACACTTGCACTGCCAGACGCTGAGCAGTTGTGGCTAGCGAATGTGGTCATAAAGTCGAATGGTCGTAAGTTGCATAGTTCTTAAGTTGATCAATACCTTAATCTAGTTTTGTGTATCATTTTTATTGTTCTTATTTAAGTATTTAATGCATGAAATAATAAACTACTTTTTGGTATACCTCTTTTTTATACTTAAAATGGTCATTAGGGCAGAGAACCACTTGTTGAATTATTTGAATCCCACCACTGACTGATATGATTGATGAAAGGGAAAAACAAATGAATATATAAACATAAAGCATTCAAAAGCTTAAAAAGAAAATATCCCAGAAATGATAGAAGTCCTAAATGTGCTAATCAAAATGCTTCACTGTTCCAAGAGAAGTTTATAATGGCAAAAAAAAAAATCATTCTTCATTATTTAACTTTTGAGATGAAAAAGTATTTTAGATACCTAGATATGAGAAGGTCGTTAGAGCAGTAAGATATTTTTGGCTGCAAATAAAAAACACAATAACTGCTTTAAACTTGTTTAAAAATAGGTATTTCTAGAGCTTCTGCCTGAAGTGTGGATGTCCCAGGTTCAAATCCTGGTTGGTCCACACAAGAGAAACACCCATCTGCTTCTCCACCCCTCCTCCTCTTGCTTCTCTCCATCTCTCTCTCTCTCTCTCTCTCTCTCTCTCTCTCTCTCTCTCTCTCTCTTCCTCTCCCACAATCATGGTTCTATTGTAGTGAGTTGGCCAGGGGCAGCTGAGGATGGCTCCATGGCCTCCACCTCAGGTACTAAGAGCTTGGTTGCTGAGCAATGGAGCAACACCCCAGACGGGCAGAACATCATCCCCCAGTGGGCTTGCCAGATGGGTCCCAGTTAGGGCTTATGTGGGAGTCTGTCTGCCTCCCCTTCTCTCAAAGAAAAAAGAAATAGGTATTTCATTTTTGTTGGATTGTTTTTCAATTTTCCCTCTCTCATTACATGAAATTGAAAAGAGGTTCTTCCATAGTTAGTTATTACAGTGGCCCAATGATAGTCACAAGGATCTGGGCCCTTTCTATCTTTTCATATCACCATTCTCAGTGTGAAGAATGTGACTGCAGTTTTCTTCTCTCATGGTCACATAGCAATTGCATCATCTTTCATCGTGTCTTCACACAGCCACATCCAAAAAGCAGGTAAAAGAGTAGACCTTTCTCCACATTTGTCTTATTTACTAACTGATTACTTTGAACTAGGCATTTTATTTTAGAAGTATAAAGGATGGAGGCTTAATAATATTTGACATCTTAAATTTTGGATTGCTTTATTTCATTTTAATGTAAATTCCATGCTGTGTTTCTGTAAGAACAATACTTGTTCTTGTGGCTGTTAGTTAGATGTTGTAAAAATCAGCTTGAAGTTACATATATTGGACAAAACTGATTGAGTAAAAGACAGGGTGGGTATGGGGTGAGAGAAGGAGAACAAACAAAGAATTAAATAATAATGCTGGTCTTTCATGCACACATTTCGTACCTTCAACCTGCTTCAGAGGGAAAGTTAAAATAGGTAAAACAGAGCAGCCATAGAGTGTTGAATTGTTAACAGCATCTTGCTTTTCAGCAATATTTCAGAAGTTTGCAACAATTAGAAAACCATTACAAAAACTTCTCCCTAAACCTTTAACTAACTCAGGCTAATATAGTATTAACTTAAAACATTGGTATAAAATTTGATTAAAACAATTAGAAAAAGAAAAGAATGATGCCGTATATGCCGCTGTGGTACGATCAACCTCCCTTAGAGGCTTGTATCCCCTAGAAGTCTAAACGATTTTTGAATACAACTTCCATTTCTAATGATGACCTTGCCACAACTGGCAGGAGACAATACAATAATGCTGAAGAAGTCTCTATATAGGCAGCCACAGTTAGTCTTAAAGAATGTAAAAGCTGGGGCCAGTAAAGTTCACAGAATTCCACTCTTGCCTTTAAGAAATTTTGAAAATTGTTTTAAAAAACCCAGCAGAACAGAGAACTAAATTTTGAGCCCAATGTAAAAGTCACATTTGATGGTTCTCAGTGACAATGGGGAATATTCAAAGGAGTAGGATGGTAAAGGAGTGGGGTTGTTAGAATCGGTTTCTCTTGTTGGCTTTTTATGTCATCCTGCAGTATTTCATTAATCTGTTTTCCATCATCACCCTTCATGTCTGAAGTCCAAACTGTCCAATTATCCTGTAGCAACTGTGTAAGTACAGAGTCTTTATAGCTTTCTTCACTCAGTATATCCATTTTAGCAACAGCACCATCAAAAACTTCTTCTGACAAACTGTAGACACAGCCAGATGAATGCAGAATTTCACAGTAGAATACAAAAAAAAATTGAGAGAAAAATCCAAGCAGCTGGGTGGAAGTTCTATCATTGCTATATCATAAACATTTTTATAAGCCATTAGACTATTCTCTGCACCTTCCTTATGTAGTACCCCAGCCTCCTAGGAACTACCAGTGTCGCATGTAAGAAACCTACTTGTTAGTCAAATAAGTTTGTAAATATGATGTATACATTTCTTTGCTTATAGTTTGCATAGGGTGTGGGGGACAGGTTGTAAGCAGGCAAGGTCCTCACAGCCAAAGGCTCAGTTTTAAGACTAAGTCTTTCCCACCCTTTTAATACTAAGATCTTTTCAAAACTAAGCTTTTCCCCACATCCCTGACTGTTGCATGATGTGGGGTGGTGCACTCTCATGAGGAATCCCATTATGCCTCAGATAAGTGACTTTGTATCAGAGACTTCCTTATTTGTATATTGGTTTAAAGACTTTAATTTCTACACTATAAGATAAGGCAGACCAGGGGCTTTATCTCAGATCCTGCCATCAGCATTTCAGAGGAGAGGAAGCCAAAATGGTGGAGTGCTGAAGGAGAAGCCAATTTGTGCAGAGTTTGTGCAGAGAGAAGGAAATGGGGAACAGAGGTGAATAAGGCCAGTGGGGCCTTTGATTCTAGGAGTACTTGGATGAGTCAGTGCCTTTGGGAGCCCTGAATGGAATGGGAAGTGTTTTCCCACTGTGTGTATTTTCTAGCCCACTGGCTGTGAGTTAAGATTAAATGTAATGGCCCACCAGTTCTTAGCTCCATTGTTTCATTACCATCTGTTTGAATCAAATACGAACTTGCACAGGCCAGGTGGTTGCGATAGTGGCCGCAACTACTGGCCTTATACTACTCAAGACACAAAGTTATGTCAAGAGGAAGAGGGGGAGGCCTATCAAGGGAGGCAAAGAAGACCTCTTGAATTTCCTTCTCCCTTAGCCTTTATTGATCAGAAGCAGAACAGAGGTAACAGGATTATAAGGGAGGGAGGCTAAGTGATAAGGGGAAAGAATGACTAATGGTCATTTTGCTGATATGGGGAAAGGGCTAATTAGAGTCAGTACATTCTTTTTCTTTTGGTGATTAACAAGCACAAAGGGACAATCTAGAACCTATAGGCTAAAGCCCATTCACATGCATTTTTTATGTCTGCACAAAGTTCACTCACTCACAGAGTTTCTTGGTGTTTGCATCCAAGAGGCATTCACTCAGGGCTTTTAACTAAAGTTTTCCAACCCAAGTCATAGAGGGTTCATGGTTAGATAGGTGATTCCTTACATTCTTCCTGTGGCAAATTGAGCCATATATATGTGTTAGTGTCCTTTCAGTTTATAACACTGGGGAAGAAAATTTTTGTTGCATCTACAAAAACACTTGTTCTTACCTAAATTGAGTGTGCTGATCTCAAATCTGATATTAGTTTTTCTCTGTAAGCTACAGTTTTTTTGAAATTCAAGATTTTAGGTTTTCATCTTATTGTAAAATTTTCAACATTTATTTTAACATAATAAAGTAGCATGTCTTCTTGGGCATCATCTTTGTGAAAATTTAAAAATGTATATAATGTACTAAATATATTAATACACTAAAAGATATGATTGTGTTGGGCAGATAAAATGTATTATGCTCACTTTGTTAAAGATAACACGAGGAGGCCGTCGCCCAGGTGATATTAATGTGTGTTGGGGTGGGCTAAAGGCAGGCAGAATCCTTGTAGCCTAGGGCTTGGTTTTGGGATTAAGCCTTTCCTACCCTTTTTGATGTGGGGTGGTACAATCCAATCATGCCTCAGAAAGTGACTTTGTATTAGAGACTTCCCTATTTTGTATATTGGATTAAGGGTTTTGAATCTACACTATAAAATAGGGGTGGAACGGGAGCTTGCGCGCTTGGTTCCTGAGATTATCATTAGAAGAGAGAGCAGAGGAGAGCAGAGAAAGACCACGTGGAGGAGGCCAGGAGAAGCAGCCAAGATGGTGGAGTGCTGAGTGAGATGCCAGTTTGTGTAGAGTTTGTATTTGGGATAAGGAAGGAGATGGGGAACAGAGGTGAATAAGTCTGGTGAGCAAGAAACCTTTGATTCTAGGAAACTCGGATAAGTCAGTGGCTTTGTGAGCACTGAATGTGACTGGGTTTTGGAGCCCAGTGTGTATTTTTACTTGCCCGCCGGGTGCAAGCTAGAATTAGTGCAATGGATAAGCCTCGCCCTAGGAAAACCACCTTCGTGATCATGGTATCTCCCATGCCAGGTAAGTATTGCAAGCTATAATTAAAGATGACAGCCCATCTGCTTTTGGCTCCTTTGTTTCTTTACCGACTGTCCGAATCCAATGCGAACCTGCATGAGCCAGGCTACTGTGATAGTGGCCGTGGCTTCTGGCTTTACAGATTGCATCCGAATTAGTCTACAATTTCTAAATAGAACACATTAAAACACTTATTTTAATCATAAAGTTTGTGCAAAATTTATTTAAATTCTATTCAGGCAAAAATTTGCATTTATAGCTATTGCGTTTGTGTTCTTATTGAGGACAATCTTGTTTGATGCTCCAGCAATAGTCAGTTCATCACTAACAGCTCCAAGATCTTCGAGAAACTTATCAAGGTGACTGTTCAGAAAATAAATATTAATGCTCATGTTACATCCAATGTCACAAAAAGCCAACAGCATCCTTTGAACCAGAAGTTTATAGTTTTCTGCTTTTTTGTTGCCAAGGAAGTTCTTTTTAACTGCCAGAAAAGACTGCCATGCTGTTTTCTCCTCCTTATTCATCTTCCTGCCAAATTCTTCATCATGTATGAGGGTTCGAATTTGAGGTCCATCGAATACACCTGCTTTTATCTTCTCGAAAGAAAAGGCAGGAAAAGCAGAAATAATATGTTGAAAGCATTCACTTTCTCTATTCAAAGCTTGAACAAACTGCTTCATTAAGCCAAGTTTGATGCGAAGTGGGGGGAAAATGATCCTGTTTCAATTAACTGCAGGTTCATTCACAATATTTTGCATCCCTACTTCCAGAGCTTCACATTTCGGCCACTCCTTCTGTGTCCAGTGTTTCTCCCGAGCTCGGCTGTCCCACAAACACAGAAAGCAAGGATACTTTGCAAAACCTCTCTGTTGTCCTAGCAGGAAATTTACCATTTTAAGATCCACACAAATGACCCAGTTATACTCCTCATACTTTAGAAAGTTGAGGACAATTTTTATGTCATTCTTACTACGTCATTCATTTCAAGTTGGCTAAACTGCTGAGGGGTTAATGACTGTTTGGCATCAGAAGAAGACCCTTCAGATTCTACAACCATTTCCTCATACATCTTATCAAAATACACTGATCACCATGTTCATTTTCTTTGTCCTTAGAAGAAATAAAACCATTGAAAACTGGAATCAGGAGTGTCTCAGAGTGTGGGATAGGTTGTATTTTTGAAGAAATACTAGGATATGTGATCATATGCTGGGGTTTTTTTCCTTGCCGATGCCCTTTGTATGGATCAGACAGAAATAACAGTCACTGCTGTGGTCCTTAGGTTCACACCAAACCATGGGAATACCAAAAGGCATTCCTTTGCGTTTTCCTTTTGTCTAGCCATGAAGCATTTCCTCACAATTATGACACACAATATGAGGAGCCCAATTCTTGTCTTGATTGCCAAGGGGACCTTGAAAATAGGCAATATATGCATGTGTCACAAATGATAAAATATTGCGCCTTTGACGTTGAAGTGTGTAACAGCCACATATATAACAGAAGGTGTCAGGACTATTCTTACATTTATGCCTACTCGAAGAAGCCATGATTCAATCTTAAAACAAAATAAGAGGGTGTTTTTATCAGATACTAATTTTTACATTTAAAAACAATTACAATTATGTAAAAGTGATGTTTGTAAAATTAATTGCCTTGTGGTTATGTTCAATCCAAGAGTCGTTGCCCTTTAACTCCAATTTAAAAACCAATGCATGCCATCAACTGTAACAAAAAGAAATTAAAATTGCATAAAAACTAGAGCATGCACCAAAAAAAGAGATTTCATATTTGGAATCAGCAATGCAGAAATATATAGAAATAGTTCTAAAACCTCATGCAACAGAAAATTAAAAAAAAAAATTGTTCCCCAGTGTTGAATGCCTTGGACTCTCCAGTGTTAGCTTCTGGAATGAGGTGTTTATCCAAATTTTTCAAATTTTTTAACAGATTTATTTCAGCTCCATCTCAACCATTTCCCCATGTTCCTGAATCTCTTTTAGTTTGTCTTTTCCACTTCCTTCTTTCTGTTCTATGTCGCTGATTTTCTCTAGGAGGCTCTTCTAGCCCAAATCCCTTTTTTTCTGTGCAACAGACAAACGGTTTCTATCTTAAACTATGCACTCCACATCCATGCCTGAGTTCTTTATGAATTCTATGACTTTGTCATATCACTCAGCACGCTCTGGCAGTGTACCCCAGATCTATCTGATCATCATAGCAGAAATAGCTCCAGTGGAATCTTTGCCACAGATAGTGTTTTTGATGCTCTTAGTCTCTCACTCTTCATCAGCCCATTTTCTCTTTTATTGGAGAGAAAAAAAATTCGAATAGCCCAGCAAAATTCCCCTCATATCTATTCATCTGGAATCATGTCACATTACTACACTCTAGCTGTAAAGGGATGGTGGGGAAAAGAGGACTTAACATTTTCATGCTCTATTAGTAAATATGGACTCTGATGACAAATAAGTGAAAAGGGATTTAGCAAATGAGTAAGCAATCAAAAGTGTCTGTTCTGTGTAAAAAAAAGAATCATATGACTTTATTCATATGTGGGATATAAAATTGAAAGCAACAAATGAATAGTCAAAACTGAACAAGAAACAAACAACAACAACAACCAAACAGACACAGACAACAGTATGCTAACTACCAGAGGGAAAGGTGGGTGAAGGAGGAAGAAGAGGGTAAAGGAGGGATAAATGGTGATGGAAGGAGACTTGACTTTAAGTGGTGAACACACAGTACAATATACAGATGATGTAGTATAGAATTGTGCATTTGAAATGTATATAATCTTATTAAGCAATGTCATTATTCAAATAAACTTAAAGATTTTTAAAAATCTAAAAAACATTCTGTTTTAGTCATCTATCTACCAAGGAGAAAAATGATTGGGCTTGTTTTATAGTTTCAACAATATAGATGCCAAATAAAGAAATACCAGAAATATTTTTTTAAAATTTTATATATGTAAATAAAAGTACACAAATCATAAGCCTACATAAATTAATGATTTTTACATAGTGAATTTATTTATAAAGTTTTGCCCAGATTAAATATAAAAAATTATCAGCACCCCAGAATCCCTTTTTACCTACCT